>NC_045541.1:99377855-100577855 GCF_009769535.1 Thamnophis elegans | reverse complement strand
CTAAGGGTGTGCCTAAGCTGTTTACCGATTTAATATCTAGTCAGGACTCTTTATTATGCATGTAAATATTCAGGCGCTTCAATGAAACAGAAAAAGCTGAAATGTAGTTGTTGTTCTGTTAAGCCACACTTCACTTCTTCCATCTTTTTAATGTAAAAGTTTAAATATATCAACTGTCTTGAGTAAAACGTTTATGGGTTTACAGATTCTTATCCAAATTTGCTGCAGAACTATATGACATCAATGAAGTCAGTTGGATTATTTCTGCCTGTTCAATTAACTATAGACATTTTCTGAAACTGCCATTTTTGTTTAAAATCAAAGCAAGGGTCTGGATCTCATGTGCAAGGCTCAAAGTGACGCTTAGGACAGAACATGCAGCGCAAACGGCATTTCTTTCCATATCCGGGTAATATAAAGCTGACAACTGTAGTCTTGTCTTTATGGGCAATGAAAATAATCCCTTTACTATGAACTTCCTATAAAGGAAAACAGAGATAACTCTTCTGGTAACATGTATATAGTACACTGGCCAGTGTTTTTGGCGTTTTAAAAGTAATCTTGAGTATTAGATTAATTCACTTGCTGAGCATTCATTTGAGCCATTCCCCTGTTGGGTCTTGGGGGTCCTCCACGACCTAGAAAATAAAAATAAAAATTTATTTTGGGACTGAGACTTTTGATTTTTAGGATAAACATTTATTTCTACATCTAAATTCTTAAGTTTATTTAATTCTTGAAAATATTACCCACTATCTGCCTTCTCAACAAAGCAACAGGCTTCAGCTGTACAGAAGCAATGCCATACACGTACAAAAATAATGCACAATTTCATACCAAAACCTTAAACATGTCCTACAAGTTCCTTACCCCATAGACACAATTCTACCCTAAACTTGTTTTCAGATAATATTTGAATAGAATGATAAAATACTACAGTCAATGATATGGTGTACAATTCTAATTGGCTTGTTTATTGTTTTGTGTAGTCCAGAAACAAAATGCAAATTATTGCCCAGAGACAGGATTGAAATGTTTTTTTCAGAATAGTCAACCTCCCCACCAACAAAATATTACTGATTTCCACACTAATGGCAACAATGAAACAATAATTCTGAACAAATAATAGCATGAAAGCGGAATATATAGTTAAAAAAAATAAATTAACAAACATAATTATAAATTGCAACTATTAAAGAATCTTGAATGGAAGTATCTGAAGATACACAACTCCAGAATCCATGTAAATATTCAAATCATAATTCTATTATCTAATATTACCTCGAGGAGCTCCCCGAGGGCCACTTTGTCCAGAGCCACGTTTGAAATTCTGTTGATATCCATCCTGAAATAAAAAGATCAGTCAGTAGTGAAAAAGTAAAATATAAAAGTCCAGAGTTTCAAAAAAAAAATGTTTAAGCAATGTCAAAAATGAAAGAACAAAACATTTCACACATTTAGAAAGGCTTTAACTATTGAATTTCATCTCAAGTTTATTTTCTCTCTTTGCTAATTGCCATTAACATTCAGTATATTCATAAGATATTTGTCAAGCAATTGGGTATGAGGGGGGATTAAAATACAAATTTACAAAATGATATTTCAATGGATTTAGAAAATCAAACAAGAATTCACTTATTTTGGATGATTTTGTTTTGTGGTTACGCAGTTGGCTATGAAAGTCCTTTTACAGGAAATAATGTACATCTATAATCTAATAAAGCAGGGTAACAACAAAGGAGAATATTTATAATCCAGGGATGAAATAAATCCCAGAGTATTTTCATCTTTAAAAGTTAAAATGTGATCTGAAAATAATTATTTAATTAATTTTATATCCAATATATCATCACAAGCAGATATAAAAACATTTTATCTCCTATATAGTCTACATTCAAAAGATCATAGTTGAGTACACTTACTCGCTGGTAGTTGGGATAGTCTCGTGGAGCATTAAACTGTGCCTGGGTGTAACCACTATTTGGAGTGTTGGAAAATGAAGGACGGTAGCCATCATATCCTCCTAAAAATCAGGATAAAACTATTACTAGATAGGATTATCTTATGAAATATACATGAATATACTTATGATATATCCAGAAATAGCATTCTGCACACAAAAAATCTTACAGAACATTCTGAGAAAGCACCATAAGGAACAATAATAATACTTAGACTTATATACTGATTCACAGTGCTTTACAGCCCTTTCCAAGTGGTTTACACAGTCAGCATATTGCCCCCAACAATCTGGGTCCTCATTTTACCGACCTCGGAAGGATGGAAGGCTGAGTCAACCTTGAGCCAGTGAGACCCAAACTGCCAAACTGCTGACAGCCAGTGATCAGCAGAAGTAGCTTGCAGTACTGCAATCTAACCACTGTGCCACTACGGCTCCTAGGAAGGAGGAAGGAGTATGCTGCTTCTTGCTTGTAAATTTTATAAATATGATCATGGAGAATTTCCTTACAAATGGAAAACACTAGAACTTCACAATTCAATACTAGACTGAAAATAAATTCTTCTTCCATCTATACCATACTTAATCTTTTAACATTAAATTACCGGATAAGCGTTTAAACTGCATCTGGGTTCCTGTGCACCATTCAGTGTCTTCAAGATTTCCCATTATATGCAAGATTTATTATAAATTATTTAAATGCATTAATAAATTCAGGCACCAAAATAAAGAATACCATCAAGAGTCATAGTTTGTATAAGTGAAAGACTTGCTTTTGTAAGCCAAGGAATAAGCCCTGAAAAAGATGCAGCCATTTAGCAAGTTACAGATGGAAAGTCACTTTCAGTTTCATATACACATCCTATTAAACTTTTATCAAAATACTTGTAATTAGTTCCTTCTCATACTTTGCCCTTGTATGATCTGCTTTGTTTTTTATACTACGCCAGAGCAACTACTACAAAGTTTATGTAATGCTGCACTTTTTTTGTCATTAAAAAATTAAAGCATGCTACTCTAATGCTTAAACTTGTTGATATTCTGCATTTCTGAAAAACATTCAGAATTAATCTTAAAAGGTTTTTAAGTTTTTACCTCTAAACCCATTGGCTGGTCCCCTGTATCCATTCATTAAGCCTCGAGTGCCGCGTGATCCACCACGAGACACTCCCCGGCTGTTATAATAAGGCTGACCGTTACGTGGGAACCCAGTATTCTGTTGTGGAGGCTGCTGGTGGTTACCTGCCACTTGATGGGACTGGTCCGGGGAACCATGGTAAGTGCCAACCACTAAAATGAAAAAAAACCAAGACAGTACAAGAAATTTGAATGTATACTCCAGTTTCCTAAAGACTCAAATAATATCAAGCTAACTCACCAATGTACTCTGCTTAAGAGCCACCAAGTAGGACAGTAAATGTTTACCTATCTAAAGAAAGATTGTTTGCAGAATTAAATCCAACATGGCAGTCTGAATTCCCTAAACAAGTAGAATAGTCCCTACATTTCACATGATTTAAAGAGTGCACTGTGTAACTTCATCAATTTAGTTTCCTAAAGTTTTTTTGGGGGGGAGGGGGTCCCTTTTACCAGCTAGGATATGGGTTTTGTTCAGTTTGGTATATAAAATCATCAACATTAATATTTATCCCTCAGCATTTCCCCCTTTGTAAAACCATACAAATATTGCAGAATTGTTTTTTTCACAATATGCAGACTATATTACATAAACACCATCAATAAAGAATCATTTAGACTACATCTCTTTAAAACATTTTTGAGAGTAAAGCATTCAGTTTTTCACAGTTTTACCTGTCTGAAGCTGCTGTTCTTGCTGAAGTTCTGATTGTTCTACTGGATGGGGCTGATTGGAGAATGTCTGGCTGTAACCGGTCTGGTATTGATTTTGTTGCTTTAGAGTTTCTGGCTCATTGACAGGAGGAACAGGTGCATTCATGTTAAATACCTAGATGGAAAGTAAGTAAAAATCAGTTAATTTTAAAAATTTGGATTCAAGGGATATGCCATAAACATTTCAAAAACATAGACCAGTTTAGTCTAATGGTTAAGACACCAGACTCAAAAGGCACCAAATATGAATTCTAATCCTGCCTTAGCCATGAAAGCCAACAGGGTGACCTTGGGCTGTCACTCTCTCTCAGCCCAATTCACCTCACAGGATTGTTGTTGCGGGGAAAAAGGGGGGAAGGTGTGTTGGACATGTTCATCATCTTGAATCATTTATAAAACAATAAAAGCGGGACACCAATAAAATACAATAAACTACTAATAGTATTTACAGAAAAATTGACCATTATCATGATGCTGACATCCAAAATTTTGTTATTTACATTTTTAATATATTTAATGCTTACCGTCTGCATGGACTGGAATGGAGCTGCATTAACATTGATTCCGCTGCTATGCAAGGGTTTGCTAGAGGCAGCCTGAAATACCTGAGGCTGGGATGCAACTGGAAGTGGCGACGATGTTGGTGTCTGATCAGTACTTAAGGTTATTGAAGCCTGACAAATAAAATTAACTTAACATTAACATCAATACCATTTTTAATTATGAAATAAGTTGCTGCTGACGAAGTGTGCCTAAGAAAAGGGAAAAGTGTAAAATCCCTGTTACATAGTATCCTCTCTTTATTAAGAGTAGAAAGATCCTAGCATTCTACTCTGAATTAACCTTGAACATGAAAAGATTACAGAAAGTAGTTTTCTGTACAGTGACAGTGAACCTACAGAGGCATTTCCTTGTCAATCAAATACCAATTACATCGAATCACCTTTTGATTAGATAAAGTCTACCCAAATTTAAATTTTAAAAATTGCTTCTAAAATGTTCAGAATCAGAACAGATAAGCTTAACAAAACATTTGAGTTAAAAAATTATCAACCTCCCCCAACTCTGATATCTAAAATAGTTTCCAAGACTTTTTAAGAGGGGCACTCATCTATATATGCAAAACGCTTTCCCCTCCCAAGCATAATGAAGTCTCATAACTTGCCTGAATCTGGTCAATTGATTCTTTCTGAGGTCGCTGTTCTGTTGAATGGGAAGGCTGATACGTGGGCTGGGATGCTGTATATCCCTCACTTGTGGAAGAAACCAAGGGGACCTGTCAAAGTTTTAAAATTTAATAGAAACTCCAGCCAGGGCCTCTCGGTAAGTCCTTCCTTTGAATTTCATGAGTTTTACAGCTCTCTCTATGTTAGCAACATTCTTCTGAATATTTATTCATATTTAGAAAATCTAGAAGACTTTTATTTCTTCTAGTTCACAAAGTGCTACAGGTAGTCCTCAACTTAGAACAGTTCATTTAGTGACCATTCAAAGTTACAAGGGCACTGAAAAAAGTGACGTATGACGCTTTTTAATAGTTACAACCATTGCAGCATCCCCATGACCATGTGATCAAAATTCAGATGCTTGGCAACCAATTCATATTTATGACTTTTACTGTGCCTGGGTCATGTGATCATCTTTTACAACCTTCTAACAAAGTCAACGGGGAAGCCAGATTCACCTAACAACCAGGTTACTAACTTTCCAATTGCAGTGATTCACTTAACAACTATGGCATGGAAGATTGTAAAATGGGGCAAAACTCACTTAACAGAAATGTTGGGCTCAATTGTAGTCATAAGTCGAGGACTACCTGCATTTTGAGATTTTTTCCTGAGTTTCTAGCTAGGCCAAAAGTTTTTAAAATTGTTTAAAATTTCTGCAAATTCTAATATTAGCAGGCTTTCATACCATTTCTTTTTATATAACAGCACTGCTTCGTAAGATGGATATACTAAGAATTATGGCCATATAGTTTTTATTTCATAATCTTTTAAGAAAGCTTAGTAATTATACTAGTTGTACCAATTTTTTCAGTTATCTTTTCTACTTCTCCAAAAGCTTTAGAGGACTGTGTAATTTGGATAGGAGATTCAGTTCATACATCTTCACACAAGTTTAATATAAAGCCCAGTCTCTGAACCAAGGCAAATTAAGTAACAATGACTGATTTAATAAGTAAATGTTCCTATTACAAAAAATATAGAAATGTTATCCTTTTTTTGCTAAAAATTATTTACACAAATTTTCTTACTGCCTAATCCAGGATTTCTGGGCCATGATTCGCAAGGGGTCATAAGCAACATAAATGCGAGGGGTTGAAAAATCTCTTAAGTCTGTAAGGCAGGAATGCTATCAAATTTGCTGCTGTTCTGCTGGACAAACCTTAAACCTGCAAAGAAGGAGCACATTCATCTCATCCGGTCTTTGCCTGGGGTTAGCCTGCCCTGATTTGCACAGCATAAGGAAAGCCCTAAGCAAATTTTGAGAGATAATTAAATCTGCAAGGATAGACACTTGTCAAAGCCATTTGCTAATGGCAGTTCCTACTTATGACCATTCATTTAGCAATGGTAGTGCTGCAAAAAATGACTCATGGCCCTTGCAGTTTCCCCGCAGTCATGTGACTGTGACTTGGGCATTTGGCAACTATTGTGTATTTACAACAGTGTCCCACTTTCGTGATCATGATTCATGACATTTTCAGTCAACTTCCAACAAGCAAATCAATAGGGAACCCAGTCACAAGTCGTGGTCACATGTCTTACTTAACAACTATGGCAATGAATTTATTGACCGTTATGGGAGAAAAGGCCATCAAACTGGGTGCAGTCACAAGACATCGCAATAACAAAACTACTTAATTATTAATTTTAAAGTCCCTATTGTGATATTAAGTCAAGGACTACTTATACTTATTTCTTTTTATCTATTTCTTTGTAGGTTTAGTTCTCTTCATGTGCTGGGAAGGGAAAGGGTTCTGATATCATCAAATTAAGAACTTGTCTAATTTATAGATTTATAGATTCTATAGAACAGGATCAGGCATTAGATGAGCAGCCTAAAGAACAACCTATGCTGGAAACTAAATGATGGAAATGTAAATAGTTGTCCTGGAGTTGGGGGAAGCTTTGATATTAAAAACCAGAATACTGTATTCAGCAGCCATCCTGAATAAACTAATAAAATTGGCTCGCCCTACAATGTGGCATTCTATACACACAATTACATTGCAAATGGTCAGTCAGATAGAAACATAAGAGTTGGCACAAATTAAAATTATCATTAGCTTTGTTAAAATGTGCTAGAAATAAGGAAGCATTAATATCCATTATAAAAGTGTTATTTAAACAGAATGAAATGTCAGTTTATTTCCAAATAGTACATGTTCTTAAAACTGTCATTTATCAGAATTAGCTAATATAATTCACGCATTTGAAGAGGATTACAATTAATTTTTTTGCATTCTGCATATTTCTGTGAGCATTAATGATTTAAAGTCTTTTATTTTTCTAAAAGTCTCTCTATTTGTGATCATGTCATTCTGAAACTAATAGTAAAAATTAGCAAGATTTTTAGTTACAAGAAATTCTACTCTATTCTGATTTTCATTTATGGTTTTAATCATGGTTCCATTTTTAATCCTAATCCTTATTCACCATTATTTTTTATGGAAATTTATGTAATGAGTACAAGCACCACTTTAAGGTCCTAGAAAAAAATACTTTTAAAACTACAATAGTTAATTTGTATTTAAACTAATTTAATATATTTAGACAATGAAAAATGATGGAGCTTTTCTGAAGCCTCCGAAGTGCAAAAAAAGGGCTCTGCAGGCAAACCGGAAGTTCGGGAATGGACTTCCAGTTTGCTCGTAGGATCGTTTTTAGTCCTCCGGAGCCTTCAGGGAAGCCTCCTGAAGCTCCCTGAAGGCTCCGGAGGGCCTCGGGAGGGGGAGGGGAGGCTGTTTTCACCCTCCTCAGGCTTCTATAAAGTTTCTGGAGCCTGGGAAGGGCGAAAAAAGCATGCAAAAAATTGGGGGGAAATGCCTGTCATGTGCGCATACGCACTGGGGGGGGTCTCGCATTGCATTATGGGTGCGGCATGCCCACACACAACCCCCCTGCGCTCCTCCCGCTTATGGCACATGAGCCAAAAAAGGTTCGCCATCACTGCTCTAAATGAAATTAACTAATAGCTGTGATTCAATTCACCCTAAATACTTTATAGGCATGGTTCTAATTTGGAAGAATATTGCAAGCAAGTCACAATGACAGGCTAATTCAAATACTAAAATAAAGCCAACTTCCAGAATTAATTTCCAAGGATAATTATTACTTCAGAATTCTGAATACATGATATATTGTTATTGTTGTTATTTGTTTCATGCATGAAAATAATTGTGTCCTGCCATGCTTTAAAGTGTGTTACAGAAACTCAGCACATCTATCTTTTCCAGCACCTAATCCTAACCTTTCTTCTGCTCTGTTTAGTTATATTAAGACCACTCAGCCTTTCATTTTCCTGATGTCTCCCACTCTACCTCTACATGTTTGAAATATATACACATATTTCAATCCAAGCACAGACCACCCAATGTTTTGTATAACCCTAGTTTTAAAAGACTATTGCTGACTTCCCATTTTGATGTCTCCATGTGTTTGTACAGAGGCATTTACAGATTTCTTTCTATGTAACTTCCCCAATTGAATTAATGCTCACCTAAGCAGTATGCTAAGTTATTATCTGTACCACATTTTGACTTTGATGGGGTTCAGATTTTTCTGAAAAAGAAGTTTTATAAATGTTTTTATATTGCTTATGGATTTTTCTATAACTAGAGCAGGGCTGTTACATGGGTCTGAGGAAACATGTTTTTTTTTTTATATTTCCCTTCCAAAGCAAATTTTTAATAGTTCCGGATAATATATCAAAATAGTGTGAAAGATACATGCTTGGGTTTTCAAAGGAAAACTGATTGCTCCAATTTTGGTAAGTACATTATAAAAAAATCATCCACTTCTAATTACATGCGAATGAAGAAAGTATTGTAGAACCCAGCTCAACAATTACTAAATAAGGAGGGGAAAGTTTAGAAAGAAATATTCAGCCATTAATTATCAAGGATTCTTACCTGTGTAGCTTCAGGTTGTACAGGAACCTGGGTTGTTTGTGCAAGTCTAGATTCAGCATGAACTAGAAATAGAATAATACAATCAATATTGAAATTAATGCAGTGGAAATTTCTTTAAGCATGGCTGATGTTGCACTTGACTATTATAATTTTTCCATGGGACTATCCTTAAAAATATCCCTAAATATCAGCTGGTGCAAAATGGATCCGGTAAGTTTCTAATTATACAAACTAAAATATGTAATTCATATGGGAAGAACTATTTTCTATTGCTTATAAACAGTCACCGTAACCTCTAAAATTGTAAATGAAGGATGCCTCTCCCATTTTAAACCTGTCATATATGAAGACCTGCAGGAGAAATACTTTTAAGGATTCCCCCTATTTCAAAGATAGACTGACTTGGAGAAACATTTCAACAGAATTTATTTCCTTAGGATGTGTGTTAAGTCCCATTCTTTCCGCTTAAAATGTGTCTTTTCAGCAGACTTTAATGATCATAACATGTGTATATTTTTATTAAGCTTCACTGTTTCCTTGGTAAAATTGAACATTGTACAAATGTAGAAAGGTGGAATATAAAATCGAGTGAAATGTAAAAATACCGAATTACTTGAATTTCATTGCCACTTTGCTACATAGTTCACATACAAAAATATTATATTACAGACCTGGAGGGCAAACCATCTGTGGTATCTGCAAAGTTTGTGGATTCATAGGCTGAGCTGAAACAATAGCAGGGTCAAGTGCTTGGTTCTCAAATTCCAGCATAGAGTCCTAGATAATTAAGCCAAAATTTAAGCCAGCTTCACTACAGACATAAATTCTTACATTATTAAACTAGATTTAAGACAGCTTCACCACAGACAAAATCAATGAAGATCAGCCAGGGCCAAATTCTGTTTCAGTTCAATTGAAGAAAACAGTTCTCCAATTCAATTGGATTCTACTCATTTTTAAAATATTATAATATTATATTAATCAAATTATTAATTACCTGCATAAAGTTATATGGGCCTTGCATTTGTGCCATAAGATCCTGCACCCGTTGTCTTCTAATAAGTGGGTCTGCCTGAGCTACCGCTGTAAGCGTATGGGCATCTGGAACTGGAGGAGATGTAGCCTGTGGTTGCTGGAGTGAATTTACCACCTACATTAAAAATAATCAATACAATTCAAACAGTTCACAATTAAATGGCAAATTGACAATATTATCTACTAGCAATCTTGTGACGATAGTATATTTGTACTACAGAAGGAAGAATGTAAATATAAATATTTTTCAGCTTTAAATAGTTAAGATCTGGGTCAATATTTCCTTTTAAAAGTGCAAAAATGGAAAGGATGATTTGGACAAAGCTAGCACATATGCTATTAGCTTACTTAAAAACAGAAAGAAAGCAGATCTCTGTAAATAATAGCATGCTTGGGATTTTAATAATATGACAGTAATCAAGTGGTTTTATAAAGATAGTCCTTGACTTATGACCATTCATTTAACAACAGTTCATAGTTACAGTGGCCTTGAAAATAATGATTTATAACCAATCCTCAAAAGTTATAAACATTGTATCAGGCTTGTAGTCACAATTTGGATGCTTGGCAACCAGTTCATATTTACAATTGTTGCAGCCTCTTTCAGTCACATGATAGTGATTTGATACATTGTCAGCCAGCTTCTGACAATTAAATTCAATTTGGGAAGCTATATTCTCTTAACCATGGTAAAAATGGTAGCAAAATCAGGTCAAGTCATGTGATGGTTCACTTAATGACTGCATCACTTATTGCCAAAATTCCAGTTCTAACTGTAGTTGTAAATTGAGGACAACCTGTAGATACATCTTTATAAAGGGAAAAGAGGATCCTTAAATGTTAGAACCTAACTAAAGCACACATATTTAACTTAAAGTAATGAGCTTACACAATTCCAATAACAGAGTTGTATGCATTTATAAGGAGATTGTAACCATATAATTGCTTATTTTTATTTTATATTAATGCTCAAATGCCCTTATATCAATGAAATTATCACTAATATTAAGTGCTTGTTTTTACTGTTGACACTCTATCACAACCATACAGCTGCTGAAGTTTGCATTTTCATCAATTCTGATCCATTTATGTTTTATGCTGATTTCTAGATAAACTAATACAGTATATAAAATAACATGATACTAATAAATACAGGTAATCCTCGAGTTACAACAGTAATTAAGACTGGAAATTTTGGTCACTAAGCATGCACCTTTTAAAAGTGCAAAAATGGAAAGGATGATTTGGACAAAGCTAGCACTATATGCTATTAGCTTACTTAAAAACAGAAAGAAAGCAGATCTCTGTAAATAATAGCATGCTTGGGATTTTAATGATTTTAATGATTTTACATGACCATATCACTTAATCATGGCAATCCTTTCAGTCCCCATCAGCAAGCACCTCCTTACAACTTCCTGCCAGCTTCCAATAACCAAAGCCAGTGGGGAGCAAAGGGGCACACATGTTGCCAGGGAGAGTGCATAAAATAGCTGGTAAGCACTGTACAAGTACAGCCAATCTGTACAAGTACAGCCAATCTCAATAAGAATACATGAGGGTGTGCAGGTGACTAGCATGACACAATTACAGAGGGACAAGGGGAGGCTGCACAGTTGAGAGACTTACCAAAGTCTCCTTGCCATTTCCCCATTGACTTTGCTTGTTGGAAGCCTCAAAATTCTGATCATGCAAGTAGAAGGCAACTATTCCAAGTGTAAGTTGGTTGCCAAGCACCCACTTGTTTAGCACTGTTGGTTGCCAAGCACCCACTTGTTCAGCACTGTTGCAACTTTCAATAGTTGCTGAACAAGTTGTAACCTGAAAACCCCTATATTTGGAGAAAATATTCATTCCTGTCAAAGGATTTTTTGAAAAGGTTCAAGATTAATTATTCTATTTCAATTACAGTTATAAGTTATAAAAGAATTATAACTTACTGAAATTTTATAAAAGATATGTAACAATTTACCTCAACAGTTTCAACTGTCCATTCATCTACTTGTTCCTTTTCATTATTGCTGAACTGAGCCTCTGCCATGAACTGTCTGTTTACATACTAAAATAAAAATGAAAGAATATAACAATAAACCAACAACATTCATTCTAGAAAGGTGACTACAGTATTTCTACTAAAGAGTACCTCTGTTGATTCAACTTCACTTGGTTCAGTGTATTCTTCTGTTGGTTCTGGCTCTGTGAGGAAAATACACTCTTTACATAAAGCTTTCTTAAAATGAATTTTATATTAATAATATTTAATTATTAAACTTCTATGCCTGATTTTCAACAATTACGGGTAGCTCCAACAATCAAATAAATTACAATCAAATAAAAAATAGTAAAAATACTCTTATTCATCTATGTTAGCTATGAAGTAAAATTATAGCTACTGTTTATTTCAATCCACAAGATATAGGCATTAACTTCTGAGATATTTCATTATTTAATAGCTTTCTTGAACTGTATATTTAAAAGATTTCGCCCTTCTCAAAATATTAAGTAGCTGGAACATGACTCTGTAATTCATTAATCTTCTCTTGTGCCCCTATTCCCCACCCCTAGGAACTGGCAAGCAAAACATTTCAGCTCATTTTGTGGGTTGTGGAAATTTGAACAAGTAAAATAGCCTTGAATTAAGGATCCATCCCACCCGTTAACATCTCTCAAACCTGTTTCTCCTTGTTGGAGGAAAGGGCAAAATTGATAACTCATATCTGAGAAACTAGGTTCCCATTTATATATTAACCCTTGAATGAACAAGTCTAAAAATTCTGGCTTCTGCTTGTGACTTCTTCACTAAACATATACCCTTGTAAATTCAGAAGCTAATATTCCCACATTTCTTTTTTTTAAGATACAACACCTGACTTCAAGGAAACTATAGATTTCTATGGTTTGATTTACTAGCCTAGTTTTTAAAGGCTGGCCAGTGTGACATTCATGTGACCAATTTATTTTGTATGAAAATAAATATGAAAAAAAAATTAAAAATCAACTTCTAAGTGTGTACTGTGAATATAGTCTTTTATATACTATATAGTATAGTAAGTAAACTGCGGTCAACAAATAAATACCCACAAGGTTTCAAAAGTTCTACAAATCTATCATGTGTATTATATATTTTAACTCAGAAATAACTCCCAGTGAGCACAGTGGAATTCTTCAATTAATATGATTAGGCTCAGACTCAATTATTTATTTAGTTACCAGTTTCTGTCACAGAATCTTCAACTGCGGGTGCAGATGCTGTCTCCTCTTCTTCACAAAGTCCATTTTGATGGTTGTGAGTACTGTCAAAATAACTTGTTTGAAGAACGCGTTCAACAATTTCTTTTAGGGCTTTATCTGTCAACATGAAAACATCACTTTTTAATTTTGTCATTTGCCAAATATCTTTACATTAATTACAGGAGAGAAACTATCTTTATGTTTCAATTATTCCATATTTTAAAAAGTGTTTCAGTTTGAAAAATTGTTTGTATTCATATATTAAAATACACGTATATTTGTTGTAATATAAATAGAAATGCATTTTGACTTATTATTTTCAAAATTACCATATTTTTCGGAGTGTAAGATGCATCAGAGTATAAGACGCACTAAAATTTTGAAGAGACAAATTTTTTAAAAAGTTTTTGTACTCTGCAGACCTCCCAAAAACAGCCCTTTTTCGTCAAAAGGCCATGCATAGCCTTTAGGAGACTTGTAGAGTGCTCCTGGGGGCCGGGGGCCAAAAATGAGCAAAAAGCAGCCTGTTTCTTGCAAAAAACGGGCCCATTTTTTGGTCAAAAAAAGGGCACACATAGTCTTTAGGAGGCTTATAGAATGCTCCTGGGGGGAGGGGGGGCAAAAAATGGCCTGTTAAAGGCTATGCACGGCCATTTTTGCAAAGGGGCGGGGTTTCAGGAGGCCAAAAATGCTGTATTCAGTGTATGACACACCCAGATTTTGAGCCTCTTTTTTGAGGCAAAAAGGTGTGTCTTATACTCCAAAAATATGGTATATATTATACATATAATATTGTGTAAATGGAAAATACACAGCATAAAATATTTATTTGCCTTTTAAAAGTTCTATAAAATTATTAACAGGAACAAATACTTGGACCTGATACTTTTAACAAATAAAAAAAAAACATTTTACTGGGCAGGCTTACTCTATAGATCCGTAATGGCAAACCTATGGAGCCAACCAATTGTTATGGCATGTGAATCGTTGCCCTGTCAGCTCCAGCGTGCATGTGACTTCCAATTTGGCCGTAAGACCGTTTTTCACCCTCCAGAGGGCAAAAAACAGCACTACGGCAAAACTGGAAGTGACTTCTGGTTTGGCCCTAGAGCTGTTTTTTGTCCTCTGGAGCCTTCAGGGAAATCTCCTGAATGCTCTGGAGGGCAAAAAACAGCCCTACAAGCAAACAGGAAGTCCATTCCTGAACTTCCAGTTTGCCTGTAGAGCCGGAGTTTTTTGCGCTCCAGAGGCTTCAGGGAAGCTCTTGAAGCCTCCGAAGGGCCTACAGGGGAGCAGGGGAGTATGTTTTCTCCCTCTCCAAGCTCCTAGAAAGCCTCTGGAGCCTGGGTAGGGCAAAAAAAGCACAGTAAAAGCGGGGGGAGTGCTGGTCATGCACGCATGCATGCTGGTGTTTAATAAAAAACAGCTACTTGAAGATCAAAGCCCAAGGCATATTGTTTGTTTGTTTATTGGATTTATATGCCGCCCTTCTCCCAAAGGACTCAGGGCAGCTTACAACATTAAAAAAAGCATATTACAAAAGTTAAAAATGAAATTAAATAAAGTATCCAAAAACAAACCCAATTGGGGGTCACAGGGTCAAACTCATCCCAGATAGTCTTCACAAGATTCATCCCCGTCGACTCACCCGAATCAAGCCTGTTGGGATCTGAGCGATTTTACAAATTCTTCAGCCCTACCCTGCAAGGGGTCTTTCCCAGTTCGTTGGTTAAGTAAGGAACAGGTCATCCTAAACAGGGCGGCTGGGCAGTTAACTGCAGATGCGATGAGAGCGGAAAAATATTGCCGCTTCGCCGCTTTTATCGCCACTAAGTAGGATTTAATATGAATTCTTACTAGTGTTCGATCAGATTTGGACTGGCTGGCCCTCCAACCACTGTCAAGGCGTCTTTTCCAACGTTTCATCTCCCGGAGCTCCTAGGTAAACCAGGGAGCTACCCGGGATCGACACCGGGTCACAGGCCGCAAAGGCACAACGCAATCCAAGGCCCCAGTGGCCGCCCTATCCCAGGCTTCCACTAGGGCTTCGGTCGAGTTGTGAGCAAGGGATTCAGGAAAAGTTCCAAGCTCCATCAGGAACCTTTCAGGGTCCATCAGGCGCCTGGGGCGGAACCATCTAGTCGGTTCCACCTTCCTGTGGTGAGGGGTAGCAGTATGGAAGTCAAGCCTGATGAGGAAATGATCAGACCATGACAAAGGTTGAATAGAAATATCCCCTAAATCTAGATCATTCATCCACTGCCCAGGGACAAAAATCAGGTCGAGCGTGTGTCCCCTGTTATGGGTGGGGTCTTGAATTAACTGAGTTAGGTCCATAGCTGTCATGGAAGTCATGAACTCCCGAGCTGACTCGGATGTCTCGCCAATGGAAGGCAGATTGAAATCCCCCAGGATCATCAGCCTGGGGAAATCAACCGCCAATCCGGCTAACACATTCAGCAGCTCCGGCAGGGCCGATGAAACGTAGCAGGGAGACAGGTACGTAACAAAAAGGCCCACCTGGACTCCAAGGCCCCATTTCACAAAAAGACTCACACCCACCTATCTGAGGCACAATGACCTCCTGAGATCTGAGACTTTCCCTAATAATCACTGCCACCCCCCCACCCCTGCCCTGGCTCTCAGCTGGTGAAACGCCCGGAAGCCTGGTGGGCATAATTCACTAAGGGGAACACCCCCTCATGGCCCAACCAGGTTTCCGTAATGCACACCAGGTCTGCTCTACCCTCTTGTATGAGGTCATAAATGAGGGGAGCCTTATGTACCACAGACCTGGCGTTAAGCGACACCAGACGGAGACCAGGGTCCTGTAATCCTGAGCACCCGGGGGTGAAAGAAGGGTGATGAGGGTCGGAACGTGCAATCGCTCTTAAACAGCAAACCCGTGTCCCCCAAACATAATTTGGCCCTCGGCCCCCACCATATCTACCTTTCCCACAAACAGTAGAGATGGTAATATACTGTTTCACTAAAGATTTTAAGTCCTCTAAAAGGAGCATATTGAGATAAATGATCGTAGAAGTGGTCCAAATATAAAATATGCAATGAATATAGCATTTACCACAAATTAGAAGTCTTCTTTTATAGAAAAGGTATTTTTTTTAAAAAATCTAGTAATGTCCTATATGAGATTAATCAGGCTGTTCATCTTCTAGTCATCACAGAGAAACTCTGGGTGGCATACAATTAAAAAATGTTAAAATGTAAAACCAGTATATGAAATTTATACTGTGCCCCATTCCAGAGGTGGGTTTTACTACCGGTTTGCTTCGCACGCGCTAAGACACTGAGCTTGTTGATCAGAAGGTCGGCAGTTAAGTGATTCCAATCCTTAGTGCCGCGTAACAGAGTTAGCTCCCGTTACTTGTCCCAGTTTCTGCCAACCTAGTTTAAAAGCACTCTGGTGGGAAGGTGACATTTAGTCATGCTGACGACATGACCACGAAGATGTCTTCGGACAGCGCTGGCTCTTCATCTTTGAAACAGAGATGAGCACCACCCCTAGAGTTGGAAACAACTAGCACATTTGTGCAAGGGGAACCTTTACCTTTACCTATGTCTCCTTTGTTGGTATTAAACCATAGGTACTGCAAATTATAAAGAATCACCCTAAATATTCTAAATGTTATCATTTGAAATCATAAGAATAAAAATACTTACATGTTGTTCCGCATACAGGTTTTTCCTTCCCTTCCAATAGATCCCACAAATGAATGGATGCCTGTTCATATTGTTCATTCAACCTTCAAAAAAAGAAATTAACAGGAATGTAATGTTACCTGAAAAATTTAATTTTGCCAAAAAAATAATTACATCACAATTACAATTCTGAATTATTTTGGCTTCATATTCAATCATATACCTTATGTTCATGTCACGTTCAGGTTCAACCAGCTTGTAAAAATCGTCAAGTGTGGATAGTTCTGTTTCTGTTAATATAGATACCCCATTTGTTCCTTGTTTTAGGTCACTGCGCACTTCATCATCACCCAACTTGTCCAAAATATACTGCAATTCAAGTACTGTCTTTAAACGTTTTTGTTCAGTTTCTTCTCTCATTAACTGTTCCCGTCGGGCTGTCTTCTTTATTGTTTTTTGAATCTGGTAAAAAATATGTTTGCTTAAGAAGTGTTTTAAATAGTAAACAAATTTAATAGTTTCTACATATTAAAAATCCTAAGCATCTTAACAGGAGAAATCTTACTTTAAAAATATTTCAAATATTTCCAGTGTTTCCTGAAAATTTTCTGAGAAGATAATAGCTAAAGGCTTCATAAGATTTTCCTGCTCCCTGCACTATTTAACTAAATTTATTTATTTAACAAATATATTTAATGCCCATTAGTCAAGTAATTCTGGGATACAAGCAGAAATAAAACATAATCAAACTATACAATTTCAATACAAAAGAAATTGAACCAAAGAATCTAAAATTATATCAATGTCTCAGAGACCCATTAATATCCTGGACCCATTGCTAGGGGGAAGAGCCAGATTTTCAATCTTCTGAAAAGCTAATATGACCAGAGTTGTCTAAATCTGGGGAGGGAGAATGGGAAGGAAGCTATTCCACAAGATAGGCCCCATTTCCAGAATCCACCAGGTGACAAGTCTTCACCACTGAGAGTCTGAGCATGCTCACTCTGCCAGATCTAGAGGAAAGGGCAGAAATCACTAGGAATAGGAAGTCCCATAAGTAAACTGGCTCAATGACATCTAGAGCTTTAAAGGTGACAACCAACATTCCTCTTTAAGGCATAATTAATTGTAATTAGTCTTCTCCATACTAGCACCATATTCTACCAGCACCAGCAGCTACTTCTTTCACATCCTTTTTTTCACTGTTGTTTTATGAAACATTTCAGTATCACACATCACATTTGTGAATTCAATGTCCCAAAATTACACACGATACGTCCTGCTGCAGCTATCTTCAATTTCTGAGAAATTTCTCTCTATAGTTAGAATACTGAATAAGACACAATTGGGAATTGCTAGGTGGAAGAAACGATATAAAACGGATCTTTCCACAGTTAATTTATTATCCATTTTTTCAAAAAAATTCAATAATACCAAACACTGAATCTCAATGTCACATAAAACATCCCCAGTAGATACGGTTTTGTATTTTGAACATATTCACGCCAAGAAAGTTCACCATTTCTCTATGTGCATGGTGTAATAATTTTTTCGAAGACTTTTCTTCATAATTCTTACAAACATGTAAATCCTTGGATTAAATAAAATCATGGTGTAATACAATCACTTGTGCTCTGGGGCAGGGAACATTACTAATTCGAATTAATTGAAAAAATCCTGCCTCTCTTCAAAATCTAAAAGTAAAAAGACCTGAAATAATAGATGTTTATATCTGTGTAATTTTGTGCTACTGGGCATGTGAGAAATTGTGGAGTCAATCTTTATTCATGTTTATTATGCTTTTTGAATGCCATCTTCTCTCATATTTCAATGCTGATAAATGCTATAAACATTAGTTACACAGAGAAAGATATTTATATTTTTGGAATTTGTGGGCTGAAGAATTCTTCCATCCACTCAATTTCCTAATTTATTTAGCATTGTTTTCATGGTGCTCAAATCAAGTTATTGTTTCACAGATAGTTATTTTCTATTTAGACCAGGGGTATCAAACTCAAGGCCCATGGGCCACATCCGGCCCACAAAGTGCTTAAATCTGGTCAACGTGGCCGATCTGTACACAGCGAAGGACTGGCCCACGTAGTCCTCCCAAGCTCCATTTTTTCTGGCAGAGGGTTGCAGGAGGCCATCGTAGCTGAAAACAGAGCTTGGGGGCTATTTTTGCTGATACAACACTCGGGCCACCACAGGCCCCGACATGAGTGACATCGAGCTGGCCATACCCACCTGGCTACACCCACCCTACCCCCTGAGCTCCAACACAACCCTGAATGAAATCGAGTTTGACATCCCTGATTTAGACTATGTCTGAAGTATTCAAAAAATATTTTTGAATACATTTAACATTAAACCAAATAAATGCTTTGTTTTGAATCTAGGACAAAGAATTGTGTTCATCAGATTCTAGGAGGCACACAGTTCAATAAAACCAACATTCAGAAAGTTTTGTTGTTCCAGCTTTCAAATGAAACAAAATCCAAATGGATAAAGTTGGTGAGGATTGCACCCCTCTCTTCCTTATATAATTTCCCAACACAGCATATTTCTTTTTTTTAATATTTTTTTCATTTTTTATTTTCAAAACAAACACAACACAAAGAATCTTCCTTGTTTACATACTGTAGAAAGTGTATCAGTTGGTTACAAAAGACTTTCGTGCATCTCTTCCATAGTCATCAACCATAATTCATATTAACTCAAGCATTTTATTTATATTTATACATATTACCATCATCATACCTCCATTGTCATTTGATTATAATTGTTTAAACGTCCTTCATCATAAAATATACCAAGATTTAAAGCATAACCAAATACTGGCATTTCATTTGCTATTTCTAAAATCCTCCAATAACACTGAATCCTTATGGTCTATTCTAACTAAACATCCATAATATTTAGTAACAAAAATTTCTAATTCTCCTTTCCAAATCACTGTTTACAATTTATATCCAATTTCCTTATGTTGTATGTATGTATGTATGTATGTGTGTATGTGTATATGTATGTATGTGTATATATATATACGTTATCATTATCCCTCCTTTATTTGACTGTATCCTTTTATCATAACATTTTCCCCCATAATCAAAACTTAATTAAATTTAGCAGTTCTTTTTTATTAGCCTTTATATATAAGCAAAAATATTTCTAATCTTCCTTTCATAGGTACCATTCAATATTCATATCCAATTATTACTTATCATAACAATACATATGTATAATTATCATTATCAATTATTTATTTAACTATATCTATTGTCACTAAATTTTACTAAGTTTAACTAGTTTTAGATTATAAACGTTCATCTATCAACCTGTATCTTTCCAGTAGCAAAACAGTTTCATGTCTTCTGCTATTTGTGGTATCAGTCCTCTAATCATCTCCTTAATCAAATTTGTAGGGACTCCTCTTTGCAACTCATTGCTTATTAAGTCTCTCATGTAATTTTGATGCCCTTCTTCTGTTTCCTTGATCAGCTTATCTTTAATTGTCAGTAGTGTTATCAATGATGTTGCTAATAAATTTTCTCTCTTTAAATCCATAAATTCTTGTTTTTTCTTCTTCTGTATCTTGCCATCTGGGGTAGAGTTCCCCTCCATTTAATTCCTCTTTCAGTGTTCCACTCTTTCCATTTCCAGACACAAACCAATCACCATAGATATCAGCGGATTTGATGGTCATTTTCCTCTTTGGTTTTTAGGACTCTAACCTCCCCTTTTTCCACTTGATAAACATCTCCAACTTCTTCATCATATTTTACTGTTAGATGCTCTAGGTTTTCCAACTTCTTCTCCATCCTCTCAAATGTGTTTGATAACTTCTGAATTTCTAACAATAGCTTTTGCAAGCTTAAAGTTTCTTTCTGCTGTTGAAATTGTGCCATTATCTCCAGCTGACAAACAGCTGGCTTGGAAGGTTTTTACAAGATTAAGCATAAATTCACAATAAGGTCCTATTTTCACTTTTCTCTGATTAAAGATATACTTCAAAGGAACATCTGTATGCTTTTCTTCTTATCACTCTCTATAAACAAACAGTGAGACCTTGAAGTGCCAAGCCAGAATAATCAGTGAGGAAAGTAAAAGTGTTTTGTTTTCAATACACAAAGCTCCAGCCTCCGAGTTGCAGTGTTTTTCTTTCCCTCTGTTGTTACAATTTTCTTTGTTCCCTTTTGTATCTTTTTTATATTCCAAGTTAAAAAAAGTCAAATTCTTAAATGAGTTAGAGAAGAAAAGGGGAAAAACACTCGCAGTAACGAAGGAGAATTTTAGTCCATAGGTTACAAAGAATAATAAAAGAAAAAGATAGAAGAAAACTTAATTTGTTCGTTTTAAAAGGCTTGCATAAATTCCATCCATGAACATAGCATTTAAAAAGTAAAATAACACATTGTCCAAAACCATTCAAAGCTTAATTCTGCCGCTTATTTCTTCTGTTCTCAAATTTAAATTAGCTTTAAGTTTTTTGTAGGCAGTCTCTTTTTAAAATGGTAAAAATTCCTCACCAGCTGAAAACACTTTCTCTTTCCATATCCTTCCGTTTTGGAGCCACCCCAACTTTTTCAGCCTAGGGGCTGTGCTTTTGTCATCAGCTAGAAGAACGTCTCCTGTATCGATCTGGGACTTTGCGATGTCCCTGAGATCAGCAGGACATATTCTTCCCATTCAGTCTCTGCGGGACGGTTTAGGTCCGATTGGACTACCCAGCGGCAAAAGTATCGGCAACGGTCTCAGAGCATCGAGACCGCACATCCGTACTGTTGAGATGTTGGCTCCTCCTCCTAACTCAGCATATTTCAACAGCCTGTCTAACCTTTATCTTCCTAGTGCCTTCACTCCTCCCTATCAACATTCCAACATGAAATACCTCATCATATCCCCACTCCCAAGCTTTCCTGTACTTTCCCTTCAAACACCATTTCAATGCCACAGCACATAATATCCTACCAACACTCTCAATGTTCTCTTCTTTTCTTTTCTGCTATCAATGTCCTGGAATTTTCCCCTTGAAAAGATTAAAACAGTCCTATTTTCTTACATGCACAGATTAATATGTCTTTTTCCATGCATAAAAAAGAACACACAAAATTCGCAAGTGTCAGTTAGAAACAGACTACTGCAAACTGAAGTAGAAACCTGCACATCCATCAAAGAATCTGGGACAAGATATATTCAGATTTCATAAACACAAGAAAACTCACGTAATCACACACACACACACACACACACACACTAACATAAATCTTATTTTTTCCATACCTAATCTATTCTGAACCATCTACTCTCTTTACTTACATCTTGACTTAGAGCCATGAAACACCTCTGCAATTCCTTGGCAAATTCCAGATTATTACTGACTTCCTGGTGCTTTGACACAGCATCCTAAGGCAGAAGACAAAATTAATTTGATCTCTTTAATAGTACAAAAACTTGAATTTGTATTTCATATATGTTTCTATTAAGGCTTGGTTAAATCTGACAAGTATTTTACTTTCTATAAATGTAGCAAAATAGATACACTTTTTACAGAAAGTTTTGAAAAGAAAGCAATTTCTAAACAGGAATAGTTCCCGGCAGTCCAGAATTCAAAATTTATTCCACTTTCACCAACCCCCAAAAGTTATCAGGGTCCTTAAATCTTCAAATAAGTAAAGTATGTTCAAAAATGAATCCCCAGCAATCAAAAATGATTGGTGGAAATTTTCAATTGATGCATTGGACCATCTTTATATTGCCAAAACATCATTTGTTATCCAGAACCCTAATGCAGTATTAGTCTTTAACTGTTTTTTTTAAACACACACTGATATTTGTCACAACATTAGGAAGAACCTTCAAGATTCCTACTTCTTGACTTCCTTTGAATACATGGCCAGCAACTGATTTGCCCAGAGAATCTCCTCTCTCTGTACTGTCATTTTTCCAACTCAACAACAGAGGGAACAGACTTCCTTTTGTTTATTTGACTCTCCACAGTTAAGGAAAGTCCCAGAATTATCCCTTAAGATCATCCGATAACAGCAACAGCCTGCAAGCAGTTTTAGAATCCTGGTTTCCAAAATAACTGGTGAGCAGAAGCTGGGAGGTGGAGTTGAAATCACATGATTGTTGGACAAAACAATTGTTTTGGAATTTATTTTTCAAATGGACAATAAGATGTGCCCTTCATTTTTTAAGCAATTTATGAGACTATTATCTTTATTAGTTAGAAGAGGCTCTCCTTTGATACAGCCTATCACTCCTTTTTGAAGCTCTGAATGCCATTTTTGAAACTTCTTTATTGTTAAACAAGGAAGAGGATTGCCAGAGAGTCAAAAAAAGGAAGCGTGGAACATTTTTTCTCTCTTGAAATATAAGGATAAAAGTTGTGGTTTTAATCTACTACTTTTAAAATAATTTGTATCCCTATATTGTTTTGTTGTGGGTGGTTGAAATTTGCCGATTTTTATGAAGTCTGATTGGTTAGAAAAAGGAAAAATAAATAAATAAATGTCTTTGACCACTAGAGGGAACTATGAGGATGCTTAATTCTGAGCTGAAGTCTGTTATTAAGGAATCCTTTAACAGTCAATACAGAAGATCACCCTGTTTGTAAAACAGCCAAAATTTATTAATTATACACGATATTAAAAAATAACAAGAGATACAATTAGGTGTAGAAAATTATCAACCCACTGTGTCAACTTTACAAATAATATAGGACAATGCAAATAACCTAACTGTACCTTCAGAATATAAATTTGACATCAGCTTTTCTTATAATGATGGTTTGAGTACAACCCTCCTAGTGCAACTGAAACAAAAGTATCAAGGAAATTAAACAACTCTCAAGAGGTCAAGTCTGGGACTTTTGCTTTATGAATATTAACAAAGTCAAGAATTCTTTGAGGAACAAAGAAATGATAGTCATTTTAGCGAAGGAAACTTTAATCTGGGAAGACTTACTTCAGACTCTTTGAGACTTTTTTTAATGGATATAAATGAAGCTAAGATCTTTGTCAAAAAAAGAAGCTTGACAGACTCTCCTGAGAAGAAAAATACTTTATTCTATGAAGACAAGCTGGAGGGAGTGACTTAAATTTAATGTCTTAATTAGTTAGGGTTTTTAAAAGTTTGATATATGTATTGAAAGAAAGTTTTCAATTAGTTTTGTATGTATAAAATGAGTATGTAAATGCATGTCCTCTGTTTTTTTAAGTAATGCTGAATAATTTCCAAGGTTCGTAAAATACTATTGACAACCGTATTTTTTAGAGTATAAGACGCTCCGAATTATAAGCTGCACCTAGCTTTTGGGGAGGAAAACAAGGGGAAAAAAATCTGTCTCTGCCTCCCAGCAATTTGCCTCCTTGCAACGAACAGCAAAAAGTACAGACGATATACACTGTTTGTGATGTTACATTTCAGACTATACTTGTACAGATGTTGTTAAAATTGATGTGGCTTTCTGGAAGTATAGCTATTCTCTGCTATTTAAAAGAAGATACAATAGCACTGGGCCTCTTCAGATCAAGTATTTATTTTAAAAAGCATCTTCATTTTGTTAAGTTGTCTAGAACAATAATAAAGCAGTTTTTAAAAAATAAGTCTAATAATTTGAACATTCTATAGGCTAGTGATGGCGAACGTATGCATGTGTGTCACAGATGGCACGTAAAGCCATTTGTTAGGGCACGTGAGGCGTTGCCCTGTCAGCTCCAGCACGCATGCGCACGCTGGCCAGCTGACTTCAGCCTTCTTTTTCGGCCATTTTTCGCACTCCAGAGGCTTCCCCGAACCCTCCGGAGGGCAAAAAACAACCCAACACGCAAACCGAAGGTTCAGGAATTGACTTCTGGTTTGCATGTTGGCCATTTTTCTCCCTTCAGAGGCTTCAGGGAAGCCTCCAGAGGGCCTCCAGGGAAGTGGGGGAGGCTATTTTTGCCCTCGCCAGACTCCTAGAAAACCTCTGGAACCTGGGGAGGGAGGAAAACAGGTCCATCATGAGCCAAAAGCAGGAGGGAGGGTGGGGGTTGCACACATAGAATTATGGGTGTGGGCACGCCCATGCATGACCCCCCCCCCCACGCTAGCCCTGCTTTTAGCATGCAATGGGGAAAAGGTTAGCCATCACTGTTATAGGCATTTATAGTTATTGACTTACCTCCTTACAGCAAACAGCCTGATTAACACAAGAAAAAAACAATCTACCTCCCAACAATTTGCCTCTGCAGCAAACAGTAAGTTTCACTTTCAATTTCAGCAGGGGCCTCCCGATCATCATCTATTTCAGGCTGCAGGGATTGCCATAGCCTATTGCAGGCTCTGCAAGCCCCGTTTTCCCCATTTGTGCAAGGAGGTAAATTGCTGAGAGGCAGAGCCAAAGAGTGGGGGCCAGTGGGTGGATGGAGCTACATTCGGTATATAAGACACACCCACATTTTCACCCTCTTTGAGGGGGGGGGGAAGATACATCTTATACTCCGAAAAATACAGTAGATTTGAAAATAAGAGAAGAAAAAGATTGATTCCACGAGGATAAACTGGAAGGAGATATTCTAATTTAATTAGCTAAATGGAGTTAATTGGATTTATATTGGTGTGATATAAATAATTGAATATTCTTTTGGGTTCTGGGTTTAAAATGAAGGGGTTTCTCTTTTCTCCTTTATATATAGTACCTGAGTACTTATTAGAATTAGTAAAATACCAAAATTTTAAAAAGTGTTTTCTCGGCTTCCTGGGGGCGGAGTCTGTCGCCGAAGGAGCTCAACGGAGCCCCTCTCAGAGTTCTGGTCTGTATATCTAATTAAGATCAATAGATATCACCCCTTTCTGGCAGAAAGGGGCAGGCAGAAGCTCAGGTGCTAGGATTTATTCGTAGTTCACAGCCCTTTTTCTTTTTTTTTGGGCTGCGAACGGAGAAGAGATCCAGCGTAACTGAGCTCTTATCTCCAGACAGTTCCTCGCAGCTGCCTTTTTGCAGCCCTAGACAGGCGATCCCCCCCCTCAGGACAATGATAAATTGCTTAAAGCAACTTAAGTCTAACACGAGCGGGTCTTACTCCTGTGATGTTTTTTTTTTATAACTATCTAAACACCAGCCTTGTTTTTCCTTTGAAACTTCTTTGTTCAACCGGTTACAAAATGGCGTTTTTACTGTGTTGGTGATTGATGACGTAATTAACCAGCTTTATCTCCCCGGAGACTGCTACTCATTAACAAGCAAAATCTACAAATAATTTATTGAGAACTGACCAAGTGAAGACACTGTTTATCTGTTTATTCTCAGCTTTTATCTATAATGCCTCCCAGGTCTAAGCAGGCAAAAAAATCCCCCCCGCATGTGCTTAAAGAACTTGTTAGTAAATCGCTGCCTTTGCCTCCTACACCCCCTATTGGAGATTCCTTGACACAGGAGCTTTTTTTTCAAATACTCAATGACTTTAAACAAGAAATCAAAGAATTTGTGCTGGATTTATGCGACAAAATACAGACTAAAATTGCCCAAATAAAGGTGGATATGTTTGAAGTTATATCTACTTTGACAGATTATATCGAAGAAATGGAGACTAAACTGGAAACTTTGGAGGAGGCTAATTCTAATTTGACTTCCAACATCCAAGCATTACAAGAGATTAGAGATACTCAAACACAACTTACAATGATAAATTTTAACAGAAAAGCGTCTGCAATAAGAGTCAGAGGACTGCCCGAAAAGAAAGGAGAGAATTTGAAACAGACGTTTGTAGAAGCTTTCAGCCAAGCGGTGGGAGGTCCGGGATTCAATTTTGATTGGAATATTCGAAAAATCTATCGCCAGAATTCGTGTGTAGCAGAACAACGACAGCTACCAAGAGACATAATTATATACTTTTTCACAAGAGAATCCAGAAATGCGATCATCCAAAAGTTTCACAACAACAGGCTCCGAATCGATGGCCATGATTTGTTTGTCTTTAAAGAAATCCCGCTCCAGATGCTGCAGGCAAGGAGAGGCTATACTTTTTTAACCCAAGAACTTAGAAATCGTCAAATACAGTATAAATGGGAAGCTCCAGTTGGAATCACAGTTACACTCGAAAATCAAAGATTTCGTATTAATTCTGTTTCGGAAGCTCGGGACTTTTATTATAAAACTCTGAAGGCGGGGCTTCTTGACTCACTCGGAAATGCGGAGGGACAAGGTGAAGGAAAGACAAGCAGCAATTCACTTGGTTACAAGAAGGAGGGAGTTGTTCTCCCCCTACTGGAGAGGCAGAAGAGCGGAAACTGAGGATTTAGCCATATTTTCAAAGCAGCGGGACACGTTGTCATAAGGCAGAGGGTTGCCTTCTCTTTCCGGAAGGGCAGAAGAGTAAAGAATATAGATCCAGCGATGTCTTTAAAATACTTTCTAAGCTCTTGGACTGATTAAAATTTTAGGATTTCTGTCTGGTATGAAATGGCAAAGCTGTGTACCGATGGGGAATGGAAAGAAGCATTGCTTATTTTGGACAGATATTATACGGGACTTTTATAAGACTTATTTGAATTTCAATCCAAACTGCGCATGAATTGTTTTCTGTGAGGAAAGCGGGGACTAAGATTTATTTGAAATGCGGTTTGGGATGAATGGAGTCGGGAGGAGTGGGGCAGAAGGGAAGGTGGAGCGGGATATCGATGAAGGGATCTTGGGATTGAATGAAGTGGTATGGATTTTGGGCACATATTTTACGGATTTACATGCTTGAAGTATAACATAAAAAGCTCAGGATTTTAAAGTGAAGAGCGAGATCCTAATCTTATGGAATTTGGGCTTGGGAGGAATGGAGATGAGAAACGAAGGGTAGGAAGAGGAGTAGCGAAAGTATGATTAGACTGCTCTGTATTTGAAGATAAATCGATTTTTGTATAAACTAATATTTGAATATAAGGTTAAGAAAGGCTATCTGGAGAGTCTACAGGAAGAAGGGGTAAATATCAAAGAAGTAAGGGACGAGGACAAAATATAAATGGAATGATTTACACTGTTTAAATTTTAAGAATGATGGGAGGCTGAGCATAATGCAAAAGATTTTTAATTTTTTTTATTTTTTTTTTATTTTTTCGTTTTTTTCTTTTTCTTTTTCGGAGTGTTCTTTTTATTTTATTTTCATTATTATTGTTAATAAGATATTTTAGAAGGTGAATGGTACTGAACTATGCCGGGTGTGGGACCTGGGAAGTCGGAGGGGATTAGGGAGGGGGGGTTCATTGGGGGTGGGTGGGTGGGTGGAGATATAGTTTCAATATATAGAATAAGAAGAATACACTTGTATACTGTTGATCCTTATCTTTTCTTTTTATTTTTCTCTCTTTTTTTTCTTTTTATTTTTTTTTTAGGAATAGAGAAATGCACCAAAGTGAGAAGTAGAGGAAAGGAAGAGGGAGAAGTAAGGAGGGAGGAAGAGGGGAATGTAAGGAGGATGAGAGGGGAAGGAGGGTGAGGAAGGTGAGAAAGGAAGATAGGAGGGGAAAGGGAAGTAAGAGGGGTGATCGTTGGAGGGAGAAAGGAAAGTTGGAGGGGGAGAAGAAGGGGTGTATGAAAGTGATAGGTTATGAGTTGTGTTTAGGTTGGGGTTTTTCTTTTTTTATTATTATATTATTATTATTGCAAATATTCAGTATATAAGTGAATGTACAAAATTGAAAATGAAAATGAATAAAACATTTAAACATAAAAAGTGTTTTCTCCCTTTAAGATTTAAAAAATGATATATTATTCCCAGCAAAGAGAAGCAGAGAGTGTTAAACTGATTTTTTTTATCCAAAAGAAGAGAATATATTTAACTCTGTTTCTATTCTGCATTTTGTGCTTGCAATGAAAAAATAATGAAACTTTGATTTTTTTTGTTAACTAGATAGGTTTGCTGTTATAGAAATGGCTTGTACATCCCGTTGTGTAAAAGCAAAAAGTTGTGCTTGTAATGTTATCTTCTATTATGCTAAAGAGAGTCGGAAGTTGGTGCCCTTTTCTTTCCTTTTCTCCCTTTACACTATATCTTTTTTCTCTTCCTTCCCTCTTTTCTTAGTTTTTCACATTTTTTCTTTGTATTTTATACTTGATGAACTAATAAAATTTAATAATAATTTTTTTAAAAATCTACTTCTTGAACATATTCAATCATGCAGTTTCCTTGCCTTAATTTGCAACATTTTTTGCCTTTCAAATAGCAAAAGCACTTAGACTATATACCACTTCACTGTGCTTTATAGCCCTCTCTAAGTGGTTTAGAGTTAGCATATTGCCTCCAACAATCTGAGTCCTCATTTTACCGACCACAGAAGGATGGAAGGCTGAGTCAACCTTGAGCTGGTAGACTCAAACTGCTAAACTGTAGGCAGCTAGCAGTCAGCAGAAGTAGTCTGCAGTACTGCATTCTAACCATTGCGCCACCACGTCTCAAATAACAGGAAAAGCATGTATATGATGCTGTACATAATGAAAAAACACAATTGTAATGGCCAATTCACCACACTGCAGCAGCTACAATAAAATGAGAGAATATGGTCTAAAGTTTTAAAAATCTTTACAAAACTACAGGAAATTATCAATAAAATACTTACCAGCTGATCTTGGTTAAGGCGTTCTCCTCTGTTCATTCGATCTTGATAATCATCAAGTTTGCCCTGTAAACACAATAAAAATTTACAATTAAAAAATGTAAGCAAGTTTAATAGAATTAGATGAAAATGTCTTCCATCAGAAAATAAAAATCATTTTCTCTATCTTTCTATTTAGAAGGAGAAAGCACAAGAAATTATATAAAAACGTAGGAGAAAGGCAAAATTAGTTACCATATTTTTCGGAGTATAAGAACCTCCCCCCCAAAAAAGTGGGTGAAAATGTCTGTGCATCTTATACTCCGAATATTGCGGCAGGGGCAGGGGGCGAGGGTGGATCACCTGTTCTATAACAGGCAGCAATGGCGAATGGACCGCACCGAACCGGGGAGTGGGTGGGTGGGCAGCGATGAACGGGCAGCAGCAAACAGACCAGATGAATACCAGATGGGTGATGGGAGGCAGAGGCAGATTTTTTTTCCTCCTTGTTTTCCTCCCCAAAAATAGGTGTGTCTTATAGTCTGGAGTATTTTATAGTCCGGAGTGTTTTATAGTCCAAAAAATACAGTAAGTATTACCCTACCTTTCTTAATTGAATATTGCTATGCATTTACATTATTTCCCTTATATACGGACTATTTAATCTCTTTTAAAAAACCAAGAAAAATAGCAAAAATGAATCATGCATATTTAGATGGGCATTTGCAATGGACTCTGTGTCCACCTCTGTGGCCCTATGAAATAGAGCCTCAATTGACATTTGAAGGACCCCTACCCTTTAACCCTTCACATTAGCTCCTCTCACCCAGTTAGGTAGGGAAGGTATGTTGTGGACCCCATCAGTTAAAGAATTCCATCTGGCAGTGTCCAGGAAGAGAGCCATCTCTGCTGTTGCCCCCACCGTTTGGAACATTTTCTCCCAGAGATGAGGCAGGCCCTCACTCTCTTTTCCTTTTGAAACTATTTAAATACTTGACTCTGCCACCCCACTTGGTACTTACAAATAAGCACAATAGCCCTGCTCTTGCATTTTAATTAATTTTTAGTATCAGCTTTAACTATCCTTGCCTTGACTATATTTTAAATTTTATATTTTTATGTTTTTAACATTTTACTTTACAATACTCAAAATCCCTCTGTGAGGGAGATGGGCGGTTCCTAAATGTGATAAATAAATAATAGGTTAGTAAGTCTGGAAGATTGCAAGGACACTCAAACACTGCACTAAGTTCAGAGTAAATGAAAGAAGGAATAACTTTGAAGAATAGAAGCAAGAGCCATAATTAAGATAATAGAGCAGTAATTTGCAAAAGTGTATCAGACATGACCGTTTGATGTTCTATGAAAATAAGGAAGGGAAGAAATGCATTTAAATTTGCAGCATTCTGTCACCATAACTTTGTAATAAAAGTAGTAGTAATTTGTATATATTTTGTTTCCAATTTTGGTCTGTCTTGGAGGGCTGACAATGGGGGATGAGCCAGGAGGTTGACAGCAGGCTGGTCTGGCATCTTGTAATTGTTCTGCTTTTATTATGATTTGGCGGGAAGAGGGGTTAATATGAGCCATGTGGGATATAAGATGAATAAATAGATGTGGGCTGCTGTCTCATTCATATTTGCTGAAAGGTTTTTCTGCCTAATTTTCAGATTCATCTTCCTCAATCTTTTCAACTAAAGCCAAATTCCAAGAAATAAGTATTTTAGTAGAATTTTCCACGTTACAGCAATAACAGCTAATCTGATTCTATTGGATCCTTATTATATGGACATTAGCTAGATTTCAGATATACTGGCATCTTACAGAATGGTTTTTCAGGTTGTAATACATTACAATATTAACATGTTTTTGACCTGCATGTAAAATATGATGCAGATGCTATGTAAGTTCAATTGCTTTTTGTAAGAGGTTTCAAACACTATAGATGTCATAGGAATTTGTTCTGACCCCCACCTTGTCCATTCAGAAACGAAAGCCAAACAGAACGTCCAAAGGAATGTTTTTTTATCAGTCCCGGCTCTTGCTGGCTGCGAGCCCAAAATAAACACAGATAATACACGCTGGCAGTAGGTCTCACAAACCTAGACAATGCAAACAGGCTCCCCACTTCTCCAAGTTGGTTTAAGTCGATGTTTGCACGCGAATGGGAACCGTTGACTTCTGCAACCAGGGCATGGCACCATCAGTCTCTTTTATCAGCAGGAGGAGATCCTAACGAGCAACAGTTGCTCGTTATCATCTCCTGTAAGTCCTCAATTGTTCCTTACATCGGTCAGCCCTTCTCCTGCGTGCATCCCGAAACAACTCACAGGAGGTTTCTGTGTCAGCCTCTCTTGTCTCCTCCCCACTGATCCAAGGCTCAGTCGTTACCTGGGGACCAACTAGTCTCTCTGTGCCCTGCTCGGAGTCAGAACCCTGTCCAAGGTCCTCCGCCTCCTCCAGGGCTGACTCATATGACCCCTCGCTGTCAGAGTCTGATAGCAGCTCCAAAGGCTCCTGCCGAGCCACAACAGGAATTCTACACAATCTTGATTGGCCTATGCTGACTTTTTTCAAAGGAGAACCTAAATTAAAAACAAGAGAATTGGAAACTGAAGGCCACATTTGCCAACTGTTTACTTATGTTCAGGTGACAGAACGATTTAAACTGGATGAAAGTTTGATTTTACAAATGAGTCAACTGACTTTGAATTTGTGTAATAATGATGAACATATAATTTGCTAAGATTTGTAAGATTTTACTAAAAATGAATACGGAAGACTGAGCAAATGAGCAAAAATATGTATATAATCTTGATCAATGGAAGAATATGTAAAGGACTGAAATTTACTTTGAATAATAATAATTTGAATTACACTGAATTATAATTTGGAACAATGTTTATAAAATGATGTACCCTTAGTGTAACACCTGATAACTGAAACTAAAGCTTTTCCTTTTAGGTTTGATAGATAAACACACTGGAAAAAAACAGAACTTTATGGACAACAGCAGCAAGACTTCTACATGCCAGGGAATTTCTAGAAGCCTGGCACTTTGACAAATCAGCCATCAATAGACACATAGACATTAACATCTATAGACTATGCAAGAGACAATCAACCAGTCCAAAAGAGAAAAATACTCCAACACCACAAGTATTCAGCACTCAGATAAGCATAGATTAACTCCAGGTCAACTTCAGACCAATGATCAAATAAGCAATACCCATAAACAAGAAACCATTAGTTTCCATTAGTAAACAACCTAACCAAAGAATCCCTAAGACCGTACCCCCCCACACAGACAGGTAAGACACCAGAATATAAACTGACAGCAAAGCACTCCTTACTGGCACTGATGACACTAGTTAGGGTAGTGTTGGTGAACCTTTTTGTCACCAAATGCCGAAACGGGAGTGCACATCCGCGCACGTACGTGTGCCATAAACCGGAAGATCAGCTGCCCGGAGCACATATGCGCATCGGGCAGCTGCTCTTCCAGTTTATGGCGCATGTATGCACACCGGCCACCTGGTCTTCTTGTTTCTGGCACACGTGTGTGCAAACACCATGTGCATCGGAAACCACCCGCTGCTCATGCGCTTGCTGGAAAGATCTTCTGGTTTCAGGCCCGTGCATACACACTGGCCAGCTGGTCTTCACGCATGCATGCGCGGCAGAAATCAGAAGACCAGGTGGCCAGTGCACATACACATGTTGGAAACTGGAAGAGCAGCCATCCGGTGCGCATGCACACACTGGGAAGATAGTTTTCTGGTTTCTGACACATGCATGCACGCCAGAAACTGGCATGCACACTGGCCACTTGGTCTTCCAGTTCCTAGCACTCCTGCGCATGTGAAGACCAGCTGGCCGGTGAGCTGAAATCCAGAAGAGCAACGGGCAACGACTCACATACCCACAGAGATGGTTCTGCATGCCAGTTCCAGCAAGCATGCCATAGGTTCACCATCACGGAGTTAGGGTAATGAAACATCTGCAAGAAAACAAGCAAGCTCAGAGAGCACCAAGGGCCCCTCATTTCAACTCTGAGTTACAAATATTCTACTTCACTGAGACTTCTGTATGGACAGTGAGGGAAGAATTTACAAATGTCTACAATGGAAAAATGGATTGTTAAGCTAATTAATTAGCAAAGAAAAACTGACTACAGTTAGTCCTTGACTTACAATCACAATTGAGCTCTAAATTTCAATTGCTAAGCAAGGCAGTTAAATGAGTTTTGCCCATTTTATGGTTTTTCTTGCCACAGCTGTTAAGTGAATCATTGCAGCTGTTAAAGTCAGTAACACGGCTGCTAAGTGAATCTGGCTTCCCCATTGACTTTGCTTGTTAGAGGATCACAAAAGTTGATCCCATGACCCTGGGACACTGCAATCATCATAAATACATGCCAGTTGTGAAGCATCCAAATTTTGATCACATAAACACTGGCATGCTCCAATGGTTATAAGTGTGATATAAGTCATAAGCCACTTTTTTTAGTGCTACTGTAACTTCGAACAGTCACTAAATGAATGCTTGTTTATACTGTGATTAAATAATAGGCCTTGTCCAACTTTGAAAATACTGTTGGACTTCTTGCTAGAACCTGAAAGCAATGAATTTTTAATTTTGGGACTTGATAATTAAATCAGTTTACTGTGCATTATTGTTGAATTTAGAGTAAGAGGTTATTAATCTATTTCATATCTGTATCTGTACTGAAGAAAGTTGAAAGTTACTTTTTCTCCTTTTCACTTTTTCTTTCTTTTTGTAGTCCTGATTTGTTTTTTAACCTTTTTTCCCTAACCCCTTTTTTGTATTGTATCCTTTGATAAATTTAATAAAAAAGAAAAAAAGAAAAGAAATTTTTGCAAAACTTCAACCTTAGAGAAATTTCACTCTTTCTGCACAAGTGTATTCACAAGAATTTTTCACAGGCAAATTAGAATGGGGCGTTGGCTCTTACCTTATACGCCCCTTCTCTAGGCAGGTGGAGACAGCGGTCATGCATGGGTTAACTCAGTCAGTAACCAATAGAACTGAGTCTACCAATGTGATGTCATCGCCTTGGGGGAGTGTCCTCCCGCTTTTGTGACGAAGGAGGTAGACTGCTGTGGGTTAGTTGACTGCTTTCAATCCTCCGAGAAAAAAAAATTCCCCCCATAATGCCCACTGTCAATAGGCCAGGAACCAAGGGTGGCGATGACCGCTGTCTCCACCTGCCTAGAGAAGGGGCATATCAGGTAAAAACCAACACCCCATTCTCCAACATTGGTGGAGACAGCGGTCATGCATGGGACGTACCAGAGCTGGGCTTGTGCCTGGGTGGGAATGAGACTGGGCTAGGAGCTTGAAGAAGGGAGAACTTGCTGGAGGACTCGCCGTCCGAATGCCGCATCTGCCGATGCGTATCTGTCCATCTTATAAAGGCAGATAAAAGAATTAGGAGTCGCCCAGGTGGCCGCCTTGCAGATCTCTTCCACCGAGACCTGCCTTGTCCACGCTGCAGATGTAGTCATGCTTCGTGTGGAATGCGCCGTGATGTTAAATGGAGGGGAGAGGTGGTTTGCCACGTAAGCCCTGGTTATAGCCGATCGGATCCAGTGCCCCACCATAGATGGCGAAGCCTTTAGCCCCTTATTTGTGGGACGGAAAGAGACAAAGAGTGCCTCAATGCATCTGAAGATAGCCGTCTTGGCAATATAGATCTTAAGAGCCCTTCTACATCTAACTTATTTCATTTGCGCTCTATGAAAGAGATTAGGGCAAAAGTTCAGTAGGGTGAGGTCCAGGGACTGATGAAAGGCCAAATTGACCTTTGGGACAAAGGTGGGATCAATCCAAAGGACCACACAGTCTGGATGAAAGGTACACAGGTCGGAAAGGATGGAAAGAGCTGCCAATTCTAAGATGCGTCGTGCCGACGTGATATCCACCAGGAAGGTTATCTTCAATGTGAGGTGATGCAGGGAGGCTGACCTGAGAGGCTCAAAGGATGGTCCAGTGAGGGAGTCAAGGACCCTGGTGAGATCCCACGAGGGGAAGCAGTGGATGACAGGAGGACAGAGGTTAGACGCACCCTTAATGAAGCATCATACATGAGGGTGCAAGGAGAGAGGCTCATTTCGGTGAAGAGAGTGCACCGAGGACAGAGCCGAAACCTGCCTCCACAAGGTGTTAGATGTAAGTCCTTTGTTTAATCCCTGTTGCAAGAACTCCAAAACCTGGGAAACCAAAGCCTCCAGGGGAGAGAGAACTTTAGAGATGCACCACGTGCTGAAAGTCTGCCACGTTGATTCGTAGATTCTATTAGTGGTTGGGCGTCGGGAAGCCTGAATGGTTTGGATTACAGTCTCAGAAAGGTTAGCCGCCCTCAGGACCTCCCATTCAGCCTCCATGCGGTTAGGGAGAGCCAAGACAGGTCGGGGTGTTGGATGGAACCCTGATGAAGAAGGGACGGTATCAGGGGAAGACACCACTCTGGCCCCACTGAGAGGTTGATGAGGTCTGCGAACCACAGCCGGCACGGCCAATAGAGGGCGAGCAGAATGAGCTCAGCCTCCTCCTCTATTGTTTTCCGAATGACCCTCTGTATGAGGGGAAAGGGAGGGAAGGCATACAGGAGACTGCGGGGCCACCTCCACCTCAAGGCGTCCATCCCTTCCCCACCTGGTGTCGTGTAGCGAGACAGATGCCTGGGCAGCTGTTTGTTGGATGCTGTTGTGAAGAGATCTAGGATCGGGTCCCCGTACCCGGTCGACAGCTGTTTGAAGATGCAATGGTTGAGGGTCCATTCCGCAGGGTCGGTTGTTGTGCGGCTCAACCAGTCCGCCCTGGAGTTGTTGGAGCCCGAGATGTGTTTGGCGTGGAGAAAGAGAAGGTTGGCTTCTGCCCAGATCCCTAAGTGTAAACTGGACTCCATGAGAGAAACAGCTCTTGTCCCCCCACTGGCGGTTGACAAGTGCCTTGGCTGTCGTGTTGTATGTCCAAATGAGCACATGTGTGTTGCGAACTGAAGATTGGAACTGAAGGAAAGCTAGACGGATGGCCCTCAATTCTAGCCAATTCATACTGTGGGAGAGGTTGGAGTCGGACCAGAGACCCTGAAGTATCTGATCTTCCAGATGAGCGCCCCAACCTGTCAGGCTCGCATCCGTCGTGACTACAAGGCAAGGAGGTTCCCTGAAAAGGGACTCCTGAGAGATGGCTGGGGAGATCCACCAATCCAGAGAGAGAAGGACCTCTAGAGTCAAGCTGACTGTTGCTGGGGAACAGTTACTCTTGATCTTTTGGAATGGCAGAAGAAACCGTTGGCGGCAACGGCTGTGAAGCCACGCCCAAGGAACGATGGAAAAACAAGAGACCATCTTCCCCAGCAATTGTGACAGCTGGAGAAAGGGGGCCTGCGGCTTCTTTCATACCTCTAAGGCTAATTCCCTGAGGTTGAGCTGTCTGTCCTGAGACAGGAAGACTTTCCCCTGGGTGGAGTCGATGAGAGCCCCCAAGTGGACTAGACGAGAGGTAGAGGTCAGGTGGCTTTTCTCCTGATTGATGGAGAACCCCACCTCTTGAAGTACCTGCAAGGTGTCTTGTAGATCCCGCAGGGCCTGGGTGCGTGACCTGGACAACAGAAGGATGTCGTCCAGGTAACAAAAGATCCGAATGGGTCTGGCACGGAGGTGAGCTGCTACGACTGACAGGATTTTGGTGAAGACCCTTGAGGCTGATGAAGGGCACGATACTGAAAGTGATGGCGCACATAGATGAATCGGAGAAATCATCTGTGTTGCTTGTGAATGGGTACATGGAGGTAAGCCTCCGTGAGGTCCACTGAGGTTAGGAGATCATGTCTGTGCACAGTCTCTAGAATTGACAAGAGACAGTGCATTTTGAACTTCCTGTACCTGATGAACCGATTCAAGAATTTGAAATCGAGGGATCGCTTTCCAGTCCCCCGAAGACTTTGGCACGATAAAGAGACGAGAGTAGAACCCTTGACCCACCTGGCCTGGAGGCACAGGTTGAATGGCCCGTATGAGGAGCAGGTGATGGATGGCCTGCTCCACTAGGAGCCTCTTTTGAGGATCCCTGGAAATGGGGCAAGGGACAAAGTGCTGGAGCACAAATCCAAGAGAAGGCCGAATCTGATTGTGGCCCTGACCCATGTGTCGTTGGTGATGTCGTCCCAATGATCTGCAAAGGTCAACAGCCGACCCCCTATGGGAGATCTTTCAGGCAATCACTTCTGCCTCTTGAAGGATCGGTTGGTATTGTCCCTGAATAACTTTCTGGGCTGGAATTTCTGGCTGTTTCTGCCTGGCCTGTTATTAAAGGAGGGGCCCTGTCTGGGAGGAACCTGACGCTGTGGATGGGAGTTGGAGGAACCCCCGTCCTGACCTCGAAAGGGCTGTCTACGATAAAAGGATTGGCTTCGGCCCTCCTGCTTCTTAGTAGCCGGCTGCAAGACCTTCTGCTTATATTTGGACTCCACCAAAAGGGGGTCCAATGGGGCTCGTAAGAGAAGGGATGAAGAATAGGGAGAGGAGGCAAGCCTCCACTTGGCCCGGGCTTCTGCCTGCCACTGTTTTAGCCAAAGCAGACGATGGGGTGGAAATGGAGGATGCTATGGCCTTGGACGCAACATAGCCGTGTCCAAGGAAGCATCTGCTGTGTATTCTAGGGCCGCTTTTATTTTGTTAATGTCCCTGCGAGCCCTGGAATCTCTGGCTAGGAGCCTAGCCTGGAGTTGCCTCAGCCATAAGAGGGCAGAGCGACTAAAGAAGGAGGCAGAGGTACCTGTCCTAACGGCCCAAACCGAGGCCTGGTGACTCTTGACTAGCTTTTGCTCTATTCTCTTGTCCTCAGTGCGAAGAGCCTCCTCAGGAGCTGCTGAGGCAACGTTGGCAGAAGAAAGGCCAATTATAGGTAAGTCGACAGAAGGTACCTCCAAGGCTTGGTGAGTTCTGGTCCCACATTATACAGGCGCTTATCCAAGGTATTGGGGAGGGGACCAGTACCTGGTGATGCCCACTGGTTCTGGACCAGGAGAAGAGGCCATAGCCTGTACTCACGACTTGTTGAACTTCCAATTGGCCACCGGAGATTTTTGCGCCAAAACAAAATGGCCACTGAGGCTACAGAGCCTATGGGCCAGGCGCCACGAGTTAGCCGAGACTGCAAGGCAAGTAAGGATGACGAACGCCCTGCGGGGGTGCTGTAGAGCCCGAGAGGAGCAGCAGCGGCGGCATTTCGATGGGGTGAGAGCACTGAGGAATGGCGGCGGCCCTTCTGATGTCTGCTCCGGGCTGCTGGCGGTTCTTGGTGGCTTTTGGAGGCGACTGGAAGGGCTGTGGCACGAGGGTGGCACATAGCCTAGCAGAGGTAGCAGCGCAGAGCGGGGGCCTCCAATGGCCATTGCCATGAGGCGCTGTTTGCCAGAGAGCTCTCTGCCAGCAATCTCCAGAGACAAAAGCCTCAAAAATCTCTTCCCATAGCCCCAGGCTAGTTGAGAGACTTAGCTTTAAAGAGCTATCCTGATTGCTTCACCAACATTGGAGAATCAGCAGACTGCATATTACTTTTTCTTATTTGTTGATCTATGCAATACTGTACTATAATCAGATACATTATAGCATTAGATGTTTCACTGTACAACACCAATATATTTTCTCCTTCTGATTCTTTAACTCAAACTGTTGCCCTCTCAGCATAAAACTGAAGTAACAGATAGCAACACATTTGCTTAACTAGCCAACATGCATTCCAGGATTCAACACAATTCCCAGTTAGTTCTAGACTTACAGATTACAGCTTAGTGACTATTAAAATTTACAAGAGAACTATGTGGGAGCTATTTATGAAGTTTTGACAGTTGACCCCCCCCCCCATAGTCACACAATCAAATTTCATGAGCTAGGCAATTGGGCAATTTACTACCACTTGTAATGTCCTATATTCACCTGATCATGTTTTATGACAGTGATAAAAACCATCAATTACTTCCGATTTACAGCAAAATGCACACTCATAGCAAACCACTGGTCTGCTAAGTGAGGAGTTATTTGCTTAACAACTATTGCAAAGAATATCATAAAATTGGGTCAGTACATAAACAGTCTGTTTTATGACCATCAAGTATTATGTCAATCATGGGTAGGCTCCATTATGGTTGTAAGTCAAGGACTATCAGACTATTAAGTCTGTATTTTATTCTTAATTACTATTTAAATAATTTTATAATCGTAGACTATTTTAAAGCTACAACAAACCTTTTAGTTATTACTTTTTCCACTGCCTTTATTATTTATACAAATAACTGAAACATATCGGCAAAACATATCCAACACACGTTCCTTCTCCTATTTTCCCCACAAGAACCCTGTAAGGTGAATTGGATTGAGGAAGATTGACTGGCCCAAGGTGCTGAATAAAATATATGAATATTCTGTCATCAGTAATTATTTCAAAAATTATTTTCTATCATTTCTATGCTTTTTAGTTTCTATAATTGTATGCATTTAGATGAACATAACAATTAATTTTTCATAAAAAATAATTTCAGAAAGTTAAAAGCCTTCAAAATATGTACCACCCCAACCACCTCCAAAACATAGGAATTCCCCAATAAAAATTATCAAATACTAACATCTAGATGAAAAATTCTAAGTGGCTTGGAATTTTGTATTCATATATATTCAAACTATTACTAGAAGTATGTGAAACAATCTAAACTGACAATATTCTCATATTGTTTTGTAGCATTAAAAATCAGAGTACCAGTAAACTTGGAATACCATTAATAACAAGTTATTAGGGGCCCATAAGAGAGTATTTTGAGTACTCAAACATTTCAAATTTTGAAAATTTTGTATACCTCTTGAAATAATTGTTCCTTAAGACTTATTAGAATAAATATATTTCCCAACCCTTGTTTAATATATTGCAATGGATGACTGCAACTGAAAAGAATGTTTTATTAATTTATTCCACTTTATACTTTCACGCCATAAGAACCCATGATGGTATATAATTAAAATCAGGAAACAAAACACAAATTCATAAAACACAATATAAAAAAGACAGAAAATTTTTAATTACAAAGCTAAGATTGTTATTAATAGTTACTAATAGTTTTAAGAACCCAAAGACTAGGTCTCACTCTCCAAATATCCTTCTCAACTCGATTTTGATAGTTTTCCTGAAGTTTATGAGTGAGAATACCATCTAGATGTTTAGTTAGCACTGTTATTGAGAAACAAACATTTATTAGTCTTCTCCTTACTCTATAATATTGCAGAACTATAGCATATAGTGTGAACTGAATTTCATCCAAGTTCTATAAAAAAAAAACAGATTAGGGTTGAACAAACACCATGCAAGCAATGCACTGTGACCGGTCTTCACTAAACCTAACTGGATGTTAAGTACAGTATTTGAAACTTTAGGTTCAATAACTGAGGACCCCCCTTTAGAAGTAATCACTTCACATGTTCCCTGTAGGTATTTTGGCCCATGTCCCCTTTACAAAATGGTTTCAATCTCTTGCTATGTTAGGACTGTTTTTCATATAAGCTGCTCACTTCAGATCATGGCATATTTCATCTGGGTCATGGCTTTGACTTAAGCATTCCAAAATACTTGTTTTACTTCAGCAATTATGTTGTAGATTTACTTGGGTGCTTAGGGCTGTTTTCATGTTGCATTATGCATGTTGTGTAAGCTTTAGCTCATAGACAGAGACTAAGACCTTTTTCTGTAGAATTTTGTATAATCCAGAATCCATTATAGCTTTAATGACTGAAAGCTGTCCAGTCATGATATTCCATGCTGCCATATTTCATAATGGAACTAGTTTCTTTCTTTCAATGGTATAAATTGTTTCCTTTTAACTCCAGAAAGATCAACTTTTGTGCAGTAGTCTACTGAATCATCCAGGCGCTCCTTGGTGAATCTGAATTGGGCAGCAAATAACTTTCCTGAGCACAAAGATTTTATTTTTGATATCTTTCCATGCATGCTATGCTGACATGACAAGAGTGACCTGCAGAATGTTTATGGTCTCCTTGTATTCTCTTTTGGAGAACCATATGCCTTATTATTTGAAAAAATTGGACATTCCTGGGAAGAATGTTTGTATATTGTTGGACAATCCCGCCCAACCTCACATGCATCAACAATTCTTTATAAGGTCTGCACAAATGTCTTTTGATTGAGACATGATTTACTTCTACAAAATTATGCTATGGAGCACAGTATTTTTAGTAGAGAAAGACCTACAAATACATGCCAGAGAGATAATATCCCAGGGCTTTCCATATTATATCATACCATACTGTATGGTACTATACTACACCACACCACACCACAGACACTGAACATTGATTTAGCATGTTCAAAAAAAAACATTGCAGATTTTACTGTTTGTTTAACCAGAATTTCTCTTTAATAGAACTTAAATGAAGCTGTGATCTTACACTGCAAGTCACAGCACTGCAGCATTGCAAGTAGTTACAGAAGATTCATAATTTCACCACTGTAGGTGTTCCAAGCTTTATAACTCTTTAGAACAAGGATTCTTAAAGTGTGGACCACAATACCACAGTGGATGGTGAGAAATTTAGAGTCACCAGGGCTAAGCCTATGGACTGAGTTATCTGTCAAAATCACCCCCAAATCAGAAACATTAATCTAAATATAATATTTCATTTTATTGGGGCATTGGGTACATAAATTTATTATTTTAGAGAATTGCAGTATTATAAAGTGTAAAATTATTCCTTCAGGAAAAAGCTATATTTCTTGGCTAGTTTGTGGGCATAATTTAAAGTTTGTAATATGACCTTTAAAACTCTAAATTGCTAAATATCAGGAAGTGCAATGACTAGTTGTTTCCAGTGAGTTTGTCTGATTTTAAAGAGTTTTCTTGTATATCTTGCCAATTGTTGAGTTGCAAGAAGGGGCGGGTGCTATTCCAAATCACAAAAATTTGCTTAAGAAGTTCAACACTTTACTATACATTCAAAGTATTTAGAAATGCCTTTAGTTTGTATCAGTATGCATCATTTGCTTCCTGTAATATTTCTATTGTCAATTTTATACTAAGGTACAATGTTTTCATAGTTCTAGGAAACTATTAGGCAAAGTGTAATTCAGGCATGCCTACAAAATTGTCAATTTCCATCTGCCCAAAAATCCCTTTGCAAAATAAATTAAATTATTTCTCTATATTGTTTTAATGTAGAATGAATGCCATATTTTTCAGGAAATGTGGAAATAAAGATGTAACTCCATGGAAATGTTAAAATTATATTACTTTATAATATCTGTTTTGTGCATGTCATCTTATGTTCACAAAATAGAAAGACAAACAACAGCTATCTGTAGTATTATCACTAATATATTTTGGTTCACTGCAACTCAATTCCAAATCAATCAGACATCAACTCTCAAATAGACTAATGTGCAGAAATGAACTTTTAAAGATACAAACCACTTATAAAGAATTTAACTAATTTCTGCATGACAACTTGCATCTACCTAGCAAAACCCTAGGAATACTGAAGTTATCAGAGTAAACCCGGCTACAATGCATATACTCACATAACAATATCCAATAAAAAGTTAATTTTAGCTTTAAGACAAGTATAACTATATGATGCTATTTTAATATGTTAAACATATTAATTTGATTACATAAGAAAATTATGTGCAGAATTATTTTATCCAGGATTTGCATTTATCTTCTCATTTTCAAAATACTGACGATTATAATTTTATTATTTTCTGTTTTTTTAAAGTACTTCTCAACCAATGGGAGGAAGGCTTACATATACCAAATCTCAACCAGGGATATGAGTTCATTACTGCACATGTTAATACAATGTTTCATAAGCATAATGCTACCCAGACAGGGGGACTCTGTGGATCAGTGGTTTAGTAAATGTAAGCCTTTCTTCCACTGGGTCAGACATACTATTCTGCTTTTTAAAAACTAGAAGCTCAGAAGTAAAATCTCAACTAGCTTCCACTTTACTATTCAAAATATTCTGGATTACTAACATTAGACCCACTATTATGTTCAAAGATATAATATGAATAACACCAGATAGCCTACACAATTTTACCTTAGCAACAAACTTTGTATATAATTTGGTTGCCATGCTCTTGGTAGACTTCCTTTTTCAAACAAAATCATCTGCAGAAGGCAAATTCCTACTTTGCTGTTATTGTTATGAGAATCTACATGAATCATAAAATACCGTATATACTCGAGTATAGGCCGACCCGAATATAAGCCGAGGCACCTAATTTTACCACAAAAAACTGGAAAAGTTATTGACTCGAGTATAAGCCTAGGGTGGGAAATGCAGCAGCTACCGGTAATGATGTCCCGTGCAGCCGCGGGAGCGATGTCCCGCCTCCTATGACACACGGCACAGTGATTCCTATCATTGGTTCACTGTACCAGAGGAGGTGGGACATCGCTATGTGGCTGCTTGCCATAACAAGGAGGAGGTGGGACATCGTTGCAGAGCGGCAGGAGGGGGAGGAAGAGGAATCGTAAGACAGCCCTGCATTACATTAGAACGTGAGGAGGGGGGATGGTGCGGTGCGCGCTGCGCGGCAAACTGACACAGAGGGAGGGGAAACTCACAGGGGCGCCGGGCCATTCACGAGTGTCACCCAGCGGCATGGCCCCGCCCCTTTTTCTCCTCCATTTCGGGCAAATTTTTCACTGACTCGAGTATAAGCCGAGGTGGCTTTTTTCAGCCCAAAAAGTGGGCTGAAAAACTAGGCTTATACTCGAGTATATACAGTACAGTTTGAACTTTGCTTATTTTTATTGCCACAATAGTGATTTTGTAATCTGCCTTGGTTTAAATGACCCAGTAAATTGTGATTAATCAAAAATGGAAGCAAAATCTGGATCACCACACAGATTAGATGCCATGCTTTGTCTTAGTATAATTTGACATTATATTCAAACCTGTAGTTTTGTAATGGGATCTTTGCTAGAATGCTTAAAAATTTTCATTCAGTATAAGGCATAAAAAGAGTAGAGATACCTTAATTTCAAAATCAGCAGTATTTTTAGAAACTTCTTAAGTAAATATATCAACCACAATGTTGCAATCCAAAATTTTAATTAGCAATTATCATTGTATAATTATTTTACATATGACAACACAATTTCCTTTACAAATGCTAAATCACAAACTAAATTTCTTAAATCAAGTAGAGACCAACTAGGATTTTATAGTGCTTTGGTCTTGATTCTGAAAAGGACACCTCAACATAAAAGCAACATTAGGTGCAATTAACTAAAGTAGCTGTATGATCCAAAGAAAACCCACCTGCTTCAATGAATCACTAACATAGGCCACATTTCCACTACAAAGCAATTTTATTGAAATGAATCCAAAGCCCTGATAAATTTATTAAGATTAAAATACAGCAGCCTCCATAGTGTACTAAACTCTAATCTTATTGCAAAAGCAGGATTTAAAAAGCCCCAAAGCTATGATGATCTTTTGAAAAAGGCAGAATTGGTGCAAAGATTAGAAAACTGAGTTTTAGAAAACTGAGGACTTGCATAAAGTGAGTCTAAATAACTTTCTAACATATGGATCTTATACACTAATTCAGAAAAGGATATTGCATCAGTGAATTAAACATTTTCACATATTTACTGGACTTACAGGCAAAATATAAAAATCTAATGGTTATTTAATAATGTGTTCCCACGCACATTTAGATGAAAGCAAGTCTTGCTCAAACAAGTATTTAATACATAAACATAGAAAGTGTTTTTTTAATGAGTTGAATGTTTAAAGCCATTCATTACACTCCCCACAATACAGCAATCTACTAAGAAGCATCTTGCTGCTTCTCTTCCATCACAGCTATCTTTTCATATTTCCCATCATTTTAGAAACACCTGGCAAGATATTTAAACTAGTTGTACAGTTCTTTTTATTGTGTTCACCTACTAACAGTTTAATGCATATTTGCACAGGCTGTAATTTTTCTATCTAGTGGTAGGAGCATGTAGTGAACAGAGTTCAACTAGCAGAAACTGAAGGAGGATGAATTTTGTTCCTTCCCTTCCTCTCACAATTGTTAATACCACTTCATTCACTGCTCCGTGGGATCTCTATTCTTTGGAATAAAGACAAAAAGAGACTCAATGGGAGATTTCCTTTTCTTTAGGTATAGTTACCTTACCCCATCCCCTTTAGAGTAATTTCCATATTGATTTGAGGGGGGGTGATCAGTGTTCGTAAATCAGATCAGGACCACAGCAGGTTGGGATATTCAATGAGAGCAGAGCCCCTTTTCACTGATACCGATTCTTGTAAGAGCAGCCAGTGTCAAATTTTAACTAAAGATTCATAAAAGCCAGCGTGAGTTATTATAAAGTTTGTTCCCATAAATACTGACTTGGGAGCAAGTCTCATGGTCAAGCGGTTCGTCCTTAGAACCTAGGGCCTTAATGTTGACAAAAGGACGCAGGGCACGTACCGCTAAATCTAAACGTTTCGAAGGTAACACATAAATAACGCTGCTCTTTTAAGATATCAACTCGGTTCTTTTCTTTTCACGAAGTCTAGAGGCGGAGCAAACTCAACTAAACTTAAAAAAAAAAGCGTGTAATAAAACGAGCCGAAAGTTTCAACACTTCCTTTCACAGGGGCACCTCCCCCCATCTTCCCGGGGCCCGAGAAAGAGACAAGAGAAACAGAGAAAGATCCGTGTTTTCATCCGCTTGTCCACACGGAGAGGAAGGATCAACTAAAATGGGGGAGAAAGGAAGAGGCGCGCGCGTACATCCAACACGGACAGCGAGGGCTGAGCAATTCGGGCGGGCGGGCAAACAAACAGCCGGGCCTTTGTGCAGCAGCCTTTCACACAATAAGACTCCCTCCCCGGGAAGCCTGGCTGCCTCTCGCCGCCGCCATGTTGGGTACGGGCCGGCTCCATGTGCAACGGGGGGGGGAGAGGGGAGGGAAAGAGTACGAAGAAAAAGAAATAAAAGGGGGAGGCGACAGTTCAAGTCTCCGGTTAGCCGGTTTGGAATCGGAGAGGGAGGGTGAAGGGAGGAAAGGCAGGACCAAAAGGAGGCGGAAAGCGCGTTCAGATCTGAAGAAAAAGGCGCCTCTCTCCGCCCCTCCGACTAGAAACAAAAGAGCAGGCGGGGAAGCGCAAGGAAAGCGAAAGTCTTTTCAGAACCACCTCAGTTATCGCCACTCGCTCCAATCAACGTTCATTCCCACCCTCACAACTCCCGGGAAAGGGGGAGGGAGAGAGAGGGAGGGGGAGAGAGAGAGACCCAACCTCCGTACCTTTTTCTTCTCCAAATTGCGCAGTTTCTTATCGATGACACCCAAAATCTGCTTCATGGCCTCCGTCTGCACCGAACTCGTACTGCCACCCGAAACCGCCGCCTGAGAAGAAGCAGCCGCCGCCGCCACCGTTGCCTCGCTGCCCGCTTTACTGCCGTTACTCGCCATCGCGCTGCTGGTGGCCGAGGGCATCGCTTACTGAGGAGGGGAAGAACAACGCGTTACGGGATTCGGAGGGAGGGAGAAAGGAAGCGAGAAAAATGAAGACGGGACGGCAGAGGGGACAGACGACGGGGGAGACGGAAAACGCGTCCCACCGGAACGGCTTTCAGTCTACCAATACCTCCTTTATCTCATGTCCCCTCTCCTCCCCCCGCCATCCTCTCTCCCCGCCCGCGCCCAGTTCCGACCCGGACCGCACCTGTCAGCGCGCGCCCAACGATCCTAAGCAACCTGATTGATCCTTAAAGGTCCGACCGCAACACCACGGGCGCGTGCTCGGCACCCACGTGATTAGCAACGCGCGGACATCCCACGCTTCCAGATTCCCCCTCCTCCTCCCCCTCCCTTACACAGGGCGCCGCCGCCGCGGCGATCAACGGTCTTCCCAGAACCGCTCTTCTTTTACTTCTTGCTCCTCACCGTGACAGATGCGCGCGCCCGCGTGCGTGTGTGAAGAAATGGAAGATGGGGAAGGCACCAGGAAAAGACTCGGTGGGACTCTACGCAGGGGGAACGGCGGCCTCTGCCCGCGCGAGTCCGGCCAGTTACACCAAGCTACCTCTGCACCGAGTTATGGGGGGGAAAGGAAAGAACCAAGAGAAGGCCGCGAGGACGCGCGCGCGCGGGAGGGACCGGCAGGGGGCGAGCGGCGGAGGGGTCCTCATTTCACAGAGGTGGCGGTAGCGAATGCCGGAATCGCTTCCTCAAACTGACCTCGTGCAAGCTTCGAAGCGTGCCTTCGTGAAAGCCTTAGTGTTAGGGCGCGGGTTTTTTTCAGGCGCCGAGGCCGCCTAAACCTTCGGCGCCGTGGTTAAGAGGAGAGACTTGGGGCGGCTTCCAAGATTCCGGGAGGCGGGACTGTACTGGGCCAAGCCGAAAGCTGCTATTTTGGCGGGGGGAGCTCGTGACCCGGTTGTGGTAGGAAGGGTGGTTGGCTGGCTGGTATTATAATAGCATGGGGAGCTCTTTTCCCTGGATTTGGGAATCTTAATATCAAGTCTCTAAAGGTTCGTAGAGCAGAACGACCCTGCTTTCCCGATAAGTTACTTGGTAACTTGGCCTTGGAGGAGCAGGAAAGTTCGAGGTCAGGGCAGTTTTTTTTCCGTCGTAGTAATTCCGAGGCTTTGAAAACCTACAAAACTTTATGTGGTTCTTGCAGAAGGGCGTGAGGCAAAAAAAAAAACCCAAACGATTTAGTCAGCCAAGGCTATTGCTTTGGCGTTGATGTTGGTAGCAATTAAATGGAAATGCTAACTTCCATATTGCTTTAGCTCCATCAGCATAAAGATTTAAGGCATTGTAAAGCATTGCAAAGCGGTATATAAGTCTAAGAAGTGCTATTGCTGTTTGAACATTCCGAGCACTTTATAATAAAGTTACAAACGCAGTTCAGAGTAACAGATAATTTGGCATAGGTATGCTTATTTCAGAAAAGAATGATGAAATCTAAAATTTAAATTATAAGAAAGTATGGTTCGAAATGATGAGCTTGGGGTAATCGTTTTGTTTTTATTTATTCCTATGTCAGTGGAGATGATTAAGTGCCAGCATAATCATTTTGAAGTCCTAGCAACCACATACATACATTTTCTGTATTACAATTTATACTTAACCTGTTCTTTCAGGTCTCCCAATGATGCATTCATCACCATGGTAACTGAATCCATCCACCCTATAAAATGATAGCTTTGGGAAACAATAAACAATTTGCATCAGCTTTAAAATTTCTTCAGTGTTGAAACCATGACAGCAAGTGTCTTCAGGAATTGATTACTTTACATTTGGGGTTGTTGCAAGGATAAAAGGATATTATGTGTAATAATTTTTAACAAAGTTATATGACCTGCATCTTTCCAATGGTTTTTACTGAAGTTGAAAGAGCTGTGCTGACTAAAGCTAAGGCAAGAAGGAATATGGGAATAAAATTTAATAAATAGTAGCGAATAGAGACCTCACTCATAAGCAACACAATTGCTTACAATTGCTCCCTAAATAAACTTCTGTGAGACTTAATTTCCAAGATTTAAGGCATTCTCCAAAGCACAAGCTTCACCACACTAGATTCTTTTTATATTACATTTAATTAATGGAGATGGGGAAGATCTTGTGGTAGCATTTAATTTCAGTTCTTTTTTTAAAATGTCACTCAGAATTAAAAAAAAATGCATTGCAACATAAAAGGCTTTAACCAAGCACTCTTGTGAGGCAACTTATTTCATGAGAACAGATAGTCAAAGGCTACAATTCAATGCATGTTATATCTTCCTATTATAGGTATATTTTCCAGCATCAGATATTGCAGCAATATAGAGATCAATAGAAGGTTTTGCAGAATGCTAAAGGAATACTAATACATCTTATCCTTATATCTAGTTTGAATTCATTTTAATTCTAAAAACTTCCCATCTTCTTTTCTCTATGGATATAGTTAAGAGTTCTTGATATTTTGAATTCTGCCATCTAGAGACTCAATGTCGGTCCTTCCTTGGCTTCTTTGAGTGGTTAAGGCAGGGATGAAGGATTGGATTTTGAGATGGCTAAGTACCTTCTTTGTCCTGTTGCCCAAAACCAGATTCTTGCATTCTCTTTAAAAAGGTGATTTTTTTGACTCCACATCTCGCCCTCAGTTTCCAACCTGAAGTTTTAAGAAAGAGCTTGAAGATTGTTCTGGGAAAGAGACAGCAGTGACCTCTTGTGGGTGAACTCTCCTGGTACTTGTATGATAGGCATTCAGTTTTCTTTGTAGTGGTAGCTCTCTACTTTTGATATAATCAGCCATGGTATCCGCCTGGAGTACTGGTGTAGTGAATTTAGAGGATGGCCATGACAGAGAGGGAAGATTCCATACAAAGACAATTCACAATAAACATGGTTTAAACCCGTATGAAAGTAGATATTTATGAGGTAGTGTGAGATAGGCACTCCCTAATTCACATGAAGATAAAAGGAGGAAGAAGGAAGCACATTCAGACTTGCAACATTCTATTTTATAGTAATTCTGGTAAGTTTTAGTCTTGTGGTATGGAAGCTACTTGGAATAGTATGAAATAATGTTAAAGTTGCCGCAGGCATAGATTTTTTTTATTGCTATAATACACATAAAAGAGAGGAAAATGCAACTGGATATAAAACAGTACATTTTATCTTGACACAGATAGATTCTGTGTAAACTGAAGAGGGGCCGAAAAAAAGAAAAATCATGTCCTGGCAGCCTGAAAGAGACAAGGCTAGTAGCCATCTGAATTACTTAACTGCAAAGGGAGTGAGGATGGGCCAGAATCTAGATATAGCTGCGCACACTTTGAGACTGTAAGCTGCACATACCTCCAGAAGAGAAAGTGAGTTAACTTTTAAATGTTTGGATAACTAAATAAATTAGTTTATTGTTTTATTGCCATGTCACTACTGCTTATCAGAAGGGAGGTCAGGAAAAAGAATTCAGTTGTTTTAGCTGCTATAATTAAATGCCACCATAATTGCATGCTTGAAAATGAAAAGAGTAACTTGATCATAAAAAGGGGAGTATTCACAAGAAAGTACTTTGTTATCAATAGAAGAGAATATTTATAGCTCAGGGTTGAACTAAGGGGCCATTGGTGCTCTCTGAGCTCAGTTGTTTGCTTGCAGACATTTCGTTACCTCAGGTAACATCTTCAGTGCTAGAATGAGTGAGGTTTGATGAGAGAGCAAAAGGGCTAGAGAAGCTCAGAGAGCACCAAGGATTTCTAAGCATTGTGTATTTGCTGTTGGATCAATTCCAATGAATTCATGAAACCATTGTGTCAACCAGGTTATTAAAGAATGTATGAATGTGGGAAAAATTATTATTGTATGATGCAACAGTATGGAATTGAACGTTTACATGTTGGGGACCAGATAGCTATGTTTGACGGAGAAAACATTTATGACAAGGTATGCATATTGTTAGAAGATTTATTATAGATGATAAATCAATGAAGAAATTTTAAGCTATGCAATATTAATATTCTGAATGAATGTCAGCATTAAAATGTGTTTTCAATGATTCTAAGATAAGATATAATCCCGTGGTCAAAGTTTAATGTTGGAATTAAAAATTGAGCTCATATACTGTATTTTATCATCATGTTTACTTTCCCCCTTTTTCCTTTTTATTTGTTCTTTTTGTAGTATTTTGTTCTTTATTCTAAAAAAAATACACATAAATATGTCACATGAAAAATACAAAAATAAATTCAGTGCAGGAGGAATTGATTACTGAACTATATGTGGATCAAATGAAGAGATGGGGTCAAGAATGAGGATGCAATGAATGAATGTCAACCAAATGCAAAGGTGAGTGACCAATGTGAACGAAGTTCAGTGAGGTCATTTGGTCATAATGAGAGAATGAATGAAAATAAAATTGCAGAACAAACCTATAAAGGAAATACAATGAAAATAAAAAAGATATAGAATTCATGGTTTGATAGAGTTCATGAAATCCCCCAAAAGGAATGAGAGCTTGGAGAAGCTAATGGAATAGTTTACGAGACTAGAATGATGATGAGAGGTATTGAGATATATGCTGAAGAGTGTAGGTAGAAACTAGATTTAGCTTTCTTTCTCTCCTTTTTCTTTCTTCCTTTTCTCTATATATCTCACTCATTTATTCACTATTTCATTGAACACTGCAGTGTGCAAGTTGTAATTGGTACATGTTGTAATGGCTAAGATCCTACTCAGGAGAAGGTACAGGAATCGTATGAGGGTTATATTAAAAGATCACCAGTGATTACCAGTTACTAAGCACAACTTAAGTTGTTTCCCAGCTGATTCTATATCTGCAGGCGAGACCTTTTAGCAATGCCCTCACCATCAGAACCCCATATCTCTGAAATGCAATAGTCTTCTAGCTCCCAAGTTGTATAAGAGAGACCCTCAAGAGCTGCTTTCAGCTTTTTCTCTCTGTCTTTCTTCCTCCCTCCCTTCCTTTTTCTCGCTCTCAGCAAATACCTAATACCAAATGTTTCATTAAACTTACAATTAAAAATGATTTAATATCATTTATGGTGCTTTTTATTCTATTACTTTATATTGTTTTTCTTTTTAAACATTTGTCACCTTTAATATAAATGTAAATAAATGTGAAATAAAATATATGCAAATAAAATGCACTAAGGTATATATTGTAAAGAAGCTTTATAACAAGGAATACTTTTTTTTTTCAAAATTTCAAAATTTAAGATCTTCAATGAAACTAAATGTTTAAACAGGCATTTGATCATTGCCAAAAGATCCTCTGAAGGCTACTAAATTGGATTCCTGAAATACTGTGTATGAAGAATCATGCTATCAATGCCTATAAGTCATGATGGCTGATTATTACCAGTACATCTGCCAATATCAACTGATGAGTACTTTGAGTGAAAAGATGCTCTTTATTCATGTCTTCTTGTGAATTTCCACTGGCAATGGTAGGCATTGTGGTAATAGAATCCTGAATTTATCCAGAAAAATTCCTAATGTAGCCTTTACTGTGCTTGTTAACAAAATAATGTTTAAATGTGTGGGATTTTACATTTCAAGACCAGTATTTTTTACCATGGGAAGTATTTTATTCTTTCACCTTAAATTTGCTGAGTATTATATTTTTCATTTGCATATTTTTTTAAACCTGAGATTACTTCTTTTTTACCTTTGGTAAGTATGCATGAAAGATGAGGGATAATTTAGTTATTATTATTTATTAGTTTGTTGCCCACCACAGGATGACTCCAGGTAGCTTACTAAGTTAAAAACAATTGAAACTATATGTGTATGTGTGTGTTGTGGTTAAAATATATATATAAATTATGGTAAAACGAGGAAGAAGGGAACAAAGCATGCAGAAAGTGAGATGGGATCCACTATTAGTCCATCAGTCACCTACAGCACAGCACTCTTCCATTGGGCCCCCAAAACAACTGTCAGGGACAAGCTTTCAGGCCCTTACAAAAGGTCAGGAGGATGGGAGCAGATATCAATTCAGGGGGCAAGATGTTGCAAAGGGCAGGAACCATAGCAGGGAAGGCTCTTCTGGACCCCACCAACTGAAATTCCCGATGCTGCCTTTGCCAGCATGGGTGGGCAGGCGGAGCCCTTTCGGATGACATGGTTTCTCAGGTAGCCTGGACCCATGCCATGCATAGCTTTATAGGTAACTAGTCGATAACCTGGCATTGCCCTGGAATTTATTTATAGGGAAAATGTCTGAATCAAACATAATTTGTAATGTTGGATTTTCCCCCTTACCAGAGGGAGCCCCCTTGTGGAGTACTGTGAAGCCATTACCATGGTAACTCCACTGCACTGTAGAGTAAAAGCCATTTTACAGCAGTACAGTATAAGCCATTTTAAGGCACAACAGGCTGTATCTTAACAGAACACACATCCCCAAAAGGTTCTAGAGATATCTTATCCTGCACAATATTTTTCTCCAGAGGGTAAGTCATCTGTTTACCAAGTTTGGTTGAAATTGCTAAAGCATTCCAAAGGTATGCTGGAACACAGACACACACCTTTTTATATATCGATAGATAGCTAACACCTAACAACTCGCAACCAGAAGCAAACCAGCAGTCAGTGTAGAACAGTGGTATAATATGATGTTAGTGTAACATGGGCGATTCTAGGGGCCCCAAAGGCTGCCTGCGCTACTGTGGTCTGCACCAGTTATAGCTTCTAAATGCTCTACATAGCACCATGTAGAGCACATTGCATTAGTTCAGACAATCCTTCATTTTCTTCCAGTAGCGCTCTAGGCATCTCTTAACCCTTTTTGGATCCCATAATTCCTATGGGAAGCCTTGGGCATGATGGATTAAGAAAAGCCATAGAGGCACAAATCTGTCAGATCCCAGAGATCTCTACCAGGATGCTGCCATTCTAGTGGGAGGGGGGAGGATTTCACATGGGGTTTTCCTTTATTCCTTTTCTGCTTTGATGTACCTTTTGGGAAAGAAGAGGGAGGAAGAATATGCTTGGGACCATCTCTTTTGCCTGAAGTTCTCACAACATCTTTGCACCTTGGGATTGGCTCACAGTTGAACTGGACATTGGGAGGGGTCTCGAAAGAAACGGTTTAACCTAACTGGTGTGGGAAATTCAGATTCTGCCTACACTCTCTCTGCTATCACTGTCGTCCAATAAAAGTTCTTTTTAAAATGCCTCATGTTTCAAGAGTTCTGCTTTCTTGAAAGACAGGCAAGGCAGAACCTTACAAAATCTGTCCAAAGCCTCAGCTTCTTTTGATTCCTGGTGGTTACCAAGGCTTTGGCAGAGCCATACAACAAAACCCCTGTGATATCCCTAAGTCTCATTCGGGTCTATCAGCCTCAAGGACGGACAATATGCATGCATCTAGTCCAGTGGTGGGTTCCAGAGCCCGTCACAACCAGTACACTGCAACAGGGCCGGGCACATGCGCACCCACCATCCAGCTGCTCGGCAGAACATCGTGCAGGCACCGTATGCTCCGCGTGCATGCGCATATGGCCCAGTTGGGTCAAATACAGGTAAGGACAGCAGGCGGGTTGGCCCTCTGAGCACTATACCAGAATGGTATCTGGTGCTCCCAGCAGGCATCAGTACACCTGTACCGAGGTGTACCGGCCGTAACCCACAACTGATCTGGTCTCCCTGATGGGTGGCATAAAATAGTTTCAAAAGTGTGATCTGACCATAACGGGGATGATGTTAAATCCCCCACCAGAACAAATGTTGCCATTGTGCTGACAAAAAGATCGTGTCTGGTATGTGACCAGGTCAGGCCCTTGATCAGATTTTCTGCCTTTCAATTAATATCCAAAATGGCTTAAATGTTCTATATAATAAGTAAATTCATTGAAATCATTAATTTTACTAAGCCAAAACAAACATGAATAATTAAAATTAAACATTATTGAACTCTAGGGAGTAGAATAGTGAAAACTCTTAATACTTCAAGCAACAACAAAATAGAAAAATTAAAATCTAATCTTAAAATTTAATGTACAAAGTTTTAGCATCCATCGGCTGAAAAAATAGAGGAAAACTATTCCAAAGTTTGAATTAGAGAAAGATAGTCTAACTGTCAAAAGCTGTATTCTACACTAATTGCTATTTTCAATTATATTTTAAAGATAGCCCCCATGAGTTACAAAGGACAGGTTAATTCCTGTATAAAATATTGCAGTCTGCAAACAAACTCAGAATTATACTCAAGTCTATTGATGTTCAATACTTACAGAAGACAGTCTATTTGAAAATAATTCCGCATCTGTGGTTACAATAGATATTGGAAATCTTCCCTGCTTCTATTGCTTTCTTCTTTTGCACCAGATAAAATGAATTTTGTTCCTCTAAACTATGTTCCAGAGTCACATGATCACCTTTTGAGAAGTTCTGACATCAAAGACAATGGGAAAGTCAGATTCATTTAACCACTGCAGTGATTCACTTAACAACTGCAGCAAGAAAGATAATAAAATGGAGCAAATTCCTTTAACAAATGTCTTGCTTAGCAGCATGAATTTGGGGCTCAATTGTTGTAAATTGAGGACTACCTATAATGGTACACAAAAAGCAATTTACATTTGCAAACCAGTTGTAAACCTCCATATGTCAGAGCTTCAACAGGAACAGAAATAAGTCATTTCTGATAAGTAGATAATTTTCAACAAAAACACAGTTAAATGGCATAGTTAAAATTTAATCTCATACGCACTACCAGGAAAAAAGAACAGTATCTTGCTACATCTCTCTGAACTATCATGTGATAGAAGCCAGTAAAGCTTTAGCCTTGCATGAATACCAGTATTATTTGAATAGATTAGAATATCAGTGTGATTGATTATGGCATTGTACATGAACCTAGATAGAACCTAACCAAATCTCCACAAACCCTTAATGAGAAGTCCACAGTCCGTGAAAGAGATTGTGCTTAGATTAGTGGATGCTAAAGTAATATGTAGTACTGTGTACTCCTAAAACTGTTGTTACTATGATGTTTAGCTGGATGAAATGGTATATCATAGCGTAACAGGTTTTCAACCAATGACCCTCAAATGGAATAATTTACAGAATGTTTTGAAAATCCAGGGCCCACCTGTGACTCCCAAGGCATTAAAATTTGGAGAAGTTGTGGCTGCTTCAGTGCTACTGGTGACTGCTGTTATGGTTACGTGATCATATTCAATATTCTGTGACTGTTTCCCAGTCAGTCTCACAATCCCTCTCTCCGTCCCCCACTCAGCAGCAGCCACTTACCTGCTTGTTGGAAAAGATAGAAGAAAGGAGGGGGAGATTTCCAATGCTTCCTGCCAGAAACTCAATAGGGAAGCCAGCAGGAAATCAGAAGTTGTTCCTGCTCCCACTATTTTATGCCCGCCCTTGTTCATTCTGTTTCACTGTTTAGGTAAGGAAATACCTCTTACCCAACAGGGCATGAGTTGTCTAGTAATTTTTCTCTTATTCAACAAATCTATCAAAGGCTTGTAATGGGGACAAAATCTGTACACATTAATTTGGAGAGAACAAAAGATGACTGGAACAATACAAATAGAATAGGAACTGACAACAGAGCAGCAAATTTCAAGATATAGTTTTTGGCTAACTTAAGGATTGGTGGTGAGCACTTCAGCTCAACAATGGGGAAAAATTATTTATTTACAATTTTTTGTTTGTTGCCTCTTTGTATCACTATATATCAGTGTCCAAAACAGATAATTTTTTAAAAATGTAAAACAATCATTTTTTAAATCTAAATTTGCATTACTTTTTTAAACTTTCTAATATTTTACACCATTGCAATTGGATTACATAACTATTTCCATGGATAATAATTCATATTTTAAACCAATACGCCCAAACTGGATTCATTTTCCTAGAGTCCAAGAGTTATTTTGTGTCATGATTTAAATGCTGATGCAACATTATTTTAGATGACTTCAGTTACTTCTTCAGAAGAGAGCATTTTCTTCAGAAGTTGCTGAATATGAACATTAATGTTATGTGAAGCCTTTTATAAATCTATACTGTGACTGAATGCCACATTTTATCCTAATTTATAAATACATTTATAAGTAATGTAAGAGCACTGACCTTATCGCTGCTTTAGATATATAATTAGTTCTGTGAGCCTAATAGAAACAGGCCAGAATGAATTTGTCTTTCAGAAAATGAAAATGTTTCATGCCTTCAGGGAAAAATAATATTTTGCAGAATATGTAGCATTGAAATGGTTTTCCTTAACTTTTTAGAAAATGTGGATAAGGCCACCAGGAAAATAATGTATATGTGACTACTATTAATCATGCCTAAAACAATAAGGGAATTTGTTATTACTATCTATACTTGTTCTTAGCTTTAATCTGTCTTTTTGGTTTGAAGCTGTCAGATTTACAGAAGTGGGTTATTTTTTTTTCCGGAGTGCTTCTCTGCTCAGAAATTAAATTAACCACTTTCTGTTACGAATAATGGAAATCAGTCAGATTTTTTTAAAGGAACCCTTTTTTCAAAATATTGTTTAACAATATTTTGAGAAAAGAAAAATATATAAACAAGTTAATATATTTATAACAGCGGGATGTATATTTTGTGATTGGATCAGATATGAATATAAACCTAAATGAAGAGATCATTAGATGGCTTAAGTAAGTAATGATCTCTTGTACTCTTAAGTTCACACTTTTCCTCTCAAAAAATCCGGGTTCACACACAGAGTATATCTTCTAACAGTATTAATTAGATGCCTAGAAACTAGAAGGAATTAAAAGCGAATTTTAAGAACACAACTTAATTGCCTATATCTTGTTGAATTTGAATATTGGGGAAAGATACTAAAATGCATTATGCCTTTTTGCCACTAGAGGGTGATTATCCTCTGCAAGGATACAGTTGCACAGTTACAATGGACATGTTTTTTATTACTGTACAGTACAGTAATTTATATGTTGGGTCGTTTGCAAGTTATAAATAAGAAATATGACAAGGGTGGGCATCCTCCCTCCTACTCACATTTGGCACTGCTTTGCTTTTAAGTATGTCCTATAATACCTTATTCCAAAACATAATAATAAATAGTAAAAACATTGAATATTAAAATTATGTATGTACAACAGTATTTAGCAAACATTTATATTATTATGTTTGCTAAATATTGTGGAAATATGTTTCACAAGAATATTTTCATCTAAACCTTTTATAAACATTTGAAACATTTATAAATAAATAGAATAATATATAAAAGATATGGTTATACCATGGTATTACAAGTACAATATGCAAGATTTAACAGAAAGGATAAGAATATATTTGCAATCTTAATCATAAAAATATAGACTGGTTAGTATTAATTTCCCTTTTAATGCTGAATTATCCTCTCCAGGGAAAAACCTCTGGGTCTTCCTCTGTCTTCCACATAACTATGTCCTCTGACTCTTTTTATATTGATCAGTTTTATCATTAATCCAAAGCTTGACAGATCCATCAGCAATTCCCCAAATCAAATTGTTATGTTGATTGCTATCTTCAGCACAGTGACCCAACAAATGCGTGCATGACAAAAGCGTGCCGACAAAACTGCGGCACTAAAACCGCGACATCATCAATGCGCTGACAACAGCGCGCCGACAGAAGTGAGATTTAAGTTAAGGTAAGGGTTAGGGTTAGGGTTAGGTTTACAGCACGCTTCTGTCAGCGCGCTGTTGTTGGCGCGCTTCAGCGCTCATTCGTCGGCACCATTTAGAAATTGCGATTTTGTCACCGCGGTTTAGTTGGGTGCGCTTTTGTCGGTCGCCCTTTCGTCGGTGAACCCTTCAGCTCTTATTTCTCCATTTTCTGTTATGACTATTTCCAAGATTTTTTTTAAAGAACTATAGGAGAAAAGAATTCCAAAAACTAGCTTAACATAATGGAAAGCCAAATCCAACTATGTTGGCTGTGTTTATTTTCTCACATTTTTAATGAAATAACACATTCCACAGTTAATGAATGCATAATTAAAGTTTTCCTATTTCAGTTGCTTGGAAATCATTCAGTTTCCATTTATTTTGTTTCACTTTCTCCTGGGTCCAAATAATGGTGCTAGATTGTTGATTGCTTATTGGACAATTTGATTGTTTCCTCTTTATCTTCTGACTTTCCTCTTGTTTTTATTTGTGTTAAACATTTATATAGTCCCCATCCTATACCAAAATCTGGACAGCGCGCGATATAATTTTACTGAAAGCAGTCTTGACCAGTAATTAATTCACAAGCAAGATAGTCTCTCTGTCAGCCCAATCTGGTTTATAGGGTTACAGTTGTAGAGAAAATAGGAGGGAAGGTGTGTTGGATATATTTGCCACCATGAGTTATTTATAAAAATAATAAAAGTAGGAAATGTATGTATGTACGTACATATGTATTTATTTTTGTGCTTTTCATTGTTAAATAAAGTTCTACAATAATTTATATTCCTAAGGATACTGCTCTATTTTACTAATCAAAAGAAAGGAAAATGATTTTTTTCGTCCTTGATCAAAACAATTTTTGTGTGTCCTCTGGGTGGCACTAGTGTTTAAATGATAAAATCATTTCATGACCTTAAAAATGTGACAGCTTTCTTTTGCATTTTTATATATTGTAGCTATATATAGCCTGAAAGTCTAACTAGTATATTAAAAGCAGCTTTGTTGAACAGCAGGAAAGCTTTAAGGGTGGAGCTGTTTCCTTATTGTTCTTGGTATTTGCAGGGTTTTTTTTTTAATAGCTCTTATGTCAAGATGGAAACTTATCAAACTCACTTAGAGGGTAAGAGGGTGGAGAGACTTCTATCTGCGTTTAGTTAAAAGGTTCATTTGTTTCTAAAAATAATAGTTTTCACTGGCACAGTAACTTTCTATAATATGTGCACTTTTATTTATTTACTTTCTGTGAATGCCACCGGTTTCTGAACACCCTGGGTGACTAAGATATCAAAATACAAAATGATCACCAAGCCTCAAACAATCTAAAAATAAAAGAAGCAAAAATATAACCCAAAATGGCATCAAATGGCCTCTTCCTATGCATGAGATGCAAAGTAGATCTTCATAATATTCCTAAAGTCTAAGAGAATGAAGCTGACCAAAACTCAGATAGGAAGGAGTTCCAGATAATTGAGATGGCATCTGAAAACCCCTGATTCTGAGGCCCCATCAGGCAAAGATGCCACAGGAATGGGACCTGGATTCCCTTTGGTTTGGTTGGATGGGCAGATGAATATAGGAGGAACAGTCTCTCAGATAAACAAATCTTGAGCCAGGTGGAATCTCAAAACTTCTCTCAATCACTCAAGTCCTGGTCATCTCTTGCTTGGACTATTGCAATGCACTTTACATGAGACTGCCCTCAAAGAATATCCAGGAGTTATACCTGGTGAAGAACACAGTTGTGAGGACATTTTACGGGCCCCTTAGCAGAGATGGTATTCATCAGGTTCTGACCAGTTCTGGAGAACCTGTAGTGGAAATTTTGAGTAGTTCGGAGAACCGGTAAATGCCACCTCTGACTGGCCCCACCCCCATCTATTCTCTACCTCCCGAGTCCCAGCTGATCAGGAGGAAATTGGGATTTCCAAGACATACCACGCCCACCAAGCCACACCAACAGAACCGGTAGTAAAAATTTTGAATCCCACCACTGGCCCTTAGGGTCTCCCTTGTTCTGTGAACTACGTTGGTTGCCAATTTGTTTCCAAGTCCAATTTATGATATTGGTTATGACTTTTAAAGCCCTTCATGGCATGGATCCAGATTATCTGAGGAACCGTCTCACCTCTATAGGATTAGGCCACCCCACCCGAACTGGCAGGATGGTGGGTTGCACAGTCAGACAGATGTTTAGATTGGATTTTGCATTTTAATCAACCTATAAAGTCCTTCTCAAGAACCCAGGAAAGGCAGATATTTGAGTGTTCACAGTATCTTTGTAGGCTGTAAACTCTTCCAAGCTGGCTTTTGCAATTGACTGGTGGTGATTTTGTCAATGCCGATGGTGTTCAAGAGTTGTTTTGGGATTGCACCTAAGGTTCCTATTATTATATTCCTATTCTTCTTATTACTACATTATAATTGGATTCATGAAACCTTTAGACTACTGGGCAATATTGTTGCTGATCATGCAACATATCCACTCAGAATCTCCAAACTATACAATGAGAGAGACCATGTTCATCAGGTATAACTTCCTCATGGTATTCAAATTAAAGCATCCCACTGGTTGTCTAGAGCAGGAGGGTCAAACTCATGTTGTCACAGTGGCATCACATAACCTATTGGGACTTTTTTCCCCCTTCACTACACTGGGCATGGACGTGGCCAGCGCATGATGCAGGCCAAGAGTTTGACCTCCTGGGCTAGGGTCTGACTCTGTATCAATACCTCCTGTGAAAGGGAACCCACCATCTCTCCGAGTAATTGTTTCCACCATCAAACTTCTTTTCCTCTTTGGAATTACTTTCTAATATTCAGTTCAAATCTGTCTTCTATAATTTAAATCTAGTATTGCCAGCTAACTGGATTTGAAGAGGCGATTTCAAATAAGATGTTGATGTGTTAGCTCCACCTGTTGATACTTCTTTAAAAATGTCATATTCTTCCTTCTAGAGCCTGTACCATGTTCATGTTCCATGCTCTCATTTGCAAATAGTATTATCAAGTAAGTTATTTCTCATCCTATAAATGAAAAACATGTTTATTTTCTAAAGAAAGAATGTGTGTTAAATTTCCTTTTATTATTTTCAGTTCATTTCTACAATTTATGAAGATTGTTTTAAAAACAAGTATCTTGGCTGTTTGGCCATTGAAGTAATATGTACCTTAACTCTTGATTTTTAATGAGAAGACTTTTTATTATTGAATATTGTAGTGCTTGGCTAAACATATAAAACAGTTTGCAATTTCAATACAATGGGAAAGAGGCCACAGGAAGAGACCTAAGTGTTCAAAATCTTTGCAGAAGTAAGTTTGTGGATCATCCATTTTGCAGCTGCATGATACACTATATTTGGCAAAAGAAAAACAAGATGACACAGTTACTTTAGATCTACTGCGGCTGCTATCATTTGTGAAAACCTTTTTTTATTGCAAATGTTTCTTTATGTGTTAAGGTTGATAGTGAGTGGATATAGAATTATGAATTCTTTTGCTTTCTTATCCAGCATTTTGGAGGTATGGGAGGATGGATATCTGTTCTCCCATGACTGTTGTACAGCAGATAAACCACCATACTAAAACCTCAATTTACAGTGTGTATACAATCCATGTGAATTTTTCATTTAGGGAGAGAATGTGTTTCTTATGACAGATGTATTCCTGAAAATAGGATTGTTTGACTCCTGTTTTTCCATAATTGTGGTATAGAATTTGAGAAATGGTACAGCATCCTAAACTTCCTTCTTTCAAATAAATGCAAAAAATGTGGGAGGGTTTGTGGAGAATAAGACATACAGAGTTTATGTGAGCTTTCTAGTCATATATTATTATATTTATCCTCTTTTGGAGAATAATCTCTAAAGCAAAACTTTTTCTCCTTCAATTTTTCAGTGAGGTAGCCCTAAGACACAGTCAAATCCTATGGCTGAGAGTGGATTAGAAGGTTAGGGATGACACCTATGCTTGATGCAAGCATCATAATACATTTGAAATTGGGCAATGAAAGTATTATTTCCTAATGAGGGTATATAGTTTGCCTCTTCCTCTTTGTGTTGTGTATTTGCCAAATACAGTATATGTAACAAAATCTCTAGATGACTTCAGTAACACTCCTCAAGATGAAAAGTAAATCACAGCAGCATTGCCATTGGAACTTCTTTCTACTAGGAAAACTGTAGTTACATAACAGTGTTATTAAAAGTAATTGCTAATACAGATAAACCTCCAAGCAGAAGAGCAATTATTTGAGCAGAGCTTTGTATTCACAGCAAAACAAAAACAAAAAACTTCCAGGACAGGTGTGGTTCATCTTTCTCAGTAGGGACATTTACCAATTAACAGAAAAGTAAAAAAAAAAAAAAATGGAGGGAAAAGTATAAACCTGCATCCATTCTTTTTACAATGCTGTAATTTCCTTCTGGGTTAAAGAACAAACAGCTCATTTGTTTCAAAGGTGCTGCACATCTGTTTCTGTGGCTAATCACCATTAATTATAAAGGACCACTTTTCAGTGATATTCTCAGTCCCAGAGCTATGGCATGCTTGTTGCCTTATTCTGCAGAGTCTTTTGCCAGCTTTTGGCATTGCCTAGTTTTGTGATTAAGTATAAAAACGTAGAATTTTTCTAGATCTTTGGCATGCCTTACAAACTATCTAGTTTGGAACTAAAGCAGTGATTAATCAGCAAACTCTCATGAGAAAACTGTAATAGCTTTCACAAGGGTAACAAGGACAATTTCCAGAGCCATATTTTGCCAAGCAAAATGTAAGCAACTCTGATGTTTACAGGCTTGCATGATGAGGGGGGGGCACATATATATAAGAAACAGGAAATGTAAACGTGCCTTTCTCTCAGATTGACTCAATGATTAGCATGCAAAGTTTATTTTGCTTTATCACAGAACAGCTAATAGTGAAATTCTATTAATTGCTGAATGTTGTTTTGTTTGGCAATTCCAGGAAGCAGTTTACATGGCTACGAAGTGCTCTGGTTTGCAGAGCTTCTGAAATAGTATTATTGTAAGGGGCTAATACTGATTAGAGACAGTTCCCTGAGGAAGGAGGACCTTTTGATGATTGAGTCATTTCCCTTCTCTGTTCTGCTTCAGTGATACAGTGCTGCTCATTGTATCATGATGCAGATATTTTCTCCTTCCCTAGTAAGCAGTTCAGAACATCATGTCTTAGCTGCAGTGGTTGGGTTTGTGACTCTGGAACAGAAGTTCCCCACGCTTTCTTCTAAATGCAGATTTGTTCAGCATCTGAAGGATTGGAGGGGGGTGTTAACAAGCATTTTAATAATGATTGTTTATATTTTAATCATGATTGTTTTTATATATTGTTTTACTTAATTATTGTACACTATCCGGAGTTACTTGAAGATGGGAAGCCGTATACATTTGATAAATAAATGATTGATCAATTACCAAAAGTATCTTGTACAATTATTATTACTGCTATCACATATGGCACATTAAAATACAGAGTTAACTCGTGCAGTTCTGCTAATGGAACCTGTTCAGAAATCAGAAATGACTTTTTGATCTTAGGGAAAGATGGGGAAACAATCTGGAAATCTACATCTGGAAATACATGCTATCTTTCTTAGTTTTGAGCTTCTGCTTCAGTAAATTGTCTTTTTTTTAATTTAATAGATAACATGTAACTAAAATGAATGTACAATAAATTGGAATAAATAAATTACAAAAGAATGTCATTAAAAACTGTCTAAGACAAAAATTCAGAGCAGTTTACTAAAGATAAGGGCCAATTACCTCCCAAAGACCTATTAGATCCCACAGACTAGGCCTCCTCCGAATTCCATCTGCCGGCCAATGCCGATTGTCGACCACCCGGAGGGGGCCTTCTCTGTGGTTGCTCTGGCCCTCTGGAACGATCTCCCCGTGGAGATCTGGACCCTCACCACCCTTCAGGCTTTCCGCAAAGCCGTCAAAACCTGGCTGTTCCAACAGGCCTGGGGCTGATGAGTTCCCATCCCCACTCGAACTGTGTGGCTGTTGACTGCTTTTAAATTGTTTCCGTATTTTGTTTCTCTGTTTTTATTGTTTTTGTCTGTATCATTCCCTTCCCCTTCGGTTTGTTAGCCACCCTGAGTCCCTCCGGGAATAGGGCGGCATACAAGTGTAATAAACCTTGAACCTTGAACCTTGAACCTTATGAAGGAATCACCACATCCCATTCTAAGTCCTTCTTGGAGTTATGCCAGCAAGAATAAAAGGTGATGATGATGGGTCTTGAATTCCCCTCCCTTCCCTGTGGTCCTTGACTGTTAGGACAAATCCCTGCAGCTTTCTTGGCAAGATTTTCAGAAGTGATTTGCCATGGTCTTCTTCCTAGGGTTCAGAGAAAGTAACCAACCCAAAGTGGTTTTGTGCCTAATGCAGGGCTAGAATTTACAGTTCCCTAGTTTCTAGTCCATGCTTTCAACACTGCACAAAACTGGCTTTATTTCCTTTTCATAATAGCAACTATAAGGGCTAATGTAGCTTCTTTCCAGTTCTAGAGCACGATAAGGGAACACTTTTTCTTTCTTCCTAATAATGGAGGAGCATGTGTGGTAGTTAAACAATGGCAATGAAGTTACTGTTGTATTAGCAAAGAAGCCTCAATAATGGGTCTCTTTATCTGATTGTGGACTCCACCATGAAGAGAGCCACAAAATGTGATGATTATGTAGATAACTTCCCAAGGACCATAGAGTTGTGTTTTAAGACTTCTTGTATAGCTTCATTTCCCCACACCCCACACCCGCAATCTCCATATTATTCAAAATGAAAAAATAACACTGAAAATGAAAAAAAATTCTATTATATTTTTCTACATACAATTATTTACGCCAATAACAGAGATTTCTGTAATAAACTTAAATATTATTAGGCATAACCTAATATGCAGATATAAAATGTATATTTAATACATTTTAAGATAATTTGACTGTAACAGAAAGATTTATTTGGACATGCCTTTTGCAGACTCTATGTTGCATATAGTAGTGCTTTTAATTGTGCATAATTAGAAATTGTTTAAAGAAATACATGTGAAATGTTCTGATATAAAGGTGACCAAGGGAAAACTTTGATCAGACATTTTTCCTTGTTAATTTTTTTTTGGGGGGGGATCACAGTCCACAAGGCAAATCCAAAAGAGTACAGAATGGTATTAGAATAAATAAAATGGAAATATTACCTTATCTGTAAAAATACTGAACTTGACAGTTTTCCATATAGTTTCCAGTTTTCACTTCAAATAAGAGGCACCTGAGTAAAAGTCAAGCTTAACTTCACTTGCCATTTCAGCATTTGAACATAGATCATACTCTAAAAAAGAGATTCCCTTTGCAACACATATTGATTATCTTCAGTCTATTCCATAATATGAACATCCGAAGAAGCTGATTCTACCACAGCAGGTTGTAAAACAGAATTCATCTTGCTGTATGTGACCACATGAAAATTACAATTAAATTTGATGAGTCTTATATGTTTTTTGGAAGGGCTTATTTTATCAAAATGCTATAAATACTATTTTTATTACCCATTGCTTCATAGTTTTCACATATTTTCTAAAAGAGTACTTTTAAAATGACACATAAGGCCAGCAAGGAAAGGCTATCATGTCTAAAATAAACCCAGATGTTCTAAAGTGTTTTCTCTCTAGAGGTGCAGTAATTGCTTTACGATTAGACAGGAAGCTGTATCAGCATTATTGCTCTAAAGGAGCCAGTGTTATCAAAAGACAACACATCAGGGCTTGTCCTCACAGGAAGGCTATCGTGAGTAAGCAACTGTGCTTTAATCCAATTGGTTATGGGACTCTTCATGTGGATGGTTTGGTGTTTAGGGAAAATCATATGACTATCATTACCATAGAATAGGAGGGCTGAGGTACAAAAATCAAACAAACATTATGAATTACATCCAAATAATTACCACATTTCTGAATATGACAGCTTGAATAATGTAAAAAAGGTATTAAGGCATGATAGAAATACTGTACATTCAAAGAAAAAATATGGTAAATGTGAAAAAGGAAAAGAAAAAAGGAAAAGAACAGAGAAAATAAAAATGAGGTTAAAAATAAACATGAAAAGAAGAAAACAATATATAATATATTGATCTTCCTGTTGGCAGTTATACATACAATTCTAATCCAATCTCTCTCCCTCTCCCCCTCTCTCTCTCTCAGATAACCTCGTAATCATCTTCTTTCTATAACCTATTCTTTCTAATCATCAAAGCCATAAGTCCCCAAAATTATTTTATTTTTTATTCAAATTAATGTCCCTTCATGTTGTTCCCATTTCCAACTGTAATAGTGATGGGAATGACCTTGAAAGACTAGGCCAAGAGACACTGTTTACGGAATGTCTAGGGAATGGTCAGATAAGAAACAGCAGAGTCTGCAACTGGGTAGTGGCCCAAAAGAGATCCATCATCATCATCTTCATCATCATATCACGAAATACCGCGATCTGGACATCAAAACAACACGATTATGGGTGAAATGTACCAGTGATACCCATTGTCAACGGGCACTTGGTACCATGTCCAAGAATTTTATAAGATACATCAACAAATTGCAGTTTACTGCAATAATACCAGCAGAACCGCAAAAAACTGCGCTACTCCGAAAATCGTATATTTTAACAAGGTACTTGGTTGATACCTAGGATGCTGGCAGCAACCTGTATCAGCCATTAGCACCAGTCACTGGTATTTGTGATGCATTTTTAAATATTCAGTTGACTAAGTTTCATGTTTAATGAGTATATTATTATTATTATTATATACTTTATTCATTAAACATGAAACTTAACCAACTGAACATTCAAAAATCTCCAATAATTCCTAGTATGTTTGCCATTTGTTTTTGCTGTTGTTTCTCTTTTGTAAAGGCACTTTTGTAAAGTGCTTCTTGGTGTTTTCAGGCATAGACACGTTATTCTCAATAAAGTATGTCTAATTTTTTTTAAAAACAAATCCTTATTAACTTTAACATACCATAAATATTCATGCTATCCAAACCTCAGGTTATCACCTTCTAATTCTAAGTCTTTTGTTTCTCAGCTATCTTAATCCAAAACAAACTGCAAAATACCATTTCAATAACCCAATCTTCTTCTTTCCTTTGCATCTTGTAACACTTTGTATTTAACTTGTGTTTTCCCCCTTGCCGCACAGATTCAGGTATACCCTTTTGCTATTGCATGAATGGTACATCCCATTCTAGGCAAAGTATTCATTTTTATTACAGAAATTCTTCCCAACAGTGATGATTTCTTCCATTTTAATATGTCCTCCTTGATTTTGTTCCTTGTCATAACATAATTATTTTGAAGAAACATGCAATTTGCATTTTCCCTAATAATAGCAATAGCATTTAGAATTATATACTGCTCTATAGTGCTTTAAAGCACTCTCTGAGCAGTTTACAAATGTTAACATATTGCCTCCAACAATCTGGGTGCTCATTTTACTGAACTGAATATTTTATATTTTTTCATCAATCTTAAAACCAGTTTACTGCATTTTTGAAGTTTTAGTTCATATTTTAACATTTTTGTTTTCTGATCATTAATCTTAAAACTTGCTAGCATGCCAAAGTCTTTGATTTTCCCATTAATATTTCTATGCTCTCTAACAGATTTTCCAAAAAAAGTAGAATAATATTGGTGAAACACTTGTTACATATTTTCATTATCTGTTATTACAGTATTTTCTTCCTGTCACTTTATTTTCTTTTCCTTTCTGCAATTTATATGCCAAACTTTTCCCCACTTCATTTGCGAATTCAAAATGTATTTCTTTTGCATAATTCCTCTTTATTACCATTTTTCTCACTGTTAACATAAATAATTGCCTTTGTAAAAGCTGAATTTGATGGATAGTTGTTCTCTATGGGGGCTTATTTAACTCTTTCTTTTTTAAAAATCACATCCAAGTTTTTTCGTATTTTCTTTTGCTTTTAAAAAAAAATCATTTATATCATTTTATGTATCCCAAACTGTTCTTCTGTCTGTGGCTTTATTAAGATTATTTTCAAAAAATTATTTTAGTTTCTTTTTGCAATCCTCCCCTACCATTTCCTTTGCAACAAATCTTATTCAGTCTCCATCTGAAAGAACTATTTTTCCCTTTAAAAGTTGATGTTCTGAGAAAGTTTTTGGTAATCTTTTCACTTTATGAACGTTAGTAGCCAAAGTCTTAAAGATCCAAATCATATCTTTTTGTGAAAAAGATACATCTTTCAGAAAATAAGTATATTCCTTTGAATCACCCTTTTTAAAGATCTCCATGTTTCAATATCAAGAAGCTTCAAATTTTCCATTAAATCGAAGAAAGCCATTGGTAGTTTGCCTTTGAATATTTTTCTCAGAGGTTCTTTTTATGAGGAAAATATCCCAATCTCCCCGGAGACGCCAATTTTCATTCAGAAAGTTCAATAGTTTATCAACACATTCTTTATAAAATACAGTTTTATCTTCATTTAGGACATAAATTCCCAACATCAAAGTCTTAGCCCCCTATAGATTAACTTCCATCCCAATATATCTGCCATAATGATCAGACAGTATAGTCCTTGGATATCGTTGCGAAATTATACACAAAACAGCTCAATTTCTTTTTTTCATTCTTGCTGAAATTAATTCTTCACTCACTTTTTTGTGACTCAAATGTTTTATATCTTTTTTTCCTAATATTTTTTCTAGCTTTAACCCATTCTTAAACTTTTATCCAATTATTTTTTTTATTATTAATTTTTTTTAATTTTACAGCAGTTTAAAATTTTAAAACAATACCAGTGCAGCTTTTCAATCTGACTACTCTCCAAGGCTGATGGGTATTTGTATTATGGGCTTTATTCATATTCTCAAATGGGATGATGTGTCAATATAAACACAATTTTTCATAAACTATGAAATTTGTAACATGGGAAATTCCTACTTACGTTCTGTCAAGTTAGAGCAGGACTGTTTACAGTGATATTATCTTCTGAATTTGTCTTTCAGCAAGATGATAAATGTACTTTTCCCAATGGAATTTAATGGGGAACCAATTTAAAACCCCTACCTTAGAAAACAAAACAAAAACATTGCAAAATCATTTTTTTTACTCCACCGAAAAGCTCCAAGGCAAGGAACATGTCAAAGCAAACCAATACCCACCTAGTGCTGTTATGTGTAACAGTTTTGTCTGCAGTCTAGAGATCACAGTCCTGTTGGAAAATGAAATATGCCATGCAGTTACAAAAAAGCAATGTCACATTAAAAAAAACTAAAGGTAAATTATCAAATGAATGAAAAGGTCAGCATAAAACAATTGTATATCATGCGGATTCTCCATCACAAAGCTTTGGAGAGTTACATCATGAATGTATGTTATTTATTTATTACTTTTTTAAAAACTGATTTTTATACCTCCCTCTTCTAAGGCTGAGATTGTAATAAGTCATACCATACTAAATTAATTAGAAATATTTAAGTTTGTTGACTGATACCAATTAATTGTAGGCACAAAATGTCCTATTAAATTACATGCAACAACATAAATGGTGTGGTTTTCTCCAAAGTAAGTGAATGGAAATTAAGAGTGGATTAAATAAAAAGTGGATCCCATGTCCTTTTCTCCTGATCCTAGAAAGGGAAAAACATTGATGAAGATGTTTATTCTTTGGCATGAGAGGATTATATTTGGTGGATTTGTTCATTTCAATCTTGTAAGATGTCATTTGGGTGAGATGGACAGCTGTTGCGTGAGTGTGCACGTATAGTATGGGGAATGTTTGACTTGGTAATACTGTAGCGTATGTGAAAAGTTGTAGATAAATATGAGTCATTCAATTTTAGGCTGCATTGACAGAAATACAGTTTGCACATAAATTACAGAAAGTAATCACAGAAGTTCTGCATTCATTATTAGACCACATGTTGAATCTTGTGTAGAGTTCTGAGTCCCACGTTTTCAAGAAAGATGAAATCAAAACAGGTGTGGAGAGATACAGTAAAGATAATTCAAGGATTTGAAACTAAGATCTGCAGTCTGAAGAAAGATTGAAGGAATAGTGTATGTTCAGCCTTGAAAAGAGCAGGAATAAATATATTGACAACTCTTACATAACTGGAATGATGTTACACAGATGACTGGGGAGGGGAGAGTATGATAGCACTTTTCAAGTACTCGAAGAGATCCTGAAGAAAGATGAAGGCTGTGTGTAGAGATGAATGTAAGAGATATTTGCTAAAATAAGAGCAGTTTGACAGAGGGACCAGTGACTAACGGAAGCAATGCAAACCCCTTCATTGGATGTATTCAAATAGAGGTTGGACAACCATCCAATAGGGCAGTGATGGCTAAACTTTTCTGGACTGAGTGCCCAAAGTGCATGCGTGTGCACACGAATATGAGTGTGTGCCCAAACCCCCAAATTCCAATGTGCATGTGGCCCCCGTGCATGTGCCCCACTTCCATGCATGTATGCATGGCCCCCCGCACATGGTCCGCCCCCATGCATGTGCACATGGCCCCCGCACATGGCCCATGTATGTATGTGGGGGCCCCACATGAGCCCCACCACCTGTGCATGCACGTGTGGGCCCCACATGCATCCCACCCCCACATATGCAGGTGCCCCCCACATGAGATCCTAAGACCAGCTGGCTGGTGGGAGGCATGCACACATACGCAGTGGCGCTGAACTTGTGGACCATCAGAGAGGGCACTCCGTGCCACCTCTAGCACGCGTGCCATAAGTTTGCCATCACAGCAATAGAGAATGCTTTCATCTTCATACTGAGGAGGGAGTTGGCTTCAAAGGCCTAAATGATTCCTTCTATCTTTGATTCTAGAGCATGGTTGTCTTATGCTTCAATTAGCAACTTAAGACATATTCATTACTGAAGCAATTGAAAATTTGCCACCATCATTGTAGCATTTATCATTACAACTAGCTCAGATCACACAGTACTGTATGTTCTTGGAGTACGGTTTGAAAGATTGCAAGGATCTATCATGCACTGTAGAGCAAATTGTAAATACTGATCCAGCTCCAAATAATAATTTAGATGTTGTCCATACATACTTTCTTTATCCAACACTGCAATTGTTGACAATGGAAAGCTTGAAGCTTGAAGATGCTACTGTGTTTCTGTCCTGAATTCTTGCGATGTACCAGAATTCCAGCCTGATTCTTACATGTGCAACACATAACTGATCTTCACTTGATTACTGGGTATTTGGGTTTAGAGTTCGAAATGTTGTTAGTAAATATATTTTCCACAATTTGCTGTTTTACTGAACATATTGAAGGAAATAGTTAGACCCTACCATATATTCTTCAGCTTCAGCATTTCCCAAAATTAGGTTCTTTGAAATCACAGCTTTTCCTTCATTATGATGAATACTTGGAGTCTAATTGTTCAGTGAAAAATATTGCTCAGAGACTGCATAAACAATTTTAATTGGCTCAGGAGCCCAAAATGTGCTTTTTCGTTTGGCTGCCAAGGCTGCTTTCTCACTCACTAATTATGCTGAGCTCCAGCTTTTAGCAAAAACAGGAAATAAAGCATCCATTACTCAAATGACAACTTTTCACCCAGCCTGCATTTCAACATCCATTGTGTAATTTCCTATTCTTATGCTCAGTTAAGAGCTAAACATTAAAAAAAAAAAACTAGTTGCCCCCATTTTGCAACAGCCATGCCACAGTTTATGCTACCCATTAGTAGACTGCAGTGCTTGCAATTCTGGAAACACTCTAAAGAGTTTTGCTGCACACCAGGCATGCTTCCATGCCACAGAAGTCATTATCTCTCCTGCTGCCTACCTCCTTTTTAATAAATAAGCACAGGAGTCATTTCACCCTGTGGGCAAGACAACATGTAAAATTGCCCACTGGGATTGCCAGTCAGTATCATTCAGGGATAACCTCTTTCTTTCCTTCTCAACAAATAGTCACTATGTGCATCGTTTTTTTTCTCAAAATAATGCCTCCCCCCCCTCCTAAAATTTACTCCACTTTATCTAACAGCAAAGAAGTAGATTATCTACTGTTTTACACAGATATAATCGAACAATTGTTCTCAAGGGAAGCCTTGACTTTTGAAGTGAGAGCTTAGAACAGGAAGGAAGCAAGAAAGAAAACAGCTGTGGCCTCATGGAAATGGATGGCGGCCTGAGGAATTTAGATAGGTCTCCTCTCTTGTAGCAAATTGTAGATGGCCACAAGGAGAGAATGGCACAGCAAGCTCTTGGTGACTTTGAGCAGCTGGTGTGACCTTTGCAGAGGAGCATATTGTATCATCATTCTAGCATGCCATTGTAGAATCCAGCACAACTGTTTCAATGTTCTTTTTTTGGCTCTATATCTAAATTATATTTTTTAAAGCTGCATGGATTGATTATGGTAAGAACCGTAGGGTTTGGTGATTAAGAATGGGAGCAGAGAAACCCAGGTTTTAGTCTTCCTTTAGGCATGGAATCCAGTGGGATAACTTTCTTTCACCACTCAAATCAGTCTCAGGCCATGTGACAGCCAGCTAAAAAATAAAACAGCTTGTCACATCTTGGACCAATCCCTTAAGAACTGCAGGGACCCAGCTATCAGGCAGAACAATAAGAGGAACCCTAGAAATATCAATTGGTTTATACATAGAATTCGGGGGTGTCAAACTGGTGGTCTATGACCCAGATGCATCACACCAGTGGTGGGTTCCTACTGGTTTGGACCGGTTTGGCTGAACTGGTAGTGGTATGGCAGCTTGGGTTGCTGGAACCGGCAGTGACCCAGGCCCGCCATGCCCCCGAAACAGTTCCCCGGTCTCTTCTGCCATTGCCAGCATGTTTGTGTGCATGCACATCAGTGGTGGATTTCAAAAATTGTTCGAACCTACTCTGTGGGTGTGGCCTCCTTTGTGGGAGTGGCTTGCCACCCATGTGACCAGATGGGAATGGCTTGCCGCCCATGTGACCGGATATGAAGATGCCGACGACACTTGTCAGAACCACCTTAAATTACCTCACACACAGCACTGGCATGCATAAGAATATGATGCAAACTTGTTTTTTAAAAGGATCTTTGGTCTGCGTTAAAACAACTTCAACACATGCAATGCTCTGATTGCACCACAAATGCAGTAGTCATCCTTATCTTTCACAGAGGCACTGAGTTTTACAAATATGAGCATGATAGTGTAGAATAATCATATCCAAGGATCAGTGGTGGGTTTCAAAAAATTTTGGAACCTCTTCTGTAGGTGTGGCCTGCTTTCCGGGTCTACTGGTGGAACCTCTTCTAACCGGTTTGGTAGATTTGACGAACCGGTTCTACCGAATAGGTGCGAACTGGTAGGAACCCACCTCTGATGCGCATAACAGTTTTCAGTCAACTGTACATGGGCAGCACCACGTGGTGCACATACACACGAGCGAAGCAAGCAGCACATGCGCAAAACACCCTCTCAGCGAACCAGTAGTAAACCTGTAAGGAACCCACCACTGCATCTCACGCAGGCCATGCCCACTCCAATTCCACAAAGGGGGGAAAGGTTGTGATGCGTCACATGATGGCAACATGACACCATGAGTTTGACATCCGTGACATAGATGATACCTGTGCTTCAACCACAAACAAGAAAGAATAATCACAAAGGAAATAAAGGACTTACAGAACAAATGGATTGAACTTTACAAAAAAATCCAATCAGCAACCAAGCCTCTTGAGATCAAATATGATAGACTACAAATATCACAAAGCAAACCATACTTCTGAATCTGAACCATAGGATTGAGGAATGCTAATTGGAAACCTGCCCTTTAAAGACAGAGAGAGTGGGAGGGGAAGAGGGAGGGAGATAGAGACAGAGAGAGATTGAACATTTATTAATTTATATTACAGTCTTAAAAATTAATAAATCATACATATTTTTTAAATTGCAAAACTTCAGTGTTTGGAAGTAATATATTTAGTATAATGTACATAAATAAACACATACAGCTTTTCAGGGGTCTACCTTTTCAAGAAATGAAAAAAAATCTTCCACATTTAAAATGAAAGGGCACATACATTTTGATATACAAAGTTCCATACTAATGTGTAGATATCTTGGTGAAAGCATGTGTGATATGCTGTTTCCCACAGTATAAAATGTAACTGCAAAGTTATATTGGTTAAGGCGGTAACCATAATAGGAAAACAGTTCTTTACGGTATATTTGTTGTACATAAACTACATGGCTTTTTAAATAAACCTATAATAATGCACCATTGTACAGGGACAAGGAAATACTTTCTCTGCCATTTTTTCTTTTTTATAAAGTTTTTATTTTTAAACAATCATAAAACAAACAAACATAGACACACACAAAGTATAAAAACCAATTTCCTACAGTGTGTCAATTGGTTACCAAGCTTTTGTGCCTTTTCTCAATAGTCTTCACTTGCAATTTACATAAAGTCTCATATCATCACTCTAATATATATGTATACAATTATTATGATTATTAAACATTCATAGCCAGCATTCAGCTATAGTCAATGAATGTTTAATAATCATAATAATTGTATACATACTGTATATATGCAATTATTATGATTATTAAACATTCATTGACTATAGCTATTATTACATCCTTTTTATGTGAAATATTCTAAATTTAAAATAGATTTATACTATGGCATTTCATTACATCATCCTGAAATCATCCAGTAGTATTACATCTTTATATTCTATTCTATATAGAATTGTTTATCTTTTATAACAACATCTTTTCAACATCATCTCCATAGTCCTCACTTACAATTTATGTAGAGTTTCATATTATCAATCGTGTGTGTGTGTGTGTGTGTGTGTATGCATTATTATCATTGTTAGTCATTTATTTGACTATAACTATTATTACTTTGTCTTATATATAATACTCAAAATTTAACTAAGTTTAACTTAATTTTTATTATGACATTTCATTTCATTATCCTGTATCCTTCCAGTAGTAGCGCAGTCCTATATCTCTTGCCATTTGTAGAATTTATATTCTAATTGTTTTCTTGAAAAGTCTTATGTGGACTTCTCTTGTCAACTTGTTGTGCATTGCAGATCTTGTAAAGACTCGAAACCCTCCATCTGTTCCTTCCATCAGCTTGCCTTTAGTTATCACTGATGCTTCTGCCGAAAATTTTTCTCATCGTTTCTGTCAGATTTCCTCCCTTTTCTTCTTCCATATTTTGAAGTCTGAGATAAAGATCCAGTTCGTCAACCTCTGCTTTCAATATTCCACTACTATCATTTCCCTCCACGCTCGGTTTGCTGTCAATGTCAACAATTTTGTTATCACTTTGTTCATATTTTCCTTCAATTTTTTGAACTCTATCCTCAGATTTCATCATAGTTTTGTAAATATTGTCAACTCTTCCCTCCATTCTTTATGTCTTTGTTCTATAATCTCCAATCTCTTTTCAATGTTTTCTGTACTTATTTGAAGTTTTTGAATTTATAGCATAATTATTTGCAATGTTAATTCCTTTTCTTCTTCATGTTTTGCAATTTTTCCAGGTTGTAAACACTGCCACTAAAACATCCAAGGCTTTTTACAAGGTTTCAAACAGATTCAGTATAATCTTTCAAGTCAAGGCTTTCTCTTTACTCTGGTCTAGTTCCTGATAGTACTCCAGAAGAGCACCTGCATAAACAAGCCATGCTCTTCCCACTGTCTCTTTCAATAAACAAAGTCAAGAACCTTGAGATATAAGATGTTTCCAAGCCTCCAGCCTCTAGGTGGCAGTGTTACTTCTTTTTCATCTTCTTTTACCCCTCTCTTTAAGTTCGGAAATTAAGAAGAGAAAAAAAATGCTTAAAAGTTATAATCCAGCCGAGCGTTGAAAAGAAAGATACCCTTGATTCTCAAATACAAAAAAAACAGGGAAAAATAGAAGAAAAGGGGGGGGGGAAGACCAGTCCAATTTAAAAAGTAAAAGGGATTTGTAAAAATTCCATCCATAAAAAAACACAATTAAAAAAAGAAAGATAACACACTAATATTAATCCAGCCTAAATTCGCCTCTTGCTTTCTTCTATCTTCAATTTTAATTTTACTCTAAGTCTTTTGGGGTGTTCTCTTCTCTAATAGTAAAATTTATCTCACCATTTCGACACTCTCTTCTGCTTTTCTTCCGTTTAGGGGCTGTCCCAACCTTCTACAGCTTCAATGGCTGTTTCTCTGTGGCCGGGAAAAAGGGCATCTCTTGGATCAATCAGGGATTTTGCAATGTCCTTGAGATCAGCAGGACATGCCCTTCTCTATCACCATCTCTATGGGACAGTTTAGGTCCAAAAGGACCGTCCAGCAGAAGAGATACCAACAGCAATCCTGGAGCTCCAAGATTGCATGTCGTGTCATCACAACGTCAAGCCCGCCTCCCCTCTGCCATTTTTCTTATGCTATTATTGCAGTAACAATTAGAATCTGGAATTGTCATAACCTAAACTGTGTGATTATTCATTACATGGCACCTATGCACACACATGTATATGCATACACGCATAATAACAAAAAAAAGGCTTCTTCCAACATGTTATAAACCATAAAAAAGTCAAGGAAACAATTGGTCCATTGCTGGGAGAAAGTGGCAAGAAGGTGACAAGCAACAGGGAGAAAGCAGAATTATTTAACTTATTTTTTGCATCTATCTTTACATAAAGGGGAAAAAAACAGTCCAACCTATCAAAAACAGCACCACAAAAAACTGATTAGGAACACAAGTTAAAATAGGGAAGAAAATGGTAAGTGAGCACCTGTTCAAAGCACCTAGACAAGTTCAAATCATCAGGACCAGATGGATTACACCCAAGCTTCTGAAGGAACTGGCAGACAAGATCTCAGAACTACTGAACTATATCTTTCAGAGATCCTGGAGCACCGGGGAACTTCCAGAGGTCTTCCAGACCTATCAGCCTGACCTCAATACCAGGGAAGATTCTGGAAAAGATAATCAAGCAATGAATCAGTGAACATATAGAAGTAAACAAAGTAATAACCAAAAGCCAGCATGGGTTTGTCAAAAACAGATCATGCCAGACTAATCTTATTGCATTCTTGATAAATCTGGCTCTGAAGAACGCTATTCTTTGTTTTGGGAACATCAGGTCATTTACCGTATTTTCACGACCATAAGCCGCACCGTATTATAAGCCGCAGTATCAGTTAATGTTAATTTTTCAAACTTTTTTCACATATAAAGCGCACCGGGTTATAAGCCGCGCTCAGAGACCCGGCTCCCCTTGGTTCCTCATCGAATCACGTGCGCAGGTTGCAACTGGAACTCCGTCTGCCCGAGTTGGGGCATTTTCTGGCTTCTTCGGGAGGCTTCGGCGAAGGCTGGAACGGAGAGCGCGGCGACCGTGGAGCATGTGCAAAGTATTTTCGCCCCCACGCCGGCCCCCCTCACCGCGCGCCGGCCTTCGGGGATGAAGGGGCAGGACTTCCCGGGCGGAAGGCATGCCTGGCTCTGCGGCTCCAGCCCCGGCACCTTTCGGCCGAGCCTCTCCCGCCAGGCGGCCGCCTTCCTCCGCTGAGCAGCCCCGCGCAGCCTCACCACCCCGGGAGATTGCCAGCGCGGGGGCCTGGGGCGCCGCGGCCAGGGAAGCCGAACCGGGCAGCGGCGGCGCTCCGGTCGCTCTGTCCTCTCCGCCTCCCGCGCCTTGCCTGCCGCCCGCCCGCCCAGGATGCTGACCTACTGCCATGCCCCGCGCCCGCCGCTGGCCCGCTCCTGCGCCTCCGCTGCTGCCGCCGCCGCCCTGCTCGGAGTCCTCTGGCTGCACGCCTGCCGCGGCATGCCCCATGTCATCTGCATCGGTGAGCCAGGCTGGGGGGGGACGGGGGCGGGCAGGGCGCCTGGGTTGCGGTCCCCGAGGCGGGCGGGTGGGCGCACATGGCAGGCTAGCGGGACGTTTCTGGCGCGGGAGGCTTCGGGCTCAGCTGCTCTCCCGGCTCTTGCCCGGCCGGCGTGGTGTGCTGGGAAGACCGGCGCCGCACCGGCCACCCGCACGCCCTTGACCGGCAGCGCAGAGCCGGCTGGGGCGCGGAGCGGAGTTAGGCAGGGCGACTGCCAGGGCGGATGGGGTGCTCGGCGCCGGCAAATCCTGAAGGGCTGCGCCGGTCTGCCGTCCCTTCTTGCGGCGGCGGGGGTGACGGAACAGCCCAGTTTATAGGGGCTGGGAGCTGGGTGGCTCTCTGCTCGCCCCCCGGTCTCCGACTCAGAAAGTAGCGAGGTTGAAGGGAGAGACCCGAGGGACGTGTGCATGCTTGCGAGCTTCAAGTTTGAGCGTCGGGAGGGAGAGATTTTCAATCTTTTTTCACATATAAAGCGCACCGGGCTATAAGCCGCACTGCCGGTTTTTGATCAAATTTTAGGATTTTCAGTGCGGCTTATAGTCGTGAAAATACGGTAGATATCTTGCCGATTCCCACACACCCTGTTTGATTCTGTTCCTACTGAGGAGAGGCAACCTATTTAGTTCTTCTTGGAACTCCATGTCCTTCATTCTATTCATTACTACTTGCTTTGCTTGATCAAAGCCTAGGGACATTAAGAATAAGGTGAGAGCCCATAAGAGCCCAGCTTGTGGTCTATTGCCTGTTTCCAGTGGGAGGGGAAGTTGTCAGTCAACACTAGTGGGGACGGTCCCTCTGGAAAGAAATGCATTTCAAGCCAATGAATGATCATCATCTTCCAGGCTCTTACCTGAATTTGAGGCATGCCTGTCTCAATTCTTAATTGGGCATTTGGAGTTCCTTTGGGTGCAGCTAAGATGGCTCACAGGAATTTGGTTTGTATGGTTTCTAGCAAGTCTTTCTTTGTGAGGATTCCTGTTTGTGCCCCATATAGAATTTGTGCCAACGTTTTGGCCTCAAAAAGTTTTAAGGCAGCAGGTACTAACTGCACTCCCCTTGTGTAAAAGAAGTATTTAATTGCATTTGAGGACCTATTGGCTGCTTGCAATGTATGATCCATGTGTGCCTTCCATGTCCCTTGCGAGCGGAAAACCACCCCAAGGTATCTAAATGTTCTAACCTGTTCCAAACTATGTCTTTCTATTTTCCAGGGTATTGGCTAGGTCTTTTAGTAAAAACTAAAACTTTTGATTTAGTTAAGGACCAGCTTGTTTTGCCTGCAATAGCTGAGTGTTGCTCTAATTGCTCTCTTCAGTCCTATAGGGATTGGTGAAATAATAGTGGCATCATCAGCATATTAGAGAATTGGAACTTTGCGTTGTGCTAGGTTAGGAAGATGGAAAAAAGGGTTCTGTAAGAGATCAATCAGGGGATTAATATAGAAGTTAAAGAGGGAGGGGGACAGGATGCAACCCTGCCGTACCCCTTTTTGTACCCTTACTGGGCCAGTTAAACTCCCTTGGGCATTGCATCTCACTTTCAAGGTGGAATTGGCATACAATTTTTGTATGAGGAAGAGGAGGCGTTTATCGGTAGTGGTGCATTTTAATTTCTCCCAGAGAGTGATCCTGGATATTGAATCAAAGGCATGCTTAAAATCAAGGAAGGCCACAAAGAGAGAGGATTTTTTAATGTGTGTATTTTTGTACTAAATGGTGGAGTACCAAGATATGATCCACCGTAGATCTTCCTTGTTCGTCTTATCCCCCCTGAAATTAGCCAATCCTGAAGTTTATAGTTTAGGTGTTTGGCATACAATTTACTAATACTGTGTTTTCCCGAAAATATGACAGGGTCTTATTTCCTTTTTACTTAAAAAATGTGGCCTTGGGCTTATTATAGGGGAGGGTTTATTGTTTTGGGGTTGCCGGGGGGCTGCTCCCTTGCGAACTGGCTCCCGAAGAGCCAGGCACAGCCTCAGGGGCAAAGCAGCCATGAGGAGACCAAGCTCACAAGCAACCGCCCGGCAACCCCCCTCTCCAGCCGGGCAGAGCGCCATTCACTGAATGGGGGCATCACTAAGGTGCCAAGCCACGTGGTGCTCTGCCCACTGTCCCACGGCTTGGCACATTAGGGATACCCGCTAGGTCAGTGCATGGAGCTCTGCCCGGCTGGAGAAGGGGGTTGCACGAGCGCCTGTTCTGCCTCCAGCAGGCATGCCTTCTAGCCTCAACATGTCCGGGCCCAGCTCTCCCTGCAGCGGCTGCATCACCACCAGATGGATTTGTAACTGGCTGACCAACCGCATTCAACATGTAGTCCTCAATGGAACTGCATTTACATGGAGGGAAGTATGCAGTGGACTACCCCAAGGCTCTGTTTTAGGCCCAGTACTCTTCAACGTCTTCATCAAGGACTTGGATGAGGGGATAAATGGGGAACTCATCAAAATTTCAGATGACACTAAGCTGGAAGGAATAGCCAACACTCCAGAAGATAGGCTTAAGATACAGAAGGATCTTGACAAACTTGAACATTTAGCACTATCTAACAAAACAATATTAAGTGATGAAAAAGTAAGGTTCTACATTTAGGCAAGAAAAACGAAATACACAGGTACAGTATAGATGGTACCTTGCTCAATAGTAACTGTGAGAGGGATATTGGAATCCTAGTGGACAACCATTTAAATATGAGCCAGCAGTGTGCAGCAGCTGCCAAAAAAGCCAACACAGTTTTAGTCTGCATGAACAGAGGAATAGAATCAAGATCACGTGAAGTGTTAATACCACTTTATAATGCCTTGGTAAGGCCACACTTGGAATACTTCATTCAGTTTTGTTCACCATGATGTAACAAAGATGTGGAGACTCTAGAAAGAGTGCAGTGAAGAGCAACAAAGATGATTAGGGGACTGGAGGCTAAAACATATGAAGAACAGTTGCAGGAACTGGGTATGTCTAGTCTAATGAAAAGAAGGACTAGGGGAGACATGATAGCCGTGTTCCAATATCTCAGGGGTTGCCACAAAGAAGAGGGAGTCAAACTATTCTCCAAGGAACCTGAGGTAGAGCAAGAAGCAATGGGTGGAAACTAATCAAGGAGAGAAGCAACTTAGAACTGAGGAGAAATTTCCTGACAGTTAGAAAATGTATCTGTGGAACAACTTACCTTGGGTTGTGAATGCTCCAACACTGGAAGTTTTTAAGAAGATGTTGGATAGCCATTTGTCTGAAGTGGTGTAGGGTTTCCTGCCTAGGCCGGGGGTTGGACTAGAAGACCTCCAAGGTCCCTTCCAACTCTGTTATTCTATTCTATGTGACACAAACATACATAAAAGTAGAACAGTGTGGTTCTTCCATGTATTATTTTTCTCCTTTCCTCACTACTTTTGTTGATGAGAAAAATACATCTAGAGGTAGTCCTCAATTTATGATCACAACTGAGCCCAAATTTTATGTTGCTAAGTCAGAAATTTATTAAGTGATTTTTGCCTCATTTTACAACATTTCTTGCCATATTTGTTAAATGAACCATAGCAGTTATTAAGTTAGTAACATAGTTAAGTGAATCTGGCTTCCCCATTGACTTTCCGTCTTATAAGTTTGCAAAAGGGGATCACATGACCCCGAGACACTGCAGCCGTCATAAATATGAACCAGTTGTCAAGCATTTGAATGTAAATCACATAACTATGGGGATGCTGCAATGGTCATAAATGTGAAAAACGGTCATGTCAGTTTTTTCAGTGCCGTTGCAACTTTGAATGGTCACTAAATGAACTGTTGTAAATTAAGGACTACCTCTATTAGGAATTCTGCAGGATAATACGGTAAGCAGTAAGGCCTTCAAATTAAATTGGAGCCAGAAATCAGAATTTTGTCAACGATATGCTGTAGGTTTTAGAAGGTGCAGTATAAATCTAAAGTTGAGTCTATGCACATTCAAAATAAGTCTGTGCTTACCTTGAAGACTTTATATTGAACATGCACACTTCTTCTCATATTAGCTGAAACTTTCATCATCCTCCTGGACCCACAGCTGACCTTCAACCACCATTTATCAGCTGTGACCAGGGGGGCATTTGCACAGGTTCGCCTGGTGCACCAGTTGCGACCCTACCTGAACCGGGAGGCCCTCACAACAGTCACTCGTGCCCTTGTGACCTCTAGGCTGGAATACTGCAACGTGCTCTACATGGGGCTGCCCTTGAGGAGCATCCGGCGACTTCAGCTAGTCCAGAATGCGGCCGTGCGAGCGATTGTGGGTGCACCTCGGTACACCCACATAACACCTATCCTCCGTGAGCTGCGCTGGCTACCTGTCGATCTCCGGGTGCGCTTCAAGGTGCTATTTACCACCCATAAAGCCCTTCATGGTAGTGGATCTGGATACTTGAGAGACCGCCTCCTGCCAATTACCTCCTTGCGACCCATTAGATCACACAGATTAGGCCTCCTCCAAGTTCCATCTGCCAGTCAGTGTCGGCTGGCAACTACGCGGAGGAGAGCCTTCTTGGTAGTAGCTCCGACCCTTTGGAACGATCTCCCTGTGGAGATTCGTACCCTCACCCTCCAGACCTTCCGCATAGCCCTTAAAACCTGGCTATCCCGTCAGGCCTGTGGTTAAAGAATGTAACTCATCCCCACCCGAATGGTATGAATGTTATGCTCTATTTTTAATTATGTATGCTCTTATGTGTTATTGTTTGTCATTGTTTGTATCCCCCCTTCCCATGAGTTGTGAGCCGCCCTGAGTCCCCCCAGGGAAAAGGGTGGCCTATAAATAAATTTCAATCTCAATCTCAATCTCAATCTCAATCTCAATCATATATTGTGAGAGCCTGCACACTTCAGATCTGATTGGACTGCCATTTGTCAGAATGGTATAGGACCTCCTTGGGCGGGAGGTTGGACTAGATGACCTCCAAGGTCCCTTCCAACTCTGTTAATCTGTATCTGTAGATCCCTTCAATTAAATCTTATCTACAGTACAACTTCTCAGAGCTTGAATCAATCAGATGAACTAATTGCTTCCTGCAAAGGCTCACGTCCTTTTGTTCTTTTATGTCTCATAGGAGGGGCCAATCATCCAAGCCTTACTCCCAAGTCACCTCTTTTGTCTTAATTGTTATTGCGTTCTGCACCTCTGCGCATGCGCACACTGGGAACAGGCTCACACTGTTCTTCTGCCTCGCTGATGTCAGACTCCAGAGGCTCCAGAGGCAGCACATCCCTACCAGATGGCCTTGGCCCCCTCTCTGCCTCCAACGCAGTGCCCTCATCTGAGCCTTCCCCAGACATGTTCCTCCCCAACCTCCTCACTGTCCAACTCTGCTGCCAGCTCTGCAGGCTACCGGCAGACCACAACAAATATATTATTCTAGCATAAAGAGGAAGAAAGTTCTTATTTACAAAGCTTGCCCTGTGAAGTATTTTAAAATGCCATGGGATGTTTCAACAGTTTTATTTGAACAGTTGCTGTTTTTCCATGAAAGATGCATCCATAAAAAGCCCTTAATCCTAGGAGTATTTTTTCCCCTAAGGGTGGAAGAATTAATAATATTTCCTTGCCTCATCTCTTCCAATCTGTAATCTTTTCTGACCAAACAAAACATGTCATTATTCATGCAATGGGAAAATAATAGCCTAGGTGACAAAATAAACTATATTTATCTCAGCTAGGAAACTCAAGCTTCTATAAACAAGATAGTAAATATACAAATTGGAGCATGCAAGGGGCAAAAGTGGGTTGCTGCCTAAAGATTTCTTTATATGGCACCAAATTATTATTTGTGGTTAGTATGAACTAGCTGCAGAGCAGTGGTGGTTTGCAGGCGGTACACCCCAATATGGGCATACCGGAGCCCGCCCGCTCACCCACCTGTGCTCCTTATCTGTCTTTAAAGTCTTCAGCACTTCCATGCACGGCACGTACAGTGCCTGCGTGACGCTCCGCTGAGCAGCTGGAGCGTTGCGGAGGCATCGCTGGACAGTATGACGCATGCTACAAATTATATGTTCTTCCCCATAGTTGTCATATCTAATCCTAAATTAACATCGTAAGACTATCCAGTTGAAGCTGCCATCTTAAAAGAATGTATACTATACATGCAGTACCTAATTAGAGGTTTATTTATTTTTATTCTGAAGAAGCTTCTTGGACAAGAAGCAAAAACCTTTCAAGCAAAAAAAAAGACCAAGGAAGTTGGGTTGCCTTTTGAAAAGTACCTCTGGAACTATCATGACTTGGATGATTGAAAATCTCCATAGACTTTTAGCCAGGACAATGTTCTGTTGATAATCTAATGTTATAGCACCAAATGAAAAATGTATACCATGCTGAAGAACAAGGTATTCAACATGTACATAACTCCTATTCCAACAATGTATCTTGAGGCATTCGGGCATTCTTGCTTGCTGGTTCTGCAGATGTACTGTCTCAATTTAAACCCATAGGATTATGAAAGATCAAGAATACTAAAAAAGTCTCCTTGCAGACATGATTGATCATTTTATGTGTTGTGTTTACAGCAAAGGAATAGCAGCGCAGCTCCACTTCACTTGGAAGAGGAAAGAAGTTTCTAGGCCCCAATCATGAGAACTTTGCTGCACTTTCTTTCCTTGGCAAAACAGTCCTTTCTTGGCTACTGGAATAAAAATAATATTGCAGATGATTCTAGCAAGGATTCATCTTACGTTACCTGGAATTGTTTTTATCAGCAGTATAGCACAAGAAATAGCATCTGCATTTTTTCACATGTTTAAAATAACTTGAAAACTAGTCACAGGATACAGAAGTGAAGGATAATCAGAGAAAACTAGAAGAGTAAAGGAATAGTAAAGACTGACCTTAAATCAAGTTTAATTCTTGGAAAAGATATGGACACATTCTTCTCTTGGCAACAAAATATGGAATGATTAGGCATTGTCTTCGTATGGAACATTTTAAAAATTGCCCCAAAGCCCTGGGACTTGGAACTTACTTGGACCAAGTATAATAGGTCCAGTAAACCTTCACAGGTTTACTGGATCAATTAAAGCCAGCTGGGTGCTGCCACCTGCTGTGGGAAGCTTAATTTTACCCATATCCAGGAAGCAAAAATTCATAGTCAGCAAAGGAACAATTCAGAAGTGTCATAATCAGTAATCAGTGAATTTTTTAAAAAGTGCTTTCATTCATTGTTCAGAACTATAAAATACTTCTGAATGAAAAATGCAACATCTGCTGCAGTAATTCCTCTTTTATTCTTATAGTGATGGAGAAGCAACTACTGTAGCTTATAAATGATATATGACCAACACAGTGTCTTTGTGTGGCAAGAACTAATTTTATCACTGTTTTGATGAAAACAAGCAAAAAAATCATCCTAAAACTTTCATATACACAATGTAATAGTTTCCCACTCTAAATTATTATATTGTGTATATGAAAGTTTTAGGATGATTTTTTTTGCTTGTTTTTTCTGCTTTTTAAATTTTTCCTGGTCCCACTAATCTTACTCTTTTGACTTACTAATTAGTTTAATTACTGTGAACTTAAAATTTGAATGCGCATCTAGGATTCACCTCAAATGCAAAGTGTGTTTTTTGGCTAGAAAAAATATTACTCATTCTTTTCTGCAGTTAATAATTTGTAACAGTATATACAAAATGGATGGTAAATCCCCATTCTGTCCACATCAACAGAAATCCATTTGTAACATCACACCTCTGCACTGAAAGAACATTTTGCCAACTCAGACCACAGAGTGCCAACTAGGACAAGAATAATGTTTTGTTGATCTGAAGGCCGGGTAAATATAGCTTGAACTCTTGATATCCTCTTCAGAATATTAATTTGAGATACTTTCATCTAACATATAGGGAACTTATTCGATAGAATGACATATTTTGTAAAGTCTCAAATTAGTATGTCAAATATATTCTCAGTGCTGACCTTCTGTAGTGAAAAACATAGCAGGTTAAACAAAACAAAAGAAACACAGAAAAGAGGCTACAATGAAGCAAACATAAACCACATAACTTAATACTGATGAAAGAAATGTCCTTCTGGGTTCAGCTCCAAGTGGGGAAGAAGACACTGGAGACATGGAGGCTGCTTGGAAAGATGGTTTATTGGTGGACAGGGCCACATGGCTTGAGCCCTGAACAGAAAAAGTGATCACATGCTTCAATGTTGGTGGAGAAGAAGAGAAGGGCTGAAGGAGGGGCTTGCTAGGCTTTTTATACCCTGTTTAGTCCCACCTCTCTGTTTCCTGTTCCTGTGTAAGAAATGTATACTGATTGGTTGTCAGACTCCCATGGGGCCATGCAGGGGCTACTCTCTAGGCTGTGTTCTGAATCCAGGCATGGATGAGTTCTCAGATGCCATGTGGCCAGTTGAGTAAAGTTCCAACATTATCATGCTTTTACTCCCATCCCCCCTGGGGCTGCAGTGGAGAAGTCTTTATTATGTAAAGTGGACTAGCCTGGCCCTCTCAATGGCCCATTGACAAAGTGGGGATGGGCACGAAGCTACAGGCAACTATTCTGTCTCTTAAAACATGTTTCTTTCTTTTCACATCCAGAGAAATATTCTGCCTTTTCAATATTTCCTAGGATATTTCATTTTTCTGGGAGAGGGCTGGATGATAACTTCCCACAATACTAGACACAGTAACATTTTCAGTGGCTTTGTCCTAAGTGCTACTGGATACATTTCCATTTAAGGTTTCTGGAAGCAGCAATTGCCGTGGTTTTCTGGGGATAAATGTGCAGGTAGCTATTAATTAAAAAAGGACAGAAAGCAAAGCAAAACACATTCATCTCTTTTTCTGGCTGTGGTGACCAGGAAGAGTATCACAGGAAGCCATCTGTGAAAGGCCCGCCTATCAGTATACTTCCCATGGGGCATAAAGGAAGTCAGGCACACAGGAAGTCAAGTAGAGGTGATTGATGCCTAGCCAGTTGCATTGTCAAGCAACTCTATTCTTGTTATGCCCTTAACCTTGTCCGTTAGTCCATTAAGGGGAAAAAATAAATGAGCTTTCTGTTGGAAATCAACTTTCATTATTTTTTGTGGAATGCAAAGTATGTGAGCAGACAGGCTGATGAATGACAAATTTTGGTTTATTTTCCTTAGGGTGTGGTTACAGGATATGGATTTGGAAGGCAAATATTTTCTTTAAAATGCTGCAGTGCACTTTATCTGAGATGACAAATTTCAGCTCTTAGAAGGCCACCAGGAATAAACTATATCAAATATAAGCGGGTGAATCCTGAGCAGAGGGAAATGAATGCTCAGGAAAAGAAGGAAAATTGCAGGTCTGCAAAAATTGAGGCAACAATTTGAATCAATATGACCAGATTACCAGAGCAACCCAAAACTCCACCTAATACTTTCATGACTACAATAATATTCATCTTACAGGTTTTATGGTGGATTAACAGCATGCAGGTTGAAGGAATTCAGCAACTGAAACCTTCGCTCCTAAGCATTATGTATTATTTTCAGTGATTAATACACAGAAATACACTATATTGCCAAAAGTATTCACTCACAACTGATTCTGATTATGTGGATGGGTGAGGGAATACTTTTGGCAATATAGTGTACATACACATGGCTTTGGACGATGGAACTTATTCTTAGATATTAGTATAAATTTCTATCAATAGACCAACATTCTAAAATCGAAACATCTGGTATATAAGCTTCCTGAATAAAAAGCTGAAGTGGCAGATAATAATTTATAGAAGTTTTAAAAGAGAGAGTTAGCATACCTATGCTTGTACTTCTGCCATTGTTAGCATCCTCTTAACCAAACAGATTCTGATGGTAATTTTTTTTTATATGACAGTTTTTATAGTAGCAAATGTGAGAAGATAAGCTGTGCTTCTTTCATTTTGCATTTTGGTCTGTTTCTATTTACGTTCTTTACAAGTTTTCCCATGTTCCTTGCAATCATTAACTTCTGTGCTGAGAATAAATTGTCCTAAGAAGAAGGTGATTATACCAAAGAGAGAGAGATGTTTGCTACATAGTATATGGATGAAGTATATTAAACATAGTATGAGGGTGGGCTGCATGTGCATGTTCACGAGTACATATTTAATGTACTTTTATGTATTATAAACAATGTAAATTTTCTCCATCTTACATTGATCATAAATCAAAGAGAATTTTGCACTTGGAAAAAAGGAAGTTCTACAATATGCAAGGCTATCACCTAAATATATATTGCTTAGTAAGAGCATAATAAATCTATGCTTACAGTTATCTGACTTATAATCTGACAAAAATCACTTATTCATCTGGAAAGGGAAGGAATGGATGTGTTCAAATGAGGTAAACAGAATCTCTGTTCAACTGTCTCAAAGCAGGTGCTAGTTTTCTTTTCTGACTGCCCAATTTGCATATTGCTTCTTTCTGTTCTGTTTTGAGGTTATGGACTGAAAATCCAAACAAAAGAGAGTGATCCACCCATATTTGGTTGACGTGAGATACGGTATGGCTTCTTAAGACAATAAATTAACCACAAACAACATGCTCTCAGTCTAAAACCATTAAGATGGGGGAGAGTGGCTAGAGCCAGAAACTTTTATGGAAGTTGGTGGTTCATATATTCAGGACTGCGCTGGACAAAGAGAAAGAAATAAGGCAGTGGAATACAAAGTGTGCCTGGGAAACAATTTCAAAATTGAAAGTTAAAAGCTAGTTTAATACTGAAATAACTCACATAGGTATTTGTTTCTCAGCACCTCAAGATTTTGCCTTGAAAATTAATTGGCAAAGCCACCAATTTTAAGCATAACTGTATGAGAGTTTGAGGGAGCAAAATAAAAGCAATCTGGAAGCTTTTTCTGCATAGTTTTTAACCAGTCATCTCACCCTTTAAAAACCCTGCCTCAAAAGGCTAGGAGGGCACCTTTATATCATCAGGTTACTGCCAAACTGGCTTAGGCTTCTAGAAAAAAATAGGGAAAAAATAGAAAAAATATTTTACTTCTGCATACAGTATAGGCCAGTGTTGGCAAACCTTTTTGGCTGAAATGGGAGCATGCGTATGCGTGCATGGGCGCACCGGAAACTGGAAGAGCAGCTCCCTGGTGCTCATGTATGCATGAAGACCAGCTGGCCAGCGCACATGTGCATGGTGGAAAGAAGAAGGTCAGCTTCCCAGTGCGTGCATGCACGCCATGGAGCTGTTCTTCCAGGTTCCAGTAGCTGAATGGCATGTATGTGCGTGCTGGAATAGAGAAGAGCAACGGGCGACAGCTGGCATGCCCAGAGAGATGGCTCTATGTGCCAGTTCCGGCACGCATGCCATAGGTTTGCCATCACGGGTATAGGCTAAAGGAGGAGATTCTTTTTGTCAAACCACAGATGTTTCATGAAATGTAGATGAAATTTATATAGCCACCCATCTCACCAGAAGTTATTCACTGGAAGTGGACTATAAGTTCAAAACTATAGATCTGGCAGTGAGTTTTAGAGTGCAAAAAATTGTGTATTCTGAAGTACATTAAAGTTTATTTCAAGGCACCATATTAGTTACAAATATTATACCGTCTTCTCATTCTGTATTCTCCAAGCAGGTTCAGGACGGTTTGATAAAAGAGGTACTGCTGAGAATTTGGAAGGTTTGCCTTACAAAAAAGTATGTAAGACATAGAATACTACCCTTTATATGTGTTAGTCCTAAGATTTGAATTTTGGGCTTTTTCCTCCTGCTTTTTCAAGTCAACAGCTATAAAACTACTCATTTCCTGGCCTTGAACATTTGTGCCATCTGTCCTTTGCTTACAAAATGGCTTTATCTAACATAACAATCCAAGATTCCTGCTTCACCAGCTGCAACATAGTTTGTATGTGGAGAAATGCAAAACAAACATATAATTTAAGGACAAATATGCCACATTTGGTCATCTAAAAGCAAGTTAACAACAAAAACAAACAAAAAATACCCTCTACCAAGGATGTGAACTGGACAGGAAAAGACTCAGCAATATAATTTTGCAAAAAAAAAAAAGTAGCAAAAATTGTGAAAAAAATTAAGCCAACATAAAAATAAGGAAGAACATGATAAATAATTTTATTTGTAAGTGTACTTTCTTGATATTAAGTCTAAAAAACCAGAACTGATTAGAATGCAAGGCTTTATTAAAAAGAATGAACTTATTAAAAATGTCTATTGTTCTCATCATGGTATATCATATTATACTGATGCATTTGGGGAGTGGGAATATTCCTGGTGGAGATGAATGAAAAAAGCCAGGGGTTTATGCCCAATATATATACTTACAGCAGTCACCAAAAGCCTGAAAATTATCCTAGTTGCTAAAGCAAACTATAGTGGGCAGCAGTGATATAGGAAGTTGTTGGAGGAAGGTGGTCGCTTAGGTAACAATGCAAAGGTACAGTATAAGAGCCAAGGTAGCGCAGTGGTTAAATGCAGCACTGCAGGCTACTTCAGCTGACTGCAGTTCTGCAGTTCGGCTGTTCAAATCTCACCGGCTCAGGGTTGACTCAGCCTTCCATCCTTCCGAGGTGGGTAAAATGAGGACCCGGATTGTTGTTGGGGGCAATATGCTGACTCTGTAAACCGCTTAGAGAGGGCTGAAAGCTCTATGAAGCGGTATATAAGTCTAACTGCTATTGCTAACTGCTATATTGCTATAATATCATACTGTGGGGGGAAAGGCAAAGGTAAATCATTCCTATTTTAACAAACAAACATATAGAGAGACACTACAAAGCAATTGATTGTATAGTTCTGGATAATGGGTGACTTAAGGAAGAGCTGAGGATCTTTTGGAATACGGACAGTGTTTATGTCATGGCTGGATTATAATAGCAATAGCATTTAGATATATACCACTTCACAGTGCTTTACAGCCCTCTCTAAGTGGTTTACAGAGTCAGCAGATTGATCCCCAATAAACTGGATCCTCATTTTACTGACCTCGGAAGGATGGAAGGCTGAGTCGGTCAGAATCGGTGAGAATCAAACTGCCGGTGAGAATCAAACTGCCGAACTGCAGTCAGCCGGCAGTCAGCAGAAGTAGCCTGCAGTACTGCATTCTAACCACTATGTCACTACGGCTCCTATCTTATTGAAAAAAAATGGGACTACGCTTAAATATAAAGAAGACCAAACTGATGACAATAGGTACCACAACCAATCTTAGTGATAACGAAGAGACTGACATGGTAGAGAGTATCTGTCTTTTAGAATAAAAGAGCCATCAATCAACAAATACACAACAGACTAGCACAAAGGCCTTGGAAGAGATATTCAGATGCTGTGATGTGTGTAATAAAATATTTTATTAGGTCAGAATCATGCAGGTAATGTTTTCTCTGGGATACTCTATGCATGTAAAACTCGGACTTTCCGCAGTATTGATACTGCTGTATAGAACAGTGGTTCCCAAACTTTTTCAGTCCACCACCTCCTTGATGCTAGAAACTGATCAATATAACGGAACAATATTAATACTGCTGAAATTTGATATTGAAAAAGACTTCTGGGAATTCTATGGATATCCAAGGCAAACAAACAACTGGATCACCAATCCACCACACAGAGTTATTATTATGGGAAAACTAGGAGGCAGTGTTAGGTACTTTTGCCACCTGAAATTATATATGAAAAGAAAGTCAAGATAAAAATCATCTTCACCATTACCATCATCATCAAACAAAGCAATCCAGAGATTTCACTCAAGGCCCAAATTACTAGGTTCAAATGATGCATATTTCAGACACGTTACACTTTGAGAAGTCCGTAATGTTGGGAAAGGAGAGAAGAAAGAGAAGCAAGGTGAATGGACTCAATGAAGAATCAGGCTGGAGCTAGATCATCCTGGAACGAGTCTATCTATGTGGTTGCTAAAAGCCAACATTAACTTTATTGCACATAATTAATTTATTTTAAAATATCAAAATATTTTATGTATGCTCCCCCATAAAGTCTCCTTGAGCCAAATTCTATTCTCAGCCACACTTCTGCAAGAACAAGGTAAATTTATTTATTTTTAGACATTCCAGCCTCTGATGAAATTTTAACAGGTTTAATAAATTCATAACAGATGTTCTTTTTGAAAATACACTGGTTAATCTATAGCGGTATTTATACTGTTAGACTCATATAACCAGAGAATCTTTACCACTTTCAGCATATATTTAAAATGTCAATGCTGTGAAATCATCAATCAGTATTACTTGTCTGTTATTAACAGTCCAACTGATTACTAGGCAATCAACAACAGGTGTGGCAGTGGGCAGTTCAAATTCTTTTCTTTTTTTAAACAAAATACAAAACATTTATCATACAGTGAAAGTTAACCAAATCTGTAGGATAGCCAAATGAAAAGATAATGTCTTCTTCCAGACATTTCAAAGAAATAATGAAGTACAATAATCTAAATCAGCAGATGCTTGTAGGAATATGCTGATAAATATGTAGGTCAACATTCTCCTTTATCAAATCAACACAATTTTAACAAAAACCATAAAACTGGCATTGGAAAACTGTGTTCCCAACCTTCCTTTCATATGCCCATACAGCTCTCCCAATTTGTGCCCTCAGAATTTGGTGGCAAACCACTTGACAAAGGCAATTTCCTACTCATTTTCAATATGAAAAAAAAACTCAAAACAAAACAGAACAACTCTGTCTTAACGCTCAGGCTTAACATAGAGAAGTTCCAAAGTTGCTCTCTCAAAATGACAAAGCACAAGAGGATAAAAAATGTTGACTCTATACCCTCCATCTCTAAATGTGGCCTAAAATAGCAGTGTATTCTATGAAATAGATGGGAGTTTTCAGTTTAGAATTACAAATATTGGATGTTAAAGAAGCAGGAGAGGTGACATTTTGAACTTGGGTGTTGGAGATGATTTCTGAGAATGCTATGAGCAGCCAAGAAAACAAACAAATGAATCATCAAGCAAATCAGTCCAGAGTTTTCACTTGAGGTACAAATTATGAAGCTCAAATTATTCTACTTCGGGCAGATTACACAGACCCAACTATCAAAAAGGCTCTAATGCTGAGAAAGACAGAAAGAAATTGAAGAGTAGAACCAGCAGCAAAGTGGATGGACTCAATTATAATGGTGATGTAATTGTTGAAAGATCTGAAAAAACAGATTAAGAACAGATCATCATGGAGAAAATGTATCTATGTGGCTGCTAAAAATTAACAATGACTTGATGGCACATAATCAATCAATGAATCAGCCATGATAGTGAGACTGATGCCATCTCAAAGGTTTTTGTTGATCCAAATAGATTTCATCATAGAGATTCAGTGTTTAAACACTCCCCAGATGCAGTTTCTTCCTCTAACACTATTCTGTACTTCTAGACAGGTTATTAATGCCCTTAGTGCACCTGACAAAGCTAGAGACATATTTCTTGCACCATCAGAGTAAAGCCACAATTTTTGGTGTTTTTTTTTTCACTAGGCCCTACAATTTTTGTGCCCTGTCACAGTATCATACTGAATTGTCCTTTTGTTTTATTTATGCAAGGCTATTCCGCAGTTTCTCTGAATAAAGCCCAACTATTGGTAACTTAAATTAGTCTTTGGCAGAGAAGACTTTCAGTAAATATATACCCTAAGCCTACAAACATCACAGTATTCAGATGAAATCAGTAATATTTTTGAATGTAGACCTTTGACAGTAATTGCTTATGTCTACTGTGAGGAGCTGCCAGAAATATTGCAATAGCTACTTCAAAATATTTAAGCATCTGGTGAGGTACCCAGTTGGAGAAGGCTATTAGAGATGAGCTGGCATAATTCATATGTTATCCCCCTGGAGATTCAGAAACAGAACCCACATATAAGAATCCAGCTATGCAGAAATGAAAACAAGCCGAAAGGGGCTACTTTCAATGTATTTGGGTCTCTGGGAGCCAAAATGCTTTAGGAATCAATATGAATTAGTGTTTGCTATGTTTTAAATCAGATGTATTTGAAAAGCTACATACTGAAGCATGACTAATATAGACATTTATTTATATTTTCATGCATGTTAATCATTTTGATGAGTTAATTCCCTTTCCCTGCACACAGAAGCTGCTCCTGATTGTATAAGATCTAATTTCCCATACAACTTGATGACTGATAAGGACTGCATAGGTATGAAAAGTAGACAAGTCCAACTACATACATATACTGCATATCCTCTTACTGTATGTTTATTGTGACATATAATCAATCATTGGTAACAGAAGTGAGATTTTAGCTAGTGCAAACTGGTAATCTTTTAAAGCAGAACAGTTGTGCTTAGTTTTGTCAGGAGCCACTGGATGAGTGATGATATTTTTGCTGACAGACATCTAATTGTAGAGTTGTAAAGAAGAGCAGAGTACAGTTATTGGAGATCTATTTCTGCCAACATCAGAGAAGAAAGTTTGGAGAGAGCATGTTGTGAAAACAGAAGTGATTGGTTCAGAGGTGGTATTCAGCAGGTTCTGACCAGTTCTGGAGAACCGGTGGCGGAAATTTTGAGTAGTTCAGAGAGCCGGTAAATACCACCTCTGAGTGGCCCTGCCCCCATCTATTATCTGCCTCCCAAGTGCCAGCTGATTGGGAGGAAATGGGAATTTTGCAGTAAACTTCTCCTGGAGTGGGGTGGGAATGGAGATTTTACAGTATCCTTCCCCTACCACACCCACCAAGCCAAGCCCACAAAGTCATGCCATGCCCACAAAGCCATGACCACAGAACCAGTAGTAAAAATCCCATCACTGGACTGGTTCTTTCACAATTATGTTGTGAACTAATCATCTAGGGGGGGGGGGGGGAATCAAAATCCTATCAAGGAAAGCTGCTAGTGAAAAAGACCTTTCCAATATTCAAGGTTTTTAATTCTGTTGTAATTTCAACAATAGTTTGAGGAAACCTAGTTCATCACAATAATGCAACTCTGTTACTTGTCATTATCATATTTTCTCAGCACTCAGCTGGCAAGAGATGGTCATGGCATAAAAGTTCTATTCCTCTTCTCCAAATACAAGATTTACATTCCTGAATGTGTTTCAAATCACTTATTGAATGGCTCTCTCTACATAATTAAAGAGCCAAAGAACACCTGTGCCATCCTGGAAAGTTTTACTAAAAGAGAGAGCTTTAAAAATAACCTTAAATCCTGTGTGCAATCTCTCTTTGTGACTACTCCAATACATCGAGCAGCTAATAGTAGTTTAAACGAAATACACATACACATGCAGTATAGCAGTACTGTATAAAATCTTGTCATTTACATGTGCTTCCCAACTTCAAAATTATTGAAAATATACAATAATTCTGGTGTAATAAATAATATTGTACGCAGTATGAGAAAAAGATTTGGAATAGCTGTTTAACTATTTTTCTTCCTCAATCTTATCTGTATTTCTGTCAAATCTTACTATTAAAGTATTTTGCTATGAGTTGGTAGACTTGTGTTCCTTTTTAGCTGTATTTTTACACATGATTTTTCCTGAATTTGTCAAAAACACTCTTTTGGATTCAAAAGAATAACCAGGCAAAAGAACATGCATAGCATGGCTTCTGAAATTATAGTATATCCACCCCTTCAGTGGAATGAAGTAATGTACTGCAGTATTTTTCTGTGTGTTTCCACTCTCTGGTCATGTTGTAGCTGTGAATGTTTGCCTGTGTGGAAAGCATGGGGTGGGTGGAGTTTGTCAATTCTAAGTCATGTGACCAGATGGGATGAGGGAGGGAAGGAGGCTTAGAATGAAACAGCTGATCTAAGGTGACTAGCAATCAAATCAGATTCCAATTTTCTGCCTAGCTTCCTTTCCCATCAAGATGCATTGTGGGATTTCTTTTTGGAATACACCCCTCTCTTGGTCACTTATGCACTTGATTTTCTTTGGACAACTTCTATCACACTTCATTTGATGACATTTAATTTTGTTTCTGGAGAATGATCCTACTGATAGACAGAAGGACAGGAGCAGGCAATGTCCTGAGTTCTTTTATAAAACTTCCTTCCAACCTTTTTTATTTTATTTTATTGTATTGTATTGTATTTGGTTTGTCAAACATGTACAAGATAACAGGTATAAGTATAAACATGGTCATGAACAAAGGAAATGAGTACAAATAAATGGGGACAGTAGGACAGGGACCAGGGGTCGGTTCCTGCCAGTTCTAACCTCTTCTATAGAAGAGGTTCCACAAATCTACCATGCCGTTTAGAACCGGTTCCAGCTCCCTCCCCCCAGTCGCACCACGCTTGCCCCACCCACCGCCCACTGATTGGCTGGCTCACCAATCAGCCCGTCCACCTCTAAGAGTCCTATCTAAACCTTAAAGTCTTAAAGCTGTCAAGTTTGAAGATCCCTGGGGGTTTTTTTCTAAAGGGTTAGGGGTGCAAGGGTCTTGTAACTTGACAGCTTTAAGACTTGCACACTTCAATGCCAGAGTTCCTTAGCCAACATGACTGGAGGAGGAATTCAGGGAGTTGAAGTCCACAAGTCTTAAAGCTGTCAAGTTTGAACACCCCTGGGTTTTTTTTCTAAAGGGTTAAGGGTGCAAGGGTCTTGTAACTTGACAGCTTTAAGACTTGTGTGGTTCAAATGCCAGAGTTTGTGAGCCAACATTTTGGTTGCTAAGCAAGAGCGTTGTTAAATGAGTTTCACTACATTTTACAAGTTGGCCATGCCCACCCAGTCACATGGCTGCCAAGCCACTCCCACTCAGTCACATGGCTGGCAAGCCACTCCCACCTGTTCACATGGCCAGCAAGCCACTCCCACAAAGCAGGCCACACCTACAGAAGAGATTCTAAAAAAATTTGAAACCCACCACTGACAGGGATAGTAGGCACGCTGGTGCGCTTATGCACACTCCCTTACGGACTTCTTAGGAATGGGATAAAGTCATGGTGGACAGTTTGAGGTTGAAGATGTGGAGTTTTGAGGATGTAACAACAGAGTCAGGCATTCCAGGCATTTACCACTCTGTTGCTGAAGTCGTATTTTCTGCAATCAAGTTTGGAGCAGTTTACCTTGAGTTTGTATCTATTCTTTGCTTGCATATTATTGAGATTGAAGCTGAAGTAGTTGTTTACAGGTAGGACATTGTAGCAGACAATTTTGTGTTCTATGCTTAGGTCAGACACAAGTGGCGTAGTTCCAGGTTTTCCAGGCCCAAAGTTTTGAGCCTGGTGGCATAAGGGATTATGTTGTGAGCAGGGTAGTAAGACTGGAAAAAATCATGTGGGGATTCCATATGTATATTGATAATTTAGTATGACTAATACCTGATGTCGCTTCACCAAGACTTGGCAAGCTCTGGGAATGATCTTTGGTATGCATGGAGCATTCCTTTTTTGCTGGTGCAGCACAGCGATAGCACTGACACTAGCTGGAGCGGGTCTCTTGAGATGAAACAGGTGCTTCACAGCTGCAATTAGGGAGAATACAAGGAGAGGAAATAACAGGGTATTGCCAGGAGGTAAATTCTTCAAAACAGATCTGATCTCAAGAAAGTCCATGAGATATCTAGGAAATATGAGAGAAAAAGGCAATACTGCACTCTAGCTATCTCCATTATCAAATCAAACCAAACCAAATTTTATAGCACAACAATAAAATAAGATAGACTTGCATCAGTAATAAAACTTGTAAAAGTACAATAAAGTTACATAAAATACACTGCAATACAAATTGTACTGACAATTTATTTATTTATTTATTTATTTATTAGACTTATATACCGCTTCATAGGGCTTTCAGCCCTCTCTAAGCGGTTTACAAATTTTTTAACAAATTGAGTCAGCAACTTGCCCCCACAGTCTGGGTCCTCATTTCACCTACCTCGGAAGGATGGAAGGCTGAGTCGACCTTGAGCCGGTGAGATTTAAACCGCTGAACTGCAGATCACAATCAGCTAAAGTGGCCTGCAGTACTGCACCCTAACCACTGCACCACCTCGGCTCTTAACATTTCAACAATCTCAACATTTGTGCTAAATGTCAACCATAGGTAAAACAGATACAAGAAATGATGGCACAAAATCGGACAACCTGAAAAGACATATCAAGGTCCCAATAAGATAGAAGCAGTGACAGATAGACATTGTGCTCTCTACCAGGGTAGTCTTTTAAAATATGTATAACTTCCTTGATTGCTAATAGAGCAACAAAGGAATGTACAGCTTAGGGATTCCACAGAGTCATCTCCACATGAACATAAGCACTGCTAAAATGGGTTGTTCCCATAGAACTGCAGGGGTAGTGTTTCCAAACTGGCCACGGTGAAACAAAATTTCATAGAACTGAAAAGAGATAGGATGATGGCACACGTCCATTTCTGAAGCATCTAGTAACTATCGAGTTAGATGCTAGATTTAGACTGGTTTGAAAGCACTACCCCAGATACATTGATTCCTAGCATTTTCAAGCCCTAATCGACAGAAACTTTCCCAAGAAATTCCCTAAGTACTTTTTGTTTACCAGGTTGATTTAAAATGGTCTCTGAGAACCAGTGGATCCAGAACCACAGGAGGAAAAAAAAATCAATTTCAAATAGAAAGTAAGGAGAAAGAATCCGGCTCTGACATTTATAAAAGCCAAACCTTTCTCTAACCATAAAACAGCATTCCTGATGCATCTTGAAACTGCAAGTGTTCATCTTATTTCTCATCTAAATTTAATATCTCTTTCTATCTGGCTAGTGATGGAATCATTGTCAAACAATCAAGACCAGCATGAGAGAGACAAAGGTCATCCTGCAGCCAGCTGTTTGGCTTGCAAAAACTAAAAGGCTGCCCACTTGAAAATTTGGCTGTCATTAAAAAAGGCAGGCAGGCAGGCAGGCAATTTCATGCCACAGTAGTTAAAGGCAGCCAGTGTTATGATCACTGGTAAGTATAGTGTTGCCACTAATGTCTCCAGTAACTGCTAATTTACTCCTCCATTTTGCTCCTCTCCATCAGCCACAAAGGGAGCTGACGCCAATTATTTTTCAGACAAAATCCAGGCTGGTGTTTACCATTATCTCCCTGACAACTCCCTTCATGTGACAACATTATGCAATGTAATTGCAAAGCTGCTTCATCTCACCGGGGCTGTTATTTTCAGTTATTTTTCCCAAGGTCAAGGCTAATAATTAAGGGATTGGAATGCCTGCAACACAATCTTGTTATGTATAAAAAATAAGTGCAATAACGCACCCACAGTTCCCTGCCAATTCCCCGTGGAGGAGATCTCCGTCTTGTTAAGAAGGGCTCAAAGATCGCTCAAATGGAGTTGGGGAGGGGAACATTGGGGGATAATTTGCAGAGAACAGCATCCAGGAACCAACAACTTTGTCCAGTGATAAGATAGAAATAAAACAGCTGATTTACTTGCCAGTTATTAGGTTTTGTCTTTTTGTTACACTGTAGTATGCCCAAGAAACAGAACTTGGGAAGTTTACAGAAGACAGAAAAAGGAATTTTATGATTTATTTTATTTTATATTTTATATTATTATTTTTTGCACATATAACATGCCTGACCTCAGGAGTTTAAGACAACAAAATCAGTTTTCCTGCCACCATTTTTTTTTGTACAGCAATAACCCTGGAAGAGGTTGTACTGAGAGAGTATGACTGAATGGCTCAAAGTTCATAGACAGTCATCACATTTCTCAATCACATTTATTTCAGAATATGGGAATTTGATCTTCGAGAAAATCACCATTTGGTCTTTGCTTTTTATATTTATTTGTAGATTGACATATTCCTCAGGCCGGGGTACACATTTCTTTTATTTTTTTTAGTATAAAAACATTTTACTAAAAGCTGCCTAAAAGTCAATTTTAAAATGCATATTTGGAAATTAGTATAGAACTGGATGCTTGAATACTAGTAAACACTGAGGTATCTCACCCTTCCTTTATATAATATTCATGCAATCCTGACCTTTATATAACCAAAAAATGGTGGACCGCCATTAGCTTAGGTGTCTCAAAAAGGCAATAATTAGCCAAAGTAATTGGAGGGTAAAACCATAATTTGGATCTGGATATTTCACTAATGAAGTTCCCAGATGCTGTGGACAGAATTATGGATTAGATGAAGCTTCAGCCCTGAAGTCCAATACAACAAGATTACACTTTTCTTCATACTGTCAGATGATGAATGAAGATATTAAATCTGCAATCCTATGCCCCAGGATTTGAACAACAAAATCTTTCTCAAGGGTTATATCCCCTTGGGAGTAATCTGCTGGGGGTCCATTATTGTCAACATTTAGGATTGAAGACAGTTGTGAGTTGGGCTAGAGCAGGGTTCCCCAAACTTGGCAACTTTAAGACTTGTGGACTTCAACTCCCAGAAGAGTTGAACAATCAACAGTCCACAAATCTTAAAATTGCCAAGTTTGGGGACCTCTGGGCTAGAGCAAAAACTAGGCAACATGACCATTTTTCTCTGGTTCATTATTTCTTCTGGTTCTCCTTCCTTCGACTCCCTTTCTCTACCTGCCCATTTGAAATCAGAGTTAAAAAGCAGAATTGTATCTCTTAATAAATATGCCTTCAGTACAGCTGTAAGTCCATGGGAAGTGTACCCGCACTGCAATTTTGAAAAGACATGGCAGCATATCTGCTGAATGTTGAAATCCTCAAATCCATATTCACTTAACTGGCTCAAAACTGGTTACTATTAATGCAAATAGTCTTCGTTCACAATATTATTTGCATTGATATTTAATACACATAAGACTGCTATTAACCAGTTGGAAAACAGAAGCCGGTTGTATAAGTTCTATGAATGATTGGGATGGAGAATTTTCCCTTAGGGACAAGAAAGTTCTGCTGAGGCTCTAATTGCTTGATAATTCCCATGCGTATGTCCCCTAGAGTAAATCTCTCTGGTCTGTAGTTACAGTTAGAGGTCCTTCTAAAAGAGATACTTTCTTTTGCTTTGACATGATACTGTACTCACACATTGGTATGATAACTATAACCAGCAGTTTGACCTGAATGCATTGATAGATGAGGAAATGGAGAAAGAATAAACAGCATTGGCACAAAGAAAGTGCAAATCACTTAGAAAGCTGACACTGATGTGCAAGCCTTCTGGAAGAAGGTAGTCTGCAGTAATTGGATCCCACTTGTGTACAAAGCAAGAAGGTCTTGATGGGGCAAGAGAAATCAATGAAACAAGATAAAAGCAGAATGAGGACCGGGGCACTGAGCCTATTTGGTACTAATAAAACATCACTACAGTTTCTTGTCTCTTTTAACTTGCCCTTATACTTACTAAGGGAAAAATGGGTCTACAGTTTTATTGGCTATTAAAAAAAGAGATTAGACAAAAATATTTTCTAGACAGAGACAATTCTGATTTTATTTCAATAGAATTACAAAAACAACACATTCTGCATTTTGTGCTTGAAGTTTCTACTAATTACTGCAAGTTGCTGCATCTCTCTTATAGCCGTTTGAAGGACTTTTGCCCCAAATTAGTTAAAAGCTGTATGAGTCTAAAGGACATAAACCACAAATATGCAAGAAATTATTGTTACATTTGGATTTTTAAATAATTGTGCCTTTGACAAAGAATCACAGGGATTTTTGCAGAGAGGTTCTAACCTAAAGTCAGTGGGTTTATTATTTAATCAATTAAAAAAAAGAAATTATTGAATGAACTAATATATTAAACCATCACACAGTCTACTTATTTATTTATGAAATGTATAGAATGTCCCAATCTGTCAGGTCTCTGAGGAGCTCTGTGTAATTTGCTAGATCTGAAGCTATGCTAGCTTATTTACAGTACATCATAATCATGTTAAATGAAGAGCTATGATCTCTGACATTAAGAATAATTTACCAACCTAACTTTATTATCATGGCATATTTCAATTACTGAAAATACCATTAACCTTTTAGAAAAAAATATTTCTTCGACAGCATGTTAATCAGAGTCAGTATAGATCATGTTTAATCATCCTGATTGTAGCTCTGCTTTCAGATGTTACTTTATGTTGAAACCATTTTCTCTTTCACAACTCATCTCTCATTTATATACTGTAATAGTTTTATCACCTTTAGGATTGTTTTGATACATGTTCCAGAGAAGGAACAATGGATGGAGACTGATCAAGGAGAGATTTAATGTAGAATAAGGAGACATTTTCTAACAGTGAAAACAATCAATCAATGGAACTGCTTGCGTTCAGAGGTTGTGGGTGCTTCATCACTGGAGGCTTTCAAGAACAGACTGGACAGTCACTTGTCAGAAATGGTATAGGGTACAGGTGTCAAACTCATGGTGTCACATTGCAGTCACGTGACTTTTCGTGACGTTTCCCCCCTTCATGGATCTGGAGTGGGCATGGCCTGCACGTGACACATCTGGCCCATGGGCTGCCAGTTTGATACCTGATATAGGGTCTCCTGCTTGAACAGGGGGCTGGACTATATGACCTCCAAGGTCCCTTCCAACTCTGTTAGTATTCTATATTATTCTATTTATTTAGATTTAATTCCTGTTCTATTTGTGCCCTGTGTCAGTGATATATGTCTATTACATTATCATCAAGAATATAGGAAGGATAAGGACAAAAGCAGGAATTTGAATCTAAGTGCCCATGTCCAATATTATAGGCACTATGCTTAAATTAATTACTTATAAGTCTAATATCCTGAAATTCTCAAAACTTCTCAATTATGATTCCTTACAAATTTTCCAAAGCAATTAAGTATCACGTCCTACTGTCTTCATTCCATTCCATTATTGGAATGAAGATTCCATTACTGGTTGCCCTTTTTTGCTATGCTTATGAAGAATTATACATTTTCATTGTAAAGCTTCAGGCAAAAATGTATTGCTTCTCACATCTGAAAGGAGGAGTGCTTGGAATGATATAGTGTATCAAATAACCAGATAAAACAGCTTAGAGGAACCTTGAAAAAAATAATAGGGTTAAAAGGAGGGTTTTTTAAATATGTTTTTTGGCATGTGAGAGACCATTGTTCTGAGTATATACAGTAACATCTATCCAACATATAATAGTTTATAACAAGATTATAGGGTTATAAAAAGGGGGGGAAACGGCTTGCCATATCTAGTATATAAGCAATAATATAATTATAGTATCCCAAGGAATATAAAGGACCATCTAGTTATCTTCTTTGTGCTTGTATAGGATTGATGTAAGATTACTACCCAACATGTAGCTTCCTAAGTGTAAATCCACTGAACAGGCTCAAAGAAAATAAGCTTTTCTCCTATCAGATTATTTTCCTGTTGATCAGTATTTCTTTGTTAACATCAGGGACTCTTGGATCCTACTCTCTATATTTTATAATCTGAATTTTACATATGGTGTTACACCCAGATTTTTGCAAACTTACAATTGAAATACAATTACTGTAGCAGTTATTTGTCAGTTACATGTAAAGATCCTCTAATTCTTCTTATATCAAGACATCTCTTAGTCACTTCTGATTATCTGTTCAGCTATTGGTGATTCAGCACCCACTTTTTCCTCTGTGTTATAATAATGTGATCAGCACTAATTGAATTTCTCCAGTTATTACCTATTATATGAAGGAATAGCTTTCTGCAGAACACTCTATTTATGCCTTGGTCTCTATTGAGCAAGTCTTTTTTTTCTGCTTCCAAAAAGCTTTTCCGCATCCATGTGCACAGACACACAAGGTAATCAATAAAAAAGGATGGAATTGCTTGGAAAAAAGAATAGACAGTTTCATCTATCTTAATGAATAGTAATTGGAATGCACACTGTACTATATTGCTTAGTACCCAATTAATGAAAGAACTACAGCTTAATTTCCCTATCCAATATATTAAATAGGATGTTTGAAGCAGGAAACTGAATTTATTATTGTTATTTCAAGATCTTTTCATAAATGCATTTATACTATAAACTTGTATTTTAACAAAACATACCACACCATCAGTTATGGCAGTAGAAATGGTGACTTTACTAGTCAGGCCAAACAAACTGTGTATATGATAACAAAACACAGTAAACATTAAATTTATTTTGCATGACTGGAAAGAATGCGTTGTCATATATTATAACATTCAATAACCAAAAAAGGTTACTTTTAGCCAAAGGGATATGCATCTACAGTATGAAGTTAGTATCTGTAAACAGTTATAAGATAAATATTATGTAATGCCTATCAAAGTAATTTACTCCATGTAAATACTGAAATCATAATAAAACCCTTCTTTTGTTTCCTGTTATTTTAATTTTGGGGAATAAAGAAACATTTGTTTTAGATATAAATGGAGATTCCACTTAGAAAAATACCATATATGTTAATTACAGCTTGAAATACATCCAAGACAGATTTTCTGTCTAGTAATTTTGATGCGTCTTCAAAAAGGTCCTTCTTTTGGTATGTGGTTTAAAACCCACCTGCCACATGAAACTGCTTTGTCTTTTGGTGACACAGATTATTTAAGATTTAATGACAAGGTTTATCTTGATTCAATATTTCCTGCCCATTTGCTTAACTAGATTTAATGTAGATTCAAAATTTAGCTATGTGACATACTGATTCTTAGGCCAGTCATCCAGTTACAAATTTCCTCCACCTCTCTCTTTTTTCTCTCTCTCTAGTTTATGACAAGCAAGCTGCAAAATGAAGAGTAGATACAAAAAATTCCCAACCATCTTTCTCAATTCTCTTTATAGATTGGCAGTAAGAAATTACAGACACAATATTTCCATTTAATCACAGAATTAACCATATTTGTGAAAATCTATATCTGATCTTGCAATGCTGAATGTGTTCTAAGAATTTTGAAATCTCCTCCAAAACAGTATTAAGTCCATTGGTGTTTATTGACTATAAAAATTCAAGTATTTTAAAGCAATCATTCAAGAGTTAATGTTGAGGCATGTTTTCCTGCTATTATTAGTATTATTATGGTTCATTGCACAGTCAGGCAGGTGTCCAGAGTGGCATTTTTATCCACCTATTGGGTCCTTCCCAAGGACCTGGGATAGGCAGGTATTGATGTTTTATGGTGTTAGAAGTATTGTCACAGATTCTGAGTAAAGCTGCTTTTTGCAACTGACTGATGATGAATGTGTCAATATTGATTATATTCAAATGGTTCTCCAGTAATTTTGGGATTGTACTCAAGCCACCTATTACTGTTGGTGCTACCTTTCTTTTGCCATGGTCATTCTATTTTTATTTGCAGGTCTTTGTATTTTGTTATTTTCTCCAGTTCTTTCTCTTCTATTCTGCTGTTCCCAGGTACTGTCATGTCTAGTATCCAGACTTTTTTGTCTTTCTTATTGACAATGCTTAAATCTGAAGTGTTATGTGGCAAGGTGCCTGTCTTCTTGAAATCTAAAGACTCAGAGACTTTAACTTCTTCATTTTCTATTATTTTCTCCATTTTATGGCCCCACTAGTTCTTGCTTGTAGGCAAATGTATTTCTTGCAGATCTTCCAGTGATTTTTGTCATGCCTTTGCTTGTAGTTAGTCTGTGCGATCTTCTTGCAGAAGTTGGCCAGGTTATCCGCTGTTTCTTCAGCATCTTTGCAGAGGCAGCATTTGTTATTTATTGCTATCTTTTCAATTCTGGCTTTATATGCATTTGTTCTTAAGGCTTGGTCTTATGCAGCCAGAATTAGCCCCTCTGTCTCTTTTTTCAACATTCCTGCTCTTATCCATTGCCAGGTTTTATTATTATCTGTTTTCCATGCTATATTTTTATTGGCCATGTAATGCTTTGTCTTTCCATGCCTCCTTTCTGCTCTTCATTTGGTCTTTCTTGTAGACCAGTTTAGCCTCCCAGTATTCAGTAGGCCTTCTTGGGGTATACTAGCTTTAGTGCATCTTCTTCATTATCCTTCAGATATTCCTCCAATGCCTTTTTTCTTCTTCAACTGTCTGATGTACTTGCAACATTCCACACCCACCTATTTTCCTTGATAAGTAGAAGGCATGATTCACTGTCATTATTTTTCTGGTCTTTCCTTATTCTGCTTTCCAATCCACTATTCCAGCTACGTATTTAATTACTGGAATTGCCCAGGTGTTTTGTCTTGATGGTATTTCTTTCACTGAGTTTGGACTTTAAAGATATTCTTCGCTTTCTTGATGTATTCATTTCCAATCATTTTATTGACTGAAGTATGCTTGATGTTGTCAGCTTAAGGGAAGCCTAGGTATTTATAGTGATTGTCTTCACCCAATTCTTGATGTCATTTTCATAGGTCCTCTGGATTCCATCAGTTTTCACTATTTCCCCCAATATAATGCTGAATGTATGTTTGTCCAGTCAAAACTCCATCGCAATATCTTGGCTATATATACAGACAGTGTTGAACAGCAATTCTATTTCAGATGGTATTTTTTCATACAGCTACAAATCATCCATGTAAAGGAGGTGGAATAGCCTAGCAGATTTTTGTTGTTGTTTGATAGCCATGGCCTGAGTTATTTAGTATTGGTGACAAATGAATCAATGCAATGACAAACAGTAGTGGCCATATAATGATGGATATTCTTAATCATCCAGGTCATGGTTGTCCCAAAAGTGCTTTTCAAAAAATAACTTGGCTTTCTTGATTTTTTCCTTAAAAACATTTTGCTTCTGATCTGAAGAAGCTTCTTGGTTAAGAAGCAAAATATTTTCAAGGAAAAAACCAAGAAAGCCCATGATGATAGTTGAGTCTACTTGGAAGATTCAGTATTAACCCCTTCCAATCTATTGCCATTGATCAGCAACCGAGTCATCCACTGCACCATTGATCTTTGAAGAAAAATTATGATGTTTCTACTGAGTCCTGTTATTTCTAGGCACTTGATTTATTATTTTTATTACCTAAGAATAACAAAAGTTTTATATGCAGGGAAGCCTCCTCAGATTTAATTACCATATATAATTCTCTCAAACACAATCATCTTCAGTACATGCACAGTCAGATTTCGAGTACAGTATCAAGAAACATATTGATGGTTTAGCCCAGGGGTGTCAAACTTGCAGGGTCACATTGTTGTCATGTGATATATTGCAACTTTACCCCCTTCACTAAAATGGGAGTGGGCATGGCCAGCACGTGACGCATCTGGACCATGTGCCCCAAGTTTGACAGCCCTGGTTTAGCCTATCTTCCATACCAAGTGTTCAATATACCTTTGGAGGCATTATTTACATAACAACCCAAGTATTACCCAAACCTGCCTGCCCCTTTCTCTGATATGTAATGGGAAATTAAAGGCATTCCTGAAAAAAAAGAGATGGACCATGAAGCAAAGGGTTGTAAAAGAAAAGAACTATGTTCAATATGTGGAAAAAGAATTAGCGTTTTTCCTAGAGCAAAACTGGAATGAGTAGACAACCATTCAAAACCTATGGTATACAACCAAAGCCTATGTGCGGGGCATTAAGATAGCATACACAATATGAAATATTGTTTAACAGGATGTTGAGCATCTGACTGTCTTTTAATTTGTATCCAAAGCTTTTTAAAAAAAACAATGGGGAAAGCAGCAAAAAATATATCTATGCTTACTTATAGTAAAGCACATGTGCTTTACAAGTAGAAAAGGGAAATTGAAATTAAGTTATTCCTGTGACTGGGAGGGCTGGAGGGTCTCCATGTTGGCTTCAGTAGCTTAGTACTATTGAACACATGGATCAAGGCCACTGTGTTGAAAAGGATGGTGTTCTTCTAGCTAACTATGCATCAAGCTGAACTATATTCAAAAAAATATTACAGATAGAAATGAAAAGATCCATTGACAGCAATTGCAAGTAACTGAAAATGATTGTTTTCAGTTTTCCAAAAGAAGGTGCAATTTTTACATCTTTGATGATATTTTAAAATTAAACTGGAATTTTATTAAGAGAGTTTCATAAAATAGGGCTATCACATCTGGGTTGCAAAAACTGGAAGATCATTTGGTAGCAGCAATAAGACAGTAATCTTATATAGACATAGATAAATTATATAGATGTATATGCACACGCGCACACGCACACACACACAATTACCTAGGAAGGAGCCACTTGTAATATGTAATTTAAAACTTTCCATTTAAAGTCTATCTAATTTCTTGAGTTGGGAGATTCAAGAATCATTTAGGCCTACTCCTAGCATTACCTGGAAAAAGGTAGGCTTGTTTAATGACAGACTCATTTAGTAACTGTTTGAAGGTGTAATGGGGACATTTAGTACCTTCACAGGTCTGCAAAGCAAAGGAAAGCTGAAATAAAATCATAAGCACTGTTGTGGCTTCACTGAGTGATCCCTTTATTTAAGCACCAAGTTGCCTGTCCCAACTGTAGTCACTAAAGAGGACTACCTGTAATTAGATTTAACTACTAAAATTAATACTTTTGATTTAACACAATAGCTACAGTATATATTCTGAGTTGTATATTTTACTAATTCCTTGTGTGATTGAGGTTTTTAAAAATATTTTATTTGTAATGGAATCACACCAGTCTCTGATCACTTTAATTACTGGGATAAGCACCATACCTTTTAATTGCACATTTGGATTTGTCTAGATAAAACCAGCACTGTGGGCTGAACTCTCTACTTGCTCCTGTCCTAGCTTTCTTGTTTACATATTAAATAAGGATGTGCTCTGGTCAGTAGCCTATTTTTCTTATACAGGTCTTGTCACCTAAAGAAGCCAATTTCCTAGGTATAGTTCTCCATTTATATTAGAGGTTATGGATACAATATAATGATAATATATACAAAAGTAGCCTGTTGGTGACCTTTTGTCTTCAGAATAGATCAAACAAATAGTTCCTTAGCTCAGGATGACTTTTAATGTTCTATTTCCTGTAACTGTTTCAAGCAGTAGCATATATATTCATCCTTTAAATACAGATATGATTGTATCTGCAAGCTCTGATGTTAAAGCAAACACAACATTTTAAGAGTAGTCCATTGCTTTGCGGCTGACTCCAAAAAGTCTACTTTTTTTTTCTTATCACAATCAAAGACTAAGAAGGTTTAAATATTTTAAGCACGTTATGGAAAAACTGGCAAAGTATCCTGGTGATTAGTTATGAACTCATAAACATACCTCTCCCCTCTGTCTCATTCCCCAGCAGTTTTGTAATTGTTTTTCCAACACAGTGCAAAAAAGTTGAAATTATAAATGACTTTTGGATGGATGTCTTTGTAAATGAAGTGGATGATAGCAAGTTAAAGCATGTCAGCGCTCTTTCCCTCACTGCTGAGTTTGCACCATGGGCATCAAATGCCTGGGAGTTACAGATAAGACCCTCCAGTTCATAAAATGTAGCTGTTTCCTTATGATCTGGCTTGAAAAAAAGGTACCAGCAGCCAGGCTGAAGGCCCACTGAAGCCCACAGCAGAACTTCACCTATCTAACACCACCAGCCACTTCTGGGAAGACCACACATGTTGTTAATGAAGGTTTGGTGTTCTCGTTAAAGGAACAAATACAGGCAGTGAGTCCATCCAATATGTCTCAAACTCTTTGTGGCTTGGAGATTTATTTATCTGAAGTCTATGGAAATTGGAGTATGGCCTCTCTAATTAAGAGCCCTTTTTTAAATTCAATTTTCACACTGCACTTCCAGACAAAGGCACCATTTTAGCAATGATCCTAAGCAACAGTACTATATGAAGTTTCCCATCTTGGTGGTTGGTTATGGAAGGGTAGCACAAAGTGGTGGGACAAATGATGGAATGAGCTACTGGTTTTCATTATTTCTCTTTAAAAAAAAATCCCATTGCATTGTTGTATTCATGTGCAAAAGATGGGTTTTTTTCAGTGATTATCCATGTTCAAGATACAGACAAGCAAGTGGACAGGCGCCTTGGTAATTACCAAAATACAGTACATTTAGACCTGAATTAACAAGTCAAAATCTAAAAACTGATTTAGATTTTGCCATTAAGAAATCCTAGACATGTACATCTGTATAAGGCAATCTTCTATTTGGATACTTTGCTGCTAAGCCACGTGTCATCCACAAATGACTGTGGAATTAAATTAAAAAGCACTAACTCGTACTCATGAGATAGCTTCCCCAAGCTGCTGGTGCGTGCCAGGAGAAGTCTGGCCCTTTAAGAAACCAACTCAGTCGTGAGAGATGCTGCTGCTGCTGTGCTGCTTAGGCTTGCTTAAATTCCCAAGTGTCCAGTTAAGAAATAGACAGCTGTCTCTTTAAATGCCATTTCCTCCCATTGTATTTGAATCGTGATCAGGAAAGAGGATGTGAAACCAGAGAGGCACAGAGGGGAGACCATCAGGGCTGGCTTCAATAAATGGTCTATTAGCAATACTAGCAGCTACGGCAGCCCCGGACCCGGGTCATAATGAAGGCGGAGGAGCCAGGGATGCTCCACGCTACCTCCGCAGTGCAGGAAGCCCTCTCCAGGCAGACGACCTAATCCAGGCAGCGAGCTGACTCCGGGATAAGCACAGCGGTGACAGCTGAGCGCCGGCCGCGAGCGCCAGCAGCAGCAGCAGCAGCAACAGCGGGCTCTTCCCAGCGACCAGTCGCGCAACCCGAGCAGGAGGAGCGTCCCGAGGATGGGCGCTTAGCTCCGAAGGGATCGCCTCGCCTGCCCAGACAGCTCCGGGAACGCGTGCGGGCTAAGGGGCCGCGCGGTCAATCTCATCCTTGCCGGCGCGCCGCCAGACCCCCAGCCCTACCCCTCCGTCCGTCCCTCGGCGTTACAGGCGGGCCACCCTGTGGATGTCATTGAGGGTGGAGGTGCCGCTCTGCTCGCCGCCGCCGCCCCCGTAAAGGCACTCGGGAGCTGGCGAGCCTTTGTAGGGGATAAACCTTGCCACGGACCAGCCTAGAGTCACGACGGCCGCCGCCGCTACAAAGGAGCGACCCCTGCCAATGTCATCATCGGCCATCGAAAGGAAGAGCCTCGAGCCCTCCGAGTAAGTCGTGCCCGCCCGCCCGGTTCCTTTACTCCGTGCCAACTTTCCCGGAGGGAGACGCGATCGCGTTGTGCGGGGCTGGAGAGAGGGAAGCCCTGGAACGGCAGCTTTAGGCGGTGCTGGGGCTGGAGAGGAGGGCGTCGGAGGGCAACACAATGGGGCTGCCGCTTGCTTTTTTCTCTTGGCTTTCAAAGACGCGCCTGCCGCCGCCGCTCTCCGCTTGGGCAGCTTGGCTCTCCGCTTTGCTAGACCTCGTCGGCTCCTGCTGAGCACTGCCTTCTTCAGGGGTTGTGCGCCCCTTTATCCGGGCAGGCAAGAGCCCAGAGACGCGCCGAAGTTCCCCCATTTTTGACTCGGGAGATAAATTGCCCGAGATCTCCGACTCGCTGCCAAGGTCCTATTGAGAGTAGGAGCTGGAAGGGGACCGGCGGTGGGTAGTTTCTTCTGACATGGAGGTTTAAGGGAGGCGGCGGCAGCTGAGAGAGAGAGAGAGATGGGGAACCGACTACTTGGTGAGAAGCTGCATGGTTTCTTTCCTTTCTCTCTCCTCGCTGCCTGCCCGGTTTAATGATCTGATTAGATTAGAGTGGCCGAGGCTATTATCAGATGAGTGCTCAGCGTCTCAATTGTCAAAATGCAAACCAGTTTGAAACTACAACGCGTTGTAGTGTCTCAGAAATGGCCAGAACCGACTTCTTGCCACATTCTTAGTCCGTCCCTCTCCCGATTAGCATAGAAGTTACCAAGTGTTAATATAAGTATTAACAACATTAAGTAATATTTTCTGGTGAATTTCTTACAAGGAGCCTGTTGCTAGGATTTCCAAAAGAATGGGGATATCTGCAATTGCTACCATTGTTGGTTACTAAATCACTGGCATTGAACTTGGGTTTTAAAGTTGCAGTGCTTTTCAAGCTTATTTGGGAATTACTTCTAACTATATAGACCTGCATAATATATGGCTATTCTTACCGGATAACTGCTATTTGATTAAATCCTGGGATGGAAAAGTTGTTATCCAACATCCTGCTTTAGTGAAATATACTATTCCACTAAAACTGATCAAGTTTTAAAGATGTGGTCAACTATTTCATGGAGATGGAGAAATAATGTTATTGAATTTGGTTATTAAAGTAATACGATGGGGGAGGAAGAGAACATTGGATGGTGGAGGTAGGAAAACTTTAAAAACCAACTCCTAGCCACCATCTATTTGGAAAAACAGTTTATGTTGTTTTCAACAGGATTTTACCTTGAAAGCACTTTGATTAGATCAATAGTTTACTTCATTTGGATAAAATACTTTATATAAATATATGCATTATAACAAAAGCTTTTTGTATTTCTTACGATAGATTATTCCTGTTTCCTACCTTTCCCTGTACTTCGGTGTTCTGAGTTACACTTTAGGCTCCAATACTATACTTTGACTTGAGCCCACAAAACTGAATGAGATTTTATTATAAAGGAGAAGTGTAACTTTCTCTTATAAATAAACAAAACAAGAAATTTACTACTATAGCACATACAATCCAAAACATTGAAAAATATGAGAATTTCATTCAGAATTCAAAATAATGGAATGAAAGTGCTTTTAAAGCACTTAAACACAAAAGGTATCAACTTAAAATAATGGAAATAAACTAAAAATGTTAAAAGTGCTTCACTTCTTTATTTTCCTGCTATTTATATGGGACTACAAGAAATATTGGTATCTTTTGTTACTTGATTTCATTGAACTGAATAAGTGATTGCTTACTACTATTTTTTAAGTCCATGAATGCTATCCTAATGGGACATTTTTTTAAAAAAACATTGTGTACAGTATTAGATAAACAGATGACCAATGCTAAAAAATTTAGTTTTAATCTTTCGGAAACATATACTACTGAGCTGTACATGGACAGTCTCCACTGCAAGAGCTAAAAGGATTTAATAATAAAAAAACCACGTAATATAGAAACATTTGTTTATAGGTTTGGAATAGAATAAGATATTTGTTTTTATAATACAAATCAATATTTTAATGTGAAGTATCTGAAAACTTGAGCATCTGTCAATACTTACCATTTACTTCCTGATGAAACTGGAAATTCTTTTTTCAAAGGTTTTGAAAAAGTGTATTTGTTTTTCATAGAGCCAAAAGATTATAATTGAAAGCGTTTTATTTGGCCACTTTTGTATTCATACATTGAAATCAATTCCCTACTCACTGCAAAAATTAATTCTGATTTAAATTAAAGCAATCCTGACAATAGACAAACCACCTCCCAATTAATTTCTCTAATCATTTATATGTGATAAAAATGGTATGTAGGCAAAAAAGTCAGAGTGAGCATATTTAGTATAAAAACTATATTTAGCAATATAGCCAAAGCATAGGGAGAATGTTATTAATAGTTTGATTAGAACATCAATTATTGTCATTAATTTTGAAAATCTGAGCCTTTCTCTTCAAGGTTTATGAGCTAAAGGTTAAGTGTATGTTAGCATATCTTACTTTGAGCTGCTGACTGTGCAGGCTGCCAGTGTTTCACTTGGGAATTAATTCTCAACAGCAGCTATACAATAGAATATCAAGGGAGCAAAGCAAGTAACAGGAAGATAATAGAGTAACATTAAAAATGTCTTACTCCTCTCTCTTATTTAATCATGACTTTAGCACTTGTTTCATCTTACTGAGGAAGGAACTGCTGCTTAGTAATACAGTAAACTTCTCCTCAAATCATTCTATCAAATAGTTTTTAACTGAATATTAGTCTATTGCTCCTTTGTACCCTGCTTTCTGCTCATTTGGGAGGAACAGCAGAATAATAACAGTGGTGGTACCAGTAGTGAGAGCCAGTGTAGTGTAGTGGTTAAATCACCATGCTAGAAATTGGGAGAATGTGAGTACCCACTTTGGACACAGAGCTAATTGGGTGACCTTAGGCCAAGTTCATCCTCAGCCCTAGAAAGAAAATAATGTCAAACCACTTCTGAAAATCTTGCCAAGAAAACTGCAGGGACTTGTCCAGACAGTCACCCGGGAGTCTACACCGATTTGAAGGCGCAGAAAAGAAAAAAAAGAGGAAAGAACATACCTGTAGTAGTACCCTTCAGTATTACCCTTCCATGAACTTAACAACTTTCAATGAAATATTTCAAAGGTCTCAGGGTGATAACTAAGATGTTTTTGGGGAAAAGATTTTTACACATTATAAGATTTTCTTATGAATGTTACACAGGGTTCAAAGTGAGTATACTGTATGTTACTAATACATAAGAAACTACTGCAGTTGATCCCATAAATATTATATGGAATCACATTTTCTATTTACAGTACTTTAGCCAGACTCAGGCTACTCTGCCCTGTGCTATCACTGAGGGAAAGTATGTGAGATTAGAAATGCCCCCAACCTCCCAGGCTTTACAAAGGCGTAGAAAATGTATGGTTTCACAGAGCACATGGGTGTTGACAGAGTAAGAACTGTTAACTAAATGTAATTTTCTTTGAATTATTCCATTTGACTTTAAACCACACTGATTTTTTGTTGAAGTGGACAGTATCTAAATAATTATATAACTAAATAGCATATTGTTGATAACCTTCATTTTGGCTAATGCAGAATACTCTATACTATATTTTTACTCAGAATACTGTAAGTTTTTATGAGACCAAAGAGGAAGATCCCATCCTTTTTCACAAGCAATTTTTCTATATTTCATTATCAAATATTCAGTATCCAGAAATGCTTCACTGAACATTTGGGAGATACAGCCCTTTATATTTACCTTTAACTATTATTTTAATGATTCAAGTTTTAAAAACTCATTAAGCATACATTCTCCTCCTTCTTTCCAATTCTGGGTTCTGTTGTTTTTTTATTTCCAGAATTTGCAGTGGTTCACATAATTCCATAGTATTAATAAGGCTATGAAGTTGTTTAATTTCCCTTTACTTCATTTAAGCAGAATATTTTCTGTAACATTAAAGTTCCAAAGAAAAAAGATTAGACGACTCTGCTCTTATAGAATGGGCCATCTTCAAATGATAAAATGCAAGTCCCTTCACATTTTCTTTCTTTTATGTGTTTATTAATATGTTTAAAGGCTTTTTACAATTAATCTGCAAGGGTATTAAAGTGCAATCATACTAAATAAAATTCATTCTAAATGCAATGTTATACTTTGTAAAATCTTTCTGTTATAGTTACTAGTCAGTAAAATAAATGTAAAATTTAACAATTTACAAGATTATTTTAAGGATAAATGAGAATGCAATAATATTCCACATTAAAATACAGTAATAAAGCACAGTGACAAAAATGCCATTGCTTACCTCCATTTCCTATTAAATAATTCATTACAATATTCAGTTCTGTGTTTGGTAAAGTAGGTAAAGAAAGCAAATAATTAAAAAAAAATAGAAATAGGCTTGCCTTAAGTTCTAAGATTTTTATACAATGTACATTTAATTCTTACAGAACAAGACCGCATAGGGAAACCATTAGAGACACCCATTTTCACTCGTAACTATGGCAGTTTCAATTCAATAAGTTGAGGTTTTTTTATAAGTAGTTGACTTAAAATGTCTGCATTTTGTTTATTAATTACAAAAAATTAATATGTTCCTGATATTAAAGTAATACAACAAAAACAATATGTTTATCAACAAATGCTGTTTCCATTCTTGTTTATATTTTTATTATGAAGTATATTACAGTCAATATATATCCTGCACGGAAATACTATAGTATTTGTACTTATGAAATTGGGTTTTACTAGTTGTACACAACAATGTACAATAAGTTTAGCTTTTTTTAAAAAAATGCTTATTTTATACTGCTGCTGCAGTAATGAGGAATGGCTAAAGATCATGCAAGCCATTTTAGTCCCACCACCATTGAAGAGTTTTCTTAGCTTTTCCTCTCAGTCTTTTTCCAAGTATTCCCGCTACCACCACCACCACCACTACTCTATTTCTGAATGTCAGTCTCAACGAATGCAATCCCACTTTAACAAAACGGCAAGCTGAGATTGTCACAATTTTAAATTCTATGTTGTTGTTAGTTGTGATGTCACATCTGACCCATCGCGACCCCATGGACAATGTTTCTCCAGGCCTTCCTGTCCTCTACTGGAGTCGATTTAAGTTCACATCTACTGCTTTGGTGACTCCATCCAGCCACCTCATTCTCTGCCGTCCTCTTCTTCTTTTGCCCTCAATCTTTCCCAGCAGTAGGCTTTTCTCCAGTGACAAAATTCTATACCCAAAGCTATATCCTCACCTGCTATTGTAGAAAATGTCTGAGTCTTCTGTACCAGTTCTTTCTTGAGCAGGATAGGTCCTAATTAGACTCTCTGCAGGTTGAAATGATTGCTTTGATTTTTTTCAAACAGGGAGCCAGTGGATGAGGTGCTCCAAATCCCCCCTTCTTTGTTAACATGTGGAGGTTGTCAGCAAAACATTGGGGATCGATACTTCCTTAAAGCCATTGACCAGTACTGGCATGAAGATTGTCTGAGCTGTGATTTATGTGGGTGCCGACTTGGAGAAGTGGGAAGGAGACTATATTATAAACTGGGCAGAAAGCTCTGTCGAAGAGACTATCTCAGGTAAGCTACTCGCTCCTCATCCTTTTGCCCTGCTGATAGTTTTCTCTCACAATTCTTTAGACACAATGTGTCTCAGCCTCAGCAACTTTAAGATGCATGGACTTCAACTCCCACAATACCCAGCCAGAATACATACATCTTAAAATTACTGAGGTGAGAAACATTGCTATAGAACAAAGCTAGGATCACCTACAAAATTTGAGTTGGGTTCAGCTTCGGCTGAAAGAACATATGTGGTTGTTTGAAAGGAACTAGTCTTGAAACTCAACTTGGGAAAGCCTTTTGCCAGATTAGCCTGAGAAGAAAGACTCTTTCAGCAAAGTCTGATTTGCTAGAGAGTGAGGCTGAAAAAAGATCCAATCCACCCTTGAAAGTGATGCTAGAATGACAATGTTACAGACACAAAGAGAAAAAGAGGCAGAATCTTGACAGAGGGCCTATAAGTCTAAGACTGAATAGCAAATGTATGTTCAAGACATGAGGGTAGGGGGGTAATAGTGTTGTCAATTGCTTTGGGCTTTACAAAAAGTATGGCTCAAGATTTCAAATTAATAAAATAATATTATTATTTCTCAATAATATTAATTCAAGGCAGAACAACTAATCAGTTGCCTTTATACTGTCTCAATTATTTCCATTAATTTAGTGCTCCCCATGCAGTCTTATTTAGTGGGCCACTGATTTCAGTAGGAAAAATATACCCTGGAATAAGAATATAATGTGAATAAATTCTAAGTACAAATAATCCTCAACTTGAAACCATTTATTTAGTGATTGTTTGAAGTTACAACAGCACTGAAAAAAGTGACATGACTTTTTCACACGACTATTGCAGCATCCCTGGGGTCACATGATCAAAACTTGAATGCTTGGAAACTGGCATATATTTTTGACAGCTGTAGTGTCCCAGAGTCATATGATCACCTTTTGCTACCTTAAGACAAGCAAAGTCAATGGCGAAATCAGATTCACTTAACAACTGTGTTACTAACATAACAACTGCAGTGATTCACTTAACAACTGTGGCAAGAAAGGTCGTAAAATTGGGCAAAATTCACTTATCAAGTATCTTGTTTAGCAAATGGAAATTTTGGGCTCAATTGTGGACATAAGCCAAGGACTACCTGTATGTGTATTGAACTTCCAATGAACATTATGCCACTAGGCCTTTAAAAAGCCCTTTGTTTTTTTCTGAAGTGAATAGTTGAAAACCAAGGCTAAATGAACAAAACAATATTCATAATTAACACAGTTCAAAAAATTAACCAATATTTAATTTCAATGTTAAAATTGCATTACTGCACCAAGAAATTTTATTTTCTCTTAATAACTAATTCAGAGTGGAGGGATGGGAATAAAAGAGCTAACTTACTGATTTATTTTTATATTAAGATATATATTCTCTTTATTTAGAAATCTCAAAGCAGTGTACAAATTGCTCCATTTTAAACTTTTTTTCCAGCAACTGTCTTGTTTGAATAAAGAATTAGCTTTACATAACCTAATTTGCAGCAAACTTCCAGAATAATTCAATACTCTCAGAGGATTTTATTCTATTTCCACTGGTTGAATATTTTCTGAGATGGTAGGAAATCTGAACTGTTAATACATCTCCATAAGTTGTAATTGGGTATGTCCCGACTTTTCACACTATGATGTGTCTCAGTTATTTGCATCTTCTTAATGAAGTGCTCCATAGATATAGACTGCTCAACCATGTTTTTTTTAAATTTGTAATTCAAATATAGTACAGCAAGTACAATGTATAGTATAGTATAGCGTAATGTAGTGTAGTATACGGTACTGTACCATACAGTACAGTACAGTACAGTACAGTGCAATATATACTGTCTGCCACTTTTTAAGATAATTAGCAGTTTCTTTATGTATTATATTACAAACTAAAAGGTGACATTTAGAAAAACACCCATATCTTAACAGGCATTGTACTATTGCTTTGGATAAGTAAACAGTGACATCTCTTGGAAGACAAGGGAGAAACATGTATCATTTTCATGCTCAGAATTATTGTCCCTGGCCCTATATTTGGTTTACAACAATATCTGAAATTAATAAGCTTGTTCCAAAATTAATTATATTAATACACGGCATATCTTATTGATATAATAAAATATGCCTAATGGAATATAATACAAAAATATAATAGTAGTCATTGACTTGCAACCATAATTGAGCCAGGATCTATGGTCATAAATCGTGCTGGTTATTAGGCACATCACTGCATGACCACGACTGATATTACAAGCTTTTTTGTTGCAGTCATTAAGTGGATATGGCAGTTGTGATAGCACTAGCAATAGCACTTATGCTTCATAATGCTTTACAGCCCGCTCTGAATGGTTTACAATGTCAGCATATTGCCCTCAACAATTTGGGTCTTCATTTTATGGGCCTCAGAGAGATGGAAGGCTGAATCAATCTTGAGCCAGTCAAAATCAAACTCCTGGAAGGAGGCAAAGATAAACTGCAATATGCATTCTAACCTTTGCACCACCATGGCTCAACTGTAATGTGAATGGTGTGCTCGTAAAATGAATGCCATGGTCTTTAAGTGATTCCATTGTGTACAATGGTGGTTTTTTCCTGGAAATCAGAAGCAAATGCCAATTCCTGGCAAAAAAAAATGTGGTCACAAAGCTGCAGGACTCTGGAAGCAGAGATAAAAATGGACCAGTTGCCAAGTGCCCAAAATATAATCATATGAACATGAGGGGTATGTGTCTGTGGGTGTCTTCAAATCCAAGTCTAAGTCTTGGGGAAGTGTGTGATATAACTTTGATTGGTTGATTAATGATTGATCAAAGTTACAATGGACTTGAAAAAAAGTTAGGTCCTGTCCTCAAAGTTATGACTGCCACATCACCCCCACAGTGATGTAGATGCATTCAGATGCTTGGCAACTGGCTTGCATTTACATCCAGTTGCAGCATCCCACAGTCATGTGACTGCATTTTGCAATATTTTTTTGCCATTGTTCTGCAAAAAAAACCCACCATTTGATAAGATGGATTAGGACTTACAACTACAATTTGCTTAACAATCACAATGGCTCACTTAAAAATGGCTGTAAAGTCAAGTATATTGAGATGATGACTTGTCTTCTGACTGCAATGACATATAACCAAAATTCCAAATGGTCGTAAATAAAGGACTACTTGCATCTGCTTGTGCTAACATATAACCAAGAATTATACAAAGTATGATGGATTTTACAATTCCTCTTTCTCTATTCTGTAATGTGCATAAGAATAAGGTACATTATGCTAAGCATTATTTATAAAAATACTTTTAAGATCCATCATAATGACCACAATTCATGTGATACTGATGTAAAGATCAATCCTAAGCAAACCTATTATCATTCTACTTAATGTTTCCATAAATGTTTGGTTTAAAATCAAATTCAAATTTGCACCCCTTTAACAATTTGACTATTTTAATTTGGATTACTCAATGATCAATCAACCTGCAGAGGATTTTTAAGGATCAATAAGAAGAAGGAAGACAAATTAAGAATAGAAACTATTTCCAAACTCATTTGAGATTCTACTTTAATATTGGAAAGCTGAGCTGACACAGTGAGCTGTGGAGCAGCTGAAAATATTGTAACACTTTTTGTTTGCTTGCTTACTTGCTTTGTCAAGATGTTATGGCTAAATTTCTCCAATGAATGCTATGCTCTTATAGACTATGACAAGTCCTTAGAGTTATCATGGTACTATAGGTGGTCCTTATTAGGTGACCATAATGGAACCAGCAACTCAGTTAAGCAAAGCATTAGTTAAATGAAATCGCAAATATGCTTACAATACTCCTTTACAGACTTGCAGAGAGCATAAATACAAGGATTGGTTAAAAAAAATTGTTTTTTTATCAGTGTCATAATTGCAAATAGTCATTATTTATTTATTTATTTGCATCCCACCTATAGTATTTTTACAAATAGTTCAAGGTGGTGAACATACTTAATTCTCCTTTTTCTTCCTATTTTCACCACAACAACCCTGTAAAGTGAATTGAGCTGAGAGAGGGACAGACCCAAAGTCATTCAGCTGCCTTTCACGGCTAAGGCAGGACTCAAACTATATTGAATTAAACAATCAATCAATTAGGACTGCCTGTATAATTTGTTCCCTTTTTGTGCTTTCTTTTCCCTCCTCCCAGAACTTCAAACTATCCATATGTTTGCTTAAAACTCTAATAAAATTAGGTCAATTACTTTGTTAAAATGGATTATGGAACATTAACCTTGGACTTTTTTCCCTACAAAAAAGGCTTTTTGGACAAGATGGTCTCTGTGCCTCCTGCGAGAAGAGAATCCGAGCCTATGAGATGACCATGAGAGTAAAGGACAAAGTGTACCATCTGGAATGCTTCAAGTGTGCTGCTTGCCAGAAACATTTTTGCGTTGGTGACAGATACCTTCTCATAAACTCAGATATAGTATGTGAGCAAGACATCTATGAGTGGACTAAGATCAATGGAATGATGTAACTCACTTGTGCCTCATAGTCTTAAATACATTTCATGAGTGACATATATTTTTGGCTATGGTGAGGTTATTGCTCACATCTATATGCTTTCTGTAAGGACAGGGGAAATGGAACAGAATACATAGGCATTGCATCTAATAAAATAAGTGACGATTGAATAAAAGGCAACATTATTTCTTTTAGCAAATGTACTGTGATAATAAACTGACATTATTAGAGTTATTAATTGAAACGAATACAAAGCAACAATGGATACTTTTAAACTGAAGTACGATTAGCTAACTTTGTGGATTTATCTTCTCTAACCTGGTACTTTTCAGATGAATCGAGTCTACAAATCCCTAGAAATCTAGCAATTGTTGTCCTAAGATGTCTGGCACATGCTGGCTTCAAGGGTGGCCTTAACACTCACAAACCAATTTGTTAAATTTTGCTTATTTTGTATCTATCTAGAGTTAATCCCAGCATTAATATTAAATGTAAGAGCATCAGGAGACTTGTATGTCTGAAGAAGAAGGGGCTTTCAAATAAGTGTATCCCCCCACTTTAATGATACTCTTCTTTTTAAAAATGAAAATACAATTTTTGTACAATTACAATTGAACAAGTACAATTGCTCCAGTGCAAAAGATGATATCTCATCAGATATAATTAAATCCTTGTGAAATCCATGAGAGTTAATGGCATGTAACTGGAGAGGGAGGAAAGACTGCAGCCTTAAATGGTAATTATTTCAAATAATGCATAGCTACCTTCTGTTAATATTGTTGGAAGGTGAGGAATTACTACTCCTTTCTATACAATATTTTTTTAAGTTCTTCAACTATTTTATTAGAAAATGTAAATATATTATTGTATGTAGTAAGATACTGCAGACTTCATTAAATAGACTTGATCGAAGAGTTGTGACATTTTTCATTCAATAAACTGGCAGCTTTTTTATTATTTTAGTGCAATAAATATATGGTTCTTGTATGGCTCATTTATTTGTACAGAGTATCTTGCTTTGAGCTCAGATTTTGTTTGAAAACAACACTGTTACTCACTGCATTAAATAGATTCAAAGGAGAAAATTTAAGTCTTCCTAATAATAGAAGAGATTAATTTCCCCAATCTTTTGAAGATTAGTTATCCTTTGATTGCTATGTGCATTGCAATATATATTGTAGGTGCCTCTCACATTAATTTGTGATGTGACTAGTCATGACTAATGTCATGAATTATTTGACTCCTCTAGTCTCCCTACATATGCCACCTAAAATTGTTTAGATTAAAATGGGTTGATGCTTTAGCTGTGATTCTGATATTATCCTTCCATTTTGAGAACAGAAACATTTGCAAAGCAATTCCTGACATGTAGCAATGCACATCAGCTTTCACATCTTTCCAGAGCAGCCTTATTATGCATGTTGATATGGAATTAAGTTTTTCAGTATTCAGTGAGATAATATTTTCTATAAAGTATACTTAGGATTGTAATTATTTTTCTTTATTCTTTAACTTTCAAAAGTATGAAGAGTTAATGCAGCTTTAATAACCACCCCTTAATTCATCCATAAACAGTAGATAACTTGCTTTTCTTGAAACTGAAAAGCAAGTGATTTTTTACAAAGGCTGCATGCAGTTCAGTCACTCATTTAATGCAATCCCCTGAATAAGCATTAAAGAAATTTTGGTGTAATCTTGCCATTAATTTTATATAAGCAGAAAGGTTATAGCAGAATTCATGGTGTTTAATAAGTCATGCTAAAAATATGAATTTCCAACAAATATATTTATTTTGGAGTGGAAGCTCTACCCATTGTTTAAACAAACAATGTCTTGATGGGATATTATGAAATGATGTTTTTACATAGTAAAACAATGAAACAAAATTGAACAGAAAAGTGGAATTGAAATTGAACAGATTCAGATATCAATCTAAAATGTCTTGGACATTGTACTTAAATTTGTAACATCTGTTAGACCAGTAATATTTTATTTGGTCTAGTAGTTACCAATCTACCACCATTTACACCTGTACTAAAAAACCAGCCAAATAATTTTGCCTACAGATTTAAAAAGTCCTGATATCCCATACATTCTTGGAAGAAAAAACTGTGACAATGAAAGTCACCCATTCTGCAGAAATATCTTATTTACCAAATAAGATATTTTTTCCCTCCACCCTTCAAAAAGTACTTTAAAGTTGGAATCTTAGATCAGCTCAAAATAATTTAAATTATTGAAAAAAGAATAGTTAAAATGCAAAAATGGTTGCAAAAAGTGGCTGCTGAAAAAATGGACTCTTTAAAATTATACATTGGTTCAGACATTGCTTCCCTTGTGAATTTTAATCCTTTTGTAGTTCCATAATAGGGCGTCTCTTTTTCCTTTTTCCTTTTCTTTTCTTGTTCAGTTACCATACTTATTCTTTATCTTTATCCATTCCATTCCATTTCACTTTTTGTCCCTTCTAGGTATGTCCTCATAGCTTTTCTTTTTTCTTTTGTTAGTGTTTTTATTAGATGAAGTATATTTTTGTGTGTGGGAGTGTCAGTGTGACAGAGACCAAAATAAAGGTTTGTGCATCAAAAGGAGAAAGAATATTTGGGATATACTGATGGGAATTTCAACTAATTTTAATTCTATTGTTTTACTTTTTTTCTCCCTTGGCCCATCCATTTTGAATTGTGGATTGATAAATACATGAGGATGTGACCTGCACAATTTATGAATTATGGTGAGCAAGGATTGGTTTCAGCCAGAGTTAGTAAGCCTAGGTTAGCAAGAAAGGGAAGCTGGTACATTGCAGGATTTTTTATCTTTTTGACTGACTCTCCCCCTCCCTCCATCCCCCCCTCTCATCTGTGTAAATATAGTAAGCAAATTTTCTAGGGGAAAAAATAAAATTTTCTCACAGGTTTAGTTATACTCACATGAGAAATTACTGAACTTATTAAAATTAACATGAATTGCATTTCTCTATATACTTGTTATAGCAAAGTCATGACAAATCATTTCCATTGATCTGTATGAAAACATAAGCACTATCACAGCAAAGGTATTTTGGAGAAAATCATTTTTTTTAAAGTTTTATTAAACAGCTAATTAAACCATACTAAATGAAGTCAGTTAACAGCGAAACGGACATGGATACTGGATTACATTATATTTTGTCTGAATTTAATACAAGTTTTAAAAGCCTATCCATTTTTTATTGTCCCCATTATTCAATGTCATGCTTTGAAGATGAGAGCGTTACCTGCAGTATTACTTTTCCTCTGTCTCCTTGGTTGGAGAAAATGTACCATAACGAAACATAATGAAACTTTTAAATAGACAGCATAAATGTAGAGCAATTATTAACATAAGGCTAGCTAAAATAGCTGTCTTTATGTCCCTGTTCCTGTTCTCAAGGTAACATTGAGTTCTCAAAATTATTGTAGCCTAAAATCACATAATTTGAATTCTGCATACAGCAGCCCAAAATACCATCTACCAAATTCATAGCATATAATGGTTAGAAAAGAATATTGTAAACATTAATTGATATAACTGCATTCTAGTAATATAGTTCACAAATTAAAAACACCTTGGATATTATGCATGTTATCTTCCTGTTCCTGAATAACTTTTAATTAATATACTAGTTAAGTTTTCATCCTAAATTTTAGGCTTACAATATATGCTAGAATACACACAGATTGCCTAGGATCTAAGTCTAAAAAGAAAACAGTTTATTAAACCTGTTAATTGATCACCGAATTATAATCCACAATAATTAGCCACTTAAAATATAAATTTAAACAGTAATCTACAAAGTGCTAGTGTGGTACAGTATAACAATGTATAGTTGACATCTCCATATACAGTATGTTACTTTAATATTTTACCTTTTTAGTGAATGCTGACTGTAATGCAGGCAAATAAAATCAAATAGAAATTTTTTTGGTTTACTCTGTAAGAAAATGAAATTATTCATATCTTCTCAGTGACAAAAAATTAATTATGCAATAATCAGTGAAAATATTTTTGGCAGATGTTTATTATACTGACTATGTATTTTTAATATGGAATAATTTAAATTAAGGATAGGTTTACATAAATTAGTTTATGTATCATGTTGTGATAAGCCAATTTTTGTCCTATAAACCATTATTTCTGTACCTAAAAACCAATAAAGTTTGAAGTTATGATTCTACAGATAAGTTAGAAGTGCTTTAGCATTGCCTGATATAAATCACATAAGTTGAAAAATAACTCAGAGGAAATTATGTAATAGATACTTAACAATTGAGCTTTACTCTATAGTTGTCATTCTCCAGAATTTCCCACTAGAGCTCTTCTTTCGCAGCAAGTACTGAAATCCTTTTAAATTTCTTTAATTTATGGTATCTTCATTATTATATTAATATGAATAATATGGAACTCTCTTGGGTATAATAGCTTTCCTTTCCAGCAAATTAAATTCATAAAATGGCAACAAGTTTCAGAAAAGTTCAGATTTTCAGGGGCTCATTGAGGTAGATCTTTTAATAAAACAAAGTATCCTTTCAAATAATGCACAATTATGGAATTCATATCTACAAAATATAATAATGAATTTCAATTAAGAAATTTTAAAGAGGGTTAGCAATAGGAAAGTATTAATGAATAACAGTCCGGGTGAGTATATATCACCACAAATATCAAAATCAATTTGCTTAAGTCACAGTATGATGGTTAAAGTGCTGGTCTAGGAGAGGGATATCAAGATTTTAGTTTCCCCCTTAGTCCCAGAAGCCAGCTTGGTTACTTTGGATCAGTCTCTCCTTATCAGCCATAATTGGCATCAGGCTGTGTGACAAGAAAAATGGTAAACAGAATTCCTCATTACATCATACATTGGTAGCTTCACCGTAAGAATTAGAATAAACATAAAGGTTCCCTGTCCAGTCATGTCCAATTCTTGAGCATGGTACTCATCTCCGTTTCTTGGCCAAGGAAGCCAGCATTGTCCAAAGACATTTTCCATGGTCATCTGGCCAGCATGGCTATATGGCAAAGGTGCATGGAATGCTGTCACCTTCCTTCCGAAGGTCTACCCATTTATCTACTAACATTTGCATCAGAGGTGGGTTGCTCCCAGTTTGGCCCAGTTCGGGCAAACCGATAGTGGCAGCAATGGGAGGCGCCGCCTACCGTCCGGACACTCTACGCATATGCAGAAGTGTCACACGCGTGCGCAAGAACAAGCAAATCAGTAGCACCGGGATTTGCAACCTACATCTGATTTGCATGTTTTTGAACTTCTAGGTGGACAGGAATGGGAACTCACTCCTGTTGCGTGACACTCGGGTATTGAACTTGGGCTGTCAACTTCCCTACTGACAAGTTCAGTGTCTTTAATTATTGAACCATCACTCTCCCTGTTATAATTAGAATACCATAGTGCAAAAACAAGGGGATCCTGCAGTATGCGGGACAAACACTAAGAACAAAAAATATCAAAAGCAATATGCTTCTCAGTATTAGCTGATTAGTTGACACAATAAGGATTGAGACTCCACTAGCTACTGTTTTGCTTGAAGGTTTCCATAGATATCTGATTTGATGCTGTTAGAACTAGACATTTTTCATTTGTGAATTTTTAAATCAGTTCATTCAATCTGACTCTGAGCAGCGCACAAAAGCAATAACAGTAACAATATATAACAACATAAATGCAATATATAATTATGGGGGAAAATGGCTAATACAATATTCTTGACCCCGGAAACTCTAAAGCACTCAGTTCCCAAGGACATTCTAGAGCAGCTATGTTTTTAGAAGCTGCCAGGAGAGCAGAAGAATATATATGCCTTGCAGGGTAAGCTGTTTCAGAACCACAAAGAATAATAGCTTTTTCTTTTCTTATCTAATAATCCATCTGAAAAAAATCACCATAAATTTTAGGTAGATTTGTCATATCATATGACAATAGAGTAACAGCTCGTAGTTTGAGTTCCATGCATGTATTCAAGTGTACTTTGCTTTTCCTTCTTAAAAAGGACAGCACAAACCATTGGTATGTTTTTGTGCTGCTTCACAGACTGCATGAAAGGCTCATTAATGTGACCATAATGAAGAGCCTCAGAAAGATGAAATTAAAAATGACTCCGCAGTTTGTCCTTTTGACAGCCTTAGTGCCTGAAATTATAGCTTTGCCTGCATCTGAATGCCAAAAATAGCAGGAGACAAAGTTTGATATCTGAGCAAGTGTCTTCACTCACTATGCTTTCACTTTTTGTCTTTGAGACCCTCAATAAAACATTTCAATGAATTTGTCTTCTATTTGTTTATTATTAAATGTATATCCCATCTTTTCCAGCTATTTGAAACTTATTGGCTCATGGCATTACAAGAAAAAATAACATGAAAATTAAAACAATATAACTAAAACCAAGACAAAATTAAGATATTTTTAATATATAATTGAATATATGAATTCAATTCAACCATTAAAAATTTTGAGAAACAAATTACTTTTTCTCATTTTTCTAACGTGAAAACCAAGTATATTTCCTTGGAAGAGAATTCCATAGCTCAGGGCATGCAGCCTACCCAATAACAAATACATGAGTTTCTATTAAAGGAGGGATCATCAGAAGAGTCTCTCCAGATTCTTCTTCATATAAGAAGAAATAAAATCAAGATCTTAAATTGTCTCCTATATACAATTGGCAACCAGGAATAAGCTTCATCTAATACATGTACCTTATATTAACCAATATCCTAGCCATTGAATTTTGCATTAAAAGTGGTAGTGTCTTTTCCCAGAACTGCGTGCACATTGCTAATAACTTTGTTTGTATCAAATCTTAAAGATTTGAACATTTCTTCCTGAGCGCTTGACTTTGTCAGAGAATTGGTATTGGATAGATTTTAGTTCTGAGGGATTTCAACTTTGTCTTTCTGGAAAAGACAGAATTTCTCATGAATTTATGGCCACCATGACAACCAAATGCTTGTTCAGGTGATCGTGGTCTAAGCCATATACTGTAGATGACCAAATGTTAGACCTATTTTTCAGCTAAAATATGACCTGAAAATGCAAAATGAGATATCCATTTGTTTCGTGTCAAGGAGAAGTGTAGAATTTCCATGAATAAATTTGCAGTTGATTGTATGATCTAACCAAAGACACAAGGAGGTCACTGATTGTACCTATATGAAGAGAAGACTTCCTTTTTTTCATAAACATCACAAACATTTTCACTACATATAGCCTCCCAAACATACAGCAAAAATTATCTATCTGTATATACATCATCCTTCCTAATAATAAAAAAGGAATTAGAGAAGACACATGAACAAAACAACAACACATTACCTTTCCTGGATATCGGCATCATCAGGCAAAATGACGGCACATAAGAAATGCAAGTCTGGGTTTTCCGGGGGAGGTGCCCTCAGAGTTCTGGTTCGTATATCTATTTAAGATCTTAGATATCTCTTTTTCCAGTAAGGAAAAAGTAGGGAGGGGACCCTCAGCCAGTTAGAATCCTCTTTGGAGTTCGCAGCCTTTTTTTCTTTTTGGCTGCGAACGAGAGGAATCAACGAAAGCTGAGTCATTTACTCGGCCAGATCTTCTCAGCTGTTTTTTTTTTCAGCTCTAGGCGAGTTACTTTCCCCCCCAGAACAAGCCTTTGTAATTAACCCATTTAAGATTAATCCGGGCAGTGACCATACCTGTGAATTTTCCCTTTTTTCCTATTTAAAATACCAGCTTCAATTTTATAAAAGACTCCTTTTGTTTAACCTTTTTTTTTTCCTTTAAAAAAAAAATGGCGATTTTATAACTTCCGCATTTGCTATAACAATATATCTTCAACTTCCTGACAGATTTAAGGGATTACAACACTAATTAGCCCCTGTTCCCTCGAAGATTTCTTTTTATTAATTGCCAGGGGTTTGTTGAAACTACCTTATCTCAAATTAACGTGAGTAGGAGACTCTGTTTGCTTCCCTTTTTATCATGGCACCGAAATCGAAAACCCAGACGCTCTTCTACATCAGCATTTGTTACGAAGCCGCTGTCCTTGCCTTCTACGCCCTCTACTGGAGATTTGCTAATGAAAGAATTCTTTTTGAAATCCTTAAAGAGTTCAGAGAGGAAATGCAAAAATTTTTTCAGACTTTTATGACAGACTTGATGCCAAGATTGCTCAAACAAAGGAGGATATGATCGAGGTTATGAATGTTATGACAGATTATATTGCTGGAATGGAGGATAAATTGGAACTTTTGGAAGAAGCTAATTCCCACCTGACATCTAAAATTGAAATATTACAACAGGAAATCCAAATTGCGCAAAAACAATTTGTCATGATAAATTATAAGAAGACTGAGTCTGCAATAAGAGTTAGGGGATTGCGTGAAAATGAGCAGGAGAATTTGAAAACAGACCTTTTTTGAGGCTTTTAGTCGCTCGGTGGGAAGTCCGGGACTTAACTTTGATTGGCAGATCCAAAAAATCTATCGCCATAATTCGTACGTAGCAAAACAGCGACAACTTCCGAGGACATAATTATATATTTCGCCACAAGAGAATTCCAGAAACGCGATAATACAGGAGTTCTACAATAATAGGCTGCGAATTGATAGACAGGATTTGATTGTTTTCAAAGAAATACCACCTCAAATATTAAGGGCCAGAAGAGACTATGCTTTCTTAACTAAGGAAATCAGAAACTCTCAGATACAATACAGATGGGAAGTGCCGTTGGTATTACAGTTACATTTGATAATCAAAAATATTGTCTTAACTCTGTTTGGGAAGCCCGAGATTTCTATTACAAGATTCTGAAGGCGGGACTTCCTGAATCACCCGGACATGGAGAAAGACAAGGAGAAGGAGAAGAGAAACAGCGGAACACGTGGCTACAAGGCGAGAGGCATTGCTTTCCCCCTCCGGAAGAGCAGAAGAGTAGAGAATAAGACTTAGTTATGCTTCTAAAACATTTGCTTAATTTTTAATTTGAATATACTTTGTGATTTCTGTCTTGGGTAAAACGGTATCGCTGCTACTGACGAAGAGACATTGAGACTGAAAGAGACTGAAATTACGATGGATAACTTTGAATTTCTACTTAATTGTTCATGATTTATTCTTTAGGGTGAGGAGAGCGGAGATCGTGATCTTCTTGGATTGTGGTTCGGGTTGAATGGAGCTGGGAAGTGTGGGGTAGATGGGAGGGTAGTGAAGGTTTAAGTAGAGTTTATTTTGAGCCAGAAAATAAGCTGATCTTTGTATAAATTGTTATTGAATATAATGTTTGGAAGATATACCCATAGAGTCTGCAGGAAGGTGAAGCAAATATAAGAGGAGTACGGATGAAAATAATATATATATATGGACACGGGTAAAGGCAGGATGGGAGGAGTTTGGAAAAGGAAACCGAGAGAAGTATTTGAATGTTTAAATGGTTTAATAGAGAAGGAGGTAAAAGAGATAAATTCAAAGGTTTGGATATTTAGATAAAGAGATAAGGCCCTTAGCTGGAATTCCATTTAATTAACTTACCTGGTTTCAATATAGTTTGAAATCCTGCAAGTAATAAATAACTGAAATTAGGAATGAGGTACATTGTTTAAGATTTAAAAATGATGGGAAGCTGAGTTTAATGTAGAGAATTTGTTGATTTTTCCCGTTTTTCCTTGTTTTTGTGTGTGTGTGTGGTTTTTTTCTTTTTTACTATTCCTTTTTTTTTGTTTTTCCTTTATCTTTTATCTTTTAATTCTAAAGTTATTTGATTTTAATATACTCCAGACTGTGCTTGATAAAGAGTTATGCGGGTATGGGACCTGGGAAGTCGAAAGGGGGTTAGGAGGGGGGTTATGGGGGGAGGGTGGAGGGTGGAAATACAGTCTCAATTTTCAGAACAATAAGAATGCACTTGTATACTGTTGCTCTCTTTTCTTTTTTTTTTTTTCTTTTCTTTTCTCTTTTTTTTTCATTTTTCTTAATTTTAGAGTAAAATATAACTGAATAGATTAATGAATTGTAGAGATACACCAAAGTGAGGAGTAGAGGGAAAGAAGAGGGAGAAGTAAAGAGGGAGTGAGAGGGGAATGTAAGGAGGGTGAGATGGAGGGAAGGGGAGAAAGGAATGTTTGAGGGGGAAGGGAAGTAGAAGGGGAATGTTGGAGGGGAGAAATGAAAGTTGGAGGGGGAGAAGAAAGGGTGTATGGGGAACTGAAGTGCTATGTTGGTTTTCTATGGTGGAAGATGAGTTGTGTTCATTGATTTTCCTTATTTTTTAAATGCACAGTATATAAGTGATTGTATAAAATGAAAATGAAATAAACAGTTTTCAAAGATAAAAAAAGAAAAGAAAAAAAAGAAATGCAAGTCTGTTAGAAAACAACCCAATAGACTAACCAATTGTTTCCATTACAAAGTAACAACCCAGCCTCCTAGAAGAGGAACTAAGGGAGAAATTATTCAGATGTGTAAAACTACATTGCCGCAACCAGAATACAGAAAAAGGAAACATGCTGCCTCTACCACAATCTCCAACAAAATATGCAACTTATATTATGCAACTTACAAAAAAAAGTGCCTGACCATTCAAACCACAATACCACAGTCACAAAAGTTATATAAGATTACAATAAATCAAAACATTTCAGAAACAAGCAACAGACTATTATAATCTCATGGCACTGCCGTACCATATTAACCAATTAGTCTTCTGGAACATCCTAACTAGACCAAAAGAGAAGGGGGAAAAACAGGAGGGTTTTCCTTCTTTTGCTGTTATATACTGGTAATATTTCATTATAATCTATAAAACTTTATATTTAATTTTTTTAATTGCTATTTCCGTCGAGCTGAAGTCAATTTACCCTATTTTCATAGCAATCATTTTCAATAGTGCCTTCAAACAATGAGACCTTTTCATGGGATTCATTAGTAGGATTCATTAATCAAACTAATCAAGATCTACCTGTATAATATATGTCTCACAACAGATTTAAAAGAATAAGGCATTAAGGTATTCTCTGGTAAAGTGCAGGAGATGTTATATGTAACATCAAAAGAATGCTATCCAATTGTTGGATAAGTAGACGAATCTGGACTAGCTAAATACAATAAGCAAGAGGAAGTTTAAAAGAATGTTATACAAAAAAATCATTTATCATTTCGTTTTGCTTCTCATCCAAGAAGCTTCTTCTGCTTTGACAGGATATTGGGGAATGCAAGGATTTATATACCTTGCAGAGATCTGGTCATTTGCATCCTTTTAGAGCAGGGGTGTCAAACTCTGTTTCAGGACTGTATTTGACTTTGCGGGGAGGGGGGCATGGCAGGAAGTGTGGCCAGCTCCAAGTCACTCAAGTTGCGGGCACTTGTGCTGCCCTGGGGGAATCCAGTCTCCAAGGAAAGAAGGCGAGATCAGAAGAGTGCCAAATCCTTGTTTTCCAGAAGAACCTCCCTGTCCTCTCAGGCCACGCAGAGAATCCCGAACACAGAGGTGGTATTCTTCCGGTTCACACTGGTTTGGGTGAACCGGTAGTGGCAGGGGCACAAGGCTCCGCCCATCCCCCAGATATCATGGACTTTCTGTGCATGCCCAGGTGTATGCGTGGGCTCCCGCTACCAAAACCGGTAGAGATGATAAGAGGATACATTACTGCCCGGATGGCAGTGCAAGGTGTCCAGAGCCCTAGGCAACAGAGGGCAATCACCCAGCCTGGCCATCAAGCTCCCAGGGTACCGGTACCCCACAGGCCAAAGCCATTTCAGGTGCAACTGCCTCCTGCCAGCGAAAACAGAGCTCAGGAAGGCGCCATGCAGGAGGCCATGGCATCATTCAGTTGCCAGGGCAGCCCCACAGGCCAGATCTAAGCACCTGGATCTGGTTCCTAGGCCTTAAGTATGACACCCCTGTTTAGAGAGTTATTGAAGCACTTGGAGGTTTATCTGTGTCCTCAGGGTCACCTGAGTAGTGCTCCTGGTTCCTATAGTCTGCAATTTTTTCTCTGGAAATCCATTCCTACTTCCCTCACCATTCAAAGGGTTGTTCATGCCGAATTGTATAACAGTCTGTAGAGATTCTCAGACATCCAGGTCATGGTTGTCCCAAAGGTGCTTTGTCAGGAGACAATTGGACTTCCTTGTTTTTTCTTGAAGACATTTTGCTTCTCATCCAAGGAGCTTCTTCAGCTCTGACAGGATAGTGTGGAATGGAAGGGGTTCAGTTCAGTTCAAGCAACCAAGACCTGGATGATTGAGAATCTATACAGACTTTTAGCTATACAAATTTGCGGTAAAACCATTTGGTATTTGGTATTTATTCGATTTGTAAGTCGCCCTATTCCCCGAAGGGACTCAGGGCGGCTGAACAAAAACCAGGGGAAGGGGAAAACAAATACAGAAAATAAGACAAACAGGACAGTGATAAAACAATTTAAAAAACACAGCAAGCACAGCAAATTCGAGTAGGGGAGGGGACTCAACCCAGGCTTGCTGGACAGCCAGGTCTTAACGGCTGTCCGGAAGGCCTGAAGGGTGGCAAGGGTCCGAATCTCCACTGGGAGCTCGTTCCAAAGGGCCAGAGCAGCCACAGAGAAGGCCCTCCTCCGGGTGGTCCACAGCCGACATTGGCCGGCAGAGGAATTCGGAGGAGGCCTAATCTGTGGGATCTAATGGGTCTATGGGAGGTAATTGGCAGGAGGCGGTCTCTCAAGTACCCAGGTCCAATACCATGTAGGGCTTTATAAGTAATAACTAGCACCTTGAAGCGTATCGCGAGACCCAATAGGGCAGCCAGTGCAGCTCGCGGAGGATAGATGTAATGTGGGTGTACCGTGGTGCACCCACAATCGCTCACGCGGCTGCATTCTGGACCAGCTGAAGTCTCCGGACACTCTTCAAGGGCTGCCCCATGTAGAGCGCATTGCAGTAGTCCAGTCTTGAGGTCACAAGGGCATGAGTGACTGTTGTAAGATCCTCCCGGTTCAGGTAGGGATGCAATTGGTGCACCAGGCGAACCTGGGCAAATGCCCCCCTGGTCACAGCCGACAAATGGTGATCTAAGGTCAGCTGTGGGGTCCAGGACTCCCAAATTGCGAACCCTGTCTGAGGGGTGTATAATTTCACCCCCCAGCCTGAGAGATGGAATACCTTGCCAATTTGTGGGAGGAAAAAACACAAGCCACTCGGTCTTGTCAGGATCGAGAGCCAGCTTGTTAACCCCCATCCAGACCCTCACATCCTCCAGACACTGACACATCACGTCAACTGCTTCACTGAGCTGGCACGGGGCAGACAGATACAATTGAGTATCGTCCACATACTGGTGGTATTTATCCCGTGCTGTCGGATGATCTGTCCCAGCGGCTTCATGTAAATGTTAAACAGGAGGGGGGACAGGGACCGACCCCTGCGGCACCCCATAGTTAAGGGGCCTAGGGGTCAACCTCTGTCCTCCAACCAACACTGACTGCGACCTGCCCGAGAGGTAGGAGAACCACCGAAAAACAGTGCCTCCCACCCCCACCTCTCGCAACTGCCGCAGAAGGATACCATGGTCAATGGTATCGAAGGCCGCTGAGAGGTCCAGGAGGCACCAGAACGGGAGGCCTGGCCCCGTCTCTGGCTCCCAGAGATCATCGGTCAGTGCAACCAAAGCAGTTTCCGTGCTGTAGCCATGCCTGAAACCAGATTGGGAAGGCGTCTAGATAATTGGCTTCTTCCAAGGACTGCCAGAGCTGAGAGGCCACCACTTTCTCAACAACCTTCCCAACAAAGGGGAGGTGGAGACTGGACGGTAGTTATTTAAAACGGCTGGATCCAAGGACGGTCTCTTCAGTAGTGGTCTCACCACCAGCCTCCTTTAAAAGGGGGTGGGAAGGACCCTTCCCGGAGAGACGCGGTCACTATCGCCTGGATCCAGCCCCGTATCACCTCCCTGCTGTTCGCGACCAGCCAGGAGGGACACGGGTCCAGTACACATGTGGAGGCACTCACTGCTCCGATGGGCCTTGTCCACTTCCTCAGGAGTAACAGACTGGAAAATCAATCCAACCATGTTTGGATAATGTGGGAGTAGGAATGGATTTCCAGAGAAAAAATTGCAGACTACAGGAACCAGGAGCACTACTCAGGTAACCTGAGGACACATATAAACCTACAAGTGCTTCAACGCAAATGATCAGTTGTCTTCAAGGAATATAAATCCTTCCATTCTCCACTATCTTGTCAGAGCTGAAGAAGCTTCTTGGATGAGAAATGTTTTCAAAGAAAAACAAGAAAGTCCAGTTGACTCCTGTAAAAGCACATTTGGGACTGCACCCAACTGGTTATTCTTTAAGACAGTGGGTCTCAACCTTCTTAATGCCACGACTCTTTAACACAGTTCCTCATGTTGTGGTGACCCCCCAACCATAAAATTATTATACGCTTTCTGTATTTTTCAAAAATATGTGTTTTCCAATGGTCTTAGGCGACCCCCTGTGAAAGGGTCATTCGACCCCCAAAGGGGTCCCGACCACCAGGTTAGAACCACTGCTTTAAGACGACATCAAGACCTACTTACTTGCAGCTTAGTGTCGAATTATAGAAAATTGTTGGAAGAAATGTCCAATCGGGGTTCAGTTCCAAGTGGTGAAGACACTGGAAACATGAAGGCTGCTTAGAAGATGGTTTAATGGCGGACAGGACCATATGGTTTGAGCTGCTGGGGAAAAAGGGATGCTGAGAGTGCCCTGGTTTTATGCACCATCTGGGCCCTGCTTCCCATTCCTGTGCAAGAAATGCACTGTTTGATGATCAGACTCCCAGGGGGCAGGGGTCATAGTTAGGTTTGTAGGCTGTCTTTTGAGTCCAAAGCTTGGTTGAGCTTTTGCTAGGTGATGATGTAATGAAAAGATTTTGGGATTCTTATTATGGCTCTCCCTTAAGTAGGTAGATCGGAGTCCCCCAAACTTGGCAACTTTAAGACTTGTGGACTTCAACTCCAGAATTCTGTTCAAGTTTGAAGACCTTTGAAATAGATCATTGTTAGGTACAATAGACTGACTCAGGCCTTTACGGCCCAGTGGACAAAGGTGCCCCCCCACCGAGTTTCTTGCCTCCCTTTTAAGGGGAATATTCTGTCCTTTTAATATTTCATAAAATATTTCATTTTGCTAGGAGAGGGGTAGGTGCTAACTTCATACAAACAAGAGAGCTTTGTAGAGGTATGCAAAGCCCAGCTTAACGCGAAGGACAAACTCAGCTTCAATTTTAGTCTGGGACGCCGCCCTTAATAGAGGGGACCCAAGCCTTAATAAGATAAAAAAATTGCTAGCAAACTGTTCATATCCTGATAAAGGGTGGGGGGAGGAGAAGGCGCACTTTCAGGCAGGTCAGGGCCTCTCGGCCACCGCACCGACAAAACGGCCTCCTTCCTTTCGGGGCAGATCTTTTGGCGCGCGACTCCCTCCCACCCTCCCCGCTTGTTTTGATAACAAACCCGCGTGAGGAGCGAAGAAGCACGCGCCTACTGCGCGCAGGTAACAGGCTGTAGGCGGGCTTCCTTTCGCGCGGCTCAATCCGAGCGAAGTAAGTAAAAGGGGCGGAGCCTCGGGCCGGGAGCAAGAGCCAGCAGGGCAAGCGTCAAGATGGCGGCCGTCGCCGAGCAGGAACTTGCCGACCCTCAGCCTGGAGCAATTGCCCACTGACCCGCTCTTACCTCATCCTAAGCTTCCTGGATTACAAAGACCTCATGAGGGTGGGGCAACCGCCGGGAACGGGGGGAGGGGGAGTGGAGAACGCTGAGGCCGAGCCGGTGCATAACTGACCCGCCCCTTACTTTTCCCCTGCAGCGCTAGCCATTGGGTAAAGAAGGAGGCGAAGGGCGGTGGTGTCCTCTTAGCAGAGGCGACGGCAGGGTGTCTGTTGGGGGGGGAGGAGAAATAGTCAGCTCGGTGGCTTCGATCTCCCCACCCCATGGGGATTGGAAGGCTTGACTTAGGGAGGGAGGGGGTGTCTCGAGGGTTTCCGAGCAGGCTGGGAATGGGGATTGCTGACGAAAGAAGGATGAGTTTCTTGATGTCGAGCCAACGGGGGCAAAATGGATTTCCGTGGGGCAGAAAGCTGGGCAGAGGCCTCGATGTGTGGGGAAAACATTCCTTTCCGATGTTGTGGGCTGCAGAGCTGAAGGCTTTTCCTTGGCCAGGGCATCGAAGAACCTTCCAAGCACCCCCATGTGCTGATGAAGACAGGTTTCTTTCATCAGGCTTGCATGTATCAACAGGTGCTTGCATTATTCACTGTGTTAAACGGGCCTTACCCTTGTGATACGGTATTAAAGCTTTGCTGAGAAAGAGGAAAACAAATTAGTAGAATTATTAGTGTGGGGCCTGATTATTCCCACTGTAGGAGGGGGTTGAATTGACTCAGAATGGTTTTACCTACCAGTGTCCTTACGTAATTTTCTGTTGATGTAGTTTAAATGAACCACCTTTTGTAATGGAAATATATCAGCTCCTACAGTAGATTGGAGAAAGAAGGGGCTACTTAACCTTTCAATATTTTTTCTTCTGTGAGATTGTTTCCCTCCTCCAAAATAACATGGAAACATCTAGTGAAAATAAAAATGAGCCTCTAGTCCTCAAAGGTGCTTTTTCAAGAGGCAACTGGACTTTCTTGAATGAGATGCAAAACATCTTCAAGAAAAACCAGAAAGTCCAGTTGCCTCTTGAAAAAGCACCTTTGGGACAACCATGACCTGGATGACTGAGAATCTCCATAGACAGTTAGTGTCTTGTGTTTGTCAGGAAAGCAACATCACGTGAATTGAAGTTAACCTCAGTGGTTAAGGTTGGCCACTAATACAGTGAATTGCATATGACCATTGATTAAAATTATAGGGTAAATGTTTTGACATTTCATCAGATTTTGTTTTGTCAATCTCTTCAAAACTTTTGATTAGTTGCTGTGAGCTAATCTGGCCAGCAATATCTGTCATTATTTAACTATACATTGTAGTTAGTGACATCACTTGGCTATAATAGATAATCTTATTCTAAAACTGAAAGAGAATAAATATGTTTTAAAACATTTGTGAATGGAAGAACTATAAAATATGACTCTGGCCGTCAAATGTTAAAAATACAAAACCATAACAAGGTAAAATAAGAACAAAATAAAAGAATATCAAACTGGCAACTGAGGAAACCAGTCAATAGATGTCATAGATTCTCTTAGCATACCAACTCACTATGCCAGAAAATAGTTAGCTCTTAATGGTTTTTCCAAAAAAGCCAGCAGAATCACCGCCTGGTACGAATTGCAATGGTACTCCATTATTTTTAACTATTAATGCACCACCAAACTGATTGTTCCTTGAGGGTACACTTTTCGATGTGCTGGCAGAATTTTATATCAAATGTTGAGTTTGACTTTCAAAATTATAGATGGAATTAACTAAGGTTAATTAGATGTAGAAAAGATGTGGAGACTCTAGAAAGAGAGCAGAAAAGAGCAACAAAGATGATTAGGGGACTGGAGACTAAAACATGAAGACGGTTGCAGGAACTGGGGATGTCTAGTTTAATGAAAAGAAGGACTAGTGGAGACCTGATAGCAGTGTTCCAATATCTCAGGGGTTGCCACAAAGAAGAGGGAGTCAAACTATTTTCCAAGGCACCTGAGTGTAGAACAAGAAGCAATGGGTGGAAACTAATCAAGAGAGAAGCAACTTAGAACTGAGGAGAAATTTCCTGACAAAACAATTAATCAGTGGAACAGCTTGCCTCCAGATGTTGTGAATGCCCAACACTGGAAGTCTTAAGAAGATGTTGGATAGCCATTTGTCTGGAACGGTATAAGGGCCAGGATGGTGAACCTATGGTATGTGGGCCACAGGGAACATGCGGAGTCATTTGTCAGGGCACGTGAGGCGTTGCCCTGTCAGCTGGCCAGTGGGCACACGTGCACTGGCCAGCTGAATTCAGCCTTTTTTAAAGCCATTTTTCACCCTCCCCAGGCTCCCGAGCTTTATAGGAGTCTGGGAAGGGAGAAAAGAGCCCCCCCCCGGACCCCCTCCGGAGGTTTAGGTTTCCCTGAAGCCTCTGGAATGCAAAAAAAAAAACCAGCCCTATGGGCAAACAGGAAGTTTGGGAACGGACTTCTGGTTGCTCGTAGGGTCTTAAGGCTCGGCCGGAGGCTTCAGGACCTTCAGGACTAAAAGGATTCTACGAGTAAACCGGAGTGGAGGATCATTTAAGCCCTCTGGAGGCTTCACGAACCTTCAGGAGGCTTCACTGAAGCCTCCAGAGGACTACAAACCACCCTACGAGCAAAACCAAAAGTCACTTCCGGTTGGCTTGTAGGGTCGTTCTTTGCCCTTTGGAGGGCTTCAGGGAAGGTCTCTGAAGCCTCCGGAGGGCTCTGGGGGGCGGGGAAGGCTCTTTTTGGCCCTCCCCAGGCTCCTATAAAGCTTCTGGTGCCTGGGGAGGGCGAAAAAAGCATGGAAAAATGTGGGGAGCGCCTCTCTTGTATGCAAGCGCACTGGGGGGGGGTCACACGTTGCATTATGGGTGTGGGCACACCCACGCACGACCCCCCTGCGCTCCCCCCCTTATGGCACGCAAGCCAAAAAAGGTTTGCCATCCCTGGTATAGGGTTCCTGCCTAGGCAGGGAGTGTAGACTAGAAGACCTGCAAAGTCCCTTCCAACTCTGCTATTGTATTATTGTATATGTAAGGGTAATATGTTTGCATTATTGCATGAAAGCTAAGGAAATGATAAATTTCAGGTAGTAGGAACATTTCTTTCTTTTTTATTGATTCTCATGTCTCCTTGTCATTAATTCCATCTTTCCAGATCAGTGCTGGCAATTTCTTAAATATTGATTCTGAAAGCTTCAGAAAAAGAAACTAAATGATCAAATAAATATATATCTAGAACTTCTGCTTCTAAATAATTAATGTGTGATAATTTAAAAAACAGAGTATTAAAGGTATGCATAAAACAATTTTAATTTCAAACCTGGGAGTTTTTCAGCTTCATTCTCTTCTGTACAATACAAATTACCTTAGCATTAGCATTACATTTAATCTGGTACCTCTTTGTTGCAGTTGCTGTTTTGTAAGTCGTAGATTAAATCAACTTTCAGTCCATGATCCATTATGGAAGAGGCATTGTAGAAATACTGGCTTCTTTCTGAGGTAAGTATGGATATTTGATTTTTCATAAAATAAAAATGTCATATTTTTTATCCAATCCAAATTAATAACTGTAATATGGAAAAACAAGGCTTTGAAACTGCCTCTAGGTGTAACCATCTGAGTTAGTTGCTATTTTTATTTGAAATATGAGTAATTATTTCTAAATATCTGTATACATTTATATTTATACTTATGTACTAAGTAATCATTTGTAGATTGCATAGAGTTTTTGCTCTATTTGATATATTAATTAATATATTAATTTCGTAAGCTCAGTATGAGTTGTAAGATTGATAAATAAGTGGAGACAGTATGATATTTTAAAATATTGAATTAAGAGTTGAGGTTTTGTTCATTTTCAGTTAACTGGAAATGCTTCTAAAAATTAATTTTGACATGATCAAATGTATTCTTCAGAATAGTTTCTAAAACCTTAATTGGTTCTTCTGCAGGTATACTAGAATAGTTTAAATTTGTTAGAGTAGATCATCGGATCAGGTGATTCATAGTCAATAGATCTGGGCCGATACTCAATATCTTTGTAACTACCTTGCTTTAATTAATGGAGTATAGAAAGTTTTAACACATATAGCAAGCAACTTCAGGGTCAGATTAAAAGAAATTTCAGTTGCATTCTATCTTATCTTCAGTGTCAATGTACATAATGTATAAATGTGGCATTTATATTACCACTTGCTGCTTTTAAAATGTATGTATATATTTGATATTTTAGAGCTGAGAAGTCTCGAAGAACTAAGAGCTGGAAAGCCATTTCATAGATATGTATGCTGATTGGGGACATATATTCACTATTATGCTACACTTAAAAAAGCCTGGGATGATTTGGAAAAATATTGTTGCAGCACTGTCCTCGGATGATTAGTTCTTTGAAAGGTATTGTTATAATATTCTTGACATTTTGAAAAGTTTTGTGTCTTGATTTTCTTTCCAGATTTGAATTTAACTTTGCCATTTTATATTATTAGCAAATGTTGTAATTATATAAATTACAACAGGAGTCAGGAATGCCAAGATTGCTGCTGTTAAGCTATGTGGTCATGTGACATTGTATTTTATTACATCACATAGTGACAGAAATCCCAATCACAATTGCCATCATACCCAAGAACTACATGGAGGTTTTGTTGGAAGTAAATTTTTTATTTATTTCTGGTTTATAGGAATGTGCAAAGCATTCCAAAGAGATGCTCTACTGAGTTCAGGAGCACAAATGAAAACGCTTCTCCTCAAAATCATTAATGCAAGTCTTTCAGTGTAAAGGAAAGTTACAGTGCACGCACATGAACACAGAGATAGACTTAGAAACTTCCAAGTGTGCCTCACTCAAGTAGCCTTTAATTTAAAATTTTCAATAGAGATGCTCTTTTTATGTTCCCAGGTTACAAAGTGCCCTGTTTATATTCTGAAGATGAACCTAACATAATTATCGGAGTTGCTAACTTCCGTGGGGACTTGCTGGCAGTTTGCATTAGGTCTTAGGTTGTTCCTTGTTTATATTGTGTGAAATCGTGAGTGAAAACTTGTAACTTTTTAATATAACAGAGTGTGTTCAGGAAGATGATCTGGATGCAGTGGAGGCACAGATTGGTTGCAAATTACCTGATGATTATCGATGTTCATTCGAATCCATAATGGACAGAAGCTGGTTGTCCCAGGGTGAGAGATTAAAATTTATTGTAATTGCTATTTAGAATTAATGTTATGCATAAGAATTAAAAAATTACGTTACTGTTCTTAAGCATATTTTAAAACTTTTTTTTATACAAAGATTGATGGGAAGCATGGCACTCTCCAATCACTATCGCTCTGAAGATTTATTGGACATTGACACAGCAGCTGGGGGTTTTCAGCAGCGACTAGGACTGAAGCAATGCCTTCCCTTAACGTTTTGCATTCACACTGGATTGAGTCAATATATGGCTCTGGAGAGCGTGGAGGGTCGCAATAAGTATGAAATCTTCTACCAATGTCCAGTAAGAAAGATTTATAAAAGTATTTTTAGCAGCAGAACATTGCTCACACACTTCATGAAACTGATACATAACCATGGGCATAATTTGACTGTTTGTGTAGAATATTTAAAGTCAGCACCTTTTTTATCTGATCCCCCCTCCCCCCTTTCCATCAGTGGCAAAAGGTCACATGAATGTTTAGAAGTTTTAACTGGTGGAGAGGAAACAGGTTTGAGAGGATAGCAAGGGCTCTTAACTGCTGTCAGAAAAGTGAAAATTAATTAGGCTATTGGGGGAAAAAACCCTTTGCATCAAGATCAACAGTCAGAGGAACTGCTATATGAGAACTGTGAGTAGGAAATAATCAGAAATAAAATATTGCATGGTGATTTCAAATAGACTAACAAATCGTAATGCAATGGTATAGCTATAGTTTTTACTTAGTGCTGTATATTATTAAGAACATTTACACTTTTGGAAATGTTTGGTTATCTGAATAACTTAAAAATTTGTAGACGATAATGCTCCGCTGATTTTTATAAATATTGGCATGATTTACCTATAGTAGTACATTGCTTGTCAATACAATAAAAATCAAATGTAGCATCTCTTTATTGTGCTAAGATATAAAAACAATTTGTCATTTTCGCATCAGATTGTTCGTATATCCCTGATAACACAGGATTTTGCTTAATGGTAGAAAAATGATCATCTATCAAGTTCTTATATTCTTATATTCAAGATAAATTTCCAGTAACAATTTTTACATTGTGAAAATCACATCTGGTCTGCTTGCCAGTATATTGTGTTTTTAGTTCCCCTAAAAGGAGATACCTTTCTTTCGAAATTCCTGAAACCAAAACTTTCATTTCCCAAACATATTATAACTTTTCCATCTATATAATACTAAAGTCTTAATTTTTTTCCCCTTTGCAATTAATTAAATTTTGCATCAGTTGTTTAAACTATAAATCTTGGATGTAAAGTTACTTACACAGTAATATTACAACTCAGTAGCTTATTCTAAAAATATTATTTTTCTTTGTTTTAGGATTGAGATCCGTGTAATAGGCTGCATCTTAGCAGGATATTGTAAAAAGAATTAGGATATTGTAAAAAGAACTAGAATAACAATATTTTAAAAGTTACAAATTTAAAGGGTTTAATTCATGTATTTTTAGTTATTTCTAAAACTATATTCTTGATAATATAACAAAATTAAATTTTCCTGTTTAGTTTGCTAAATTATTATAAATGTTAGCAGCAAACAATCTACAGGTGAAGTAGTGCAGTAATGCATTCAGTAATGCAACTTAAAAGGCAAAAGTAATATATGAGATAAGACTCATTACATGCAAAGCAAGATAGTTCAAGTTGTGATTTGTCTAATTGTGATGATTATGGTGTACAGATCATGAAACCCCAAATCCACCATCTCAGAAATTAGAATATTACATGCAATCAATAAAACAAGGATTGTACATAGAACAATATGGACCTCTGAAAAGTATAAGCACGCATATGTATCAATACTTGATTTGGGCCCTTTGCAGCAATTACTGCCTCAATGCAGTGTGGCATGGAAGCTATCAGCCTGTGGCACTGCTGAGGTGTTGTGGAAGACCAGGATGCTTCAATAACGGCCTTCAGCTCTTCTGCATTATTCGGTCTCATGTCTCTCATCTTTCTCTTGGCAATGCCCCATAGATTTCTATGGGGTTCAGGTCAGGCGAGTTTGGTGGCCAATCAAGCACAGTAATCCCATAGTCATTGACCCAGGTTTTGGTGCTTTTGGCAGTGTGGGCAGCTGGAAAATGAAGTCAGCATCCCCATAAATCTCGTCTGCAGAAGGAAGCATGAAGTGCTCCAAAATCTCCTGGTAGATGGCTGTGTTGACCCTGGTCTTAATAAAGCACAGTGGTCCAAAGTCCTGTTGCTCAGTGGTCCAAAGTCCTCTTTTCTGATGAGAGCAACTTTTGCGTCTCATTTGGAAACCAAGGACCCAGAGTATGGAGGAAGAATGGAGTGGCCAATCAAGCACAGTAATCCCACGGTCATTGAACCAATTTTTGATGCTTTTGGCAAAAGTTGCTCTCTATGACTATGGGATTACTGTGCTTGATTGGCAGCAAACTCGCCTGACCTGAACCCCATAGAGAATCTATGGGGCATTGCCAAGAGAAAGATGAGAGACATGAGACTGAACAATGCAGAAGAGATGAAGGCCGCTATTGAAGCAGCTGGTCTTCCACAACACCTCAGCAGTGCCACAGGCTGATAGCTTCCATGCCATGCCACATTGAGGCAGTATTTGCTTCAAAAGGGCCCAAACCAAGTACTGAGTGCATATGCGTGCTTATACTTTTCAGAAGTCCGATATTGTTCTATGTACAATCCTTGTTTTATTGATTACATGTAATATTCTAATTTTCTGAGATTGTGGATTTGGGGTTTTCATGATCTGTACACCATATCATCACAATTATGACAAATCACAGCTTGAACTATCTTGCATTGCTTGTAATGAGTCTTATCTCATATTTCATCTTTTAAGTTGCATTACTGAAATAAATGAACTTTTGCATGATATTCTAATTTTTCAAATTTCACCTGTACAACATACTTTTTTGAAAGAGCGAGTATACAGAACTAAAACTCTATAAAAAGGACAGAAATCCTATTGCTGTTTATGTAGTATAAGTCTTGCCTTTTAAAAATATTTATTTTAGGATACAAATAACCTTTTTCATTTTATTTGAAGGATCAAATGGCCCGTAATCCATCTGCAATTGATATGTTTATCACAGGTAAATATGCTTTGGAACTCTAATGGAGAAACATTTTCAAGAGGAATAACGGGAAGACGATAATTAGGATGATGAGGAACATGCATATGCTTATTCCAACAGATGCTCAACCTATCTGATTTATTACTATGTGTCTTTACAGCAGCTTTTCTCCTAGTAAATAAAGTGAGTCAACTATTGAATCAACTACAGATGAGATTAGTCTAACATAATTGAAACTCATCTGATTGGAGAAAGTTGATTGGCAGCTATTTAAGCACAATTTCCGGAAATAAATTCCATGGAACCACTATTCTCAGCATGTATTTCCCTACTCTAAACCTTTGTCCAGGTTATTATAAGTCTTTGAAAACTAATTTCCAATCCATCTTTCTACCCCAGTGATGTCTTTTACTGTGACATTCTAGTTCTACATAAATGGGCAATTCAGTTTTACTGTGTCACTCTGATGTTTATGTTCATAAATTATAATTGCATCAGCTTAATCAGATACCTAGCTTGTTTATAGTTGCCGTTGTCCATCAAATGAGACAATATTCCAAGGAAGACTTCATTTTTATAGATTCTATTAAAGATCTAATCAATTGATACTGGATTTTTTTTCTTCAACATCTAGGTAATTCCTATTTGGACTGGTTCACCACCTATGTTAACAATGTAATAACAGGTGGCTATCCAATCATCCGAGACCAGATTTTCAGGTATTATAAATTTTGCTTACAGTACAATACTGTTACAATACAGTATACAATATTATATTTTATTGTAATTAAGAAAAAAAACAGAAATTTGTATAAATGCAAATATTGATAGTATTTAGGTGTAGTAAATATATATAAATGAGAAACAAAGGTTTTGTACTATAGAGTACAGAAACAAGCCTCATAGTTTTCTAAAAAGTATTAATATATGCAAAACTATTGAGAGAAATATGTTTTATTACATTTTAGAAAATGATTCTAACATTTTTAAAATAATATTACATTTTTAAATGCAATATTTGTTATTTATCTGTAATACAAAAAATGCAGGCTGTTAGGAAAAACATTTTCCTAATGTACAGATAGTCCTCAACTTACAACCACAATTGGGCTCAACATTTATGTTGCTAAGTGAGTTTTGCCCTTTTTTCTTGTCACATTTGTTAACTGGATCATGCAGTTAACTTGTCACACTTGTGACAAGAAAAGTCATAAAAAAGGGTAAAACTCACTTAACAAATTTCACTCACTAACAAGTTTTAAATTAATAATATGGTTGTTAAATGAATCTGGTTTCCCCCATTGACTTTGCTTGTCAGAAAGTCACAAAAGGGAATCACATGACCCAGGGACACTGCAGCTGACATAAATGTGAGTCAGTTGTCAAGCATCCAAATATAAATCAAGTGACCATTGGGATGCTGCAATGGTTAGAAGTGTAAAAATGGTCATAAGCCACTTTTTTCAATGCTATTGTAACTTTGAATGGACACTAAATGAACTGTCATAAGTTGACGACTACCTGAATTGTTTTGTGCTAAACAAAAGTTATGCTAAGGTTATGACAGCGGCAGTTGTTCTTGGTGGAAGCTTCTTTTCTCTGAAATAACTTGCTATTAATAACCTACACCCCCTCCCCAAATCCCAACAAAATGATTCCTACTTTCATCACTTTCTAGATATTTCTTAAAACTTGGCTTTCTAGAAGACCTTTGAAGAATGAATTACCAGCATTAGAAATGGGATAAATGTTGGCATTAATTACAAAATTATTTTTGTTATTAAGTGATTGCTGTGATGCTGTGCTCATTAGGTTGGGAGCCTCACTAATTATGCAGGGTTTTCAAAATTGTACAGACAAGGTATCATGCTGTACGTTTAGGTGATTCTAGAATAGCTTTTGGCTCTTTGAATAGCAGATGTAGCTGCTCTTGGAAACTTGGATTTCCAGGCCTAGTTTTAACTAATATCATATGGTTATTTATAAGTATTTGTAATGATGAAATGTAATGATGAAAAGTAGATGTCAGGAAATATCCATTACATATTTAGATGTGAATTCAGTAGAAATAGCAGAAGTATTAATACAGGTTTGAATAAAGTATAAAATGCACTGTTTGAAACGTTGGCTTTATGTTGGCTTTAATCTTTCAATATTTATTCCTTTACATATCAGATAAGAAAATTTTACTTTTTCATTTGCTAGATACGTTCATGAAAAGGATTGTGTAGCCAAAACAGGAGATATTACTGTTTCAGTTTCCACATCTTTCCTACCTGAACTCAGCTCTGTGCATCCGCCTCATTACTTCTTCACTTACAGAATCAGGTAAAATAAGTAAAATCATGTTAATGAATTAATCAATGTGTTAACTACATGTTTAATTACTAAAAACATTTAAAAATATTTAAAATGTTTTAAGAATAATTGAAAAAAATGTGGAAATATTGATTTCTATCGCTTGAGAACCCAAACTAAATTTTTGGATTATTTTGCAATGTAGAACACAGAAGTTTGTCTAAAAACTATTCCAGTTCAGTTTTTTTTCCTGTAATAATCACATGTTGTTTCCATAAGTGTCAGGTTGGTTTCCTTAGTGTACAGATAGTCCTCAACTTGCAACAGTTCATTCAGTGACTGTTCAAAGTTACAATGGCACTAAGAAAAGTAACTTATACCATTTTTCACAGTTATGACATTTGTAGCGTCCGCATGGTCACACAAACAAAATTTGGACACTTGGTAACTGACTCACATTTATGACATTTGCAGTGTCATGTGATCACTTTTTGCGACCTTTTGACAAGCAAAGTCAATGGGGAAGCCAGATTCATTTAACAAACAGGTTACTAACTTATCAATTTCAGTGATTCATTTAACAACTGAGGCAAGAAAGGTTGTAATATGGGGCAAAACTCACTTAACAAATGTCTCACTTAACAACAGAACTATTGGGCTCAATTGTGGTCAAGGACTACCTGTACTTTTTAAAACACTTTACTTGTATTTCCAATACAGTCAAAATGTATTTAGCTCCACAGGAAAAAACCTTTTATTGCATCTTAATATGTGGTTATGTAATATGGTTCTATATATAATATCATAGGGATGCGTGGCTCAGTGACTAAGCTCAGACGCTGAGCTTGTCGATTAGAAAGGTCAGCAGTTCGGCTATTTGAATCCCTAGTGCCACGTAACGGAATGAGTTCCTGTTCCTTGTCCCAGCTTCTGCCAACCTAGCAGTTAGAAAGCACGTAAAAGTGCAAATAGAAAATAAAGGAAGTTGATATGTAATGTATATAGCATACATCCTGCGTCCTTTAGAAAAATATTTCTACAAGAGTAAACAAATTAATATTTCTGGACAATGTATGGTGCTATGCTGTGTAAATGACACATTTCTAAAAGAACTGTTTTGTGTAATTTATTAGAATTGAGATGTCCAAAGATGCACTTCCAGAGAAGGCTTGTCAATTAGATAGCCGGTACTGGAGAATAACAAATGCCAAAGGTGATGTGGAGGAGGTCCAGGGTCCTGGAGTAGTAGGTAAAGGGATATTGTTTCAAAATGTTGATTAAATGAAGAAATTATTGATTTGCTAAAAATAATAAAGATGTTTGATTAAATTGGCTGTTTATTTTAAAGAAAAAAACACAAGCTGCTGTGCTCAGTCTAGAATTTATTTCACAATAAATGAAGACCTGTACATCCATGTTCACATTAAATTTAAATTTCAGTATTCTGATTGTCATAGACCAACAATGAGACTCATAAGAAATGCATGATATCTTATTTGTTTCAAGCCACTATTTGTTACAAACTATTGAATCACATTTTAAAATAATTTTTACTTCTGACATATAATTTGGTTTTAATTTACATGTACTTGATTCTAAAGTTTTCTAATCATTTTATGCAGGAGAATTTCCAATAATTAGTCCTGGTCGAGTCTATGAGTATACTAGTTGTACTACATTTGCTACTACATCAGGATATATGGAAGGATACTATACATTCCATTGTCTATATTACAAAGATAGATTTTTTAATGTTACCATTCCTAGATTTCACATGGTTTGCCCAACATTCAAAGTATCCATAGCACGTATGGTAAGTTGAAGCAACTTGGTTTAGGCAATAATTTTTATATCTGTCCCGAAGTACTAGTAGAGTTGTATTTTTAAAATAGTATTCTTTTTGCATAAAAATTATCAAACAAGGAAACATCCTCTATGAACAGACTCCTCATTGTTTTCATTAAACTTACTTCCAGCTTCCCCGTTCCATCATAGGATGGTCATAATAAGGTACAATTCATAGCTTTCAGAATCAATTAACAACTAACTAGTCTACTTCAAATTGGATGTTCAACAATCAAATTGAACTATTATTTACTATCGAATTCTGTTAAATATGCAGAATGGAGGCTCTATTACAATTATTGCCAAAATCCATAAGGGCTATGTAATTTCATTTAAAAGTATAATCCGACAAGTTGAATTTTAGATAAATGATTAATATATAATTACAATGATGCTTACATTAGTAGCTGAGAATGAAATATTTTTTGACAGGATGTTTTGGACTACATTTTTAGTGACAGTAATTTATATTGTATTAATTTAGGTATTCTATAATGGTGTAAATTAGACTTGTCAAACGAGTGGCCCGCGGGTCGGATGTATCATGCTCAGGCCATGCCACCCCAGTTGCACAAAAGCAAAAATCATTGCAATATGTCACAATACCTCACATGATGCAATTGAGTTTGACACACGTAGTGTAAATAAAAAAGAAGCAGATCTTGTCTTGATGTGCTTCGTTAAAAAAAACCTGATAAACATTCTCTGTAAATTACTAAGATTCATAAAACATTTAAAAGCATTCCAATACACAATAAATATTCTATACAGTATTTTAATAAAAAATTGATGTTTATGAATATTTTATTCATTGAACCTTCTACAAAAATTGAAATAGCTGATTAAGAAACAGAATATTAGATTTAGATTCAGCTTTATATCCTATTTTGTTAAAAATTCACGTTTGCTTTCTATTTACCTGCATGGCCTACTTAACAGAATGTTGAGTCCCAATTATTTAGGTACTTTTCATAATTGAGAAATACTGTATATAACTGAGTAGTGATTTCTAATATATTAAACAGTTTTGTAAGTTACAGTTTGTTTGAGATATCTATTAAAATGTTCCATTTAAATTTATTTGATAAATAGAATATGGCAGTAGCGAGAATTTAGTCAAATATTTAACCAGCCAATTGTGAAAACAAGTTAAAAGTATATGGATGTCACAAAAAGCAAAAATGAGATATTAATATTAACTTCGTTGTGATTCTGTTATTGTGTTTTATTGAGATGGTAATATAAGTATTAGAAAGCTAGTTTGGTGAAATGGTTGAAGGCATCAGGTTAGAAACCAGGAGACCATGACTTCTAATTTCACCTTAGGCACAAAGCCAGCTGGGGAATCATGAACCAGTTACTCACTCTCAGCCCTAAGAAAGGAACAATAGCAAGAAACTTCTGAAAAACCTTGCCAAGAAACTGAAGGAACTAGTACAAGTAGTTAGTTGCCAAGAGTCAATACTGACTTGAAGGCATCAAAACTAATAATAATTATTGTCATTATTATCAATCCTAAGGTGATTCTTTAAAGAAACTGAAAATCTAAATTATGTTGCCTTTCCTGTGTTTAGGAAACCAATCACAATGATTGTGCCATGGATGAGGAGGAAGACTCGACAGATACTGATGAATATGAAGATAGACATAGAATTCTAGGCATTCCGATGCCTTCTGGGCGTTGTCCACGTCATACCTGATCAGACTTTCAAAACAATGTTTGGGGTTCTGTGAATAGATGAGCATATGTGTGTATTTGTATGTATACACACACAAATGCATATATAATATACAAACACACATGCATGTGTGTATGTATGTATATATTAAATACTTGACTGTGGAGTTACTGATATGAATGCTGATACTGCTTCTGGCTTGTACCTGATCAGGTGTACAAACAAGATTTTCCTTTATTTTTCATTTGTTTTGAAGACGAGGTAAGATGGAAATGCAGTAGCATGGGAACCTTTATTATTTTGAAAAACTACATTGGGAGTACTTTAGTATTGTATATAAAAGTTATTTAAATGTAGAATGGTGCTTGGTTTTTACAGATATATAGTTATATATATCTGTAATGGCAAATAAAATAGTAGTAATAGGCATGCCATTTTCGCAACAGTTTTGTATTGTTACCTCTGACATAAGTGAATGAAATATTTAAAATGTTTATGATCTTTGGGTTGAATTGGGTATTCTTGTATTGTTAAGGTTAGGACATATAACAGGAAACTAAAATTATTAGAAAAAACTGTCATGTTTTTAATCCTGCATTCGTTCTCATAATATAATAGATCTTCTACAGTCCTTCACTTCAGTTGAACTGCACCAGATTATGAAATGCAAATTGCCTATTACATTTTCTCATTTATTATCTAATAAAAATGTGCAAATAGCATTCATCCTTCAAATGCCATTTATCTAATGTGATAAATGATTAGAACTTTGATTTAAAGATAAACCTTTTGTGATTTCTGAATAATATGTGGATTTTTTATAATTTTTAAAAACAAACCATTTGAAAAATAGTCATAGTTAAGAATATGCATCAAGAGTTATTGTAAAGATTTTAGAAAAGTGAAATAGTTGAAACAGATATTTATATGGTACTTAGTCCCACTGATTTTAGAAAAGCTTTTGCACAAACATACTATAGGACTGAATGTTAAATCCTTAATACTGGAGATCTGCATAGATCTTGGTTTCAGAGTTGTTGTAGATGGAAGTTATAAATTGCCATATCAGGGATTTACAAGAATTACTGTATGAACACTCTATTTTTATTTAGGAATAGGAAAAAATTGGCTTTCCTAGCAAATTGGAAAAGACATATAGCATAAAGGAATATGTTTATCATTCACTTCAAAAGAATAATGACATGAGAATGTGTGAGATAAAAATTCATACAGTATTACAGTAATTTCTACATAATATTTTTTGTATAAGCTGAATTAATTGTTAGTCATGAAGCAAAAATTTAACTTCAAGATAATGAATCTAAAATTTAATGTAAATGTATTGGGGAAATTGGAGGAAAAACTGTTTGCACCCTAGACTTCTGCCCATTTTTTTCAGAAGGATTGAAACAGACTTTTAATGGCCAAAGATTTGATGTTTTTGTACAGTAGTAATTATGTAAAACAAATAGGACTATATCATGCATAGTTATAGAGACAAGATTTGGATTTTTCCCCTCCTTCAAATTACATATGACATGCAATTTTATACTTTAAAGTTTTTTTTTAAAACTCTGTTAAGGCTTTTATAAGACTTGTACTACAGTTTCTTTTTGCACTGAAAGGGAAATAAGAATGCCAAAAAATTGGTTTGTATGTACAGGGTCAAGGGTTATTACAGCAGGATATTTTCTATGATGCTGTCCCGTAACTTCTAGTCTAATGCTTCATTTGTATATAAGACACTTTTGATTTACTGGGCTTGTACTATTATTGCTAGTATAGGTAAAAATATTAAGACAATGGATTAGGATACTCAATATCATACACTCAAGTATGTTGCCTTACAAGATGCCATTGTTTTGCATCTAACTCAATAATTCTCTTTTGACGCAAATAGCCTTATTAAATATGCTACATTTTATTTGATGATGTACTTCTTACATTGGAGCTTTATGCTTGACATTGCTTGATTAATTCATTACATTTTCACTGTCTTTTTTTCCACTGTCCATTTCTATGTAACTCCAGGGTTTTACAAAAAATAAGGAAATCTGTATAATGAAAACAGGAACAAACTATTTAAAAGGCAGCCTGCATATGACTAGTCCCCAAATTCTCAAAAGAACACTAGAACTTAAATGATTTGCGAAAAATGAGATTTTGACATTCCCTATTTCAGGGGACATGGTGTCCTACAGCACGGGGACAACTACAGAAAAGGCCTGTGATTATTCCTTAATCTCCCATTGGATGGAAAGTCTCCTGTAGGAATGCACAAGTTGAAAAATCTTGATAGGAGATAGTTGGAAGCCACAGCCCACAGGGTTTTAAGGGTAAAAGTCAGAACTCTGAATTGAACCTGCAAATAAATTAGCAACTATTGCTATTACAGCAAAGCACTTCTGAAAAACCATACCAAGAAAAATGCAGACTTGTCCGGGCAGTCTCTAGGAGTCAATACTGACTCGAAGGCACACAACACACAGTGCGATACCTCATTTATGTGTGGATGTCAAATTGCTGTATCAGACTAAGCAGCTGCTGTAGGCATATCATCACTAAAGGATAAAGTGTTGCAACACTGTGTTGCTAGATTGTTATATAGCTCTTCCCAAGCTCTCCAACTTAGTCGCATCCTCTTAGATTGAGTATAATGCAGTTAACTGCTGGGCATGAAAGTGGGAGAGTGCCATATTGCCTTCACCTCAGACAATGGAAATTTTTTGATGTTTCCTGACATGGTAATGAATTCAATGTGCAATGGACTTCCTTGGACTTACTGAACAAAGTAGATTTTTCAGATTAAATACCTGAAAATAGTGCTATATTGACATTATGCATGGCTAGATTTTCAAAGTTGCCCCTATATCATTAGCCTTGGTTGATTCCAAAAATGTAACATCAGCTCAGGCTGGTTGATATTTGGACAGAGTTAGCAGGATTGTAATCTAGACAAAGTTGGGGAGAAAAAATTCAGAAGTCAGCAGTGGCAAACTATATTGTTGCCAAGTAAGTTACATGGAATGCATGGTTGCCAGGCCCTGAGCTTGACTTGAGAGTGTCTCTACCTTTTAAGACCCTCCCATAGGCATCTGGCTGACTCTTGCTGCAAACCAAGCCAATGGTGGATTTACATTTTTTACTACCTGGTTTGCTCATGCACGCACGTGTGCAACACTTCTGCTCATGCGTAGAAGTGTCCAGGCAGGTGGGCGGAGGCTCCCACCACTATCACTACTGGTTCACCTGATCTAGGCCGAACCGAGGGCAACCCACCTCTGGTTCAAGGCCAGTAGATATTTTTAAAGCTAATCCTAAACACAAAACTAAGGTGCTGAAAAATGGAACATTTCTCATGGCATCCATCAAAAGAAACGTAACAATTGCGTGTTTTCATCCCTGGAAAGCAACACAAGAAAAGAAGTCATAGCAAAAAGAGAAGGGTTACAAAAACAAAAGAAGTCCCTGGTCCCTCTCACCCTGGGAAGAGAGGATGGCTGCCTTCCTTTTCGTCGTTCAGACCCTAGCTCCTCCTGGGGCCTCTTGTATGTCTTGTTTTCCTTTTCTTTAGATTTTATATTATGGATTCACATGTGAATAGTGGTTTTGCTGCCTTTCCCTATTAGGAGGGCTGGCTGCTAAGTAAGCACTGAAGGAGGTAAGAAAAATGTCCCAAATGAGACAGGACAAATACCAGAGATACCCCTGAATTCAGAAATGCATCCATCAATATAATTTTCAGAGGTTGGGGTTGATGTTCCCCAATTACCAACAGCAACGGCGTGCTACTGTTTGGAGTACATTAGAAATGGATGGAATATCGTTTTGCTAGTTACAGAAACAGTCCAACCACACTGATAAATGTGGAGTCTCCCTTCTTATTAAAAAGATTGTCCGAAGATGCTGCTGATACTGACTTCCCTATGGCCAATGCTAGGTCTCCTCGTCTCCCTATTTATTTGTCTGCTTGCATATTGACAAAAAAAGGTAACTTCTCTTTTTGGCCGCTGAGGTGAGGCTGACAGTTGCTTTTGCCGCAGAACGGCAGTAGGGAGCCGAAGGCGGAGCCTGCTGGTGTCCCAGAGCCGTTCAGGTTTAAGGATTTAGGGGCGGCCGCAAGGAAAGGACTGCGGCTCAGCAGCTCGGCGCGCCTTTGAAGCAGCAGTCCGGGTGAGCGAAGGCTAGTGGGACCCAGGGTTGGGTGGCTCTCGATTCGTTCAGCCTCCGAAGGAGCAATCACTTTCCAAGCCCGGTCTCTTTCCAAGCCCGGTCACATGTGGGAAGGGGCATCCGAAGGAGTCTTGAGAGGGCGCTTGCTGGCTGAGGGAGGTGAAAGCTTGTGATGCTTCAGAGCTGCATTTGCCGGCCTTAAAACTAACGGGCAAGGCCCGATCAGAAGAGCATTTTTACACCAGTAAAAACTGGGCTCTCGTGCCTTTACCTGCGGGTTTAGAAAAGCTTCTGCCGCGTTTAGGTAGGAATTCTGCTCCCCCCCTTTTCTTTTGTCTTTAGTCTTCGTCCCTTCGCGGAAGGTGACAGGATACCTTACAACATTTTAGATGCTGCTCCTCCCGTTTTCTGATAAGCCGGACGCCCTTCAGAGGCATTTAATATTCTGTTTGTCCGGAGTCTCTTTAGTTGAGACTGGTGGGGGGGGGAGGTTGAATGTAATGTGTAGTCTTGCTGCATTTAGAGACTTTTCCAAATGCATGTAAAATGTTAGTGATTTTATAAGTTAAAGGAAAAAAAATGCAACGATCATACAATTAAACCACTGTCGGCATCATAAGCAAGAGAAAAGTGGAAACGAACCAAAACAAGATACACATTACAAGGTCCAGTGAGGAATAGTAACACAATATAAAGCAAACTCCCTCCTTTCCTATATTATTAAATCTAGGCCAATGTTCCACCTTTTCATTTCTTCAGCATAAGGACATTTCAAAGGGACTCTCCTGATGTTTTGGCCAAGAGAGACATTGAATGTTTGCCCTATGTGTAGTGCTGAAGGACAATAGACTTTCACAAAGTCCTTTTCTGAAGTAGATCTTGCCTCTTGGCATTGGTCTGCCTTCCTAAATGGTGCTGATTATGGTTTGAATAATTCTTTGTATTATGGGATGAAATTATTTCTAGCCAGGAATGCAGAAATTATGATAATATGTTCTCTCTTGAGAACTTCATTGCTTGATAATAGGATGCTCTAACTTGTAATCAACCACTGAACTCAACATACTATATATATATATATATATAATATATATATATATATATATATATATATATATATATATATATATATATATATATATATATATATATATTTCCCACTTGTTCTGTTTTATTTTTCCTTACTTGTTAGCAGAGTAATGAAGTCCCCATTACCATCACCAGCATCATCCCTAACATGAAGTAATTTTGTATATTGCTCTTTTTGGAAAGCTATTGACGAATTGGAACATAACCACTTGAAAGTAATAAAAGGATTTCAGTTTATCTAACATGTATTATATGCGTGCACAGCTTACCTATCAAAGTCATCTACTCATGAAAATGTGAGATAGGAATCCCTATTAATGACATAGCTCAATAATAGTGCAGTCCTGTACAAGGACTGCATAAACATCTGGTAAGAACTGCACAAACATCTGGTAATGACTGCATAAACATCTGGTAATGACTAGATGAGATCAGTGTTTCCTTAGTCTTTTTACTAAAATAAGATCTACACCACTGTTTGCCTACTTAGTTTATAAGCATTATTTCTAAATGTTTCTTAGTTTATAACCATATATAGTGGATAGAATTTTTGATGTGAATAGGCATCCCTGTTTTTAATAGAGATGCCTCTACTTTTATGGCAAGGCTGAAAATTCTATAGTGGATCCATAACTTTTATACCATTCGAACTTGATGCACTGAATATGGGCAATACAAAACAACTTCCTACCCACCTTCTCCCCTTATGATTAACAAGAGGAAACAGATAGGCTTAAGACTGTGAAAATCCTCAACAGCAGTTAACGTATTCTTTCTCCCACTCAGAACATTGCTGGTGGGAAAACTCCATCTGTGGAACTTCTACAAATAAACTTGAATACCTGTGATAATGTAAACAGTGTCTCAGTAGCAAATCTTCCTTTCCAGTAGAAGAGGTGTAACTCCTCCTGCATTCAGAGATATCTTAGCGTGTTCTAGCTAGTTTGTTTCCTAAATATTGCACCTTTATTAATTTCTGTACTTTGTTAATAGAATGAGGAGACAATGAGATATATTACTGAAGTTGTCAGCAATTATTTGAATCTCATACACAAGCACATTTTGTTGCAAGGTACAAATACATTTTCCCTGCATGTAATCACTGTGCAAGCAGATCAGTATGATAGATAAGATCTTTATTAGATTAGTTTGATTAATTTCAATACAATACAATTCAATACAACCAATTTCATTGTATTTAAGTACAATGACAATAAAGATTATACTTATTAGAGAAGATTAGGTATACCCATGCCATAGATAGCATGCCACTGATAATAGACATCACCAGTTTTAGCATGTTTATGCTACTCTGTGCAAACTAGATTTCTATGGTAGATATTACCTTGCCAGCTAATATATTGTTCTTTACATTCCACCTTCCACACAATCAGGATGGTAGGTTATTGCAACATTTGGTATTGGCTCTAAACACAAAAGTGCAGGACTATACTATGACGACTTCTTTACCCTCCTTTTTTCCTAGTTTTCCCCTAAACTATATCTATCCATTCATGCAGAATATTTGTTGAGCTGCTTGTTCCATTCAAGTGTGTGTGTGAAGAGAGATCATTCATTCTTATCTTTCTGCAAGTTCAGAGTTTTCTTGAATATACTGGTGTTCCTAACGTACGCTGAAGCCAAAACAACTTGCAATCCAATACATTTCTAATCCAAAAAGATACCATTGAACTGAATGGGCCTTATAGCCAGCTAAATAATATTGTAGCCTAAATCCTGACAGCAAAACCAGCTAGGCAACTTCATGTTTGCATGAAATATATCTGTTGGCCATGATGACAGAACTGTGGGAAAATGCCAGATTGGCAGAGACAACTTTAGTTGTCTGGTTTCTGGGGATAGATTTTAATGGGCAAAAACAGTGCATGGAGGAACTCCTTTCATAAAGCATATTGCCTTGTTGCATAATACATGGGGTTGTTTTTGTTTTGTATTTTGTTCATCTGGTTATCGTTAAAGCTTTGTAAACCTTCCAGGCACAATCCTAATGCATTCTTGGCAAATGCCTAGTCATGAATGCTGCCACCGCCCACTTTATTCCAGGCAAGCAGCAATCTTCTTTCCATCAGTACTAATGAGCACCACTAATTCATATCAAAATCTGGCTTAAAGAACTAGAAGGGAACAGAAAGAAACAAAAGGACAAAGAAAAATACTGCAACACAACAGCAGCCATATGGTGACTATGCTCGACACCTCCTGCATCTCAGAAATAATAAGGAGTTGTCTGTCTCCTCTTTTTAAAAAACTCATCGAGCCGAGGAGAGGGGTGGGGAAAAAATCTTCCTTATTGTTACTGACTTTTCAGGCTTTGATTTTCATAGGCTTCATTTACTTGGATAGACAGATGAGATTTATTTTACCCTTTTGAGTTACCTTCTCTATTAATGGTCTCATGTATGATTCTACTTCTAGAAAATGGACAAAATAAACTACATTCTCCTGACGGCATTCATTATCCTAACAGTATCCTCCACCTCTGGTAAGTATTGTGGGCAGTGAGTGGTCATGCCAAGCTGGTTGTACTAAGTTGTCCTAGATCCTGCCTCAGTATGGTGTTTGAAATTCTGGATAGCCAGGAAAGCAGTTTGAGTTCCTTCCCATATTCGGCTATTCATATAAATATTTAATCAGATGTCTATTTTACAATGTTCAAATGTTGGAGAGTTAGATGAGTCCAAGCTCTGAATATTATTATTTTTATTTGTCAGTTATCAATAGAAAAAAAAATGCTGTTCATCTCATGGTTTGCTAGATTGTTATAGTTCTTTTTCAACTGATTTCCTAAATTCATGTGCAAATTTTTTCTTTTAAAAAGAGAAGGGTTAAAAAAAAAGTTGTTTTGCCTGAATGACCAATTAAACAAAAATCTTAGTAGAAATAAAATAAGATTTCTGAAGGAACAGCAGATTTCAGCAGATTCAATCCATATCTGGGTCACTTTCACAATCTGTCTCTTGCTAAAATCTTAAAGCAGCTTTAATCAAATATTCTGCTAGCCCTCATGTGCATAAAAGCTAAAAGTTCCCCTCGTGTATACCGTATATACTCGAGTATAGGCCGACCCGAATATAAGCCGAGGCACCTAATTTACCACAAAAAACTGGAAAAGTTATTGACTCGAGTATAAGCCTAGGGTGGGAAATGCAGCAGCTACCGGTAAATTTCAAAAATAAAAATAGATACCAATAATGTTTTTGAATATTTATTTCAAAGAAAAACAGTAAACTAGCGGTGTATTCAATGAAATACTTCACTCACCTCATGATGCTGATGTCCCGCTGTGATGATGATGTCCCGTGCAGCCGCGGGAGCGATGTCCCGCCTCCTATGACACACGGCACAGTGATTCCTATCATTGGATCACTGTACCAGAGGAGGTGGGACATCGCTATGTGGCTGCTTGCCATAACAAGGAGGAGGTGGGACATCGTTGCAGAGCGGCAGGAGGGGGAGGAAGGGGAATCGTAAGACAGCCCTGCATTACATTAGAACGTGAGGAGGGGGGATGGTGCGGTGCGCGCAGCGCGCAAACTGACACAGAGGGAGGGGAAACTCACAGGGGCACTGGGCCATTCACGAGTGTCACCCAGCGGCATGGCCCCGCCCCTTTTTCTCCTCCATTTCGGGCAAATTTTTCACTGACTCGAGTATAAGCCGAGGCGGCTTTTTTCAGCCCAAAAAGTGGCTGAAAAACTAGGCTTATACTCAAGTATATACAGTATGTACTAGTCGTTTCTGGCTCTGGGGGGTTGGTATTCGTCTCCAAAGATCCAGTGCTGTCTGAAGACATTCTCTGTAGTCATGTGGTCGGCATGACTAAACACCGAAGGTGCACAGAGTGCTGTTACCTTCCCACCAAAGGTGGTTTCTATTTTTCTACTTGCATTTTTACATGCTTTCGAACTGCTAGGTTGTCAAAAACTGAAAGAAGTAACAGGAGCTCACTCTGTTATGCGGCATTAGGGATTCAAACCGCCGAACTGCTGATCTTTCTTATTGACAAGCTCAATGTCTTAGCCGTATGTATGCATGCACGCATGCATGCATCATATGCACGTAAACAAATAATATTGATTAGATAATCACCTTAGTTTACCAAACAAGACTGTTACTAAGTTACTGAGATAATAGATGTAAAATAATTGAATGGTTCTACAGAAGTCTGGCAGATAAGATACTGTTTATGTTTCAGGCTATGCACTTCGATGTTATTTCTGTGAACAAAGTCCTTTTCTCTGTAGAAGCAATCTCACCTGTTCTGAGGAAGAAGACGCTTGCTTGCAAATTAGAATGGGTATGTATACACTGCAAGTATAAACTGAATTGTGGCATACCTATGTTCCGTATAAGTATGTTCTGCTACAAGTGTGTATATCCTCTGAGAAGTTAATCTCCACTGTTAAGTAAATCACAAGTTAAGTTGTGATTTCTTCTACTCTCATAGTGAGTATGAGGCTGTCGCTGTAAAAGTTTTTCTGTCAGATTCCAACACATTATTTTAAAGCTTTTGAACTAAAAAAAAGACGTAGTGAAATGATATTTTTACTTATTAAGAAAAGAACACATGTCCATTATCAAATCTTAGTATGTCACATTTTTAAAGAAGGCAAAATGCTGTTTGAAGTCCGGATGGTTGGAACAGTTGCTAAAGAAAAAATGATAAAACTCAAGGATTATAATACAATGCTTTTTCAAGAATATCCATAAATTGTAACACTCATGATGGCTGAATACAGGTAATCCTCAACTTACAACAGTCAATTTAGTGACCTTTCAAAGTTACAACAGCACTGACAAAAGTGACTCATGACTGTTCCCCATGGTCATGTGACCAAAATTCAAACAATTGGCAACTTACTTATTTTGATGGTTAGGGTGGCCTGAGGGTCATGTGATCTGACAAGCGAAGTCAATGGGGAAGGCAGATTCACTTAACAACCGTATTATAGCACTAATTTAACACATACAGTGAGTCATTTAATCACTGATCGTAAAAGAAAGATCGTAAAATGAGGCAAAACTCATTAACAAATATCTCACTTAACAACATAATTTTTGGGCTCAATTGTGGTTGTTAAGTCAAGAACTACCTGTATAGGAAATTATCCTAAAAAGAGAAATCTGCAGAAGCTGGGAATTATCCTAAATAATCCACTCTGGTAAATTACTTAAATTAATTAGAGGCTTAATTCTGTGGGCACTTTGACACATATCTTGTCCTCCATCAGGCTTTTTGTCTCATTAGGATTTTAACAGGAGACGTCTGGCAGCAACTTTTTCTGACTTAACACATTTTTACTAAAATGAGTTCATAAAAGGCTTTTGTAAGCTACAGGAGTTCATGAAAGCTTATGCCTGTTAGTAAAATGTATTAGCTGGGAAAAGTGCTACTAGACTCCTAATTTTTTTGCCATCATAGATGTTTCTCCTCCAACAATGTTAATAAAATTATCAGTTTAATCATACCCCTACAAAAAGGTGATAAAAAAGCACTTGGAAACCTAACCTACAGTAGTTTGACAAGAATGCTCAGATTCTTGGACCTCAATTTCTGTTTCCTGAAACTTACAGTCTTATGTAATCTGAATTTTCTATTCCTGAAGTCATCCACGTCCAAATAGAACCTCACTCCTTGACCTTTTCAACTAGGGTGGGCTCAGAAATTAAAAAGGGCTGTACAGAGTTTTGGATTATGAGTACAACTGGGTGCTTAACAGCAACATTCCTTTGGCCCCAATTCTGCTTTTTCTCCAGAAAACAGCTTTCTAAGATCTGGATATGACAGCTTGAGTCCCTCCAGAAATATTATACCAACAAATGTTAATATTACAAACGTATACATGAACTTAATAAAAGATGAAATTCTATAGAAAGAACATGCAAGCACCCTTTTTTTGTCTTTTAATGACCCCCATAATCCCTTGCATCGGGGTGGAGTCAAGGCAAACGGAATGGAGCTGAGAGGGTTTACTGGCCGGATGACCTTCCTGTCACCAATGCGGAGTTCCCAGCAGATATATTCTCATCGTGCCCACAGAGAGAAATATCTGCCTCTACCTAGGATCGAACTCACAGCCTCCTGTTTGTAAGGCTCCAGCTCTAGGCCACCGCTCCACTCGGCTGCAAGCATCCATGAGAAATAAAATGTTTGGAATGTTTGGAATGTTATTATAATTTATAGGCCGCCCTTTTCCCTGAGGGGACTCAGGGCGGCTTACAAAACACGGGAAAGGGGGTACAAAGACAAAAGACATAAGACAATACATAATATTAAAAATAGAGCACAACATTCATTCATCATTCGGGAGGGGACAAACTAAGATTTTTCATCCCCAGGCCTGACGGGCTAGCCAGTTCTTGAGGGCTGTGCGGAAGGCCTGGGCGGTGGTGAGGGTGCGAATCTCCACGGGGAGATTGTTCCATAGCGTCGGAGCTGCAACTGAGAAGGCTCTCCTCCGAGTAGTCGCCAGTCGGCACTGACTGGCGGATGGGATTCGGAGGAGGCCTACCCTGTGCGATCTGATGGGACGCAGGGAGGTAATTGGCAGAAGGCGGTCTCTCAAATAGCCAGAATGAATTATGTAAAATCATTGCGCATCGCCATCATGGTTTCTATTTTCCATTGGGAGGGGTACCTGAAAGCAGTCACTAATTCACAGATTGATAAGATTGCTTTTCTTTCAACTAGATCAGTGATGGCGAACCTATGACACGCGTGTCAGTGCTGACACGCGTAGCCATTTGGGGTGACACACAGGATTTCATGCGATTCATCCTCGGCTCCTGCACGGCCGCCGAGGATGAAAGAATCTGTGCTGGAGGAACGGGGGGGGCGGGACGTGTGATCTCCCCCCCCACTCACTTACTGTATCGCCGCCGCCCCTTTCTGAGCGCAGGGGCTGCTGGTAAGGCGTGCGTGCCATGCGCACACACGTCATCAGCGCGGCAAGGGAGGACCCGCAGGAGAGGAGCGTGGGAACAGTGCGTGCCTCTCTCCAGTCAGGCCGGCACAGAGAGTCTACTCCTGGGACTGTCGGTTACGACCGCACCACACTTATCTCAGTTCACGGCAGGGCTGTGGAGTCTGCTGCTTCCAGCTCCACGTCCTCATCAACATGCCGCTCCGGCCCACCCCCGCTATGAATATTCATATTCTTCGCCCTCGCGTCACTAGGAATATTCATAGCAGGGGCGGGCTGGAGCGGCATGTTGATGAGGACGTGGAGCTGGAAGCAGCCGACTCCACAGCCCTGGTTCACGGCACCCCAAACAAGTTCAATAATATCAAGGGCAACATACGAAATCGACTGATGAACAAAGAAGTTACTAAACAGGTATGTTAAATAATTTGTTTTTGGTTTATTAAATACAATTATATATTGCAATTATACATTTTTGTAGTTTAAACTATAAATTGCGCAAAATTATGGTTTTGTCGAAGTGACACACAATGCGAGTTATGCTTGATTTTTTGCTGATTTTTGACTCACCACGCCAAAAAGGTTGCCTATCACTGAACTAGATCATAGTGGCAGTAATCAAAGCTTTCCTACCAATCAGGGAACAAAATACAAGAGGAGAAAGGTCTCTCTAGACTCTTTGCCCTAATTGGCAAAGTAGAAATTGGAAGATTTGGGGGAAAATGTAGTTGGTTCATAATTTAATTCTTAAAGGGGCTGCAACTTGTTTTCAAACTTTCACAGAGGACGGGCTGCTTGAATAAATAGAGAAGCATTATGCCCATTTGAGATCTGAAATCTTTCTAAATCCTTTTTGATGCATGCTTGCTCAGCCCTATAATGTGTGCTTCCTATATGCCAATGGTCCATACAGCATCTTCTTCGTGGATCTCTCAATCCACGGATGACAAAATCAAAACACCATTCTTGCAACTCATCAAAGGTTTTGCCACATTAACTCTGCAGTTTCTAATCTTGAGCAGCAGAGACAGTAACTTTTATACTTGTGCTTTAAAACTAAAAGATGCTATGTAAATCATTAAGTTATTTTGGGTGATTCCAGTACAGTAGAGATCTTTGTGAGATGCCTCTACTGGAGAAAGGTTGAGGGACAGAAAAAGTTATGGATTACCTTCCAGAACATTAAGGAAAATGGTATAAGTGGCAATGAAATTGCCTCTGACCTCTTGTTCCTACAGAATCCTCTACTGCAGGGTTATCAATTTTGCATCGTCACAGTGGCATCATGTAACGTATCATGATGCCCCCCTTCGCTAAACTGGGTGTGGGCGAGGGCAGTGTGTGATGTAACCGGCCTGTGGGCCCCAAGTTTGACACCCCTGCTCTCATGGATTTACAGTCCTTCTAAAAAACATGTATGGACTTCTCTGAGGAGGTATGTGCTAATTTCTGGATCTACATATGATAAGACAAATATTGGAAAAGGAAGCTAATGGAAATCAAGGAAATGATTTGTTTTTAAACGGTTATTTGAAATAACATTCCATGTTATACTTTTAGTGGCAAAATAGGTAATTTTTCTTTGTGTGAAAATGTATATCTTGCTTGCATTTCATCAGACGCAAAATAAATCTCAATTTATATTTTGATTTACTTTACAGTGAATTTGAGAACATACAAGTGCTGGAAAATGTCACAATGCAGCAAGGATGTTGTAGCCCGGGAATTTAGCGTTGACAGTTTTAGACACCTTTGCTGCCAAAGAGATTTCTGCAATAAGAGTCCAAGCCTCCTCGTCAGTACCATTCCCATTGGTATTTCAGCAGTGATTGTGGTTTGGATGATGTCCCGATAATATCGAGATACAAAGTAATATGTTCTCTGCATATCCCAATTCTCCCCAGATATACAAGCACTTTTACTGGAGCAGCTAAAGCTATTTGAAGAAGCAATGTCTTTTTAACCAGAAGTGTTAATGCTAAACTAAAAAAGAAATGGTGAAGAAATATATAAAAATGGAAAACCAGTTTTGTAAGAAAGTACTCTCACTCAGTGCATGTTGATAGTCTTTGACTATTGAGTCTTATCCTTAATATTTAATCTCTGGTTAATCCATGGCAACAAAAGTTTTTGTTTATTATATTTCTGGGCAGTTTTGTTTTGATAGGAAGCAGATTTACATTGTTTTCCTTTATTACTCTCAACAGCTGCATGTTTATCAGTAAACATGGATACTGTATTTCACAACTCACTTTTAATGCAAGCTCATCATAAACATGTTTAAGAGGTTACTGAGACAAATGGTTGTAGGATCCCACTGTTTATAGTCCTACATTGACAGATTTCACCTTCTATCTATTTTAACATTCTATAGTAATCTATTATCCAGGTGTTAAGCTAACTGTTCTACAGAGAACTCATATTATGTGGCACTTTATGTAGTATACGCAGTAACTACACAGCTTTGCTGCTTCAAAACCTATTTCCTATTCCTTAGCACATTTACACAAAGAGCCTAATATTGACAGAGCTTAATTTAAAAGTGTAATCTTCCCCTTTTCATTGCATTGTTTTCTGTGAAGACTTTATTCAGCAAAGAAACTCTGAAAAGTTTTAACAGAGTCCTTCCTATGATAAGCACATTTTAAAAGTATATTGTATATGGACAATTGTTAACATTAATTTGCAGATTTTTCCATATATTTAGAACTGTAGGTATCTTAAAAAGTACTGAAACTACTATGTGCAATATGTTCTACTTACACTATATGTATAAAGATTCTTGAGGGAACCCTGGCTTTGCTTTGCTATGTATAAATCCTTTGTATTAGTAGTCTATAACATTATTATAATTTATTTCAGTGGGAACCAATATGGCCCAAGGAGGCAAAGCTGATGGACAAAGATTATTCACTTTCCTCCACTAATTAAATGAAGGAATTAGTAGTCTATACAGACTCAGTTAGAACTGACAGAGAAATCCAAAAGAAGACAAAAATCTTCCAACTATTGGGGATTCGTAAACAGACTAGCACCATATGTGAATGCAATGAACCTGAGTTTTAGGAAATAGAGAAACCAAAAAGAAAAGTACCTACCTCTGTACTTATTTAACCAAGTTGCTTAGAATTATACAACTGTCCTGGCTGAATTCACCCTCATCACTTCAGCAACAAAATTAAGCAGTCACATTTTATCCTACTGTGGTGAGCAAACCAGCTATTTTTTTTTAAATCCTTAAGATGGAATATAACAAGTCTAATTTCATTTAACAAGAAAAAAAACTTATCTGTTTATACAAAACATATTATGTATGTTATACATATTTAACAAAGGTATCACAATAAACACTAAGAGGCCATATACTAATCTTGTCTAATATTTTAAAGTAAATGTTATTAACCCTTCTGATTATAGATAGAAATAACCCTGTGTTGCCATTTAGTGATAATCTAGATTTTTGCGGCTGGCTATGATAGGCCTGCAGAATTACACTATTTTCAAGCTGTTTGTCAGTGACTACACAACTCTTGATATAATAATAATAATAATAATAATAATAATAATAATAATTGAAATTGAAAGGGAATTGAAATGCCCAATGGCCAACTAATTAAATGCAACAAAAATGAAGCCTACAAATACTTAGGCATTCTGCAGTTGGATAACATCAAGCATGGAGAAGTAAAAACTATTGTCAGGCGAGAGTACAACAGAGTTAGGAAAATTTTGAAATCTAAATTGAATGGTGGAAATACAATTAAGGCCATAAATACCTGGGCAATACCAGTTATAAGATACACAGCTGGTATAGTTAACTGGACACAAGCTGATTTGGACATTTTGGACTGAAAAACCAGGAAACTAATGACAATGCACTACAGTTTACATCCACGTGGTGATATTGATAGATTATACCTGCCCCGAAAATCAGGTGGCAGAGGATTATTACAAGTGAAGCAAACAGTTGAAGAAGAAAAACATGCACTGGCTGATTATTTAAAAGAAAGTCAAGAACATCTATTAATCGAAGTAAAGAACAAAAATCTACTGAAGGCCCAACAGACGAAACAAGAATACAGAAAAGATGTGATAAAATCAAGAATGGAGAGTTGGCAGAACAAAGCACTGCATGGCCAATTTCTGGAAAAAATAAAAGATAAAAGTGGACAGTGAACAAACTTGGTTATGGTTAACAACAGGTACATTAAAGAAAGAAACAGAGTCACTTATCCTGGCTGCGCAAGAACAAGCTATCCGCACAAATGCAATTAAGGCCAAAATCGAAAAATCCTCTGATGATGCCAAATGCAGACTTTGCAAAGAAGCTGATGAAACTGTTGATCACATCCTCAGCTGCTGTAAAAAAATCGCGCAGACTGATTATAAATTGCGGCACAATTCAGGAGCACAAATGATCCATTAGAATTTGTGCAAAAATTATAATATTAAAACAGCAACAAACTGGTGGGAACATCAGCCTGAAAAAGTCACCAAAAATCAGATGGTCAAGATCTTGTGGGATTTCCATATACAAACGGACAAACTACTGGCGCATAATACACCAGACATCACACTGGTTGAGAAAATAAGGTCACAATCATAGACATCGCAAAAGCAGGTGATAGCAGGGTCGCTGAGAAGGAACATGAAAAAATCGCAAAATACCAGGACTTGAAAATCGAAATTCAACAACTATGGCACAAACCAGCAGTGGTAATTCCAGTGGTAATTGGCACATTGGGTGCTATTCCAAAAGCACTGGAATTACATTTAAAACAGTTAAAAATTGACAAAATCACCATCAGTCAAATGCAAAAAGCCGCACTGCTTGGATCTGCACGCATATTACGAAAATACGTTATGACGTCCTAGGCCCCTGGGTGGGGCCCAACTAGTAACCAATGCCAAATCCAGCGAAACAACTGGCCGCTGTGATACAATTGTTATAATAATAATTCACTGTGTCATGAACTAATTGCATGGGCAAATCTGCCAGATTCATAAGGCTGAAAATATAGTAAGTAAATTTCATAGGATATCATCATTATATTATACTAATAAACTTGAAATAGTTTTGTATTTATAAATATTGTATAAATATTAGATGCTTAATGTGGACCTTAGATCACCACATACCCTCTCAATTCTCAGTCATGTAACTAGCATGCAATTGCTCTCTCCTTTGCCTACCTCTTTTTGAGCCCACTTGATCCTTGGCATATCAATATAATGAACAATGGATGGGTCTAGTTCAAAAAGCACATCTAGGAATTTTAACATAGCTATTTTCAACCTAATGTCTTTCAAAGGTTTGGGGCTTCCGGTCCTATAATTCTTATGCTAGTTGACAATTATATGAATTGGTTGAATCAATTAGAGATGCCAAGATGAATAACAACGTATTCTACAATTTCTAGGATTTAAAGCCTTTAAAGCCCTGCCGCCGGGGCCCTGCCGTCATGGAGGCTCGGCCATCCCTCATCCCTCAGGCTGGCTCTGCTGGTACAGCAGTGCTGCTGAGCCTGCCTGCCCGTCGCCTCCAGTCCTCCCTCGCCCTCTCCGCCCGCCGGGATGGAGCACATCAAGCATGTCCCGCTGAATGGCCAGCCCGGAAGGCATGCCGGCACTTTAAAGTGTATGCCGCCTTGGCCCGCCATAGAGCGAAACATGTCCTGGTTTGTGGCCGGGCGGCACGCTGGCACTTTAAAGTGCATGCCTCCCGGCCACAAACCAGGACATATTTTGCTCTATGGCAGGCCGAGGTGGCATGGCTTTAAAAAAAAAAAAAAAAAAATGAAAAATAAAAATAAATGTGCCAGCCCGTGCCAGCAGAGGCGGGTAAAAAAAAACAACCACACACACACGGACAATAAAAACAAATTACAATTATTTACAAATAATTTTGAATTCCTTCCCCCTGCCCCCCCTCCCTCTGACCCACATACCTTCCAGGTGCATCAAAAATGCAAGATTTGGTCTAGCCAGGGCCAGGCAGGCTAGGATAGTTGCTGCTAGAGTCACCACGTGGATGACTCTGCTTAAATGTTTTAAAAAAGCCTCTAAACAAAGTGCCCTCTGCAGGAGGAGGCAGGAGAATCACTTGCCTCATTTGCATAAGGAATTTTTCGCTTTTTAACCCTTGCTTAACTCTTAAAGGCGAAAAAATCCTTATGCAAAGGAGGCCCATAGTTCTCTCGCCTCCCCCTACAGTTAGCACTAAGCAGACTCAGAGTCACTGTGACTTGGAGTCTGGCAGCAACTGCCTTGGCCTTTTTAATTATTTAAAAAATTCTTTCCTTTTACTCATGAGACTGGTGAGACCCCTCCTCCCCTGCCTCCAGCTGCACGTCCTGGTAGACTTGTTCATCTCATTACACTGATGAGAATGTCAGACAAAAAATAAAGTACACATGTGCTTGATAAAATGTGGCACAATAAAAGAGAAAGAAAATATTTTCTGCAGATATTTCTCCCCATTAGGGATTTTTTTTAAGTCCAAATTTATACTTACGAATGGGAATATCAATTTCATGCAGTTTTTCATCAGGCCAATATTCACCTTGTCAAACAAACAAATCAGAACAAAACAAAAACCTTCCTGGATTACATCTTGCTTTTCCCAGCAACACAACAGTTTAAAAAGACCAGAGTGAGCTTAATGTGTGAATAAAGAAAACTATATTATTTTTTCCCTTGGTGATTTGATAATTTTTAGCTTTATACTACCAACAAGTAAACTGCATTTCAATTCTCTTGAATTGTACTTTTTATGGCACAATAATCCATGAGTTAACCCTGTGATGGTGAACCTATGGTACGCATGCCAAAAGTGGCATATAGAGCCATCTCTCCATGCACGTCAGCCGTTGCCCATTGCTCTTCCGGGTTCCAGCTGGTCTTTGCATGCATGGGAGCACCAGAAACTGGAAGAGCAGCTCCCGGCATGCATGCACAGGAGCAACGGAAACAGGAAGACCTGACCTCCCTGTTTCTGGTGTGTGCATGCACAATGGCCAGCTGGTCTTTGTGGTGCATGCACACCAGAAACCGGAAGACCAGGTGACCAGCACGCATGTGCACTCCGGAAACTGAGTTCATGTGTGTGCCAGGGAACTTCTCTTTCAGTTTCCCACATTCCGCCATGCCCGCATGCATGTTCCTGTTTCGGCATTCGGTGCACCAATATTGATTTAACCAGTGCTTTCCGAATTAATCCATTGGCAGTGTTGATCTTCTGAACCATAAAGAATTCAAATAACATTGCAGCCTACCAAGCTGTGCAAACAGAGCCAACACTCTGGTGTTTCATAGGTAAAGCTATTATTCTCATTGTTTACAGCTTTGCATAATAATGCTATTCTTTTGTAGGAAGTTAAAACCCACTCCTAGAAAAAATGATATATCCTGGGAAATATTAAAAAGGCAGAATATTATATTTTCCGGGATCAGAAATGGACAAACATGTTTTTCAGGAAGCAGACTCAGTCTTAATAGCCCCCACTTTTGTCAATGGGCCATTAAAAAGCCTGGGCACTCTATTCTACATAACAAAGTCCTCTCCCTTATCTCCAGGGTGATGGGATTAAGCCATGATAGGATTAGCCCTTTACCTTTCTCACTACAGACCACCTGGTAAAAAGCAATGCTCAACCAAACATGGACTCACACCTTACAGAGTTGTCCCTGCATGACTCCATGGCAGTCTGACAATCAATCAGAATACAAGCTCAAGATCAAAGGCCTGAGAGAGCACAAAACCAGGAACTTTCAGCATCTCGGTCTCTTTTTCTTCTTCACCCAACATCTGGAAGGATGTGATTCCCCCTTTTCTGTTCAGGAGCTCATGCCATGTGACCCTGTTCACCATTAAACCATCTTTCCAAGTAGCCTCCATGTTTCCAGTGTCTTTCCCCACTTGGAACTGAACCCAGAAGGACATTTCTTCCAACACTTTCATACCACAATATCTATTTGTCAATTAACAAGTTCACACTCTTTCCCCCAGTTTGTGCGGTCTTTTAACTGACGATTTTTCCTGGCATTAAATGGATACAAGATGGAAAATGGAAATACAGGATGCTAAGCGTATTTTTTGCCACTTAAAATTTCTCCCCTAAGAAAGTTCTTTTATATTTAAAGTTTCATGCAGTTATCTGTTGTAGCATTTGAAATATAGGTGTTCCTACTTAAAGCTGCATTGGAAATCCACATTTTTCAAAGTCTAATTCACATTACTTGTGAACAAGGTATCTTGAATTAAAAAATTGATGATGTATTGGCTCATCTGTGTTTAGATCTTCTAATACTGCTCCGGATAGGACTCCGAAGCACATATCCATAAAACAACAGTTTCCTTAAGAATGTAGACCGAGTCTGCTATGTATTCTGAGCGCGTCCTAAATACGTTTTAGCATAGTTAAGTTTTGGGCACGGCTCGGTGGAGCAAGACAGCATATCACGCGGTAGCTTCCGTCATCAGGAATTGGAGATTGCCAAGTACCCCCGAGAGAGTCTCGTAAAAGAGCAAGCATTTTGGGTTCCCGTTGTGTAACTGTCATACATACATACATACACCACCATCATCCCTAGAATAAAATGTTTAAAATGTATTGAAATATTCTGTTTTCCTCCCCTCTTCGCTGATATTCCTATTATTATAGTACGTGTTACTCTCCTCAACCCTTGTGATTAATCTCACAAATATCCCCCTACAGCTTTAGCTGAAAGGCAAGAAATAGCTGTTTATGTACAATCTCCATGATAATGCAGCCAATAAGGGATGGGGAAACCTATAAACTGGCCAATGAAAATCAACATTAGGTTGGCTCCGCCTCGGCCGAGTTATATATAATTCCCTTCACGAATGAGAGCATGGGCGTAGGTTGACAAGCTTCGGCTTCGTTGAATTGTCTCCGTTTGCTGCCTGGTAAGTATTGGGTGTTTCCCCCCGTTTCAAAACGAGGCCTCTGGCAGGGCCGGTGCGCTTGAGTTGGTTGTTCCAAATGCTCCTTTGAAATCCGCTAGCCAGTCGGATTGCTAGCTTGGGTCAGCGCATGCAGGTCGTTTATCGGGGGCGTAGCGTAGATTTTTCACCCTAGGTACCGTCGGGTTTTAGTTTGGATTTAACGCGGGATTGGAATAGCAAGGAGGCACAAAAGAAATGGCGAACGAGTGGGAGGCAAAAATAAAAAAAAGATTTTAAAAAATAGCGGTTTAGTCTTTCCTGCTTGCTTTGTTTTATTCAGAAATCCAAATTTAACCGCCTCTCTCTGCTCGGGGTAAACGTTTTTCCTTCTTCCCAGAGTAGATACAAAGTTGGGGGAAAGCGGGTGGCCGCCTTCAAGCCAACGCTGTGAAAGGTAGAAGGCTGGCAAGCAATTTGGACTCGGTTGCCAAAAAAAAAGTTATTAATGGACGTGCGAAAGTGACGCTTGAATTTCAGCTCTTTTGGAGCGGCTCACCTTTTTGGAGACGACGCCTTGTCGCCGCCCCGTAGCGTTGTTGCTCCACTCCAAAGGCTCGGGCGCCCCACCCCACCCCACCAAGAAAGATAGCACGCCTGAGTCAGATGGAAAGTTGGGGGAGCCCTAAGCTACGTAAAACATTGCACCGCAAGGTCTCCCAGACGGGCGGCAAAACAATCTTCGATCAACGCCTACGCCCGCAGACAAACCCCGCAGACGAATTATTTGCGGGCGGAAAAAAGCAGGATACACCTAAATAAAGTATGCTTTTTTCATTAACTGCAAGCAAGCATTAAAAATGAAATGAAGAATGAACTCCTCCTTTGAGTAACGGATTCATTTTCTTGCTCGATTTCTCAAAACCAAAACCTGTATTTATTAAATGTATAGGCCAGCCATCACACCAGAGGATGGCCCTACATTTAAAATCTTGAGTTAATAAATATTGCCACTAAAAATAAATAAAAATGTCTAAGATAAAGACAGTGGCAGAATCTTTTCCCAATCCGTTAACTACTTTCAGGATGACACGCCCCTCCCAGGGCTCTAGGCTGATTGGCAGAGCCAGGTTTCAAGGCCTTTTGGGAACCTTCACAAATGAATTATTTGCTCCAATGATATGCTGTGCAGCTTATTGCCATTTTAAAACTTATTAACAACTAAAGCATATATTAAAAAAGGGAGGCCTAAACTGTTTGTGGGCGTTTCAGGATTCCAGGTGGGCGGTAGGGACTTAGGAGGTTAAAACCTCCTTTTGAAGGAGTGCGAAGCAAACGCGAGGAGAGGATAGCAGGGACAGGCAGAAGCCAAACAGAGCAGTTGCAAAATAGGATAAAGAAAAGTTATAGGCAGGAGAGAATTGTTGGCTAATAATAATAAATGGGCTAAGTAGAATGGGCTCAGCCTTACTTTTGTACATTGCCCTAAGGAAGGTAAAAAAAAGATAAAAAGGAAAAGAAAAAATTAACAAAAAGGGAAGACAAATAGAGAAAAGGGGATAAAATAAAGGAGAATAAGCAGTGTTTAGTCTGGCTCATAAAGTTAAAAACATAAACATGCATAAAATAGAAATAAAAAGATAAATAGCTGATGAGAGCTAAATAGTTTGAAATAGTTCTATACTAGTCTCCCTTTATTTAGCACACAATACAACACAAAAAGATAAATGTACGTACATTTCTTTTTTTAAAAAAACATCCTCCTTTCTAAAAAATATTCCACACTTGCGCAAAAACTGGTGGGCAGTAGAAAAAGGTTGACTACCACTGGTTTAGCTTATGCTTAAATCTGAATTTGGTGCTACAGCATAGACATAATGTGTTTTAAACTACCCTCGTGTGTCTTTTTAATAAAATATAGCCAGCTTCATACCCCTGCCACATATAGAACACTTACTGTTCATATGTTAAGGATGTGCATAGAGAGGATTGAAAATATTATGGCTAGAAGGACTTAATACTTCCACAAAAACTGGTGAGAAGTTTTAAGAAAAAGCGGAGGAGGATGCAATATATGTGTGTGGTAGTGAAAAGGATTGAAATGTATGGAAATACATATAGTTAATAGTGTTGATGCTGATTAGTTTTAGCTGTTTTCTCCCCTTTCTGTTTTTTTCCCCATTCCTTTTTTCACTTTGCCAGTAGGAATGAGGTGACTATTTATGCAGTTTAATTGCCATTTTTACTGTTGTACTCAAGAAATGCTTGTACTTATTTGGGATTTTGATGTGTTATGAGACAAAAGTCCCAGATGATATGGGGATGCATAAAATCAATTTAAATGATACAGCTAAAATGGTGAGAGACCTCCAGAAAAGAGTGTATTTTGGAGTACTGGGTTAAGTACATAAATATTTTTCTTCATATTGTGATAAATTCTGATTAGTCGATAAAAAGATTCCAAATTTAGTAATATTTCATTTTAGTGGTTTGACTTTAGAGGCCAATAATTTAACATTTTCTTCAGGCTAGTGTCATTGTCTTTCATGAATATTCTGTCACGTGCCCGGAAAAAATTATATTCCTATTTAGCACTCATAAAAGTTTTATATAAGGCTGGCATAATGACATGGGGTATAGAAAGTTGAGGCTTCAGATACAAATACTGTTGTTCGATTTAGGTTTAGAACATCTGATAGGACAACTCTATTTTTATTATGTAGGTTGAATAGAAGAAACAAGATGAAATCCCTTTTAGTCACCGCTGTCATTACTACCTTTCTTCTGGCTTTGTTCCTCCATTCAGGTAAGTGAACCTCATGGTAAATGGAAACAGAATGATAACAATGCAGGGACTAGAATAATAGAACAGGGAGGCAAAGGTGGCTCATCATTCAAAGGGCTGTCTGGGTCTTAGTTTGATGGTTTGGAATTACACGGATAATATAATAATTATAGAAAAAGGTATATCCCTTTGAATGACAGATTATTGGTTTGAATTGTATGACACTATCTTATATAACCAGTCAAATTGTTGGAGCAATCCTAGTGATCTGGTTTCAAGGGTACTCCTTATCATTTTTGTATGTGTCCTTGAGTCAGTTTTGACTCCTGGCAACTATATGAACATGTCTATGCAGTTTCCCTGCCAAGATAATTTGAAATCTGCAATCTTCTCAGGAGCTAGTTGTGAAGCTATGGATGATGATACAATAGTTGTAAATGCATGGATTGTTCGCAAAACTGGTTTTTTTTTAGCCTTGGCAGCACAGTGGTTAGACTGCAGTACTGCACACTATTTCTGATTGCTGGCTGACTGCAATTTGGCAGTTCAAATCTCACCAGGCTCAAAGTTGACTCAGCCACCCATCCGAGATGGGTAAAATGAGGACCCTGATTGTTGGGGGCAATATGCTGATTCTGTAAACTGCTTAGAGAGGGCTGTAAAGCACTCTGTAGCGGTATATAAGTCTGTGCTATTGCCATTAATATTGTTAAAACTTTGAACTGTTGCTAAACAAAACAGTAAGAAAAGACTACTTATAATTTCTAACAGGGATTCCGTTTTAGAAGGGAACATAGTGTTTAGTTTCTTTTTTTCCTTGTTTATTTAGGAAATGCTTTAGTGTGCTACAATTGTCCAATTCGTACCTGTAATGAAACTGAAACCTGCACAGGTGTAAAAAATGCTTGCTTAATAGTATATCTTGGTGAGTATTACTTTATATCTTTTATATTTAATTTCTGATGAAATATACAAATTTATTAATCTGATTTTTAGACTGATTTTTATTATTCTGAGCCGTTTAATGTGCACACAATGAAGTCAGCATAAAATATCAATATACTGTGTCATCTGGAGGGAACAACCAATACTCCCCCAACCCCGTTTTCATGTGTGTCTTTGAGTTGTTTGTTTGTTTGTTTTTTACTTCTGGTCATTGCCTGGACAAATCCTTGCAGTTTTCTTGACAATGTTTTTGGAAGTAGTTTGCCATTACCTCCTTTGCAGGGCTGGAAAATAATGATTGGCCCCAAATCACCTAGCTGGCTTTGTGCCTGAGGTAGGACTAGAACTCACAGTCTCCTGTTTCTAGCCTGATGCCTTAATCACTACATTAAACTGGCTCTCTCTCCCACTTGCAAAGATAAGAACAAACACTTCCCACCACCATATTACCTGCAGGATGGGAAAGATTTGTTTTTAGTACTCTTAAAAAGTACTGATAATACTTGTAAAATGGCAGATGAAACAAATCTCCAGGGAGGATGTTGCAGAAGGAAACTGCCACAGAGACTTCTTACTGGATCCTAGAAGATTGCATTGCTTAAGCAATGGGATCTGCAGCAAGCCAGCCTCTGTCAGTTCTTACAGGTTGATTTCAACCCGTACAAAAGAGAAGGTCCCACAGATAATAGTCTCTATGCCATGTAAGGCTTTTACGTGTGGAATCAGTATCTTGAAAGTCACTAGGTGGCAGGAAGATCAGTGCCCAGGTGGCCATTTTGTAGAATTTACAAGCTTGTTGGTAGGACCAGCAAGCCAAAAAACAATCTGTCCATAACGAAGGGCAGAAGATATCATTCCCTGAGACAAAAATCAAAGGTGATTTCCACCATCCCACCTTCAGCCTTTTAGTCTACAGGAATTGTTCTTCCACACATTAATGCTGTTTTGTGTTACACAAGTTCTCCTATAGCTGGTTCTGCCAAAGTGCCCAGCCTTACTCATTCTTTGCTTATATTCTCCCTTTCATCTCATACAGGTAAAATAGCCATCTCTACAAACAGGCTCCCCCTTGACTAAAAACTAAAATGCAAAACGTTTATTGATTCACTTCAGATACAATAGATTTAGCTTTTATAAAGCTTTCTTCTATATGTTTTGTTTAATGCCTTAGGATAACCTGGCGTATTACCTGTGCAATCTTGAAGCAGAATGCTTCTGGGTGACAGGGATGGGTTGTGGTTAAGTGACTAGCTGATCTTCCAGTAGTTGGGGTTATAAAAGAAAAAATAAGAAACAGAAGGCATGGTGCATAGCATAACTTGCAAGAAATCTTGCATTGGAAAAAAGATAAGACATTCTTTTTCCTGGTTTTATTTTTAATTAAAGGAAGCAAAAGCAGGTAGACTTGTGTGAAATTCTAGGGGTTTGAATTTCAAATTAAAAATTTCAAAAGTGAAAAAACTGACCTCTATTTCCAATAATGCACGCTCATTTTCGAATGAAATCTTACGGACTTTTGAAAAGGACCTTGGAGATCTTCTAATCCAAGGCTCAAGCCATCGCCTTCTCCCCTACAGTTTGGGATTATGTCATTTTGTGGTATGTTTGTTTTTCAACATTATGTTCAACAGTTAGAATTATACAACTGTGCCTCTATTTGTGTTTCCCCAAAAATAAGACCCAATCTTACTTCTTTTGGGGGCCCAAAATAAGTAGCAGGTCTTATTTTCAGATGATGTCTTACCCACTTAACTTAGGACCACTGTAGCCATGCCTCCCACACCCTGATGCCTGTCATGCCGTTGCCCTTCTGCAACGTGCCAGTGCTGCCGCTTGTGGCAGGAGGCTGTGTGATATGCTGTTGTGTGAGCAGTGGCACCAGCGTGAGGAGCATCATGGCCACAAGCAGCAGTCACACAGTAGCGCAAGAAGTGTCAGGGCATGGGAAACCTGGTTACGGTGGTCCTAAGATAAGTGGGTACGGGGCAGTTCCACATGCCCTAGCTTCATTTTTATGCATGCACCTTGCACACCCTTGTACAACCACTTGGTGGGCAGAGCTTAACTAGGGCTTATTTTGGGGATAGGGCAAGTGCAGGCATGAAAATCAGGCTAGTTATCAGTAGTTTTAGTTTTTTCTTCAGGGAAACAGTAGTAAATTCTTGTCTTACTAAAATATTTTAATTGTGCAAGCTATGACTTAAAGTTTTCTAGTGAGTGGCTAAGGAATCATTGCTTATTTTACTTTCTCCCTTTTTAGTGGGGGAAAAAAAAATGTTTCTTATTCTGTTTTATTTGGCGTAAGGCTGTTATCAAATGTTGGGAGAGGGGTAATAAAACACAGATGGTAAATCTACCAATGAAATAAATAGTCTAATAATATCATTTTTAATTAACAACTGATTAAAAAGACTGAAATTATTGAACAGACTATTTTTCACCTATATGCACAGATTTTTTTTAAATTAAGTAGAATAGAACCTAACTTTATAATCTGGTTTTTCTTCTTTTTAAGGTTCACATAATACGTCTCAATGCTGGAAGTATTCTGATTGCAATGTAGACTTTATTTCACAACGTTTCTCAAGTAAAAACTTCAGATTCAATTGCTGCCAATCGAATTTGTGTAACAATGCTCCAAATCTAGTAACTAGCAAAATACTTCTCAATGGGGCTTTCTTGCTCACTGTTGCTCATATCTTAAAGTCTTTAGTCTGGAACTGAAACGGGGTCTTGTTTTTCAGTTTAAAAAGATACAGGACACTGTTGTCATTTGAGAAATGGTTCTTGGTGGACAAGATTAAATTATTAAGATACAGCATTATGTAGATAAAATTTGTTTGCTGTACTGCACTTCTCATATTTTTCCTTACATTACTTAATTGGAAACTTACATTTAATCTGTAAGACATTCATATTAGCCAAATGTGGATGTATAAAGACTTCCTTTTGTTTGGAACACCTTTTTGTATCTCATAAAACTGCCAACTACATTTTAACTTGCAAGGAATTGCCGCAATAAAACTGCTGTTGTATATTTATGTCTGGATTGGGTTTTTTGTTTACTTTAAGGCTCTTTTTTATGGCATAGCGGAAGCTTCTCCAGTAAGCTAAACCATTCTAGTCATAACAGTGAATGGCACTTTGGTGGGTGGTTCCTTATCAACACAAGAAATATAATGGAAGGGTTCCTGCAAGGAATATAAATCCTTCCATTCCCCACTATCCTGCCAGAGCTGGAGAAGATTCTTGGAGAAGCGAAACGTCTTCAAAGAAAAAACGAAGTCTAGTTGCCTGCTGAAAAATGGACAACCATGACCTGGATGGCTGAGAAACTCTACAGACTTCCTTATCAACATTTAGTGGCTTGTCTGTGATTAAACGAACTGTCCAAATTCAGACTGGCTACCATTCCAATATAGCACTTTGAAGCCTATTTTATAGCACTTATTAGAGTACAGACACTCCTAGTGGGAAATGATACTTTTGTTTAGACAACATGCTTAAACTTAGAAAAGCTTGATATTAAAAACTGGGACTAGAAGCAGTGAGAAAATATGTGTTAATTTGCCTCTTGGGAGAGGCCCCCAGTGTGGGTGCACTTTGCTGGAGTTGGTTAGTTGAGTGAGAGACAGACAGTACCTCTGTGCTCTTGGTTCTTAATCTTCATTTATGCTTTTATAGTTATTTATTATCATATTTTAAAATCATCCATTTCCTTCACACAGGGACTCTGGGCGATGTATAGTAAAATATTAAAACATGAAAACAGTATATAAAGTTTAACAAGCAGTATATAAAAATTTAACAAATGGGCAAAGGTAATTAAAAACCCTTAAAAATTGACAGGCAAAGGGAGTGCTAACAATCCCCACAGCTATGCTCCTATCTGGCTCCCCACAAAGGCCATTAAACCATGCTTTCGTTCCTTTCTGGAAGGCCAGGAGAGGGGGTCTGCTTTAGTTCTGATGGTGGGTAAGGGGAAGGATTATTCCATAGGGTAGAGCAATGGCAGAGAGAGGCTCTCTTCCTGGACCCTGTCTGTTGGAATTCTTTAACTGGCATGGTCCACAGCATAGCTATTTATGCTTTTATGCCATTGGAAGCCACCTGGAATCTCTCTGGATAGTGAGATGGGTGGCACAATTGGATGGATTGTCCTGGTTATCAAATGCATTCTTCTTTTGCCCTAACTTGGCTGCATAACGAGGTATTTTTGAAGATTCCTCCATATGGAATGGACAAGAAGGCATTATTTGAGCAGCCATAATCACTAGTAATCTTGGTATTTTTCTATCGCTCTGCTGCCATTTACTGATCATCCAAATTTGTAGCCCTGAAAGAAGAAACGTTCTACAACATTTAAATTAATGTCATAAAATCCAATCCAATAACTCCACATAACTTAAGTTTGGAAAGAGGATTAGAGAAAGAGAGTACTTGACACGTGACCATAAGAGCAGTTTTTTTCAATGTTGTTGGACTTGATATTGATACAAATGAACAAGAAGTAATGACGATATCAAACATATGTTTTGACTGATGTCCTTCCTCCAGTGCACGTCTTTCTCCAGTAGGTGGAGACACCATCCAGGCATGGGTATGACCATCAGGATCCAATACGACTGGGTCTACAAGTATTAAAGCCACGCCCACGAAGCTCCTCCCCAGAAATACACTCAGTCGAACCTTCGATTAGCTGTGTCTCCCTATCTCTCCTTGCTAATTTCTTTAACTTTAGCTAAAAATCCTTCCAAATTCTCTCAACCTCCTTAATTGGCTTCCTCTTTAAATTGCTGTCAATCAGGCTCCTTCCTCGCTCTTTTAGAGCGCTACAGTCTTTATGAGGTCTTTGCCTCTCTGTGCCTTGGTTGCCTCAACAGCTAAGAGACCTCGTGGCCAGCCTACAAGGTTCGCTCTCAGGCTCCCTCATTACCGCTCGCCTCTGCCGCGCTGCCTGAAGAGCACCAGAAGTTTCACTTCAAGGCTCCGGAGGGACGATCGCTGCAACCGCGCCACCGGAAAAGCCTCCTTTCATCGCGGCGACCACAGGCTTCATTTGCCAAGCCGCCTCTTCTTGCCACCAGCAGCGTCATTTGTCGGCTCCGAATCTCTCCTGGCGCTGGAGCGGTTGGGCTGCAAACTGCCGGGCGATAAGCTGCCTTGCCGGCTCACCACCTCAGCCCTTCCTCAGGGCCTTGTCTACTCTGAAGGCAGTTAATTTAGGCGGGAAAGCAGCAGCGGCCATTTTGTTTGGGCGGGAAGCCACCTACGATGCTTCACAGTAACTGTAAGTAATGGTGACCAACGGGACCATTCCTGAAGAGGGGGATTCACCCAGTCCAATTGCCCCCTCTGCTCCAGTCCCCTCTGAGCGCAGGAGCAAAAAGAGAACCTATAACAAGCCTTCTGCTACCAAGCCTGCTAAGGCTCCTAGGCCTGCTCCTCTCATGAGACCCAGGAAGCTACTACTCCTAGTTCACCTAATGACAATGCCTCTGATCCTGCTCCTCGTAAGGCCACTTCCAAGACCAATCATTGCTCCACTCCTGCACCCGCTCCTAGGGTTTCTCCTCCATCTAATTTCAACCCAATGTAGGACCTCTCCACTGATATTGATGGGGATATCCCCCCCCCCTCAGCTTCCCTGGAACTCGGAGGATGGGATTGGATTTCAAGGGGATGGCAGAATCACCCCTGACATAGATGTGGGTTCCCCTGCCTCCAGGGCTGTCTCCATCAAGCCTGATGATATGGCTGACATCATAGCAGCTGCCATTGAGTGGGGCATTGCTGCAGGCCTTCAGCATCGACCTCCTGCTGCTACCATGCCTCATTGTTCCACTTCCCAAAAATCTAAGGGGGGTGTGTGTCATTCCAACCAGTCCCAAAGGGCGACTTCTGCAAGTGCTTCTCAGCCTCCTGCGGTGGATACTGAGGAGCAGGTCACTCATGATTCCGACCTGTCAGAGGATGAGAATTCGACCCCTGCTTCTTTTGCCTTCTTCGGCCTGTTCAAACCTGCCTTGTTTTACTCCCTCTTGTTTAAAGCCAAGGTGGTTTCTGGTATTCCGGCTTCTAAACCATCCTCCTCTTCGGAGGCAGACAAGTCAGACACCACAGATCCCATCTTTTCACATCCACCGTCGAAAAGGACATAGTTCCTTCCCCAAAACTGTTTCTGGAGGTGATTCAAATCAGCGGGCCTCTCCAGGGTCAGGGCCCCTTCTAGTCTGGACAAACAGTTGTATAATATCAGCCCAGAGCTCTATAAACTTTAGGAGGTTCCTTCCATTGATCTCCCAGTGGTGTCTTTGTCATTGCCTAATGCGGCCACCACTGCTCCAGAGGACGCTCTCCGCCCTGAGGACAAACACTTTGACCAGTCACTGGTAAAGGGCCATCAGTCCGCTGCATGGGCGGTCAAGGCTGCCTCTTCTTCATTTTTCAACAGGGTTGCCCTTCGTTGGCTAAAGCAGATGCAGGACAGGATCCCTCCTGGAGATTCCCGCGCTCACCAGGATATCAACAAGCTTAAGGCGGCAATGAAGTACGCAGCAGATGCATCTCTGGATGCGGCACGTTTCTCTTCTAGGTCAATGGTTTCTACCATCACCACCAGACGTCTTCTTTGGCTGAAGCAGTGGCAAGCGGAGCCCAGAGCAAAGTGGCGCTTGGCGTCCGCCCCCTTCTCAACCGATCTGCTCTTTGGTGCTCCTCTGGAGCCTCTCTTGGTAAGTCCAAGGACAAACGCAAGGTGCTTCCTTCTGCAAACCACAAGTCTGACCCTAAACCTTTCTTTCGCAGGTCGTCCTTTCGTGGGATGGACAGGGCATTTGCCTACCCCATCCTCAGCGCCAGGTTCCCCCGAGGCAGGGCCAGCAGTTCCAGGACAGGTCCAACCGAAACTCCCAGTGATTCTCCTATAGAAAGCCCTTCAAGGGCGGTTCAAACCGTACCTTTCGAAAGCAGAAAGGAAATTTCTGATGACCTCCCTATTGGGGGACGCCTGTCCGCCTTCGCTGATTGCTGGGATGACATCACCAGAGACTCCTGGATCAGGCATACCGTCCGGTTTGGCCTGGCCCTGGAATTTCTTTCCAGCCCCCCGTAGACTTTTGTACCTTGTCCTGTCTCTAGGGACACTTCCCAAAGACATCTGGTTGAATTAGCTATCGGTCATCTCCTCCAAATTCAGGCCATCGAGGAGGTTGGGCAGGGGTTTTATTCCCGTCTCTTCATAGTGCCTAAGTCTTTGGGGGGTTGGAGAGCAATTCTCGACCTCAAATTTCTAAACAAATTTATAGTCTACCGGAGGTTTAAAATGCCTTCTCTGTTGTCCATTCTGGAGAGCATTCAGCCCAATGACCTTCTCTCCTCCATTGACCTCACAGAGGCATACCTCCATATTCCCATTCTTCCAGATCACAGGAAATTCCTCCGTTTTTCTTACGAAGGGAATCACTTCCAATACCGAGCACTACCATTTGGCTTATCATCGGCCCCGGGGTTTTTTACTAAGATCCTTGCTGCTCTGGCTGCCCATCTCAGATCTCTGCCAGTTAGAATTCTCTGTTATCTTGATATTTTGTTACTATCCGGGTTGTCACATCAGGCCCACCGGGACGTCCTTCAGGCCCTAGAGGACCACGGATTTCTGGTCAACTTGAAGAAGCGTCATCTACAGCCCACGACTCATCTCACACATCTGGGGACAGTGATAGACACTTCTCTGGAATAGGTATTCTTATCCTCAGAGAGACAGGTGAGCATTTGCGACTTGGTCTCATCCATCCGCTACTAACAGGCAGTTCCGCTCATTCAACTGTCTCAACTTCTGGGCAAGATGGTGTCCGCTTTCCACATCGTGCCGTGGTCCAGGTTCCACAGTCACCAACTCCAATGGCTTCTGCTCCCGTATCAGAAGACAAACTGTAGTTGCTCTGCACACAGAATTCGCCTGACCTCGGAGGTAAGATGATCCCTACAATGGTGGCTCTCCCTTGCCGTGACAGGTCTCTCTTTCGCAAACCCCATGCATCACACTAACGACGGACGCAAGTCTGCAAGGCTGGGGAGCTCACATTTTGTCACACATGGCCCAAGGTCTTTGGTCACGCTCCGACCCGAGGAACAGTATCAACTGGTTGGAGCTGAAAGCCGTGTTTATTGCCCTGCTTCGTTCCATTCTCTTGTGGCCAATGCGCAGGTGCTTGTCCTTACAGACAATACCACCACCAAAGCACACATAAACCGGCAGGGGGGGACAAAATCCTGGCATCTAATGACTCTGTCTTTACAACTGATATTTTGGGCGGAAACTCACCTGTTGTCGCTCAGGGCCAAGCGCATATCAGGGGTCCAAAACACTCAGGCAGACGACCTCAGCCACATCCACATCGATCCAGCAGAGTGGAGCTTACATCGGCGCATCTTCCAACAACTGACTGTCAGGTTCGGGCTTCTGGTTCTCGACCTCTTTGCCTCCCAGGACAACACTCAGTTACTAAGGTACTTCACTCGCTATGCGACTCCAGGAGCAGAGGGCGCAGATGCTCTGAGGAGCAAGTGGCCTCCGGGCCTTCTCTATGCCTTTTCTCCTACCCCACTCATTCAGAGGGTGGTGCGAAAACTACTGGTGGAAAGGAAATGTACTTCATGAATGCTTCATTACCCTATCAAAGCGGTCCCCAACCATACTGGCACCAGAGACCAGTTTCATGGAGGACAATTTTTCCATGGACTGGAGGCAGAAGGAGGAGCGGACAATCTATATCTCTCACATGGACAGTTTTGCTTACCCGCCGTTCACCTCCAGGCAGACAGCCTATATTGTAACAGGACACACCCTGGTACTGGTCCATAGTATGGGAGTTGGGGATCCCCGCCCTATCATGTTTAAAAGTAATTGGGAACTCAAGCTAAAGGGAGAAATTCATTTTCAAAAGAAGAAATGGGTTGAAATGATTCATTTTCAAAAGAAGAAATGTGCTGATGTGTACATATTCAGATATCTTAAATGATTGAATCAGGTAAGATTTTTGCAGCAATATCATGGTTTGTGCATAATATGAAAGATTAGTCTTATCAAAGTAAGTTTTGGTAATAAAAAGTAAAAAAAAGCTGGTTTGGTTTATTGATTTGTTAACTTAAGGCAGGAGTCCTCAAACTTTTTAAATGGGGTTGATTCACAGTCCCTCAGACTGTTGGGGGGGGGGGCTGGACCGGCTGGGTGGGCGTGGCCAATTTAGCAGTCCATTTTGCCTTTGTCCTTCTTGTTTTTGCCCCTCCCCTACTCACTCACCGCCACTGGATCAATGATTGTGAAAAAACATCCTGAAAGGCTGTTTTTAAAGCATTTTTACACTTAAAACACTACTTTACAAGCTGGCAGCAGAGCTGCTTTTCAAGCCAGCTCATCCCCTATTCACCCACCAGCCCTGGATCACGTGGCTGCACTGGCATGATCACCCCTCAGTCAGCTGGTCCTCCCCAGCATCTTTCGGCCTTACCTTCAGCAGCAGTGGTGTGATCAGAAGTGCGGCTCAACCGGTGAAATAACTAACCAGAAGTGCAGCTGGAGTGGATGCTTGCTGGAAGATAAGGCCAACAGTGAGGGGGCGAGGGACGGGGCTGAATCCTGCCACTCCACGAGCCGGATACTTTGCATTGGCAGGCTGTACCCAGCCATAGTTTGTAGATCGGTGACTTAAAAGCATAAGATGCCTGCTTTCAGCATTTTGGAAATTTCATGTGCTAATCTGAAATGCCTGGTTCTTCAAAGAAGCATTCAAATAAGTCCCTCTGCAAGCTGTACCTAAAGTCCAGAAAAGTTTAAGCTTTTGATTATATTTTATTTTAATTTATTGAAGGCATTTGTATAGCCTCCCATCTTAAAACCAAGGGGGGGGGAGAGACTTAAAACTCATTTATATATCTATAAACAGAAAAACCTGGTCCTGCAATCATACTTCACTGATGCAGCCCATTATATACTCATCTTGCACTGACCTCATTCTACTCATTCTATCTCAGCACCTGGGGGAAGAGCTATTTGTTAAGTATTAAGTAAAATGACAATGATAGTATGAAAACTAAAACTTGGCTACTTAATTAAGTTAGACCAATGGCAGAAACTATGGGATAGAAATTATAAATTAACAATGTCTACTGTATACAAAGAAAACTTTATAAAATGTTTTATAGAAGGCATTTTCTGTCCTCAAGATTAGCAAAGATGTTTAAGAATAAATCTGCAAAATGTTGGAAATATCATCAGACACCTGATTCATATCATATGTGGTTGACATGTCAAAAAGGAGAAAAATATTGGACAATATTGGACAAAAGCACAAATACAATTGGAAAAAATGATAAAACAACATATAGACTTGAAACCAGAGACATTTTTGTTGGGCATTTTAACAGGTAAGTATAATAAAAGGAATGTGTATCTGATTTTACATGTATCAATAGCAACAAGAATAGTATTTGCACAACAGTGGAATACAGGCCACTGGATTGCAACACCATAGATCTAAAATTGTGGGGATTTCCACATCTTTCTTTACAAGCCCTTCAGCGTTGGAAAGCATTAGAACAATGATATTTCAGCACTGAGACATAGAAGATTATTATCTTCAAATGGGGTGGCTCACTTTTTGTGGTATGATAAGAATAAAATACATAGATATTTCCAAAGACGTTACGCAAGAAATGGATTACTGTTAGTATGGGAAAAAGTCAAAACAAAAAACTATAGGAAAATACCAGTCTGGCTTTCCATGTTGGAAGCGCTGATACATCCAAATGTTATTAACTTGGAAAGAATTGTAACATATAAAGACATTTTAAATGAAGATGGGAACTTAAATGACGGAGGAATTGCAAAATCAAGGAGTAGCTTTAGCATGGTGGCCATATCTGCAAATACAATAAAGATATGTGAAAGATGCAAAAACACATGGATTCTATAAAGAGCCAAAGGCACTGGATCAGATATTTTTAGGGATGGGCGAACTCGCAACTCAGGAGTAAAATTACTGGATAACAATATCATATGAAATATCACGTGAAAAATGCAAGTCCAACTGCATTGTCCCTTTCTCTGCCATGAGTCATAAAATTCCTGAGGTTCAGTGTACTTCAAGAAAGCAGCTTCTTTTGAGAATCTACCAGACCTGTGACATGTGGGGACAGGTCACCAAGCCAAGCCAAAATAAACAGAATGAGGAATTGATCACCAGTCTTTTTACCCTTTTCCTTTTTTCCCTTTCAATGGAAGATAAACTGTTGGACAAAAAGGTCTTTATGAGCAGGATTCTTAGTATGAGGGTCCTTGGTGCTCTCTGAGATTGATTGTTTTCGGGCAGATGTTTCATTACCCAAACCAGGTAACATCCTCAGTGCTAGTAAGGAGTGTGTTTGCTCTCAGTTAAATTCTAGTGGCTTGCCCTCTCAGTGGCTGGGGAAGTTTTAGAAGTTCTTTGGCTGGGCTGATTACTGTTGGGCAGTTCCTTGATTGGGGTATTATTTACTTCTTTGTTGGTCTGATGTTAATCTTGGAATTAATCTATGCTCATTTGAGTTAAGTTTTCATAAAGAACTTTTTGTCCAACAGGGTTTTTTAATTGAAGGGGGGGAAGGGTTAGGGCAGGGGTCAGCAACCTGTGGCTCTGGAGCCGCATGTGGCTCTTTCATCCCTCTGCTGCGGCTCCCTGTCACTAGTCAGCTCCACAATTGATAGGGCTTTTGGTTAGGACAGGTAGAAGAAAAAGGACGCCACGCTAGGAGGAGACTCTATGATAGGGGAATCAGATCTCTGGTCAGCACCAAAATTGAACAGGGAGCTTCCGTTTAGGACCTTGTGGCTTTTTGAGTTTTTAAGGTCACCGGCCCCTGGGTTAGGGTTAGGGTAAAAAAAAATCAATGCTTAATCATTTATTTGCTCACTGGTTTGTTTTGTTCTTCACACTGCCTGTGGATCTGTATGGGTTTGTTTCCTCATTTTATGTATTTTGGCTTGGTGACCTGCCCCCATAGGAACATGGAATCTTTTGGTAGATTCTCAAAAGAAATTGCTTTCTTGAAGTACATGAATCTCAGGAATTGTATGACTCATGACAAAGAAAGGGACCATTCAGGTGGCTTTCATTTTTCACGTGATATTTCACATGATATTGTATCCAGTAATTTTATCCTGAGTTGCAAGAGTCATGCAAGGATACAAAACTTTGCTTGATACAAAGCCGCACTGAGTCTTTTACTTGATTCCCAAGTAGAAAAACCTATAGTTATATTAACTAGAATATAAGAATTAGCCACAAATAACAATAAAAAGAAACCTCCTTTGTTCCAGTACTCATTGTTTGTTTAATACTCAATGCACAAGCTAAAACATCTTGGTGTTGGCTGCCTTGTGACTCACTACATTATTCATTATGGGGGAAAATTGTTTGGTACTCATCACTCTTCCTGGAACCAATTAAGAATGAATACTGAGATACCACTGTGTTGGTCTGAAACTTTGTAACGTTAAAACAATTCTTATAGCCAGTAAAAGTCACACATTGTTCAGCTGGAGTCACAATTCAGATCTGTAAATAAAATATAGGTAAAAGTAAAGGTAATGGACATGGTGGCTCAGTACCTAAAATGCTGAGCTTGTTGATAGAAAGGTCAGCAGTTCGAATGGGGAAGAGGAAGGTTCCCCTTGCATATATGTGCTAGTCATTCCCAACTCTAGAGGGAGGTGTTCATCTCTGTTTTAAAGCTGAAGAGCCAGAGCTGTCCAAAGATGTCTCCGTTGTCATGCGGCCTACATGATTAAACGCTGAAGGTTCACGGAACGCTGTTACCTTCCCATCAAAGTGGTCCCTATTTTTCTACTTGCATTTTACATGCTTTCGAACTGATAGGTTGGCAGAAGCTGGAAAGTGACATGCAGGCAGGGGAGGCAGGGGAGGCAGGGTCTCACCACTGTCATCATGAAAAGAAAAGAAAAATTAAAAGGAAAAAGGCTGAGGTAGTTGCTGCCAGTGTCACAGTGGATGACTCTGCTTAGTGCTACTAACTGTTTAAAAAGCCTCAAAAAAAGTGCCCTCTACAGGAGGAGGCGGGAGAACCACATGCCTCATTTAGTCTTTATGATCACTTGAGCAGAGTTAAGCAAGGGTTAAAAGCCAAAAAACTCCTTATGTAGATGAGGCACTTGGTTCTCTTGCCTTCTCCTGTAGAGGGCGTTTTTTATAGAGGCTTTTTTAAACAGTTAAGCAGAGTCATCCATTGGGGACTCTGGCAGCAGCTAGCCCAGCCTGACCACAGCAGCTCTTGCCTTTTTCCTTTTACATTTTTACATTTTCATCATGGCAGACAAGAGCAGAATTGAAATCCTCTGTGAAACAGCTGGAAAAGATATGTGGGTCGGAGGGAGGGGGTGGAATTCAAAATTAATGTAATTGTAAGTAATTGTATTATTGTAAGTAATTTCTGTGTGTGTGTGTGTGTGTGTGTGTGTGTGTGTTTTACCCACCTCTGCTAGCGGGCTGGCACTTTTTTATGTCGGACATAGCGGCAGGGCTTTTGGACATAGCGGCAGGGCTTTTGGACATAGCAGCAGAGCTTTTGGATGCCCCAGCGCTATCTCCAACATAGAGATAGGACGCCTCTCTGTCGGACATAGAGGCAGGGCTTTTGGATGCCTGGCGCTATGTCCAACATAGAGACAGGACGCCTCTCTGTCGGACATAGAGGCAGGGCAATTGGATGCCCCAGCGCTATGTCCAACATAGAGGCATCCCACCTCTATGTCGGACATAGCGCGCTCCCTGGTGCTTGAAAGCGGGCAAAAGACTCCTTGCCACTATGTCCGACATAGAGGCGTCCTGCCTCTATGTCGGACATAGCACTGGGGAGTGGCTCCGTGGCTAAGACGCTGAGCTTGTCGATCAGGAAGTTTGCAGTTCAGCGATTTGAATCCTTAGTGTCGCGTAACTAAGTGAACTCCCGTTACTTGTCCCAGCTTCAGTGACATGCGGTGAGGTTTATGGCTGGTGAGGCAAAATGAAAGAAAGCGGCTTTTGGCCATCCTGGTGCTATGTCCGACATAGAGGCGGGACGCTTGGACATAGCAGTGGGGAGAGCGCTATGTCCGACATAGAGATAGGATGCCTCTAGTCGGACATAGTGGCAGGGCGGCTTTTGCCCGCTTTCAAGAAAACTTTCTTGAACGCGGCTTTTGCCCGCTTTAAATAACATCAATTACCAAAATTCCTCCTGTCAAACAAAACGAGAGAATTAATACGTTTTCAGACAAATAAATCCAAACATTCTTCTTCTTCTTTCTCTTCTTCTTTCTTCTTCTCTCTTCTTTTCTTCTTCTTCTTCTTTTCTTCTTTTCTTCTCTTCTCTCTTTCTTCTTTTCTTCTTCTTCTTCTCTTTTCTTCTTCTCTTCTTCTTCTTCTTCACCCTCATCATCATTCCAACCATTGTCTATCCACTGCAGTTTGAAGGCCTCTTCTGCATATTTCCAACCAAAGCAACAACTTGCTAAGCATTTTTATGATAATTAAATTGACATGTCAAGGATAAAGACTGATCATTAATTTGGTGTGTCAAAGATTTAAAAAAAACCTGTCAATGTATCTGAGGATAGAAATCAAATTTGAGCAAATACTAGATGAACAATGGAAACATTAAATGCATTTCAAAAATAATTCTACTTCTGTTCTGGATTGCACTGATCATTCAAAACTCTGGAAGTCTCTTAAAGCAATGGCTATACCCAAGCATTGGATTTTGGATAAGGAAACTTTTACAATAAACAGAAAGCCATGGTGAGAATGGATTTAACATCAGAAAAAGAGACAGGTGGGGCTGATTCTTTTTCCATACCTATACATTTATATAGTGAATATTATGCATGCAGCAATTTGGAAGAACTGAACAATCCATCCAGGTTCTATTGGGAGCAATGAAGAGGCTCTGCTTGGAGGGTCCTTTAAAACTCTCCATGGCATGGGTCCAGGTTACTTGACATACCTTCTCACCCCAAGGGGACTGGCCCACCACAGCCACATTGGCAGTGGGCGCTTGTGGACCAATGGTGGGTTCCTACTGGTTGGAATGGTTCAGCCAAACCGGTAGTGGTTTGGCGGCCAGGGTCGCTGGAACCGGCAGCGACCCAGGCCTGCCACAGCCCCAAACCGGTTCTATAGTTAGTTTAATGAAACTACAATAGTACCACATAATTTATCTATTCACCAGTGGCAAAAATAAATCGAGGGATCATTATATATGCAGCATTTGAGTGATAAAATTTGTTTGTTTGTTTGTCCATCCATCAATCCCATTTGCTGCCCATCTTGCTTTGAAGTGACTCTGCAGGGCTTACATCTCACCCATGGCTTCATGTAGATGTTAAAAACAAGTGGGGAGAATACAAAGCCCTGCTGAATATCACAAAGGAGCAGCCGTGGGCTGGACCTCTCACTCCCTATTAACACCAATTGAGACTGTCATTGGAGAAAGGAGCCAAACCACCACAAGATTGTGCTGTCCAGCTCTGAACTCCATAACTGGTCCAAAAGGAAACCATGGTAGATGGCACAGAATGCCACTGAGAGGTCAAGGAGAGCAAGGATGGTTGCACTATCCCCATCCTGCTCTTACCAGAGATCATCGACAAGTGTAGCCAATGATGTTTCTGTCCCATAATCGGGCCTGATTGGAGGGGTGTAACTAATCCATTTCATCAGGACTTTATAAAGCAACACCTTTGCTAACACCTTTCTAGAAAGGCAAGATGGGAAAACTGGACATAAATTGTCCAGACAAGTGGGATCAAGTGATAGCTTCTTTTGGAGGGAATTAAACATGGGTCTGATTATCAAAATAAGAAAAATCACATTTCAGTAGAGTTTGACTACAACCACAAGGAATATTGAAATACAGTTCCATATTTGGAAGAAAATCCCCATTGAATATAAGCTTACAGGTTTAATTCCATTGTAATCCTGACTCCTGCCAGATTTAGATGTAATCACTTTCATGTCCTATAATATTTTTCATTGTCGTTTCTATTGATCATTTTAATTTGAAATCACCAAGGAGCTACCAGTCCTGACTATATTACAGCTTTAAGGATATAATATTTTAAAACTAACATATACTTAGGATTTGTAGTAGATACATTCTACATTCCCTTTTATTCTGAAAGTTCTCACTTTCTATAGAAAATAATAGTTTTACCTAGGAAATACCAAAGGATATACATGTTGGCTCTCTTTCAGTTTGATAGGCTACAATGTGTTTGGCTACTTTATGGTGCAGAAGACATTGGGTCAACACTGCCAATGGATTAATTCAGAAAACACTGATTAAATCATGGATTATTGTACCAAGTAAAAACAGGCAAAATTCAAGAGAATTGAAATCATTTTGCATTTTGGTAGTAGAATATTATCAAATTACTAATGTAAAAAGAAATATAGTCTTCATTGCTTGCAATTTTGCATAATAGTACCTATTCTTTCATACCAGAACATGCTATTTGTCAGTTAACAAGTTTACAATGCTTCTTTCCCCCAGTTTGTGTGGTCCTTTAAATGATATTTATGATTTCTGGGCTCAGAAGTTTCCAAGATTAAAAAATGGAAACACAGTATTGTAAACAAATTCTTGCTAGTCAAAAACTCTCCTTTAGTAATGTTTTTATATATTGAAAGGCTGAAGTAGCATATGCTGTTGTTCCATTTATTTATCGTTTATATTTAAGTTCCTACTTAAAGCAGCATTGGAAATTCACATTTTTCATCTCTCATTCACATACCTTGTACGCAGAATAAAGTATCTGAATTGAAAAAAATGGTAGTGCATTGATTCACTTCTGTTTAGGTGTTCAAACACTTCTCCGGATCTGACTTGGAAGCACATATAGATAAACCTTCTTAGGAATAATCTGTCACTTTTAAATAGCTCGTTTACCGCAGTCATATAAACGGACGAATGGCAATATTGCACTTCAAGTGAGGACTTCTGTCATCATAAATTGGTGACTGCCAAGCACCCTGTGAGAGGGTGGCACAAACGAGCAAGCATCTTGGATTCCGGTCCTTATTCCTATACTATAACTGACATACTGTACATACCATCCTGGAATAAAACAAATAAAATGTAAAGCCAAGAAATAGTCCTTTATTCTATCTAGCCAACGATCTCCATCAAGTGTGCAGCCAATCAAGGATCAGTAAACCTGTCACTGGCCAATGACAAAATAGCCCAGATTTTTCTCGAGGTATATACATTAATTTCCTGAGTTGAGAGGGCTAGGCGAGGTCTGAGAAGTTCAGACAAGTGTCCTCCCCGTGTGACGCGGTGGGGAATCATCTTTTCTTACCTGTGTTTAAGCGTTCCCTTGTAAGTATTGGCTATTTTCTTCATTCTGAAAATGAAGCCTCTGGCATGGCGTTTGCTTTTTAGTTCGGTTTCTCAAATTCTCCTTTGAAATCCGCTAGCCGGATAGTAGCTTGAGTCAGTGACATGAAAATGGTTTGTCAGTGGCATAGCGTGAACGTCAACCCAGCTATCCTCGGGCTTTAGCTTGGATTTAGGGTGTTACTGGATAGCAAGAGACACAAAGAAATACCAAGCAAGCGAGGAGGGAAATGAAAGAAAATATAAAATAAAATAACATAAAGATTTTAGGCTCCTCTATATTATACCGCAAGGATTCTCAAAGTGCATGCCAAAACAGGATCTTGGATCATCATCATCATCATCATCATCATCATCACACCACCACTACCACCACCACCACCACCACACACAAACATATACTGTATGTTTTGCCAGTTTTGTCTAGTCTAATGGTTAAGGCAGTGGTAAAATTCAAATTATTTTACTACGGTTCTGTGGGCATGGCTTGGTGGACGTGGCAAAGGGAAAGATACTGCAAAATCTCCATTTCCTCTCCACTCTGGGGCCAGCTAGAGGTGGTACTGTCCGACTGTGATATAAATATTATTTCACTTGCTATACAGTTGAATAACTTCAACTTCAGGTGCTGCAACTCGGATTTGTGTAACAATGCTTCAAATGTAGTAGCTAGCAAGATAGTCCTGTGTGGGGCTTTGTTGCTGACTATTATTCATATGTTAAAGTCTAGTGGGGAACTGAAATGGGGCCTTGTTTTTCAGTTTCAAAAGATAAGGAACCCTGGTATCTTTTCAGAAAGTGTTCCTGCTGGAGAAGATTAAATTATTAGGATACAATATTCAGTAGATAAAATTTATTTGATATGCTACACTTTTCATATTTTTCCTTTCTTTACTCAATTTGTATTTGGAAATTTACATTTAATCTGTAAGACATTCATGTAGCCAAATGTGGACATATAAAGGTTGCTTGTGTTGTTTTAAATTTCATTAAATTGCCAATCCCATTTTAACTTGTAAGCAATTGTTGCAATAAAAGTGCTATTGTACATTTACATGTGGATTGATTGTTTTTGTTTATCTTGAGGCAGGGATGAAATTCAGCAGGTTCTGACAGGTTCTGGAGAACCGGTAGTGGAAATTTTGAGTAGTTTAGAAAACCGGCAAATACCACCTCTGGCTGGCTCCAGAGTGCAGTGGTAATGGAGATTTTGCAATATCCTTCCCCCAGGAATTGGAAGGAAATAGAGATTTTGCAGTATCCTTCATGTGGAGTGGGGTGGGAATCAGTGACGTGCGGTGAGCTTCATGGCCAGTGAGGCAAGCGCGAAAGTCCCGCTGAAGCCTCGTCTCTACATTCGCCGTAGAGCAGGACCGGGATCCACTCTATGGTGGACGCGGCACCGGGACTTTAAAGCCCTGCTGCCAGTGCCCTGCCGCCACTTTAAAGCCCTGCCGCCTGGGCGGAGTCGATGTGAGCATTGTGCACTTGCGCGAGAGGGAAGAAGGGAAGATAAAGGGTCGTAGGAGGTGGGGGGTGCACCAAGAAAGGGTGATTATCTGAGTATCTCATGTAGCGGCGGCGAGGGCACGAGGAGTGTGGCTATTAAGCAAGGCGGGGAGCCGAGAAGCCGTAGGCGCTTCCCCATGCAAAGTTTGGTTCACCCATTCACTCGGGAAGTGTTTTTCTACCGCACTCGGGAGGGGGGATCCCTAATCCGAGCGCTTAACGTGGGAAGGCAATGCATTTACACCGGATACTGATCCGGACCTCACGCGGTGTAGACACGGGCCATTGCGCTTCTTGAGAGATTCACTGGGAAGTTGGGCAGGGGCAGCTCGCTTTCCTTCCCATCTGCTTGGCATCCCGCACCCCTTCCTCTGCACGCCAGTGGGCTTGGGCGCGGTGGGATGCGTGGGTGCCCTTTGGGGTGGGGGTCCCCCGTGAAAGGCTGTGTAACTTCTACTAGCTCCTCTTTTAACCTAGGCTCATTTTCCTGCGGGAAGTTCCACTGAGGCAGCTGAAGCGGTCTTCCAACGCTTTAAGTAGCCGGCAGGGCTTCACTGCCGGGAGCAGAAAGGAGGAAAAACACTCTTTAGTATTACAAAAAATCCCCAACTTTGGGCTTTCTTGACTAGCCGGGAAGGAGCCGAGTAGCCGCTTCCAGGCAAAAGCCTCCCCACTGTAGCCGTTCCCTTCTCTTCTTCAAACGAGGGAGGCAGCAGGAGAACGACATGCCTCATCTAGTCTGGCATTTTATGATCGCTCGATCAGAGTTAAGCAAGGGTTAAAAGCCGAAAAATTCCTGACATAGATGAAGCAAGTCGTTCTCCCGCCTCGTCCTGTAGAGGGCACTTTTTAGAGGCTTTTTTAAACAGTTAAGCACTAAGCAGAGTCATCCACGATGACTATGGCAGCAACTAGCTCAGCCTGACCTCAGCTCTTGCCTTTTTCCTTTTACATTTTTTTTCTTTTCATGATAGCAGGCATGAGCAGAGTTGAAATCCTCTCTGAAACAGCTGGGTTGGAGGGAGGGGGAGGAATTTAAACTTCATCCTCCTGGTGCATCTTTGTGTGTGTGTGTGTGTGTGTGCGTTTGAGAGAGGGGGGAGGAAGCATATTGAGACAGTTCTTTAGTTTATGCACTATGTAACACTCTAATACTATGCCTTTGGGTCTTCTGAAATTTTAATTAATCCAATCATAAGCAAAAACAATGTTTTCAGTAGAATGAATTTCCACTTCTACTTACACCTGTCAGCCAAAATGCTGCTAGTGGTATTGCTAACATGGGCTGAGGAGAAAAACCTAAATTTTCTGAATCCTGGTGCAACTTTGTGTGTGTGTGAGAGGGGGGAGGGAGGGAAAGAGTGAGGAAGGAGGGGAAGGGAGAAGAAAAAGAAAGAAGGAAACTTATTTAGCAAAGGAGAAAAACAAGTGCTGTCGCTTTAAATCGGAACTGAGCATGCCTGGCTGTGGAATTCTGGGAGTTGAAGTCCACAAGTCTAAAAAAAATACTGCCCCACCAGCCATTAACCTCACCACACATCACTAAAAACAAGCAATCTCAAAGAGCACCAATGACCCCTCATTTTAACCCTGAGCTACAAATATTCTCCTTTATTGATGAAACTCTCTTTTATAAGCAGGCAAAGTGTTGAGGCAATCCTAGAGATCCAGTTTCAATGGAACTCTTGATGTTTTGTTTTGTGTGCATCTTTGACTCCTGGCAACTATATGAACAAGTCGATGCAGATTCCATGCCAAATTTTTGGGAGATCTGTATTCTCCATGAACTCCGTCAGGAGCCAGCCGTGAAGCTGTGAATGTTGGTGCAATGGTTGTAAATACATGGATTGGTTTAAAGCTGTTTTTAACATTGTTTAAACGTTGAAAAGTTGCTAAAGAAAACAGTAAGAAAGGACTATTTATAATTTGTTTTCTAACAGAGATTCTGTTTCAGAAGGGAAAATTGTGGTTTCTTTTTTTCCTTGTTTATGTAGGAAATGCTTTAGTGTGCTAAAATTGTCCATATGCGAACTGTGACCAAAATACAACCTGCCCATATGGAACAGATACTTGCTTAATAGTACATCATAGTGAGTATTCCTTTTTTTTTAATTTAATTTTTGAAGAAATATACAAATTCATTATTCTGATTTTTAGACTGATTTTATTTGTTCTGAATAGTTTAATATGCACACAATTAAGTCAGCAATAAAATATCAAATATAGTATCACTTGGAGGGAACAACCTGCCTTTGAGTACTTTTTTTTACTTCTGGTGACTGCCAAGACAAATCGCTGCAAGTTTTCTAGACAAAGGTTTTGGGAAGTAGTTTGCCATTGCCTAAGGTGACCAGATTTTCAGATTGGTAAACAGGGACACCATTGACCGGGGGAGGGGGGGGCTTGATTAAAAATTTTATATTTTGTCAAAAGGTCACACAAGGCGATTACATGACCGAGGACACTGAAACTATCATAAATACGAATCTGTTGCCAAATATCAAAATTTTCATCACGTGACCATGAGGATGTTGCAACGGTCGCTAAGTGTGAAAAATGGTTGCTAAGTGTGAAAAATGGTCATCAGTCACTTTTTCAATGCCATTGTACCTTTGGTCACTAAATGAACTGTTTGAAAGCTAAGAACAGTTGGAAATGTGCTACTGAAGTTACATTTGTACTAGTACCGTAAGCGCTTGTTATACTAAAACAAGTGCTTAATTATGCAAACTATGACATAAAGATTTTTAGTGGGTGGCTAATAATTCATTGCTTATTTTACTTTTTCCCTTTATTGTGGTGGCAAATCTTAATCTTATTTGATTAATGATTTGGACCAATTCAAAAGCTTTAAAGCAGCTTTTTAAAAATTTCATTTTGTGATTTTATACAGAAAAGTAGGATATAAAGAGACCAAGAATATCATCTAAGGGACTGTTGTGTTTAATTTAACAGCCTATAAAAAGATTAAGAAATTGCTGAACATACCTTTTCTGCCTGTATAGATATAAAACTTTATTTTTAATTAAGTAGGATACAACCTAACTTTGCAATCTTGCGTTTTTTTAAGGTAGAGGAAGTTTGTCTCGCTGCTGGAGAAATTTTCGCTGTAATGTAAATTCTATTTCACTTGATTTAAAGTTGAATAACTTCAACTTCAGGTGCTGCAGCTGGGATTTGTGTAACAATGCTCCAAATGTACTGACATACTGTACCCTGGAATAAAACAAATAAAATGTAAAGCCAAGAAATAGTCTTTATTCTATCTAGCCAACAATCTCCATCAAGTGTGCAGCCAATTAGGGATCAGTAAACCTGTCACTGGCCAATTCAGACAAGTGTCCTTCCCGTGTGACACGGTGGGGAATCATCTTTTCTTATCTATGTTGTTTAAGCGTTCCCTTGTAAGTATTCGCTGGTTTCCATCCTGTGAAAATGAAGCCTCCGGCACGGCGTTTGCTTTTTAGTTCAGTTTCTCAAATTCTCCTGTGAAATCTGCTAGCCGGATAGTAGCTTGAGTCAGCGACATGCAGGTCGTTTTTCGTTGGCAGAGCATGGATATCAACCCAGCTATCCTCGGGCTTTAGCTAGGATTTAGTGCAGCATTGGATATCAAGAGACACAAAAGAAATGCCAAGCGAGTGAGGAGGCAAATAAAAGAAAATATAAAATAGACAGCAGTTTACATAGGGTTAGCATTGTTTTGTTGCTTTGATTTCGGTAAGAACTCCAAATTTAACCTCCTCTTCTCTCTCCTGTGGTTACACAGTTCTTTTTTTAACTTTCCAGCTGGTTTTCTGCACTTAGTGAAGAAAGTTAAGCAAAGTGGGTGGTCGCCTCCAAGCCAAAGCTGAAAAGTAGAAGCAGGCAAGCATTTTGGATTGTTTCAAAATAGTTATTAATGGACACGCGAATCTGACAGCTGTATCCAGCTGTTCAGAGCAGCCCAGAGCGTCCCAAACCTTTGCTCCACTCAAAGCCACGTCCACAAGAACAAAGAAAGCATGCTTATGCCAGATTTAGACTTGGTGAAGCCCTGAGTTACATAAAGATTTTAGGCTCCTCTATATTATACCGCAAGGACTCTGAAAGTCCGTGCCGAAACAGGATCTTGGATCATCATATTATCATCATCACCACCACATACAAACATATACTGTATTAAAGTAGGACGTAAAGTGAGATTTGGACATTGTGTGAAACCTACTGGGTCAGGCTGGACAGCCTCTCCGGGGCCCTTTACTTCTGTATTAAAAGGCCACATAGGCAGAGTTGCAGCTTGCAAAAGAACAGGAAGTGAGTGTCTACCACAGAGTTCAATAGTTCTCACAAGACCACAAGGGTCAGCTAAAGGTCGCTTAGAGACACTACTCAGTACCTATGACCCAAGACAAAAGGAAAAGTAAGACCCTATCTACTTATAAGGCTCTTTTCTCATGGTAACCAATAAGAAGTGAAGTTAAGCATTTCTGTGTACCTTGCTCTTTGGAAGATATATAAGAAACTGTCTGTTCTATAGGTTTTTGTCCAGATGTTAGAAATTGTTATCTCTGTCTGGACCTTTTGGCCAAAATAAAGCTTATCTTGATCTCGCAGTCCTATCTCTTGATTTTCTGCAAAGTATGTGTTTAGCCAGTTTGGTCTAGTCTAATGGTTAAGGCAGTGGTAAAATTCAAATTATTTTACTACCGGTTCTGTGGCCGTGGCAGGGGAAAGATATTGCAAAATCCCCATCCCCACTGAGTGCGCCCCAGTGTATAAGGCACACTCAAATTTTCACCCTTTTTTGGGGGGAAAGGATGCATCCTATACTCCGAAAAATCCCCACTCCACTCTGGGGCCAGCTAGAAGTGATACCCTATTTTTCAGAGTATAAGATGCTCTGAAGTATAAGCTTATTGAAGCCTCCGAAAGCCCCCATTTGCTGCAAAGAGGAAAATTGCTGGGAGGCAGAAGCCAAAGGGTTAGGGCCGGTGGGTGGCTGGGGCTGCATTTAGTGTATAAGGCACACTCAAATTTTCACCCTTTTAGGGGGGAAAAGGATGCGTCCTATACTCCGAAAAATATGATATTTGCCAGTTCTCCAAACTACTCAAAATTTCCGCTACCGGTTTTCCAGAACCTGTCAGAACATGCTGAATTTCACTCCTGGGTTAAGGTACCAGGGTAGAAACTCAGAGACTGTTACTTCTAGTCTAGCCTTGAGAATGAAAGCCGGCCCGGTGCCTTTAGGTGGTTCACCACAAAACCGCTAAAGCGTGCTCGACGAAAGCGCATACCTGACGTCATCACAGCGCGACGAAAACAGCACGCTGTGAGCGGTAAAGTTAAAATTAACGCGTAAACCTAAACCTAACCCCCCCAAACCTAACCCTAAACCTAACCCTAAACCTAACCTTAACCTAACCCTAAACCTAACCCTAAACCTAACCCTTAACCTAAAGCTAAACCTAACGCTAACCCTTAACCTAACCCTAACGCTTAACGTAACCCTAAACCTAACCCTTAACCTAACCCTTAACCTAACCCTAAACCTAACCCTTATCTTTACGTGAAGCGGCTTGCTTTAAAAGCGCTTTTTAAAGCGCCCTTTTTTCTCCGCGGTCGTATTTGTCGCGCTGCTGATGACGTCAGGTACGCGCTTTAATCGGGCGCGCTTTAGTGAACCGCGGTTCTGTCATGCCACGCCTTTAGACTATTCACTCTCAGCTCAATTTGCCTCAGCAGGGTGGTGATTATGTGGAAAATACGAGGAAGGTGTGTTAGGAATGTTCACAGCTTTGAATTATTTTTAAACATAATAAAGGCAGGATATAAGGAAATAAAATAGGCTTTTCAATTAATAGCAAATATTTAAAATGGCACATCCAAATTGAATGAACTCATGTGCAAAATCAGAAAACCGATATCAGATACAACTTATTAAATTTTCTTCCTTAGTTTCTCAAAAGTAAAATTTGTATTTATTAAATTTATATGCCAGCCATCCCATTGTTAGATGACTTTAGATTTAAATCCGTAAGATAATAAATATTGCCATTAAAACATAACCAAAATGTTGGGGGGGGGGGGAACAGGATGGAGGCAGAATCTTTTCTCAGTTCATTCACCTCTTCCACTATGACACACTCCATTAATTAAACGATTTAGATGAGAGAATAGAAGGGAAACTCATCAAATTTGCAGATAACACTAAACATGCAGGAATAGCCCAAACCCCAGAAGATAGACTCAAGGTCCAGATGAATCTCGAAAGATTTGAACACTGGACCCGATTTAACAAAATGGAATTCAGGGTAGAGAAAAGTAATGTTGTACACTTAGGCAAGAAAAAACAAATGTACAGGTACAGATTAGGTGAAATGTGGCTCAATAGCAATAACTGTGAGAGGGATCTTTGGTGTCCTAGTGGACAATCATTTAAATGTTGGTCAACTGTTTCATGTCATTATGCAGAAAAATCAATTAAAATGGTACAGCTGTGAGAACCAAGAATATAGCCTATTGATATATTAGATTCAATAATGGATAATAGAAGGTCCCAGAAGAAAGAGATGAACCAAAGTTTTCAGCTAGGATGATTTCAAAATTTACCAGAAATATTTGTAAACCTGCTGAAATGTTGCTAATTGTGAAATATGTTTTTTCAAAATATGGATTTGTTTAAAACAGGAAGAATAAATTTTTTGTAAATGAGGAATTGAAAGTAATGTTACACAGGTGTTACAGATAGTGACAGCTAGTGAGGTTGTGAAACATGTATGTGGTTAGAAGAACAGTATAAAGGATAGGATTCAAGATTGGCTTAGAGCTCTTTGATTTGCAGCAATCCTTGTAGGACTTGCTATTTCCCATAGGCGCTCTGCTTTAGTATTTTAAATCAGGTTATTATTGCTATTATATCTTTTATATCTATTCATTTCTAATATTCCAAATTATTAGAAACAATAAATCTCTGATCTTAAAGTAAGGATTTTTGCTTGTGTTTTTGCCTTTGTTTCCTATTGGAATTTTCTTATGACAGTTTTTGGTGCGTCGGGCCGGGAAAGGACGGTTGCTGGAAGAGATCTCGTGTCCATCTGGGATTATTTACAACTTCCTGGCTTTTGGCCTCCAGATCACCAGCCTGCTCCTATCAAACACAATCTACTTTGGATCAGAGGTAAGCTGGAAGCTCCCTCTTTGGGGACATAGAGTAGTTATATAGGGAAATTGCTGTGATTTAGTTAGCTAGCTAAAGCCTGTCTCACATTTGGCTGCAAGGGAAGGGTCACACCTGGACTTGCTTTAAGGACAGGTTTCTCCCTTACCTGTCATGCCTTCTGGGCAAAACAGTTGGGGCTGGTCCCGTGGCTGGGACCTCAGAAGGAGCTGACTCCCCTGGGAACTGATCACTCCCTTGTATTGGTAGTTGTGGTTGGGATCGTGCCCCTGTGTGTTTTACTATTTTGCCTTTCTTGAAAGATGAATACTTTCTTATGCCTCCTCTTCATTGATAACGTGTGGTAGGGTATAATCTTTTTGATATTTTATCATTTAATTGATATGTGTATTTTCTGAGATTGTGGTTTTTTTTCTGATGTAGCTATTATCACTGCCTCTTTTTTTGAGTTTTTTATAGACACTGTATGTATGTGTTTGCATTGTTATTGTGAAATGTTTCTTGAATCTCTTTTGACCAGATCTTTCCCATAGCCTTATTGTATGAGCTGGGTGGATTGTTATTCCTCCTGCCTTTATCCTTAGTGGTCATGTATAGGTTTTTTGGTTACATTGATTATGCCGAGTGTGTTTCCTTTAATGACTCCTGTGATAAGATTTTGAACATATGTCTCTTGATTATTTTGCTACTGCTTTCTCCTGATTAAGGTTATGCCTCAATGTAACTGGAGCATGCCTCTGTCGGAGTCCTTTTTGCCTTCTTCTCATTATCTATCATCTCTCTATTGACGCCTTTATTTTGAATTGTTTACTTCTTTACACTATGCTCAATTTGTTATATTGGTTTATTTTCTTCCTTGTCATTTAGTCTTCTTTATGATACTGCCTAATTTAATTGGAGGAAGGTTAACCTTGCTGCTAAGATTGAGTTTTCCATTCCTTCTTTTGTCTGAATTGCTATTTTTCATCCTGGGTACTTTTCCTTTGGCACTATGATTTTCTTTACCTGACCCTGTTTTTCCTTTCTGTCTTTCCTTATAATAAATTCAAATTATTAGTGTCTTTTAACTTGCTTTATAAATGTCTATATCCCAACTTAATTACTTCCTGCCATGTTGCCCCTTTTTCCTGTGGATAAGGGTCAGCTTGTTTGCTGTGCCTGCTACCTTCCTGTGGATAAGGGTCGGCTCTCTTACCAAGGTGGCACATCTTTCTGCTTCATTTTTCTTTGGGAAGGAGTTGATCTTTTCCATACATAGGACTGCCTTTGTTGGCAGGATTCAATTGCCTTTCATTTTCATGAAACAACTATCGGTAGTTCCCTGGGCTGTCTTAATGGAAGGAAATAAAGAAACAGAAAAAAAAGAAGGGAAGAGAAAAGAAGAAAGGAAACCAAATGCAAATACCTGCCCTTAGATCGGCAAGTGAATACTAATAGAAATACACTGAGATCCAATGTATCCAGTGAGATCAAGATCCATCAATGTAACCACAAGCGTATGAGGAAGTCCTTTTACATTGGCCTGTGGTCTAGAATTACATTCACTATTCATATAGTTAATGTGTGTTGCCTCTTTCTGCTCATTTTCTGTTGGATATTCTTGCTTTGTGATGGGGGGAGGGGAGTTCCTGATCTAAAATGGTTATGTCTATGATTTGGTAAAGACATCCTAGATGCCACCATGCAAACTTTTGCCAAACTTTTGGAACTTTCAGTGAATTTTTTTTTAGCCACGGAAGATTTAACTGCTTTCTAGTTTATTTCCAAGCTGCGAGCCCACAATCTTTGTCGTATTACATTGTAAACTGTACGAATAGACTTGGTTATGAATGTGACTCATTCATAGAGGAAGTCTTGCGTGTGTGTCTGTCTGGGGAATATTTGGACAAAGTTTTTACAAAAACAAAAAACCAAAAAAACTTACCCTGCTACAAATTTAAGCTGTGTAAAATACAACTAAAGGAATCTGGGTTTGGAAAAAAAAAAGAGGGGCGGAACATGCATAAAGAAATGATGCAATCTTTTTACCCATTGGGATTATAGAATTCATTATTCAATTTGTAATTTTTAAGCTTGTTCAGTGATGAGGGAGAAACAATTTAGCAATGTAATCATTAATTTGACTTCTTTCTTGATTTCTTTCCCTCCCCCAATTATAACTTTGCCTTGACTTTTCACTTTACAACGACTACGTAGTCATCTTTGTTTTTCTCTTGTCAGTAACTCACTGCATTTGACCATTAATTTCTTTCACACATCTTCCATATAATTTTTCTCATTTCTTTTCCTTGAAAAACACATGCTATTGCCTTTCTACTGAATGCATTAAACATATTACATCCTTGGCTTGGGAATTTGGGCATAATTGATTAAAATAATTTTAAGTAATGTTAAGGAGTACCTAAACCAAATAATATAGTGTCCTCTGTTCCAGATACTATTATGTTTCTGTTCCATGAAAAAAAGTGAATTTTAATCAGAGGATAGTAGAATATGCTATACATTAAGTGGATGAAAAATCAAATCAAGGATCTCCAATAAAGAATGCTGATTATGTTAAAGATCTGTTGGATGTGCTGCACCTACCCTCTCAAGTTGCTGTCGTGCAGTGCCTCTGCTCCTGTCTCTGAACACTGTGTATGGTGCAACTCTGACTGTACTGTTGATTCCATAGGGATGTGGCATCACCTGGATGGCTGCCCCATTTGTCCATGCTCTCTTTTGCCCTATCTTGTTCGTCTCCAACATGGGCCTGCCCATGTTGGCCATGAGGTAGTGTCTTCTGTTATCAACAAAAAAATTGTTTGCTCCTGGAGTTCATGTTCTGGCTAAAGATTTTTGCTCTACTTGTATTGTCTGCTTCTCCGGAGTCTGTGATGAACCTGGCTGACATATAAGCCTAACCTGCCCTTGTCACAACCTTAAAGACATGTCATTCAAAGGTTGCTGCTGTGCTTCCAAAAAAAAAAAAATAGACTCTACATCCTTGCCACACCATGGCAACTGGTGAAGGTATTTCAACAAAAGAATTACCTGGCTCCTTGTTGGAAGGGTTCATTCCAGATCATCTTGACCATCAATACTGCTGTGAAGTGTCAACATCTGTCCTCCTGGGTGCATGCTTTGCACAGTAAGAAAGTACCAATCCCAGACAAAGAAGCCACAACAGGGAGGCAAGTGCTAGTAACCTCTGCCCCTGCTCTCCATACAACCTACACCCAAAGCCACGCCAGCATCAAGTAACAAAAGACCACATTCATGGAAGCCCAGTGATGATTGCCAGAAACAGCCTGCATTAGGAGAGGTCTTCTGCCTGCAGTTTTGACCAGCACAGCTTTGCTCCTCTTCAGTAGCATGCTATATTAGTGTTGCACACACCACCATTCAAATGATTCAGCCTGGCTAAACCCCTTTTATGTATTTGCCTTGCTCAAATGCCTTTTAATCTCAAATGAAGGATTTGGTTTATTTCATTTACTTCCATAATTGATATAAGGTAGCTTATGTGCAGAAATTGATTTGTAAGTTGCCTTTTGTGTTGTAATTATGAACAAGAAGTGAGTATTGTGAGAACCAAGAAATATATCCTATTGATATATTCGATTCAATAAGTCCTATGGATAATAGAAGGCGCCAGAAGAAAGAGATATGAATCAAAGTTTTCCGTTAGGATGATTTCAAAATTTACCAGAGATATTTGTAAACCTGCTGAACTGTTGCTAACTGTGAAATATGTTTTTGCAAAATATGCACTTATATGGATTTGTTTAAAACAGGAAGAATGAAACTGTTGGAAATGAGGAATTGAAAGTAATGTTACACAGGGTTTACAGATAGGGACAGCTAGTGAGGTTGTGAAACATGTATGTGGTTAGAAGAACAGTATAAAGGATAGGATTCAAGATCGGCTCAGAGCTCTGATTTGTAGCAGTCCTTGTAGGACTTGATATTTCTCATTGGCCCTCTGCATTACTATTTTAAATCAGTGTATTATTGCTATTATATCTTTTATATCCATTCATTTCTAATGTTCCAAATTATTAGAAACAATAAACTTCTGATCTTAAAGTAAGAATTTTTGCTTGTGTTGTTGCCTATGTTCCTATTGGAATTTTCCTATGACACAGCTAATGATGAGAGAGCTCCAGCAACAGTGTCTTTAGGAAAACAGTGGAGTAGACTAGTGAGTTTAGTATGTAAACATAACGTTTTTCTTTACTTTATTTTAAATTCCAATTTTTTTGATATACAATAAAAATGTTTTGAAGTTTAGTAGAATAATATTTCATATTAGTAGTTTGATTTTAGAGACCAGTAATTTAACAGATCTTTTCTTTATACTCAGTTTCGTTGCCTTTCATGAATATTCTGTCATGTGCCCGAAATTTTTTTATTCCTATTTAGCACTCATAAAAGTTTTATATAAGGTTGGCATAATGACATGGGGTATAAAAAGTTGAGGCTTAGGATAAAAATACTGTTGTTCGGTTAAGATTATTGTGTTTATTTTAGGTTTAGAACATCTGATAAGACAACATATTTTTTATTATGTAGGTTGACTAGGAGACACAAAGAAGATGAATTCCCTTTTGGTCACTGCTGTCATTACTACCTTTGTTCTGGCTTTGTTCCTCCCTTCAGGTAAGTGAACCCCACGGTAAATGAAAACAGAATGATGACAATGCAGGGACCAGAAGAATAGAACAGGGAGGCAAAGGTGGCTCCTCATTCAAAGGGCTGTCTGGGTTTCAGTTTGATGGTTTGGAATTATATGGGTTATATAATAATGATAGAATAAATTATATTCCTTTGAATGACAGGTTCTTGGTTTGAATTGTCTGAAACTCTCTGCTGCTTTCTGAGTTTGCTTGTTTTTATGTAGAACAGTGTTTCTCAACCTTGGCAACTTGAAGATGTCCCGACTTCAACTCTCAGAACTTCCCAGCCAGCACTGCCTGGGGAATTCTGGGAGTTGAAGTCCAGACATCTTCAAGTTGCCAAGGTTGAGAAACACTGTTGTAGATGTTTCATTACCCTAATTAAAGTAACTAACTAACTACCCTATCATCAATGCTACTAAAGAGTGCTGTTTACTGTCAGTTTATATTCTGGTGTCTTGCCTTTCTGTGTGGGTGGGGGTGATCTTAGAGATTCTTTGGTTGGGCTGTTTACTGATGATTCTTTGGTAGTTTCTTGATTGTGGTATTGTTTGAAGTGGTTTGAAGTTAACCTTGGAGTTAATCTATGCCAGGGATGTCAAACGCAAGGCCTGCGGGCCGGATCCATCCCATAGGGTGTTTAGATCTGGCCTGCAGGCCCGCCCTGGAAACAACAAAGGACCAGCTCTAAGTGCTTCTGCCAGTGAAAACGGGGCTCGGAAGGACCACATGCAGCCCTCCCAGGCTCCATTTTGGGGCATGATGGCCTCCTGCAGCCATCTGTCAGTGAAAATGGAGCTTGGGAGGGGTAGGCACAGCCATCCCAGGCTCCATTTTTTGGCCACAAAAATGCAGCCCTCTGTCACCAAAAATGGAACTTGAAAGAGAGACACATGGCCCTCCTGGGCTCCATTTTCGGACTCAATGGCATCCTGAAGCTCTCTGCCAGTGAAAGCGGAGCCATGTGAGGAGGCTTGATAAGTGATATCAAGCTGGCCATGTCCATTCTTGCCATGCCTACCCTGACCACCTCCCCGGCCCTCCAAAGTCAAACACAACCCTGATATGGCTCTCAGTTAAATTGAGTTTGACACTGCAGATCTATACTGCTCTGAATGCGGAATACTGGGGGAGGTTCTGGGGTCTTTTCCCCTTTTGGGCTGGTTGATGCATAGCCTATAGATGTGTTAATGTCTATGTGTCTGTTGATGGCTGATTTGTCAGAGTGCCAGGCTTCTAGAAATTCCCTGGCATTTTTCAACTTGGCCTGGAATTTCTAGAAGGCTGGCACTTTGACAAATCAGCCATCAATAGACACATAGACTTTAACAACATCTGTAAGCTATGCCAACGAGTTAATCAAGTCAAGACACCAGAATATAACTGACAGCAAACAGCACTCCTTACAAGCATTGTGATGTGACTTAGTTAGGGTAATGAAATATCTGCAAGAAAACAATCTCAGAGAGCACCAAGGACCCCTCATTTTAACCCTGAGCTACAAATATTCTCCTTTATTGATGAAACTGTGTTTTATAAGCAGGCAAAGTCTTGGAGGCAATCCCAGAGATCCAGTTTCAATGGAACTCTTGTTCTTTTATTTTGTGGCATGTTTGACTCCTGGCAATTATGAACAAGTCGATGCAGATTCCATGCCAAAATTTTTGGAGATCTGTATTCTCCATGAACTCCGTCAGGAGCCAGCCGTGAAGCTGTGAATGATGGTGCAATGGTTGTAAATACATAGATTGGTGCAAAGCTGTTTTTTTACATTGTTTAAATGTTGAAAAAGTTGTTAAACAAATCAGTAAGAAAGGACTATTTATAATGTGTTTTCTAACAGAGATTCTGTTTCAGAAGGGAAAATTGTGTTTAGTTTCTTTTTTTCCTTGTTTATGTAGGAAATGCTTTAGTGTGCTATAATTGTCCATATGCGAACTGTGACCAAAATACAACCTGCACATATGGAGAAGATACTTGCTTAGTAGTACATCATAGTGAGTATTACTTTATCTCTTTTACATTTAATTTTTGAAGAAATATACAAATTCATTATTCTGATTTTTAGTCTGATTTTAATTGTTCTGAATAGTTTAATATGCAACACAATTAAGTCAGCAATAAAATATCAATATATAGTATCACTTGGAGGGAACAACCTCCCTTTGAGTCATTGTTTTACTTCTGGCAACTACCAAGACAAATCGCTGCAGTTTTCTGGACAAAGGTTTTTGGAAAGTAGTTTGCCATTGCCTCCTTTGCAGGCTTAAAAAGAATGATTGGCCCTGAAAAGGTTGAAGTAATTTCCTTCTCCCCCAAAATTTTGTGAATTTAGTTGGAGCGACAACAGCAATTCTGCTGGTATTTTTTGTTTCAACTTTTTGTGTTCTAAGAACAGTTGGAAATATGCTACAGAAGTTACATTTGTACTAGTACCGTAAGCGGTTGTTTTACTAAAACAGTGCTTAACTATGACATAAATATTTTTAGTTTGTGGCTAATAATTCATTGCTTATTTTACTTTTTCCCTTTACTGTGGCGGGAAAAAATGAATATTTCTTATTTAGCTTAAAGCTGTTGTCGAAAGGTGGAATAAAGAATAATTGAACAGAGACGGTAAATCTTAATCTTATTTGATTAATGATTTGGACCAATTCAAAATCTTTAAAGCAGCTTTTTAAAAATTTCATTTTGTGATTTTATACAGAAAAGTAGGATATAAAAGAGACCAAGAATATCATCTAAGGGACTGTTGTGTTTAAGTTTAACAGCCTATAAAAAGATTATGAAATTGCTGAACATACCTTTTCTGCCTGTATAACATAATAAACTTTATTTTAATTAAGTAGGATACAACCTAACTTTGCAATCTTGTTTTTTTTTTAAGGTAGAGGAAGTTTGTCTCGCTGCTGGTAGAAATTCTCGCTTTAATAACATTCTATTTCATTGATTTCAAGTTGAATAACTTCCACTCCAGGTGCTGCAACCAGGATTTGTGTAACAATTCTCCAAATGTTGTAGCTAGCAAGATAGTCTGTGTGGGGCTTTGTTGCTGACTATATTCATATGTTTAAAGTCTCAAGTGGGGAAACTGAAATGGGCCTGTTTTTTCAGTTTCAAAAGATAAGGACCCTGGTATCTTTCAGAAAGTGTTTCCTGCTGGAGAAGATAAATTATTAGGATACAATATTCAGTAGATAAAATTATTTGATATGCTACACTTTCATATTTTTTCCTTTCTGTACTCATTTCTATTTGGAAACTTTACATTTAATCTGTAGACATTCATGTAGCCAAAGGTGGACATATAAAGGTTGCCTGTGTTGTTTTAAATTTCATTAAATTGCCAATCCCATTTTAACTGTAAGCAATTGTTGCAATAAAAGTGCTAGTGTACATTTACATGCGGATTGATTTTTTTTGTTTACCTTGAGGTAGGGATGAAATTCGTCAGGTTCTGACAGGTTCTGGAGAACAGGTAGTGAAAATTTTGAGTAGTTTGAAAAACCGGCAAATACCACCTCCGGCTGGCCCCAGAGTGTAGTGATAATGGAGATTTTGCAATATCCTTCCCCCAGGAATTGGGAGGGAATGGAGATTTTGCAGTACCCTCCCCTGGAGTGGGGTGGGAATGAATATTTTGCAATATCCTTTCCTTGCCATCCCACCAAGCACTGGTAGGTTACACTTACCTTCACTACAGGTTTCCTGATTGGGCGTGCGCGTGTTTCCGTTCACACATGTGCCTGACTTGCGCTTGCATGTTATGCACAATCCACCACCCCTTCGACCACCAGGTGATTGTCTGGGCTGGCGGAGGCACTACATGCTGTGTGCGTGTTGCACAATTTGCTTTTTGCCATAAAACAGTGTATAAAGCGGTGGGGTGGGGGCCAAAAGAGCCACTGAACTGGTTCAATAGAGTTTGGCTACAACCATAAGGTATATTGAAATACAGTTCCTATATATTTGGAAGAAAATCCCCATTGAATATAAGCTTACAGGTTAATTCCATTGTAGTCCTGACTCCTGCCAGATTTGGATATAAACTTTGTAACCACTTTCATGTCTATAATAATTTTCATTATCGTTTCTATTGATCATTTTAATTTGAAATCACCAAGGACCGACCAGTCCTAATTATATTACAGCTTTAAGGATATAATATTTTTAAAACTACATATACTTAGGAGTTGTAGTATAGATACATTCTACATTCCCTTTTATTCTGAAAGTTCTCACTTTCTATAGAAAATAATAGTTTACCTAGGAAATACCAAGGATATACATGTTGGCTCTCTTCAGTTTGATAGGCTACAATGTATTTGGCTACTTTATGGTTAAGAAGGCATTGGGTCAACACTGCCAATGGATTAATTCAGAAAACACTGATTAAATCATGGACTATTGTACCCAGTAAAAACAGGCAAAATTCAAGGGAATTGAAATCAGTTTGCGTATTGGTAGTAAAATATTATCAAATTACCAATGTAAAAAGGAATATAGTCTTCATTGCTTGCAATTTTGCATAATAGTACCTATTCTTTCATACCAGAACATGCTATTTGTCAGTTAACAAGTTTACAATGCTTCTTTCCCCCAGTTTGTGTGGTCCTTTAAATGATATTTATGATTTCTGGGATCAGAAGGTTCCAAGATTTAAAAAAATGGAAACACAGTATTGTAAACAAATTCTTGCTGGTTAAAAACTCCCCTTTAGTAATGTTTTATATACTGAAAGGTTGAAGTAGGCATATACTGTTGTTCCATTATTATTGTTTTATATTAGTTCCTACTTAAAGCAGCATTGGAAATTCACATTTTTCATCTCTCATTCCACATACCTTGTACGCAGAATAAACTATCTGGAATAAAAAATGGTGGTGCATTGGTTTACCTTCTGTTTAGGTGTTCAAACACGTCTCCGGATCTGACTTGGAAAGCACATATAGATAAACCTAAATAATCAGTCACTTTTATACATAGTTTTACTGCAGTAATACAAACGGACGAGTGCAATATTGCATTTCAAGTGAAGACTTCTGTCATCATGAACTGGCGACTGCCAAGTACCCTGTGAGAAGGTGCACAAACGAGCAAACATCTTGGGCTTGTTCCTATTGCTATTCTGTAACTGACATACTGTGCACCGCACCCTGGAATAAAACAAATAAAACGTAAAGCCAAGGAAATAGTTCCTTATCTATCTAGCCACCGATCTCCATCAAGTGTGCAGCCAATCAGGATCAGTAAACCTGTCCCTGGCCAATGGACAAATAGCCTAGGTTGGCCCCATTTTTTCTCCAGGTATATACATTAATTTCCCGATGTTGAGAGGGCCAGGCGAGGTCTGAGAAGTTCGGACAAGTGTCCTTCCCGTTGTGACGCGGTGGGGAATCATCTTTGCTTATCTGTGTTGTTTAAGCGTTCCCTTGTAAGTATTCGCTGGTTTCCGTCCTGTGAAAATGAAGCCTCCGGCACGGCGTTTGATTTTTAGTTCAGTTTCTCAAATTCTTCTTTGAAATCCGCTAGCCGGATAGTAGCTTGAGTCAGGCGACATGCAGGTCGTTTTTCGGTGGCATAGCGTGGACGTCAACCCAGCGATCCTCAGGCTTTAGCTTGGATTTAGGGCGGGATTGGATAGCAAGAGACACAAAAGAAATGCCAAGCGTGTGAAGAGGCAAATATAAAATAAACAGTGGTTTACATAGGGTTAGCGTTGTTTTGTTGCTTTGTTTAGGTAAGAACTCCAAAGTTAACCTCCTCTCTCTCTCTCCTCGGGGTACACAGTTTTTTAAAAAACTTTTCAGCTGGTTTTCTGCACTTAGTGAAGAAAGTTAAGGGAAGTGGGGTGGCCGCCTCCAAACCAAAGCTGAAAAGTAGAAGCGGGCAAGCATTTGGATTGTTTCAAAATAGTTATTAATGGACACGCGAATCTGACAGCTGTATCCAGCTGTTCAGAGCAGCCCGGAGCGTCCCAAACCTTTGCTCCACTCAAAGGCACGTCCACAAGAACAAAGAAAGCATGCTTATGCCAGATTTAGACTTGGTGAAGCTCTGAGCTAGATAAAAGATTTTAGGCTCCTCTATATTATACCGCAAGGACTCTCAAGTGCATGCCGAACAGGATCTTGGATCATCATCATCATCATCACCACCACCACCACCACCACCACTACACACAAACATATACTGTATGTGTTTTGCCAGTTTTGTCTAGTCTAATGGTTAAGGCAGTGGTAAAATTCAAATTATTTACTACGGTTCTGTGGGCATGGCTTGGTGGATGTGGCAAAGGGAAAGATACTGCAAAATCCCCATTTCCTCTCCACTCTGGGGCCAGCTAGAGGTGATACCCTATTTTTCAGAATATAAGACGTTCCGAAGTATAAGACGCACCTAGATTTTGGGGAGGAAAACAAGGGAAAAATATCTGCCTCTGCCTCTGAGCAATTTGCCTCCTTGCAACAAACAATACAGACAATATACACTGTTTCTAGTGTTATATTTCAAACTATACTTGTACAGATGCGTTAAAATTGATGTGCTTTCTGCAAGTATAGGTTGTTCTCTGCTATTTAAAAGAATAGCACTTTTTATAACAATAGCATGGGGCCTCTTCAGATCAAGCATTTATTTTAAAAGCTTCTTCATTTTGTTAAGTTGTCTAGAATAATAATAAAGCAGTCTTTAAAAAAATAAGTCTAATAATTTGAACATTCTATAGGCATTTATAGTTCTTGACTTACCTCCTTGCTGCAAACAGCCTATCCCTTTGGGCCTCTGCCTCTCAGCAATTTGCCCCGTGGAACAAACAGCAAGGTTGACTTTCAATTTCTCCCGATCATCAGGGGTTACAGGCTGCAAGGGTTGCTATAGTTTATTAAAGCCTCCAAAATCCTTCATTTGCTGCAAAGAGGTAAATTGTTGCAAAGAGGCCAAAGGGTTGGGGCCAGTAGGTGGCTGGGGTTACATTCAGTGTATAAGGCACACTTAAATTTTCACCCACTTTTTAGGGGGGGAGGGGAAGATGCATCTTATACTATGAAAAATATGGTACTTGCTGGTTCTCCAAACTACTCAAAATTTCCGCTAACGGTTTTCCAGAACCTGTCACAACCCTGCTGAATTTCATCCCTGGGTTAAGGTACCAGGGTAGAAACTCAGAGGACTGTACTTCTAGTCTAGCCTTGAGAATAAAAGCTGGCTGAGTGACTTTAGGCTATTCACTCTCAGCTCAATTTGCCTCAACAGGGTGGTGGTTTGTGGAAAAATAGGAGGAAGGTGTGTTAGGTATGTTCACAGCCTTGAATTTTTTTAAACATAATAAAGCAGGATATAAGGAAGTAATATAGGCTTTTCAATTACTAGTAAATATTTAAAATGGCACATCCAAATTGAATGACTCATGTGCAAATCAGAAAACCGATATCAGATACAACTTATTAATTTTTTCCTTAGTTTCTCAGAAATAAAATTTGTGTTTATTAAATTTATATGCCAGCCATCCCATTTTAGATGACTTTAGATTTAAATTCTTAAGATAATAAATATTGCCATTAAAACATAACAAAAATGGCTAGAGAAGGGAGGAAAACAGGATGGAGGTAGAATGTTTTCTCAGTCCATTCACCGCTTCCACTATGACACGCTCCATTGATTTAAACTATTTAGATGAGGGAATAGAAGGGAAGTCATCAAATTTGCAGATAACACTAAACAGGCAGGATAGCCCAAACCCAGAAGATAGACTCAAGATCCAGATGAATCTCGAAAGACTTGGACCCGATTTAACAAAATGAAATTCAATGTAGAGAAAAGTAAGGTTTTACACTTAGGCAAGAAAAACCAAATGTACAGGTACAGATTAGGTGAAATGTAGCTCAATAGCAATAACTGTGAGAGGGAATTGGCGTCCTAGTGGACAATCATTTAAATGTTGGTCAACTGTTTCATGTCATTATGCAGAAAATCAATTAAAATTATACGGGTAATGATGAGAGATCTCCAGCAAGAGTGTCTTTAGGAAAACAATGGAGTAGAGTGGTGAGTTTAGTATGTAAACATAATGTTTTTCTTTACTTTATGTTAAATTCCATTTTTTTATATACAATATAAAATGTTTTGAAGTTTAGTTAGAAATAATATTCATATTAGTGGCTTGATTTAACAGTTATTTAGTTATTTAGTTATTAACAATTATTTAACAGGTTTTTCTTCATACTCAGTGTCGTTGCCTTTCATGAATATTCTGTCATGTGCCCCCCAAAAATATATTCCTATTTAGCACTCACAAAAAGTTTTATATAAGGCTGGCATGATGACATGGGTATAGAAAGTTGAGGCTTAGGATCCAAATACTGTTGTTCAGTTAAGATTATTGTGTTTATTTTAGGTTTACAACATCTGATAAGACAACATATTTTTTTATTAGTAGGTTGACTAGGAGACACAAAGAAGATGAATTCCCTTTTGGTCACTGCTGTCATTACTACCTTTGTTCCGGCTTTCTTCCCTCCCTTCAGGTAAGTGAACCCCACAGTAAATGGAAACAGAATGATGACAATGCAGGGACCAGAAGAATAGAACAGAGAGGCAAAGGTGGCTCCGCATTCAAAGGGCTGTCTGGCTTTCAGTTTGATGATTTGGAATTATATGGATTATAAAATAATGATAGAAGCAATTATATTCCTTTGAATGACAGATTCTTGGTTTGAATTGTCTGAAACTCTCTGCTCCTCTCTCAGCTTGCTTGTTTTCTTATAAATCAGTGTTTCTCAACCTTGGCAACTTGAAGATGTCTGAACTTCAACTCTCAGAATTTCCCAGCCAGCACTGGCTGGGGAATTCTGGAGTTGAAGTCCAGACATCTTCAAGATGCCAAGGTTGAGAAACACTGTTGTAGATGTTTCATTACCTAACTACCTATCATCAATGCTACTAAAGAGTGCTGTTTACTGTCAGTTTATATTCTGGTGTCTTGCCTGTCTGGGTGGGTGGGGTGGTCTTAGAAATTATTTGGTTCGGCTGTTTAGTGATGGTAGTTTCTTGATTGTGGTATTTCTTACTTGATTGTTGGTTTGAAGTTAACCTTGGAGTTAATCTATGCTAGGGATGTCAAACGCAAGGCCTGCGGGCTGGACCCAGCCCATAGGGTGTTTAGAGCTGGCCTGTGGGCCGGCCCTGGAAACAACAAAGGACCCAACTTTCAGTGCTTCTGCCAGTGAAAATGGAGCTCGGAAGGACCACATGAAGCCCTCCCAGGCTCCATTTTGGGCCATGATGGCCTCCTGCAGCCTCTGTCAGTGAAAATGGAGGTTGGGGAGGGCATGCACAGCCCTCCTGGGCTCCATTTTCAGACTCAATGGCCTCATGCAGCTCTCTGCCAGTGAAACGGAGCTCACAAGGCCATGTGAGGAGCCTTGATAAGTGACATCGAGCTGGCCATGTCTATCCTTGCCATGCCTACCCTCACCACCTCCCCGGCCCTCGAAGTCAAACACAACCCTGATTTGGCTCTCAATGAAATTGAGTTTGACACTGCAGATCTATACTGCTCTGAATGCGGAATACTGGGGGAGGTTCTGGGGTCTTTTCCCCTTTTGGGCTGGTGATGCATAGTCTATAGATGTTGTAATGTCTATGTGTCTGTTGATGGCTGATTTGTCAGAGTGCCAGGCTTCTAGAAATTCCCTGGCATTTTTCAACTTGGCCTGGAATTCCTAGAAGGCTGGCACTTTGACAAATCAGCCATCAATAGACACATAGACTTTAACAACATCTGTAAACTATGCAAACGAGTTAATCAAGTCAAGACACCAGAATATAAACTGACAGCAAACAGCACTCCTTACAAGCATTGATGATGTGACTTAGTTAAGGTAATGAAATATCTGCACTGCCCCACCAGCCATTAACCTCACCACACATCACTAAAAACAAGCAATCTCAAAGAGCACCAAGGACCCCTCATTTTAACCCTGAGCTAAAAATATTCTCCTTTATTGATGAAACTGTGTTTTATAAGCAGGCAAAGTGTTGAAGCAATCCCAGAGATCCAGTTTCAATGGAACTCTTGTTCTTTTTATTTTGTGTGCATGTTTGACTCCTGGCAATTATATGAACAAGTCGATGCAGATTCCATGCCAAACTTTTTGGAGATCTGTATTCTCCATGAACTCCGTCAGAAGCCAGTTGTGAAGCTGTGAATGATGGTGCAATGGTTGTAAACACATGGATTGGTGCAAAGCTGTTTTTTAACATTGTTTAAATGGTGAACAGTTGCTAAACAAAACAGTAAGAAAGGACTATTTATAATTTGTTTTCTAACAGAGATTCTGTTTCAGAAGAGGAAATTGTGTTTAGTTTCTTTTTTTCCTTGTTTATTTAGGCAATGCTTTAGTGTGCTATAATTGTCTGCTTGAGAAATGTGACCGAATGAAAACCTGCCCAAGTGTACTAAATACTTGCTTAATAATATATCACAGTGAGTATTACTTTATTTTTTAAAAAAATTATTTTTGAAGAAACATACAAATTCATTAATCTGATTTTTAGATTGATTTTATTTGTTCTGAGTAGTTTAATATACACACAATGAAGTCAGCACTAAAATATTGATATATAGTATCACTTGGAGGGAACAATCTCTCTTTGAGTCATTTTTGTTTTATTTCTGGCAACTACCAAAAGAAATCGCTGCAGTTTTCTGGACAAGGTTTTTGGAAGTAGTTTGCCATTGCCTCCTTTGCAGGCTTAAAAAGAATGATTGGCCCTGAAAAGGTTGAAGTAATTTCCTTCTCCTCCCAAATTTTGTGAATTTAGTTGGGAGTGACAACAGTTATTCTTCTGGTATTTTTTGTTTCCAACTTTTTTGTTTTCTAAGAACAGTTGGAAATATGCTACAGAAGTTACATTTGTACTAGTACCGTTAAGTGCTTGTTTTACTAAACAAGTGCTTAACTATGACATAAATATTTTTAGTGGGTGGCTATAATTCATTGTTTATTTTACTTTTTCCTTTACTGTGGTGGGCAAATCTTAATCTTATTTGATCAATGATTTGGACCAATTCAAAATCTTAAAGCAGCTTTTTAAAAATTTCATGTTGCAATTTTATACAGAAATGTAGGATATAAAAGAGACCAAGAATATCATCTAAGGGACTGTTGTGTTTAGTTTAACAGCCTATAAAAGATTATGAAATTGCTGAACATACCTTTTCTGCCTGTATAGATATAAAACTTTTATTTTTAATTAAGTAGGATACAACCTAACTTTGCAATCTTGTTTTGTTTTTTTTTTTAAGGTGGAGGAAGTTTGTCTACCTGCTGGACAAGTTCTCGTTGTGATGTAAATTCTATTTCACTTGGTTTACATTTGAGTAACTTCAAGTTCAGGTGCTGCAACCAGGATTTGTGTAACAATTCTCCAAATGTTGTAGCTAGCAAGATAGTCCTGTGTGGGGCTTTGTTGCTGACTATTATTCATATGTTAAAGTCTCTAGTGGGGAACTGAAATGGGGCCTTGTTTTTCAGTTTAAAAGATAGGGAACCCTGGTATCTTTTCAGAAAGTGTTCCTGCTGGAGAAGATTAAATTATTAGGATACAATATTCAGTAGATAAATTTGATATGCTACACTTTTCATATTTTTTCTTTCTTTACTCAATTTCTATTTGGAAATTTACATTTAATCCATAAGACATTCATGTAGCCAAAGGTGGACATATAAAGGTTGCCTGTGTTGTTTTAAATTTCATTAAATTGCCAATCCCATTTTAACTTGTAAGGAATTGTTGCAATAAAAGTGCTATTGTACATTATGTGTGGATTGATTGTTTTTGTTTACCTTGAGGCAGGGATGAAATTCATCGGGTTCTGACAGGTTCTGGAGAACCGGTAGTGGAAATTTTGAGTAGTTTGGAAAACTGGCAAATACCACCTCTGGCTGGCCCCTGAGTGGGGGTGGTAATGCAGATTTTGCAATATGCTTCCACCAGGAATTGGGAGGGAATGGAGATTTTGCAATATCCTTCCACCAGGAGGGAATGGAGATTTTGCAATATCCTTCCACCAGGAGGGAATGGAGATTTTGCAATATCCTTCCACCAGGAATTGGGAGGGAATGGAGATTTTGCAATATCCTTCCACCAGGAATTGGGAGGGAATGGAGATTTTGCAATATCCTTCCACCAGGAGGGAATGGAGATTTTGCAATATCCTTCCACCAGGAATTGGGAGGGAATGGAGATTTGCAGTATCCTTCCCCTGGAGTGGGGTGGGAATGAATATTTGCAATATCCTTTCCTTGCCATGCCCACAAAGCAAGCAGGCACAATCCACACCTCTTCAACAACCAGCTAATTGTTGGGGGCTCACGCAAGCACCACATGCTTTGCATGTCTGTGCAATTTGCTTTTTGCCATAAAAACTGGTATAGAGCCGGGGGGGGGGGGCTGTACCAGTTCGACCGAACCAGCAGCAATCACCTCTGCCAACAAGCCACACCCATAGAACTGGTAGTAAAAAAAATTGAATTTCACCCACTGCCCTTAGGCTCTTTCTGATGCCACAAATGAAGCTTCTCCATTCTAGTCATAACAGTGAATGACACATTATCTCCCTGCCACTTTTGTGGGTGGTTTCTTATCAATATTTAGTGGCTTGTCTGTGATTAAATTAACTTTCCAAATTCATACCATTCCCAATAAGCACTTTGAAGTCTCTTTATTTAGCACTTATTAGGGTACTGTTACTGCTACCAGGAAATGTTTTTGTTTGGATAATAACATACTTAAACTTAAGTGCTATAATTGTCCATATGCGAACTGTGACCAAAATACAACCTGCACATATGGAGAAGATACTTGCTTAGTAGTACATCATAGTGAGTATTACTTTATCTCTTTTACATTTAATTTTTGAAGAAATATACAAATTCATTATTCTGATTTTTAGAGTGATTTTAATTGTTCTGAATATGAACACAGTAATATGCACACAATTAAGTCAGCAATAAAATATCAATATATAGTATCATTTGGAGAGAACAACCTCCCTTTGAGTCATTGTTTTACTTCTGGCAACTACCAAGACAAATCGCTGCAGTTTTCTGGACAAAGGTTTTTGGAAGTAGTTTGCCATTGCCTCCTTTGCAGGCTTAAAAAGAATGATTGGCCCTGAAAAGGTTGAAGTAATTTCCTTCTCCCCCCCAAATTTTGTGAATTTAGTTGGAGTGACAACAGCAATTCTGCTGGTATTTTTTGTTTTCAACTTTTTTGTTTTCTAAGAACAGTTGGAAATATGCTACAGAAGTTACATTTGTACTAGTACCGTAAGTGCTTGTTTTACTAAAACAAGTGCTTAACTATGGCATAAATATTTTAGTGGGTGGCTAATAATTCATTGCTTATTTTACTTTTTCCCTTTACTGTGGCGGGAAAAAAATGAATATTTCTTATTTAGCTTAAAGCTGTTGTCGAAAGGTGGAATAAAGTAATAAATGAACAGAGACGGTAAAATCTTAAACTTATTTGATTAATGATTTGGACCAATTCAAAATCTTTAAAGCAGCTTTTAAAACTTTCATTTTGTGATTTATACAGAAAGGTAGGATATAAAGAGACCAAGAATATCATCTAAGGGACTGTTGTGTTTAATTTAACAGCCTATAAAAATTATGAAATTGCTGAACATACCTTTTCTGCCTGTATACATATAAAACTTTTATTTTTAATTAAGTAGGATACAACCTAACTTTGCAATCTTGTTTTTTTTTTAAGGTAGAGGAAGTTTGTCTGGCTGCTGGAGAAATTCTCGCTGTAATGTAAATTCTATTTCACTTTATTTAAAGTTGAATAACTTCAACTCAGGTGCTGCGACTGGGATTTGGGTAACAATTCTCCAAATGTAGTAGCTAGCAAGATAGTCCTGTGTGGGACTTTGTTGCTGACTATTATTCATATGTTAAAGTCTCAAGTGGGGAACTGAAATGGGGCCTTGTTTTTCAGTTTCAAAAGATAAGGAACCCTGGTATCTTTTCAGAAAGTGTTCCTGCTGGAGAAGATTAAATCATTAGGATACACTAGTCAGTAGATAAAATTTATTTGATATGCTACACTTTCATATTTTTCCTTTCTGTACTCAAGTTCTATTTGGAAATTTACATTTAATCCGTAAGACATTCATGTAGCCAAAGGTGGACATATAAAGGTTGCCTGTGTTGTTTTAAATTTCATTAAATTGCCAATCCCATTTTAACTTGTAAGCAATTGTTGCAATAAAAGTGCTATTGTACATTTACATGTGCATTGATTTTTTTTGTTTATCTTGAGGCAGGGATAAAATTCAGCAGGTTCTGACAGGTTCTGGAGAACAAATAGTGAAAATTTTGAGTAGTTTGGAAAACTGGCAAATACCACCTCCGGCTGGCCCCAGAGTGTAGTGATAATGGAGATTTTGCAATATTCTTCCACCAGGAATTGGGAGGGAATGGAGATTTTGCAGTACCCTCCCCTGGAGTGTGGTGGGAATGAATATTTTGCAATATCCTTTCCTTGCCATGCCCACCAAGCACTGGTAGGTTACACTTACCTTCACTACAGGTTTCCTGATTGGGCGTGCACGTGTTCCGTTCACACATGTGCCTGACTTGCGCTTGCATGTTTATGTACAATCCACCACCACTTCGACAACCAGCTGATTGTCTGAGCTCGCACAGGCACTACACACTGTTCACGTGTGTGCAATTTGCCTTCTGCCATAAAAACAGGTATAGAGCGGTGGGGTGGGGGCCAAAAGAGCCACTGAACTGGTTCAATAGAGTTTGGCTACAACCATAATGTATATTGAAATACAGTTCCTATATATTTGGAAGAAAATCCCCATTGAATATAAGCTTACAGATTTAATTCCATTGTAGTCCTGACTCCTGCCAGATTTGGATATAAACTTTGTAACCACTTTCATGTCTATAATATTTTTCATTGTCCTTTCTATTAATCATTTTAATTTAAAAATCACCAAGGACCGACCAGTCCTAATTATATTACAGCTTTAAGGATATAATATTTTTAAAACTAACATATACTTAGGATTTGTAGTAGATACATTCTACATTCCCTTTTATTCTGAAAGTTCTCACTTTCTATAGAAAATAATAGTTTACCTAGGAAATACCAAAGGATATACATGTTGGCTCTCTTTTAGTTTGATAGGCTATAATGTGTTTGGCTACTTATAGTGCAGAAGACATTGGGTCAACACTGCCAATGGATTAATTCAGAAAACACTGATTAAATCATGGACTATTGTACCCAGTAAAAACAGGCAAAATTCAAGGGAATTGAAATCAGTTTGCGTATTGGTAGTAGAATATTATCAAATTACCAATGTAAAAAGAAACATAGTCTTCATTGCTTGCAATTTTGCATAATAGTACCTATTCTTTCATACCACAACGTGCTATTTGTCAGTTAACAAGTTTACAATGCTTCTTTCCCCCAGTTTGTGTGGTCCTTTATATGATATTTATGATTTCTGGGATCAGAAGGTTCCAAGATTTAAAAAATGGAAACACAGTACTGTAAACAAATTCTTGCTAGTTAAAAACTCTCCTTTAGTAATGTTTTTATATATTGAAAGGTTGAAGTAGCATATACTGTTGTTCCATTTATTTATTGTTTATATTTAAGTTCCTACTTAAAGTAGCATTGGAAATTCACATTTTTCATCTCTCATTCACATACCTTGTATGCAGAATAAACTATCTGGAATAAAAAATTGGTGGTGCATTGGTTTACTTCTGTTTAGGTGTTCAAACAAGTCTCCGGATCTGACTTGGAAGCACATATAGATAAACCTTCTTAGAAATAATTTGTCACTTTTAAATAGCTAGTTTACCGCAGTAATACAAACGGACAAGTGGCAATATTGCATTTCAAGTGAAGACTTCTGTCATCATGAACTGGCGACTGCCAAGTACCCTGTGAGAGGGTGGCACAAACGAGCAAACATCTTGGGCTTGTTCCTATTGCTATTCTGTAACTGACATACTGTGCACCGCACCCTGGAATAAAACAAATAAAATGTAAAGCCAAGGAATAGTTCTTTATTCTATCTAGCCAACGATCTCCATCAAGTGTGCAGCCAATCAGGGATCAGTAAACCTGTCCCTGGCCAATGACAAAATAACCTAGGTTGGGCCCATTTTTCTCCAGGTATATACATTAATTTCCCAAGTTGAGAGGGCCAGGCGAGGTCTGAGAAGTTCGGACAAGTGTCCTTCCTGTGTGACGCGGTGGGGAATCATCTTTGCTTATCTGTGTTGTTTAAGCGTTCCCTTGTAAGTATTCGCTGGTTTCCGTCCTGTGAAAATGAAGCCTCCGGCACGGCGTTTGATTTTAGTTCAGTTTCTCAAATTCTTCTTTGAAATCCGCTAGCCGGATAGTAGCTTGAGTCAGCGACATGCAGGTCGTTTTTCGGTGGCATAGCGTGGACATCAACCCAGCGATCCTCAGGCTTTAGCTTGGATTTAGGGCGGGATTGGATAGCAAGAGACACAAAAGAAATGCCAAGCGTGTGAAGAGGCAAATATAAAATAAAACAGTGGTTTACATAGGGTTAGCGTTGTTTTGTTGCTTTGTTTTAGGTAAGAACTCCAAAGTTAACCTCCTCTCTCTCTCTCCTCGGGGTACACAGTTTTTTAAAACTTTTCAGCTGGTTTTCTGCGCTTACTGAAGAAAGCTAGGGGAAGTGGGTGGCCGCCTCCAAACCAAAGCTGAAAAGTAGAAGCGGGCAAGCATTTTGGATTGTTTTAAAATAATGGACACGGGAATCTGACAGCTGTATCCAGCTGTTCAGAGCAGCCCGGAGCGTCCCAAACTTTTGCTCCACTCAAAGGCACGTCCACAAGAACAAAGAAAGCATGCTTATGCCAGATTTAGACTGGGTGAAGCTCTGAGCTAGATAAAGATTTTAGGCTCCTCTATATTATACCGCAAGGACTCTCAAAGTGCATGCCGAACAGGATCTTGGATCATCATCATCATCATCACCACCACCACCACCACCACCACTACACACAAACATATACTGTATGTGTTTTGCCAGTTTTGTCTAGTCTAATGGTTAAGGCAGTGGTAAAATTCAAATTATTTACTACGGTTCTGTGGCATGGCTTGGTGGACGTGGCAAAGGGAAAGATACTGCAAAATCCCCATTTCCTCTCCACTCTGGGGCCAGCTAGAGGTGATACCGTATTTTTCAGAATATAAGACGTTCCGAAGTATAAGACGCACCTAGATTTTGGGGAGGAAAACAAGGGAAAAATATCTGCCTCTGCCTCTGAGCAATTTGCCTCCTTGCAACAAACAATACAGACAATATACACTGTTTCTAGTGTTATATTTCAGACTATACTTGTACAGATGCTGTTAAAATTGATGTGCTTTCTGCAAGTACAGTTGTTCTCTGCTATTTAAAAGAATAGCACTTTTTAAAACAATAGCACGGGGCCTCTTCATATCAAGCATTTATTTTAAAAAGCTTCTTCATTTTGTTAAGTTGTCTAGAATAATAATAAAGCAGTCTTTAAAAAAATAAGTCTAATAATTTGAACATCCTATAGGCATTTATAGTTCTTGACTTACCTCCTAGCAGCAAACAGCCTAATCCTTTGGCCTCTGCCTCTCGGCAATTTGCCCCGTGGAACAAACAGCAAGGTTGACTTTCAATTTCTCCCGATCATCAGGGGTTACAGGCTGCAAGGGTTGCTATAGTTTATTGAAGCCTCCGAAATCCCTCGTTTGCTGCAAAGAGGCCAAAGGGTTGGGGCCAGTGGGTGGGTGGGGTTACATTCAGTGTATAAGGCGCGCTTAAATTTTCACCCTCTTTTAGGGGGGAGATGCATCTTATACTCCGAAAAATATGGTATTTGCTAATTCTCCGAACTACTCAAAATTTCCGCTACCGGTCCTCCAGAACCTGTCAGAACATGCTGAATTTCATCCCTGGGTTAAACTCAGAGACTGTTACTTCTAATCTAGCGTTGAGCATGAAAGCTGGCTGGGTGACTTTAGGCTATTCACTCTCAGCTCAATTTGCTTCAACAGGGTGGTGGTTTTGTGGAAAATAGAAGGAAGGTGTGTTAGGTGTGTTCACAGCCTTGAATTTTTTTAAACATAATAAAGGCAGGATATAAGGAAGTAATATAGGCTTTTCAATTACTAGTAAATATTTAAAATGGCATATCCAAATTGAATGAACTCATGTGCAAATCAGAAAACCGATATCAGATAAAACTTATTAATTTTTTTCCTTAGTTTCTTAAAAGTAAAATTTGTATTTATTAAATTTATATGCCAGCCATCCCATTGTTAGATGACTTTAGATTTAAATCCTTAAGATAATAAATATTGCCATTAAAACATAACAAAAATGTCTGGGGGGGGGGGAACAGGATGGAGGTAGAATATTTTCTCAGTCCATTCACCGCTTCCACTATGACACACTCCATTAATTAAACGATTTAGATGAGAGAATAGAAGGGAAACTCATCAAATTTGCAGATAACACTAAACAGGCAGGAATAGCCCAAACCCCAGAAGATAGACTCAAGATCCAGATGAATCTCGAAAGACTTGAACACTGGACCCAATTTAACAAAATGAAATTCAATGTAGAGAAAAGTAAGGTTTTACACTTAGGCAAGAAAAACCAATGTACAGGTACAGATTCGGTGAAATGTGGCTCAATAGCAATAACTGTGAGAGGGAATTTGGCGTCCTAGTGGACAATCATTTAAATGTTGGTCAACTGTTTCATGTCATTATGCAGAAAAATCAATTAAAATGATAGAGGTAATGATGAGAGATCTCCAGCAACAGTGTCTTTAGGAAAACAATGGAGTAGAGTGGTGAGTTTAGTATGTAAACATAATGTTTTTCTTTACTTTATGTTAAATTCCATTTTTTTCGATATACAATATAAAAATGTTTTGAAGTTTAGTAGAAATAATATTTCATATTAGTGGTTTGATTTTAGAGACCAGTAATTTAACAGATCTTTTCTTTATACTCAGTGTCGTTGCCTTTCATGAATATTCTGTTGAGATTAGTTGAGGCTTAGGATCCAAATACTGTTGTTCAGTTAAGATTATTGTGTTTATTTTAGGTCTAGAACATCTGATAGGACAACATATTTTTTTATTATGTAGGTTGACTAGGAGACACAAAGAAGATGAATTCCCTTTTGGTCACTGCTGTCATTACTACCTTTCTTCTGGCTTTGTTCCTCCCTTCAGGTAAGTGAACCCCATGGTAAATGGAAACAGAATGATGACAATGCAGGGACCAGAAGAATAGAACAGGGAGGCAAAGGTGGCTCCTCATTCAAAGGGCTGTCTGGGTTTTAGTTTGATGATTTGGAATTATATGGATTATAAAATAATGATAGAACAAATTATATTCCTTTGAATGACAGATTCTTAGTTTGAATTGTCTGAAACTGTCTTTGCTGTTCTCTGCGCTTGCTTGTTTTCTTGTAGAGGTTTCATCATCCTAACTAGGTAACATCAATGCTACTAAAGAGTGCTGTTTACTGTCAGTTTATATTCTGGCATGTTGCCTGTCTGGGTGGGTGGGGTGGTCTTAGAAATTCTTTGGTTGGGCCGTTTACTGATAGTAATTTCTTGATTGTGGTATTTCTTACTTGTTGGTTTGAAGTTAACCTTGGAGTTAGTCTATGCCAGGGATGTCAAACGCAAGGCCTTCGGGCCGGGCCCAGCCCATGGGGTGTTTAGATCTGGCCTGTGGGCCGGCCCTGGAAACAACAAAGGACCAGCTCTCAGTGCTTCTGCCAGTGAAAATGGAGCTCGGAAGGACCACATGAAGCCCTCCCAGGCTCCATTTTGGGCCATGATGGCTACTTGTAGCCCTCTGTCAGTGAAAATGGAGCTTGGGAGGGGCACGCACAGCCCCCCCAGGCTCCATTTTTGGCCACAATGGCCTCCTGCAGTCCTCTATAAGAAAAAATGGAACTTGAAAGAGAGACACATGGCCCTCCTGGGCTCCATTTTCAGTCTTTAAAAAAATAAGTCTAATAATTTGAACATCCTATAGGCATTTATAGTTCTTGACTTACCTCCTTGCTGCAAACAGCCTATCCCTTTGGCCTCTGCCTCTCAGCAATTTGCCCCGTGGAACAAACAGCAAGGTTGACTTTCAATTTCTCCCGATCATCAGGGGTTACAGGCTGCAAGGGTTGCTATAGTTTATTAAAGCCTCCAAAATCCTTCATTTGCTGCAAAGAGGTAAATTGTTGCAAAGAGGCCAAAGGGTTGGGGCCAGTAGGTGGCTGGGGTTACATTCAGTGTATAAGGCACACTTAAATTTTCACCCACTTTTAGGGGGGGAGGGGAAGATGCATCTTATACTATGAAAAATATGGTACTTGCTGGTTCTCCAAACTACTCAAAATTTCCGCTAACGGTTTTCCAGAACCTGTCACAACCTGCTGAATTTCATCCCTGGGTTAAGGTACCAGGGTAGAAACTCAGAGACTGTTACTTCTAGTCTAGCCTTGAGAATAAAAGCTGGCTGAGTGACTTTAGGCTATTCACTCTCAGCTCAATTTGCCTCAACAGGGTGGTGGTTTTGTGGAAAATAGGAGGAAGGTGTGTTAGGTATGTTCACAGCCTTGAATTTTTTTAAACATAATAAAGGCAGGATATAAGGAAGTAATATAGGCTTTTCAATTACTAGTAAATATTTAAAATGGCACATCCAAATTGAATGAACTCATGTGCAAATCAGAAAACCGATATCAGATACAACTTATTAATTTTTTCCTTAGTTTCTCAGAAATAAAATTTGTGTTTATTAAATTTATATGCCAGCCATCCCATTTTAGATGACTTTAGATTTAAATTCTTAAGATAATAAATATTGCCATTAAAACATAACAAAAATGGCTAGAGAAGGGAGGAAAACAGGATGGAGGTAGAATGTTTTCTCAGTCCATTCACCGCTTCCACTATGACACGCTCCATTGATTTAACTATTTAGATGAGGGAATAGAAGGGAAAGTCATCAAATTTGCAGATAACACTAAACAGGCAGGAATAGCCCAAACCCCAGAAGATAGACTCAAGATCCAGATGAATCTCGAAAGACTTGGACCCGATTTAACAAAATGAAATTCAATGTAGAGAAAAGTAAGGTTTTACACTTAGGCAAGAAAAACCAAATGTACAGGTACAGATTAGGTGAAATGTAGCTCAATAGCAATAACTGTGAGAGGGAATTTGGCGTCCTAGTGGACAATCATTTAAATGTTGGTCAACTGTTTCATGTCATTATGCAGAAAAATCAATTAAAATTATACGGGTAATGATGAGAGATCTCCAGCAAGAGTGTCTTTAGGAAAACAATGGAGTAGAGTGGTGAGTTTAGTATGTAAACATAATGTTTTTCTTTACTTTATGTTAAATTCCATTTTTTTATATACAATATAAAAATGTTTTGAAGTTTAGTAGAAATAATATTTCATATTAGTGGCTTGATTTAACAGTTATTTAATTATTTAGTTATTAACAATTATTTAACAGGTTTTTCTTCATACTCAGTGTCGTTGCCTTTCATGAATATTCTGTCATGTGCCCCCCAAAAAATATATTCCTATTTAGCACTCACAAAAGTTTTATATAAGGCTGGCATGATGACATGGGGTATAGAAAGTTGAGGCTTAGGATCCAAATACTGTTGTTCAGTTAAGATTATTGTGTTTATTTTAGGTTTACAACATCTGATAAGACAACATATTTTTTTATTATGTAGGTTGACTAGGAGACACAAAGAAGATGAATTCCCTTTTGGTCACTGCTGTCATTACTACCTTTGTTCTGGCTTTCTTCCTCGCTTCAGGTAAGTGAACCCCACAGTAAATGGAAACAGAATGATGACAATGCAGGGACCAGAAGAATAGAACAGAGAGGCAAAGGTGGCTCCGCATTCAAAGGGCTGTCTGGCTTTCAGTTTGATGATTTGGAATTATATGGATTATAAAATAATGATAGAAGCAATTATATTCCTTTGAATGACAGATTCTTGGTTTGAATTGTCTGAAACTCTCTGCTCCTCTCTCAGCTTGCTTGTTTTCTTATAAATCAGTGTTTCTCAACCTTGGCAACTTGAAGATGTCTGAACTTCAACTCTCAGAATTTCCCAGCCAGCACTGGCTGGGGAATTCTGGGAGTTGAAGTCCAGACATCTTCAAGATGCCAAGGTTGAGAAACACTGTTGTAGATGTTTCATTACACTAACTACCCTATCATCAATGCTACTAAAGAGTGCTGTTTACTGTCAGTTTATATTCTGGTGTCTTGCCTGTCTGGGTGGGTGGGGTGGTCTTAGAAATTATTTGGTTGGGCTGTTTAGTGATGGTAGTTTCTTGATTGTGGTATTTCTTACTTGATTGTTGGTTTGAAGTTAACCTTGGAGTTAATCTATGCTAGGGATGTCAAACGCAAGGCCTGCGAGCTGGACCCAGCCCATAGGGTGTTTAGAGCTGGCCTGTGGGCCGGCCCTGGAAACAACAAAGGACCAACTTTCAGTGCTTCTGCCAGTGAAAATGGAGCTCGGAAGGACCACATGAAGCCCTCCCAGGTTCCATTTTGGGCCATGATGGCCTCCTGCAGCCCTCTGTCAGTGAAAATGGAGGTTGGGAGGGCATGCACAGCCCTCCTGGGCTCCATTTTCAGACTCAATGGCCTCATGCAGCTCTCTGCCAGTGAAAACGGAGCTCACAAGGGCCATGTGAGGAGCCTTGATAAGTGACATCGAGCTGGCCATGTCTATCCTTGCCATGCCTACCCTCACCACCTCCCCGGCCCTCCGAAGTCAAACACAACCCTGATTTGGCTCTCAATTAAATTGAGTTTGACACTGCAGATCTATACTGCTCTGAATGCGGAATACTGGGGGAGGTTCTGGGGTCTTTTCCCCTTTTGGGCTGGTTGATGCATAGTCTATAGATGTTGTTAATGTCTATGTGTCTGTTGATGGCTGATTTGTCAGAGTGCCAGGCTTCTAGAAATTCCCTGGCATTTTTCAACTTGGCCTGGAATTTCTAGAAGGCTGGCACTTTGACAAATCAGCCATCAATAGACACATAGACTTTAACAACATCTGTAAACTATGCAAACGAGTTAATCAAGTCAAGACACCAGAATATAAACTGACAGCAAACAGCACTCCTTACAAGCATTGATGATGTGACTTAGTTAGGGTAATGAAATATCTGCACTGCCCCACCAGCCATTAACCTCACCACACATCACTAAAAACAAGCAATCTCAAAGAGCACCAAGGACCCCTCATTTTAACCCTGAGCTAAAAATATTCTCCTTTATTGATGAAACTGTGTTTTATAAGCAGGCAAAGTGTTGAAGCAATCCCAGAGATCCAGTTTCAATGGAACTCTTGTTCTTTTTATTTTGTGTGCATGTTTGACTCCTGGCAATTATATGAACAAGTCAATGCAGATTCCATGCCAAACTTTTTGGAGATCTGTATTCTCCATGAACTCTGTCAGGAGCCAGTTGTGAAGCTGTGAATGATGGTGCAATGGTTGTAAACACATGGATTGGTGCAAAGCTGTTTTTTAACATTGTTTAAATGGTGAACAGTTGCTAAACAAAACAGTAAGAAAGGACTATTTATAATTTGTTTTCTAACAGAGATTCTGTTTCAGAAGAGGAAATTGTGTTTAGTTTCTTTTTTTCCTTGTTTATTTAGGCAATGCTTTAGTGTGCTATAATTGTCTGTTTGAGAAATGTGACCGAAATGAAACCTGCCCAAGTGTACTAGATACTTGCTTAATAATATATCACAGTGAGTATTACTTTATTTTTTAAAAAAATTATTTTTGAAGAAACATACAAATTCATTAATCTGATTTTTAGATTGATTTTATTTGTTCTGAGTAGTTTAATATACACACAATGAAGTCAGCACTAAAATATTGATATATAGTATCACTTGGAGGGAACAATCTCTCTTTGAGTCATTTTTGTTTTTATTTCTGGCAACTACCAAGAGAAATCGCTGCAGTTTTCTGGACAAAGGTTTTTGGAAGTAGTTTGCCATTGCCTCCTTTGCAGGCTTAAAAAGAATGATTGGCCCTGAAAAGGTTGAAGTAATTTCCTTCTCCTCCCAAATTTTGTGAATTTAGTTGGAGTGACAACAGTTATTCTTCTGGTATTTTTTGTTTCCAACTTTTTTGTTTTCTAAGAACAGTTGGAAATATGCTACTGAAGTTACATTTGTACTAGTACCGTTAAGTGCTTGTTTTACTAAAACAAGTGCTTAACTATGACATAAATATTTTTAGTGGGTGGCTAATAATTCATTGTTTATTTTACTTTTTCCTTTACTGTGGTGGCAAATCTTAATCTTATTTGATCAATGATTTGGACCAATTCAAAATCTTTAAAGCAGCTTTTTTAAAATTTCATTTTGCAATTTTATACAGAAATGTAGGATATAAAAGAGACCAAGAATATCATCTAAGGGACTGTTGTGTTTAGTTTAACAGCCTATAAAAAGATTATGAAATTGCTGAACATACCTTTTCTGCCTGTATAGATATAAAACTTTTATTTTTAATTAAGTAGGATACAACCTAACTTTGCAATCTTGTTTTGTTTTTTTTTTTAAGGTGGAGCAAGTTTGTCTACCTGCTGGACAAGTTCTCGTTGTGATGTAAATTCTATTTCACTTGGTTTACATTTGAGTAACTTCAAGTTCAGGTGCTGCAACCAGGATTTGTGTAACAATTCTCCAAATGTTGTAGCTAGCAAGATAGTCCTGTGTGGGGCTTTGTTGCTGACTATTATTCATATGTTAAAGTCTCTAGTGGGGAACTGAAATGGGGCCTTGTTTTTCAGTTTAAAAAGATAGGGAACCCTGGTATCTTTTCAGAAAGTGTTCCTGCTGGAGAAGATTAAATTATTAGGATACAATATTCAGTAGATAAATTTGATATGCTACACTTTTCATATTTTTTCTTTCTTTACTCAATTTCTATTTGGAAATTTACATTTAATCTGTAAGACATTCATGTAGCCAAATGTGGACATCTAAAGGTTGCTTGTGTTGTTTTAAATTTCATTAAATTGCCAATCCCATTTTAACTTGTAAGCAATTGTTGCAATAAAAGTGCTATTGTACATTTATGTGTGGATTGATTGTTTTTGTTTACCTTGAGGCAGGGATGAAATTCATCAGGTTCTGACAGGTTCTGGACAACCGGTAGTGGAAATTTTGAGTAGTTTGGAAAACTGGCAAATACCACCTCTGGCTGGCCCCTGAGTGGGGTGGTAATGCAGATTTTGCAATATCCTTCCACCAGGAATTGGAGGGAATGGAGATTTTGCAATATCCTTCCACCAGGAATTGGGAGGGAATGGAGATTTTGCAATATCCTTCCACCAGGAATTGGGAGGGAATGGAGATTTTGCAATATCCTTCCACCAGGAATTGGGAGGGAATGGAGATTTTGCAGTATCCTTCCCCTGGAGTGGGGTAGGAATGAATATTTTGCAATATCCTTTCCTTGCCATGCCCACAAAGCAAGCAGGCACAATCCACCACCTCTTCAACAACCAGCTAATTGTTGGGGCTCACGCAAGCACCACATGCTTTGCATGTGTGTGCAATTTGCTTTTTGCCATAAAAACTGGTATAGAGCCGGGTGGGGGTGGGGGTGGAACTGTACCGGTTTGACCGAACCAGCAGCAATCCACCTCTTCCAACAAGCCACACCCATAGAACTGGTAGTAAAAAAATTTGAATTTCATCACTGTCCTTAGGCTCTTTCTGATGCCACAAATGAAGCTTCTCCATTCTAGTCATAACAGTGAATGACACATTATCTCCCTGCCACTTTTGTGGGTGGTTTCTTATCAATATTTAGTGGCTTGTCTGTGATTAAATTAACTTTCCAAATTCATACCATTCCCAATAAGCACTTTGAAGTCTCTTTATTTAGCACTTATTAGGGTACTGTTACTGCTACCAGGAAATGTTTTTGTTTGGATAATAACATACTTAAACTTAGAAAAGCTTGATATTAAAATGCTAAGTGTGAGAATAGTAAGGAATCAGTGAGAAAATATGTTAATTATGATTGGAAGCCACTCAAGAGTTACCCTGCATGGCTGATAAACTATCATCCATCCATCCATCCATCCATCCATCCATCCATCCATCCATCCATCTATCTATCTATCTATCTATCTATCTATCTATCTAGAAATAGGTGGCATATTAGATGATAGATAGATAGATAGATAGATAGATAGATAGATAGATAGATAGATAGATAGATAGATCCTTTCTCTCCAGGGAAGCTCTGTTGCTCTGGCCATGTCGGCCCTGGGTCAGTCAGCAGCCCACGTGCCACCACCATGGGTCAGTCACCCTGGGTCAGTCAGCAGCCCACGTGCCACCACCATGGGTCAGTCACCCTGGGTCAGTCAGCAGCCCACATGCCACCACCATGTGACCATTCTGGGGGCACAGCATTGCCCGGATGCAGCCGGAGCAGAGGGGCTCCCCTGGAGGGTCTTTCCCAGTCAGGAATGATCACTAGGAGAAAGCCAACTGCAGCCGGCAACAGGACACAAAGGGGTGACTGTCCAGCCAGGAGTGTCTCGGGGGCAGTGGGGTGGCAGGGAGGTTGCGTGGAGCTGGAGGCAGCAGGTAGGTGGAACGTCGAGGCTGCCCTGGGCACCTGCAATGGGACACAGCAGCTGCTAGGTGGCTGCTCCTTCATGCCCAATTGCTGGATGCAGTAGGCTTTTTCCTGGCGATCCTTCCTCTCCAGGGCAGCCCTGTCACTCCAGCCACGTCTGGGCAGGCCCTGGGTGGGTTAGTAGCCTGCGCGCTGCCACCATGTGACCACTCTGGGGGTGCAACGCCTGCCCGGATGCAGCCAGAGTGACGGGGCTGCCCTGGAGAGGAAGGATCGCCAGGAAAAAGCCTACTGCATCCAGCAATAGGATGTGAAGCAGCAGCCACCCAGCAGACCCGGGAGTGTCCCAATGTTGGTGGGGTGGTGGAAGGAAGGAAGGAAGGGAGAGAAAAAAGAAAGACAAAGAGAGAGAGGAAGGAAGGAAGGAAGGAAGGGAGAGAAAAAGAAAGAGAAAGAAAGAAAGAAAGAAAGAAAGAGGAAGGAGGGAAGGAAGAAAGGGAGAGAAGGGAAAAGAGAGAAAGATAGATAGACAAAGAAAGAGAAAGAAGGAAAGAGAAAGAAAGAAAGATAAAGTGGGAAAGAGAGACGCAAGAAAGAAAGAATGAATGAAAGAAGAAAAGGAAAGAAAAAAAAGAAAAAGATGGCTTCCAGGGCTGACAATATGTGCAGTTCCTCATCCTGGGGAATGCAAACATTTCACATTATTAAATGTGAAATGTTTGCATTCTTTTGAGCAAAGGGGCACAGAGATATATATGCCTTAAGTTCTGCCCCAGAGTTCTGCCCCAGAGGTTCATATACCTATAGTTTCACCGTGTTGTCTTAACGGCATTGTATCTACTTGATTAAATCACTTTTAATTTTGGAACTGTGCCCAAGATGGATCCTCAGCAGTGGTGGGTTCCTATCGGCATTCCTACTAGCTTGCTGAGCATGTGTGTGTACACTTAAAATAAATTTGCTTGGAAAACAAGGAAAACAGCTGAGGAGCAGCAATTCAATCTGCCAGCCCTGATCAGCTGGGCTTCAGAAGCTGGAATAAAGGTAGGTATAACCCAGGGGTGGGCAGGCGGGCGGGCAGGCCAACTTTCAAAGCAACAGAGGACTGGTTCACTCTCTGCTTGACAGCAGAGCTACCGGTTCGGGAGAACAGGTGCGAATCGGTAGAAACCACTGATCCTTAGCATAGTCTTCAAAAGTATAGTGTGGTTTCTGCCTCAACAAGTTTCTCTATTCTGAGAATTTCTTTTAATCTAGAAAGTTCTGTTGGCATGCCTGACTGTGTGAGGTTTCAAAAGATTAAATGCAAATTCTGGGGAATTTGGTGTACAAAGGTGTAGCACTTCCTGTTAATAGCAGTTAGCATTCTGAACAGAGGTTGCCTAGGATACTAAGAATCCTGCTTGTAAAGAACTGTTTGTCCAGCAGCTTATCTTCCATTGAAAGGGGTGGGGAAGGAGAAAGATAAAAAGATCAGTCATCAATAACTTATTTGCTCAGTGGTTCTGTCTTGTTTTTCACACTGCCCATGGATTTGTGCGGACTTGTTTCCTCATTTTGTGCATTTTGCCTTGGTGACCTGTCCTCATAGGCCAGTGTTTCTCAACCTTGGCAACTTGAAGATGTCTGGACTTCAACAAGTTGAAGTCCGGACATCTACAAGTTGCCAAGGTTGAGAAACACTGTCATAGGCACATAGACTCTTCTGGTGGATTCTCAAAAGAAGAAGTTTCTTTCTTGAAGTACACGGAGACAGGGTGGCTTTGTTTGAGGGTCAGGCGGTTGTGCGCGCAAACATATTTATTTGTGCAAGCGGCAGGTGCACTCACCATCCACTGGTCTTGGAGAAAGGAGCCAAACCAGCACAAGACTCTACTGCCCAGCCCCAAACCCCATAGCTGCCCCAAAAGGATACCATGGTAGATAGCATTGAAGACCATTGAGAGGTCAAGGACAGCTAGGATGGTTGCATGATCCCCATTCCGCTCTCACCAGTGCAACAATGCTGTTTCTGTTGGGCCTGTTTTGAGGGTTATAGATAATCCGTTTCATCCAGGAGCTTATGAAGCTGCCAAGCAACACCTTTTCTATCACCTTCCTAGAAAGGCAAGATAGGAAAACTGGTCATAAATTGTCCAGGAAGGTGGGATCAAGTTGTAGTTTCTTGAGTAAACCAAGGCCACCTTAAGAGTTCCAGGGAAGGGAGAAGTCTTCTCCTACAATGAGGAATGTTTCACTGCTTGAGCCCACCTGACAGTCACCATTAAGAGGCTTTTACCAATCAGAAGAGACAAGGAGCTAATTGACAGTTGAATTGAGAGTGTCAAAGACCCTGTGCACTTCATGACCCTGAGCCCAGGTGGCGCAGTGGTTAGGGTGCAGGCCACTTCAACTGACTGTTATCTGCAGTTCAGCGGTTCTAATCTCACCGGCTCAAGGTTGACTCAGCCTTCCATCCTTCCGAGGTGGGTGAAATGAGGACCCAGACTGTGGGGGCGATATGCTGACTCTGTAAACCGTAGAGAGGGCTAAAAGCCCTATGAAGCGGTATATAAGTCTAACTGCTATTGCTATTGCAATTTCATCAGATCCAACAGGATGTTCCCAGATGGTATGTAGCAAAGTACTTTACAGGCAAAGGATACTTTATTGGAAGGCTTTCATACATTACATTAACAGAGTGGGAGACTAACATTCTACAGCAGAGATTATAAAAAGTTTCAGTCAATAGGCTCCATTGTGACATTTTACGCAACATTTAAAAGCCCAAATATTAGATTTTGCTGACTCCTATCAATAGCAACAATGTTGACTATTGAGAGCAAAGAAAGTTCAACATCAAGGCAGGCAGGGACTTTGAACATTCCTGGAACAAGTACAATAAGGCACAATATCTCTAGTAACTAGTAAAGAGATCTTTATGTAATATATTCTCCATCTCTTAATTTCTAAATTTTGGCTCTACTTTTAAGAGAGACATCATATACTGTATGGACAAACTTTCACTAACTTTCCAGCCTTGCAGAAAAATAACAGATCCCTCATGTACAGTTTGATGCATTAGAAAATGGCTATATTGTAATCAGCACACCATATTGTATATTTCCTTTAGTATTGTTACCAGCATCATTATATATTTATCATGAATGGGCATTTGGGATGAGAGAAATGGACATTGCATTTGTCATGATACAAAAGATATGACCTATTTGTTAATTAGTTTATTAGACTTGTATGCCACCCTATTCCCAGGGGGACTTATTTGTGTCATCTGGACAATCAAAGCAATAGAAATACATAATTTATAGTGTTTGTGTTATACAGCGTCATTCATGATGCACATAATATTAACATCATCATGGTTTTTACTGTATGCCTACGTTATTATATGGGTTGGTTTATGGATTTTCTTCCTGTATCCACCTTATCTCATATTTTTATGTGCAAGCAGGAATGGGCATGTTTGAAAGATTGAGTATGTGAGAGCCAGATAAAGTCAAAAAGAAAAAAGAAAGAAAGAAAGAAAGAAAGAAAGAAAGGAAGGAAGGAAGGAAGGAAGGAAGGAAGGAAGGAAGGAAGGAAGGAAGGAAGGAAGGAAAGATTTTCGGCTTATACAACTTGCGGAAAAACACTAGAATGAAGATATTTAAGAAAACAAAAATATAAAGTGATTCTGAAAAGTTCCTCAAAAGATGAGATAATTCCCATATGAAATGTCACTCCGCTGAAAAAATACCAGGAAGCATGATAACATTTTCTGGCTGGGGCCGGCCAAGCCTAACAGAAAGCTATAAAACAGGAAGAATAATACTTCTGAGCCATCACACAGGGAATTAGGTATTGCACAGAGTAAATACCCCTCTTTGATATATTTTTTTGTTTGGAATGTTATTTGAACTTGAAGGATATGAATGAGTGTGCAAAAGAGGAAGTATGTTTAATTCAGAATATAAATATTAATCATTGTAATGTAAACCAGAATTTGTTTCTCAGTTTCTGAGTTTCTGCATTAAAAAGTAGCACTCTTTAAACTTTCAGCATGGCAGTAGTAGGAGATCTTGTAGTCCAGGTGGCCTCTTCCACGAAAGTGTTTTAATAGAACCAGAATTTCTTATTGGCCAAATCTTTGCCAAGCTGTTACAGGTAGTTCTCATCTTGATGACCACATTTGAGCCCAAAATTTCCGATGCTATGTGAAAAATTTGTTAAGTGAGTTTTGCCCATTTTACGATCTTTCTTGTCACAGTTGTTAAGTGAATCACTACAATGTGTTAAGTTAGCAACATGATTGTTAAGTGAATCTGGATTCCCCATTTACTTTGCTTGTCTGAAAGTTGCAAAAGGGGATCACATGATCCTCATGACACTGCAATTGTCATAAATAAGGAGTCAGATGCCAAACATCTGAATTTTGATCATGTGATCATCGCGGAGATGCTGCAACGGTTGCGTGAAAAACTGTCATAAGTCACTTTTTTCAGAGCTGTTGTACCAATGAACAGTCACTAAATGAACAGTTGTAAATTGAGGACTACCTGTAGTCCTTCCTGTCCTCACACTTGTCTAATACAATAATAGCTTAAGATGAACAGAACACATTTAGCAATACCTCTCAGTGCTGTGTTTTTTACAAAATCAAGGATTTCATTTGGGAAACCATTTTGATTATTTTCTCTTTTTTTGCTGTTTTATTTTAAAAGGGCCATGTTTTATTATTGTTGTTGTTGCCGAGGTGGCGCGGTGGTTAAATGCAGCACTGCAGGCTACTTCAGCTGACTGCAGTTCTGCATTTCGGTTGTTCAAACCTCACCGGCTCAGGGTTGACTCAGCCTTCCATCCTTCCGAGGTGGGTAAAATGGGGACCCAGATTGTTGGGGAAAATATGCTGACTCTGTAAACCACTTAGAGAGGGCTGAAAGCCCTGTGAAGCGGTATATAAGACTAACGGCTATTGCTATTGCTTCATGACTCAACAATAACATATGTACAGCTGATAAAGATGTTTGGTTAGCATGCTATCTTAATTTTATTATACTTGATTTATGATTTATTGTAATTACATTTTACGTTCTTTATCTCCCAAGAACTAGTATAAGCTTTTATATTGGCTTCCCTCTAAGATTCTTGTAATATGGATGCCTATGCTATTATATGGGTTGATTTGTATTTTTTTTCCTTCCTGTATCTACCTTATCTCTTATTTTTATGTGCCAGTAGGAATGGACATGTACAACAAGGCACAATGAAGGTAGCTGAATGAAAAGTAATCTAATTTAAATACAGTTATTTTAATAAAGGGAAACAGGAAAATAATCCTTGAAATGATTTGTTACTTGAATTTACTTTTTTATGTCATCATCATCATGATTTTAGCCATTATCTATCCACTGCAGGATGAATGCCTCTTCCGCATGTTTCTAACCAATATGTTCCTGAGCTTTCTTTTGCCAATTGGGCCTGCAATACTTGCTGATGCCATCCTTCCACCTTGCTTTAAAACTAAAAACTAAAGCCCTAACACTTTTAAAAATATAACTATATACTATTTGCTATATATTTCTGCCAAGGATGCCTTTTTAAAGTCATCATGAAGGAACTCCTCATTTTATCTGTTCAACCAGATCCTGACTAGTCTTTTCCCGCTGTTGTATCAAACAGATGTCCATGAAGATATTTCTTCAATTTTGGGAAAAGGCAAATGCTGCCTGCTACCAAGGCTGAGTGCGAGGTCAGTTGGGGTAAGGGCATGAGATCACGCTTGATAGTTGTATCTTGGATGACTCATGAGGTATGACGCCCAAGGTTGTCGTGGTCACAGCAAAATTCCCTTCTTGAACTTTGAAACTCGGCTTAACTGTTGTTTCAAAGTTGTGAGAATTGCAGTACAGTGCACTGAGTTGATAGTGTGTCAGGTTCAAGGAAATCCATTGAAAAATACCATCGGCAGCCCCAAAAACTGTAACCAATTTTATTTATTATTATTAAAAAAAACTGAACTCACAGGACTCTGGGCGGCTTACAACGTTAAAAAAATTAACCATATAATACAAATTCGTATAATAAAAACAAACCCTCACCCCCATAGCAACAGCAACACAATCACATCAGCCACTTAATCAATTCATTTGCGATCTGCAGGTCTGAAGACAAAACCATGGTTTTAGAACTTTTTGGAAAAAAAACAGGGTGGTGAACAAATGCACCTGGAAAGAGGAGTAATGTTTGTTCCATAAAAAAGAGGCCACCACCAAATTTTCTACCAAGTCTAGATTGTGATCCCCCCCCCAAACCCCACCAAACGGGGGGGTTTGGTGAAGTTGTGATATTATATTGCCTCCACTTCAGAGGTGGGTTCCTACAAGTTCGCACCTATTCGATAGAACCGGTTCGTCAACCGGTTAGAAGAGGTTCCACCAGTGGACCCGGAAAGCAGGCCACACCTACAGAAGAGCTTCCAAACATTTTTGAAACCCACCACTGCTCCACTTCAACTTAAAGTAACTCTGCCAACTGAAGTGAAAGAACAGATGTCCTCAAACATGCTGGAACTTCTATCACACAAGTACTGCCATCTGTTGGTGATGTATTACTTTGCAGGCATTACTTTTCATACCATAATCACATTACATATATACACTGTGTCTTTTCTTATGCAACTCCTCTCTTCTCCTTTTGAATGATGTCAAATAAAGAGATCAATGGAAGGAGAAGAAGCAATGGGAAGGGAGACAGCAACTGAGAAAACTGGGAAGAGAGACACATTGTTTCCCTTTCCTGGAAGCCATTTCCCATAGATGGAGTAAAAATTCAGCTGAATAGGAGAAGAACAAGAGGTAGAAAGCAGAAATTAAAAAAAAGAGAGATTACAGAAAATAATTAAAATAAAAAATAATTTAATTAATAAGATTCTACAATAGTGTTGAGCATTTATAATTTACAATTATTGAATAACATAATAACAGAGTTGGAAGGGACCTTGGAAGTCTTTTATTTGTAAAATTTTAAAAAATAAAATAAATGTCTCTGCCCCCATCCCTGTCCTGCAGTCTTTGAGAGGAGGTACAAAATACTTAATTGTCCATAATTCCAGTCTTTGTGTCTATTGAGTCTGGGCCAATCTGGTTGGTGAAGGTTCCAAAAAACAACCGGCAACAGAGAGTATATTTGGCAATCTAGCATTCAGTACCATCAGTATGCTGATGATACCTACATCTCTGCTCTATACTGACCAAGTGATGCTGTTCAGGTGCTAGCTTGGGGCCTGGGGGCTGGAGGAGGGAGAGAAACCAGTTGCAATTTCATCTTAGCAAGATAGCTGTTGGTCTTTGGCCCCTTGAGGTCAAGAGAATTGACATCTCTGATTGTGAATGTGGTGGCACTTTCCCAAATAGTTCTCATGCGCAGGTAAAGAGCAGGTGGCAGCTGTGGCTGGGAAGACCTTAGCAGAAACTCACCTTGTAGGCCAATTGCACCCATCCCTGGACCAAGAGAGCTCTCATGTCTTATTCAACTCCCATTTGGATTACTGCAATGTGCTAAACATGGGGCTGCCCTTGAAGAGCATTCAGAAACTACAATTCCAGAATTCAGCAATACATAGAGTTTTGGATCTCAGTGGTTCATCCAAGTAACACCACTGCTGTGTGAGTGTACTGCCTTCCGGTAGCTTTCTGGGTGCATTTCAAGGGGATGGTTATCACCTTTAAAGCCCTGCCTGGCACAGAACCAGGTTACGTGTGGGATCGCCTTTGCCTGAGGGTATCTGGCCACCCTACTGGATTAGATAGGGTAGGTGCGTTCCAGGTCCTCTCCCTTAAGTGTTGTCACCGGATGAGATTTTGGAGGCATGCCTTCTCTGTAGCTGCCCCAGATTTTTGGAATAGCCTCCCGTCTAGGATCCAAGTGATTTCTACTCTTTTAGCTCCTGGAAGGCCATGAAGGCCTTGCTCTTCCTTCAAGCATTGGATTAACTATACGATATATTAACTTGTGGTTAGTATGAGGAAGGTTGGAAGCCACTACTTTATTATTGTCTGTTGCCTTTTTCTTTTGCATGCCCCCCCATTTTTGTTCTTTTTCTTTTTGCACCCTATGAACTTTTATTCTAGTTTATTTTGTGTTAGCATTTATATCTTTATTAAAAGTTTCAATTAAATTGTCTTTGCCACTTTCTATAGAGCAGGGGTGTCAAACTCACGAGGTCACGTTGGCGTCATGTGATGTATTGTGACATTCCCCTTTGCTAAGTGGGGATGGTCGTAGTCAGTGCAGGATACATCTGGCCCGTGGGCTGCGAGTTTGACACTCCTGCTATAGTGGGACAATCGAGAGCATCCTGTCATACTGCATTAGAGTTTGGTTTGGAAGCATTACTGCTTCAGACAGGAAGGTGATGCAGAGAGTGGTGAGGAAGGCAGAGAAAGATCATTGGTAGTTCTCTTCCTTCTGTCCAGGACATAGCACATAAGTGATGCTTGAGCATGGTCCGCAGGCTTATTGGGGACACTACACATCCTCTTCACAACCTTTTTCCTTGTTACCTTCTGGGAGAGGCTTTGTGGCATTCAAAACAGAACATCCAGATTAAGCCACAGTTTTGTTCCATACAATATCAACCTTGTGAACACTCAAGCTTCCTCTTTCCACTACATATTCAAGATGGACCGTAACTAATATTTATATGTATTTATATGTTAAGGCATAGGTATATACGTATGTATGTATGTATGTATGTATGTATGTATGTATGTATGTATGTATGTATATAGCATATCTATATGTATTAGGTGGCTCAGTGGCTAAGACGCTGAGCTTGTCGGTCAGCAATTTGACAATTTGAATTCCTAGTGCTGCATAACAGAGTGAGCTCCCGTTACTTGTCCCAGCTTTTGCCAATCTAGCAGTTCGAAAGCATGCAAAAATGCAAGTAGAAAAATAGGGATCACCTTTGGTGGGAAGGTAACAGTATTCCGTGTGCCTTCGGCATTTAGTCATGCCAGCCCACATGACAATGGAGACGTCTTTGGACAGCGCTGGCTCTTCGGCTTTGAAATGGAGATGAGCATTGTCCCCTAGAATCAGGAACTACTAGCACATATGTGCATGGTGAACTTTTACCTTTATCTTTATATGTTAGGGCCTAGGTATATACATATGTATGTATGTATATAGCATATCTATATGTGTGTAATGTATGTGTACATTTTGAGAGCAGGCAACAGAATTTCATTTTTTATGTGTGCTAGTGTGCCCGCAGGAAAAAAATGACAATAAAGGTTATCTTAATCTTATAAGTTACACACACAACCAGAGGCAAAGTAATGTATAAAATCAACATGCATTTTGGTTATCCCAGAATATAAATGCATAATATATTAATCTGTAAGGTCTTAAGAATTTGCAGCATATTAGGATTGAGATGCCTTTATTTCTGTTCATTGGTGTACACATGAAGGCTGTAAGAAAAAGGGGCTCCTAAAGTTGTAATTCTAAATGAAGTCTTAGACTGAAAGTCTCAATCTAATGCCAAAAATAAACACCTTTCTGAAATTATGTTCTTCTTTGCCAGTTCCTTAACTGCATATGGTAAACAAGGAATACAGAAAGAGATCTGGTGATTACACATCATTGAAAAACTATGTGGGGAAAGAGGGAAGAGATAAAGCAATATTTATCTTAGCACTTTTGGACTGTGCTCTTTGAAACTATTTTTTTGAAAACAGAAAGATTTTCAGAGGTTTGAATGAATTGCTTCTTCAGAATCATCCTCAAAAAAATTAAAGAAAGAGGGAGGGAGGGAGAGAGGGAGGAAGGGAGAGGGAGGGAGGTAGTATATATAAAATTAAAAACTAGTACAGGTAATCTTTATCTTAGGATGTAATGAAGCCCACAAGTTGTGATGCTTATTAAGCAAGGCATCCACATCAACACCTCATTTAACAATCCAATCCCTGCTTTCCCCATTGCAATGGTTAAGCACAGGGTGCCTTAGGGATATGCGGGGCATTGGGAGGCCTAGAGCAGATCCAGGAACACATTACAGCCATTGGGTCCCTGCAGGCTTTGGGCCTGCTTTCCTGCTGCCACTGGACTGGGAAATATGCGGCTGCTCCAAAATGGTGTCCATTTATTGGAGGGCACCATGTGCCCTCCACTCTATAGGGAAGTTGTGGGGTGGAGCAGTCAGCTGTCCTTGCTAAAAATCTTTAGATCGCTGCTTTGCCCATTGAGTTCTCTATACATTATGGAAGTGATGTGATGCCATCACATCACTTCCATAATGCATGGAACCATTCTGGAGTAGCTGCAATTCATTATGGCCACTCCCAGGAGTGGGTTCCAGCAGTCACCACTGCCGGTTCGCTTGTGGATGTGCCACATGCATGCGCATGCACAGTACAATAAAAATTGTTCTGCACATGCGCAGAACTGAAAAAGAAGACGGCGATGCCCGAAGAACCAGTTCAGGGGCATGGCAGTCCTGGGTTGCTGTTGGTTCCAGCCACCCAGGCCGCCAAATCACTACTGGTTTGGCCAAACCAGTCAACTGGAACCCATCACTGGCCACTCTTCATATGGTGTCTACTTCCGAGATGGTGCTGCATGGTAGAGCAGGTACTTCCAGAAGAGATATACCAAATGATTGAGACATGATGAGGATGGAGAGCAGGGTGTGAGATCCAGTAGGGTAAGAACCAGGCCCAAGGCCTGTGGTTACCTAACAGGGCAGGATGCGAGGTACAAAAGGCAGGGTGGCCTCTGCAGCATATCGGTGGCGCATTGCTAGTATGGGCAGATTGCAGAGTGCCTAAATTGTGTTCCCATGATTGGGAAGGCACTGTAGCAGTTATAACTCTGGGCAAGGGTCATAGATCCAAGCAGCACCTTCATAATTTCAAATGGTTGCTGACTAAATGGACTACCTGTATATAGAGGTATAAAAAATAATTTAAAATTCTCATTCAGAAACCTTTCAACATGAAACACAGGTTAAGAAAACATGAAAATGAGATACAGCTCACTCTTATTTAATTTAGATATGGAAATGAGAATGAAATGCGGCTACTAACAGCATTAATAGATGGAATAAGAACCAAGAAGTTAACCTATAATCAAAATATATAGTATTTGCTACATTTCAATGACACAATGAACTACTTCATTTTAGTTTGTAATCTTTTGCAAACCTAAACCTGGCATAAATCTTGTACTTGGGTTATACTTCAGTATCATGCATCCCAGAAAATTGGATTAATAAATACTAGTTAACAGTGGTGGGTTATGGCCGGTACGCCCGGTACAGGTATACTGGTGCCTGCTGGGAGCACCAGGTACCGTTGCGGTACAGTGCTTTGAAGGACCCACTCGCCCGCCTGTCCTCACCTGTATTTGACCCAACTGGGCCATTTGCACACATGCATGGCGCCAGTGCGATGCTCCGCTGAGCAGCTGGAGCATTGCGGGCAGTGGGTTTGCAGTGCACCTGCACGTGGTGGATGCCCGGCCCCATTGCAGCATACCGGTTGCGATGGGATATGGAACTCACCACTGTTAGCTAAGTTAGCAAATGTTAGTTTGTTGCTTGTATGCAATTTCCATATTTCTTACTGACCCTGATGGCTTGGATTACTATGAATTGGAATCTAACACCTGGATGCCATATATTCCGTTTCTAACATATATGACTGAATCCTTAGCTGGAATACTCCTGGAACCAACCTAACACAAATTTCAGTCTATGTTTAAACAGTCTACTTAGCTTTGCTTATTTAATCATTGGTTGACTGAGTAATTTACAGTTGATTGGAGTTACACAACATATAAATCAGGAATTATAAACCAAAGTAATTGGCTTTTCAAAACATTAAACTAATCAGCTACCTTATAGGCTTGATATGTTGTTTGAATTCAGGTGTCGAATATAGTTGCTTTATTAATACTACAAAATCTGTAACAAGATTTATTTATTTATTTAGTTTGTCAAACATGTTTAAAAAAATAACAGGTATAAATATAAACATGGACATGAACACAGTAAATGGGTATGAATAGATGGAGGCAGTAGGACAGGGACAGTAGGCACGATGGTGCTCCTTACAGACCTCTTAGGAATAGGTTGAGATCAACAGTAGACAGTTTTAGGTTAAAATTATGGGGTTTGGGGATGTAACAACAGTCAGGTAGTACATTCTAGGCATTGACCACTCTGTTGCTTTATCTCTAGGTGACTAAAACAGAAAAAACTTACAAAGGACTCTGTAAACCTGCAGTTAAGAATTGCCTTTACCAGGGTTCCTTATAATGAGTGCTATTAATATACAGAAGCAAATAAGCTTATGCAAATCTTTTTAGATCTCTGAGCAGGAAAGGCAAATATAGAATGCAAAAGCCATTATATGTTACCGTAAGTCAGGTGTATTTTATGATCCAATCAAGAAGTGAATTAACTGGTTTTAGCAATCGATGTTCCTAGAAACCTGCCTGAAAAAGAGCTTGAATAAAATCAGCTGGAACAGAATATGACAGCAAAAAGTTAATGGGAAACTAAGAACTGTGAACATATTGTGCCAATGTTTTCAACTTTGTTTTTTTAAAATTCTGGAACCATTCCAAAGATTTTGTTCACACCGTGCATAACTATGACTAAATTAATCATGGCTTACTTAATTAAAATATCTGGACTTGGCCCAAAGTCACACAACATTCTTGGCTAACATTGGAATGGCTAGTAATAAGAGGATGTATGTACTGTGAAAGTAGACTTACAAAAATCTTTGTAACTATTTTCGTGAGATCTCTCTGCCTTTTTAAACACATTTTGTTCCTTTATCAGCAAACATAAAACACAAAACAGAAAAAAACAGATGGATAAACATGCAACACTAATAAAAAAAAGGATCTTGTGTTCAAAAAAGACAACCCCCAATATTAATTAAATCTAACATTAAATATTTAAAAAAATCCACCCTGGCTGAACGCTGACACATGCAAAAATAGCATGTTATCCTCCTATTACTTAATTGCTCTACAAATAATTATTAAATGTTCCAATCTGTATTTAACAAAAATGCTATATTAGATACACAAATATCCTAGATGTGGAGAGCTATTTGTTTAGTAATTAAATCGACTCAACATCTGTTCACAAGAGATTTTCCCTTTATTTACCAATATATGTTTAATCAACCCAAAGTGTTTTTTCAAGTGTTCTCTCTGTATTCATGCTTCTCAACCTCAGCTATATGTGTAAACTTTCAGGCTGGTTAGGAAATTCTAGGAATTGAAATCTACGCATCTTAAAGTTACTGTGTTTGAGAAACATTAGTCTATACTACCAGGATAACAATAAAAGATTGCACAGCTGTCTCTTGGGTATGAAGCATTTTTGTTAAGCAGATGCTTGCTTTAACATCTGTAAAGCAATAAGCGACATTCATACAACATATTCCTCTATGATTAAACTAACTTTTCTGGCATAGTAAAATGAACTATACTTAAGGTGACCAGACGTCCCGATTTCAGCGGGATAGTCACGATTTATAACAATTTGTCCTGTGTCCCGGGGCGTTTTTAAAAAGTCCCGATTTTCTGGCTTCATGTTGAAAGCCCAGTGGATTTGCTTAAGAAATCCTAACCGGGGCAAGACAAAAGACACCCTGTCTAATCACTCTCTCTGTCTCAGTACTTTCATTGAAGATATTAAAACATTAAAGCAAGAAAACGGACCCCTCCCCACACCCCTTTTACCTCATTTTATAAGAAAAGATGACCCAGTACCATAGAGCTCCAGGAAATACTTGGCTACAGAAGTTGCGAATGTTCCTTCCTGGATTTTCCGGAGGGGAGGGGCACAGAGGATGGAGGTCGGCTTGTGTGGAAAAAATGGTGGCAAAGTTTCTTTGAAAAATATTTCCCTGACTAATTTCACCATTTTAATTTGCTCAGTTCTTTGTATTAACATCTACATAATTCTAGATTGACTTGTAGTGTCTGCCTGCTGGTAAGTGAGCCGGATTTTTTTCTTTTATTTTTTTAATGTATTTTAAAATATTTTATTTATTGTGCATAGGATTTTTTAAAAATAGTTTTATTCTGTGTGGATTCTTTTTTTAAATTGTCTATTTAAAAAAAGATTCTATCCAAAATAAATTGAAGTGAAACCATTTTTAAAAATTCTATGCACAATACTTTGAAATATATAGTGCATAGAATTTTTAAAAAATAGTTTTACTTACATTTATTCTGTGTGGAATAGTTTGAAATGTTTTACTTCAATTTATTCTGTGTGGATTCTTTTTTTAAATTGTCTTAAGACTATTTAAAAAAAGATTCTATCCAAAATACAAAATACCAGCTGCAGTTATTCACTTAAGAACTGTGGCAAGAAAGGTGGCATAGTGACCAAAGTTACAATGGCATTGAAAAAAGTGATGACCATTTTTCACACTTAGTGACCATTCTCACTCTTAGTGACCGTTGCAGCATCCTCATGGTCACGCGATCAAAATTTTGATGTTTGGCAACAGATTCGTATTTATGATGGTTTCAGTGTCTTGGGGTCATTTTAATTGCTTTTTGTGACCTTTTGACAAAGTCAAATGGGGAAACCAGATTCACTTATGTTACTAACTTATCAGCTGCAGTTATTCACTTAAGAACTGTGGCAAGAAAGGTGGTATAATGGGTTTAGTGACCAAAGTTACAATGGCATTGAAAAAAGTGACTGATGACAATTTTTCACACTTAGCGACCATTTTCACACTTAGCGACCGTTGCAGCATCCTCATGGTCACGCGATCAAAATTTTGATGTATGGCAACAGATTCGTATTTATGATGGTTTCAGTGTCCTGGGGTCACGTAATTGCTTTTTGTGACCTTTTGACAAAGTCAAATGGGGAAACCAGATTCACTTAAGTTACTAACTTATCAGCTGCAGTTATTCACTTAAGAACTGTGGCAAGAAAGGTGGTATAGTGACCAAAGTTACAATGGCATTGAAAAAAGTGACTGATGACCATTTTTCACATTTAGCGACCGTTGCAGCATCCTCATGGTCACGTGATCAAAATTTTGATGTTTGGCAACAGTTACAATTTATATTTGTAAATTGTAGTTATGTTGAAATGAAAAAAATATTGCAATACTATTTTTGCGTTATATGAAAATTTTTGTTGCTCCGTATAAAATTTTTAATCAAGCCCCCCCCCACCCCCCGGTCAAAGGTGTCCCTCTTTACCAGTCTGAAAATCTGGTCACCTTAACTATACTGTAATTAACCACACAGGTTGAATATACATAACACCACAAACCAACAATAAGCCTATCATAGTTTAGCTGAGGACACATGAAATTAGTTAAGGATGTTCTTGCTCATTCAACTGACATATTCAGTACATTATCATCAAATATTATTAAACATCTGTAACATTTTATAAATAGAAAACACTATTTTAAAGCAGGCAATTAGTGGTATTTTACTGTTTTGACAGAATTTAATTGTTATATATTTAACAGAAGAATTTTTGTTTCTACTTTTATTCTCTCTACAGTATTCTACTGTTTCAATATTTTATGTTATATATCATATATTTAGTTTTCTATTGAAATAATTTAAAGGATGAGTTTAAAATTAAAATTAATTTTAATTTTGCCAGAGATGTCTGGCAAAAGGAGTTTACATCCTCCTCATGTCCCTCTTCTAGCAAGCATAATTTTTAAATCAAATATTACAATGTTTCCCTGAAAATAATGACCAAGACAACTGGGTGACTCACAGTCAGTCACTTTCTCTCAGCCCTAGGAAGCAGGAAATGGCAAAGCACTTGCCAAGAAAACAGCAGGGACTTGTCCAGACTGTAGGGTGGATTTGATTTAAAGGTATGTATAAAAAGGCTTGATTTAAATCAGCTTGATTTAAATCATATTTTTAAAGAGCAACTGTCATATCTGTCCTGCTGTGGTTCCTCCTATGACCTACTCTTGACTCACCAACAGTCCCAATGTTGCAGAATATACAGCCTCATGCTGCATAACTAAACTCCATTTCATGCTGAATAAATTAAATTAGTGCATTTTAAATAGAAAACTATATTTAGATAGGGTTTTACTCCAACAGCATTTTGTTAAAATAAATTTGATAAAAATAAAAAAATCTGATTTAAATAAAAAAAATCTGAATTACAATTTAAAAATCCGATTTAAAAAAAACCCATTGATTTTTATCCACCCTGCCAGACATAATTGAACAACAACAATTGAATTGAAAAAAATTGAATTGAAAAAAAATACTAACAAAAGTAATTATTTGTAGCTCGGGGCTGACACAAGGAGTCCCTGGTACCCTCTGAGCTTGCCTGTTTTCTTCCAGATGTTTTCCTTACCCAAATAGCACTAGCACTGATCATGTTACCTAGTTTGGTAAGGAAACGTCTGTAAGAAAAACAGGCAAGCTTGGAAAGCACCAAGGACCCCTCAGGGGGAAAAAAAGGCCCTATTCTGTATTTTGTTTTTGAAAGACTGTGAATGTATAGCAACAGCAATTTCAGTAGAATCGAAGTTTAGTTCAGAGAACTGCACAATTTAGAATGCAATCTTACACACACTTATAGATTTACTTTTGAGTACAAATAGCATGCAAATGCGAATAGATAAATAGGTGCCACTCAGGGGTGGGTTTCGACCGGTTCGCACCGGTCCCTGCGATCCGGTTGGTCGCCGAACCCAGAAGTAAGTAACTTCCGGGAACGGCGAAGCCCCCCCCCCGCGCCCGCGCGCGCCCGCACACCCGCGCCCGCTCCTTACCCAGTTTTTTTGAATTTTGCACTTTCCACGCATGCGCAGAACGCCTGCGCGATCCTCCAGGAGCAGCTGGAGCATTGCGCAGACGCTAGTACGCATGCGCGCGCCGCGTGCGTGAGGATGCCGTGTGCGTGCGCGAGGACGCCGTCAGCCTCGTTCCAACCGATCCGGTTGGAACGGAGCGAGAAACCCACCCCTGGTGCCACTTCGGTAGGAAGCTAATAGCGTTCCATGAGCCTCTGCTATAGTCATGCTAGCCACATAACCATGGAAATGTCTTAGGACAAGGCTGGCTTCCTCTGCTAAGAAACAGATGAACACCGCCTCCTACAGTCTGACACAATTGGGAAAGGAAATCCTTTATCTTTACCACCTCAATTTAGAAAACATAGACTGAAGGGGGGGGGAAATGAGAAAATAAAAAAATCCACTACTTGCTCAACGTGCTTGAAGCGTTTCACAGTCTAAAATGGAGCACTATGGCTGTAGAAGCTCCTTTGTTCCCTTGCACAGTAATTACCTATCTAAAAAAATATTTCATCCTTTCCTGCAAAAGTTCAAAGTAGCTAGCCATGTTAAAACCTGTCTCACCACCCTAATCAGATTAATAGTCCCTTCTCCCCAAAGATCCGATAATCAGGAATTAACATTAATCCAGAAGTGTTTGTGTTTTTGTGTGTGTGTTTGTGTGTGTTATGTATATGGGTCTATACACACACACAGCCTTTTGAAGCTTTTGAAGTCCTAAGCATGTAAAAGATCTCAAGCTAATGACCTCTAAATCAAAGACTATTTTTTCACTGTAGTGTGTGTACACCTTTAAGCAGTCTTTAAAAATGTTTCAACGAATTATTGCATTCACAGGGCTTTGCGTGCACTTTTATCTATTACTATCGGAAGTCGCTCTTCTAAGAGCGGGTCCCAGTTGGCAACGGATTAATATTGGGGAGGAAAAAACCCATTATTGATTGCGTTGACTCGGCACATCTGCTTTTCAGTAATCACCCTCCTTTTTTATGCCATCACAAAACATTCAAAGGCCGCCCCTATCGGAACCGCTTATTTCTGCGAGACTCGACCACCGCTAGAGGGCGCTCGTCCGTCAACAGACGGCGAAGAGCTAACCTCCCTCCCCCTCCCCTCCCCCCCGGCCAGGCTCGCTGCCTATTTGCCGATTGGCTGAGAACTTGGTTTACGTCCCTGACGCGAGGAAGGGGCCTCGCGCGTACGTGCGCCGCTTGCTCTCGCCGCGGCGAAACCTGCCGCGCTTCGGCACTCGTCTGGCGCTCGGTTCCCGACACGATGGTCCTGGTCGGCTTAAGGTCTCCTTGGACCGGGCCGGGCAGAGGCGGGACTGGCGTTGCGGCCTCTGAGTAGCAGCCTCAAAGCACTAGGGCCGCTCTTGTTTTACTTTTCCCGAGGGGGCGGGGTCACCGTGCTGCGGGTTGGTTCCTTCCTGTCAGGTAAGCCTGTCAATCGCCTCCCGTTCCCGTTCCTCCCCCTTAAAGAAGAAGGGGGGGGTCCTCTAACGTCCTAACCGGAAGTGTTTTCCCTGCGTTAAGTCCCGCCCCTTATGAAGGAGGGGTCCCTTCGCTTCTCTATAGCCCTGCCATTAATGAGCACCTGAGCCGACGGGGACTCCATTGTGGGACTTTCGGACGTGCCGAAACTGAGCTTCCTCCAGGTTTGTTCCTCCAAGCGATGCCTCTCCAGCCGGAGAGAAGAGAGAGGCTGGCTTCGGAAAGCCGGAACCCAGGGAGAGGCTCGGTTGACTCATTTGGGTGGACTCATTTGTAAACCTCCATAATTTTAACCTAAGAATGTCTAACGTTGACCTCACCCCATTCCTAAGATATCTGTAAGGGGCGTGCATAAGCGCACCAGCGTGCCTACCGTCCCTGTCCTACTGTCCCCACTTATTCTTATCCATTTCATGTATTCATAATCATGTTTATACTTATATCTGTTATCTTATACATGCTTGACAAAATTAAATTAAATTAATCCCCCTACACTCTGGATAAAGAAAGCAGTGTCGTATACCTCACCTCTTGTATCCTTGGGCTAAAATGAACCACATAACCCTGGCGATCAACGGGGTGACAGATGTCGCAGCCAGATCGCCCTCACATCCAAATGAACCACACAAATGAAGCTCCCTTGCAATGTTGGTCATAGTTTACTCAAGCCACTGATCCGAGTAGAATGCATTACTCAGCGGGGGTCTTCAAGAGTACTTCATAGACAAAAGTCTGATCGACTGTCATATGTAGGATTGCCACCTAATAGTACTTTTTCTGGGGAGTGGACAGAACATTCCCTAAAAATGGCTTAAGTGTGCAAGGTCGATGAGACAGCTGGATTAAAAGAGAGAGAGAAAAGGCTTCTTCCTTGTCCTTGAGCCGGTATTTGACAGCTGACCCTGTGAGGGTTTAAGCTTATTTGTTTTTATTCTGTTAGCCCCTTGAGAACTCACTGCGGTTTACAGTTTAAAATGTTAAACTCATCAACATTAGGTCCTGTGCAGAGCACATTAGGGAGCAAGTGGTTTCCAGTGATTTCTATAATTTGCATTAACTTTGGCGTAGTCCCAAGGGATCTTGATAATTTTAATTTTCTTATGTGTTTGGCGTCAAGTTTTCCAAGACTGGCCTTGTTTCCTCTTTCCTCCTGGAGGCAGTGTAGGGCAATGTTGGGACACTGGTCTTTAGGCGTACATAAGATATGGTCAACAAGCCACATTCGACATTCATTCATTCATTCATTCACAGTTGATAGGTGTTGTAAATCTGGTCTTTGTAATACCCTTCACTAGTGATGTCACAATATGAGACACGGAGGTTTCTTCTCAAGCAACATTGTTAGAAAACTTTTGACTATTTAATCATCTTGGTTGTACAGTTCCATGGTTCACAGGCATATATTGCAGTTGGTATGATAATACCCTTGAAAAGTTTTACCTTTGTGGTAATAGTTATGGCTGCTTTAATCAAAATGTTAAACTGGAAGAAGGATATTCCAGGATCATGAGTGTTTTAAGAATAGATGCATCTGTGTTTCAGACATCTTTATAAGAAGGTTGGGTTGCTGTACTGTTCTTTTTTACAGTAAAGTATTATAACTTCAATATAATATGAAACAATAATTGTGTATGTGTCATAGTGATGTTACAGTCATTCCACCCATGCTGTTTGGCCTTCTCTGTGACACTTGATTCTACGCTAGCTTTGAAAAAAGGAATTGCTTACCTGGAAACTTTTGGCTAGTTAATTAAATAAGTATTTTTATGTTTATCAGTAAAGCTGCTTATCTCAAAAATGTCAGTAGTGCTGGGTGGGTCAGGTATTTCTTTTGAGAAGTTAGGTTGTTTAGTAACACTTGACACTTATCACTATGATGATTATGATCATATGATTCTTGCTATTTGCAAGTATTTGAACTTTATAGTAGGGAAAGCTTAATGAGCACTGTATCTGCAGTGGAGCTTTTAATTTTAAATCATAATGTACTAAACTAGAATAAAATATTCTAGAAAATGTTGGAAGCAGCATTCAATGAGATATAAAAAGTTGCTGTCTGCAAAATAAAAGTAGTATCTTACTGTGTTTCTGTATAAATATAATTGGATTTAATAAGCTTCACTCATTAAATAGAAGGCCATTCAGCCATTTTACTGAAAGATTAACTTCCACATGGTTACATTTAATTTGTAAGTATAGAAACAGAAGTGAGTGTGCCCCTTTTCTTTTTAAGATATTCATTGTATTAATCTCTCATTCAGGTCTGTATCCAATTGCTGAGGTAAAAATTGTTTTCATTCATGGCCCGAAAGCTTGGGTGATTCTTCCAGGGACTATTTAGGTGTAGGGGAGATAGTTTATGGCATGAAAGGAAAACAGTGAAGATTCATTAAATGAAAGTATGTAATGCATTTTCTCTTGTTATTCAGATCTGAGTCTTTAGGGTGTAAAGGAGTGTTTAATTTGTAAAGTTTCAGTGTTAATTGTTATAGAGCGCCATATTTTTGTGCTATGAAAAATGAGCATGAAATAAGTATGGAGATCACATATTCTGCCTCATCTTTCCATTTAGCAAAGTGAAGGGCTCTAGCAGAGGTTAGTTTTACTTTCCCCCAAACATGACTTTTTCGACACTACTTTTTTATGATATAAAACAACTTTATATAGGCTAATGTTCTGCAGATATGTTGAAGTACATCTCATTTCATTCACAATGCCTGTGGGCAATTTATGTTGTTAATGATGATTGATGCTGTAGCCCAACATATTTAGCTTCATCCATCGGTATTTAATAATTACTTTTGACATTTTATAACTAATAGCTAGACATCTAATTTCCTTAAATTAAAATATATGAGAAACAAGCATTTTTTCTAACCATGATCCTAAATATTTTAGGAACCCTAGGGCATCTTTGATATTGGGTTTATTATGAAATTAATTATCAAATGTACAACCCTGTTTTTAAAATAAATCTTTTCTAGATAAATTTGAATGTTAATTTATTATACTGAGTTATGGCAGAAACAATTGAAATTCAGTAACATGATATGTACCTGCACCTTTCATTCCTTCTTAAAAACAGGCTTACAGTCTTCTAAAGCTTGTCTCATTACTTGATTATCAAGCTATGGTGGATGTATTAATTTTTTCATCAATGAATATTGCATAGTGTTGTGAAGAGCAAAATGAGGTTGCTTAAGGCTTAATTATTTCCAATAATTGTGGAAATGTTGTGCTTGGTAAATGTTGTTCTTCCCTTGATATCATTTTAACAGTTCTTCTAAAAAGTTTTTTGTTTGCTTGTTCCACAGTAAAATTTTCTTGTTTGCCTTCAAGCATTATATATAATAATGTTTTTATGGATTTGGGGGTCTCTTGAATATTCAATTATTATTAAATTGTATTATATTGTATTTAGAATTCAGTTTGGGCATAAAATATTCTTAAATAAACGAATGCTATTGTTTTTGTAGCCATCTTAAAATTATGTGGAGATGGGGCAGTGGAGATGATTCAGTAGCTAAATCTGAAGTAAGTATTAATTTAAAAGCCTCACAATTTATATTTGAATATTATTAATTGAAGTTTCTATTTCTAAAATGTCTGACATACGGGAGATTTCAGAGTTCTTGGTGCTGCTTTTTATTCATGAGTGAAATACAAGATAGATAAAGCAGTGGTGACACTGTGTTTTTAGTTTCTGTTTATTTTATCACTATCATGGATAAGAAATTTCAGCTATAGCATTAATGCTTGTTCAGTAATTGTAACACATCTTTAAGAATTCATTAAATTCTTAAATTTCTGTATTTAAATACTGCTTTGGGATTGTTTTGAATAATGACAAAGTGGGATAGAAATGGTATAAATAATGTATTACAGTAATACCTACAATTTTGATATTACAAAAATATTTTCTTTGTTACTAGGTTCATGGGTCTTCTCAAGTAGCAAGCATGTCGGTGGGTGATTTGACTGAACAGCTGGCTCAAACTAAACAATTGGTAGCACAACTCAAAGAACTTGTCAAAGAAAAAGATGATGACTTACAAAAGAAAGATAAACAATTAAAGGTATTGTGTGTGGAGGGTTTCCAGTTGTTTTTGTGGCAAACTCCTTTTCTGAAATACTGTCTTAAATATTATTTTAAGATAATAAGATTGTATTTGAAATTGTGATAATAATTAGGTGCAGTTTCCTTCTAATCTATTTTAGGTTTCCATAAATTGCCACATTTGGTTATCACTCAAAATACAGAAATTTCTTATGTATGAACAGATGCTGTTGATATGGTTAAAATTAATAGTAGTTTTAACCATTCACTCGTATCCGACTCTTGATGACTTTATAGGCTCTCCATGCTATTGTTAAGGATAGCTTCTTTTAGTTGTTGGATGTTCAACTTTGATGGCATCAAGCCAGTGAGTTCTTTCCTTGCCCCTTCCTCTTGTTCCACTAACCATTTCTAGCATCCTTGACTTCTTCAATGAATTTGCACGAACAACATGGCCAAAGTAAATCAGACATAATCTTGTAATTTTGGCTCATAGTGATGTTTTATATGGTTTTATATGATATAAATGGTTTTATATGATATATACCTCTCTATTGGTTGCTCTTGCTATCCATAGTATACAAAATAATTTACTCCAGCATCATAATTCAAAGGCATCAGTTGTTCTTCAATCAGCCATCCTTAGTGTCCAACTCTCATATCCAAACATCATTGCTCTAAAAAAAGCCTGTTTTTGGTATTTATATCAGTATCTCTGTTTTTCCAGATCTTATTCATATTAATCAATGCCTAAGGTTAATAATATCATTTGACTTCAGGTGTAGAATTGCCATCGTGAACAATTTTTGATCCAAGGAAGACAAATTATTGAACTAATTCAATTTCTTCTTTGTTGATTTTAAACATATCATGTCCACCTGCAGCTGTTGTCATTATCTTTGTTTTGCTATGGTTAAAATTATCCTCTCTACATAGGTAACTTCATCTATTTAGATATTGATATACATGGTTGTAATTAAAATAATATCTGCAAATTGTATTTTGTTTTAAAACAATGTATATACTCTACAGGAAGAAAAAGAAGCTTCTGACAGCAAGCTTTCCAAATTAAAACTTCAGAACAAAGCCAAAGTAGCATCATTAACTTCACAATTAGAAGAACTTAAGAAGCAAGTTCCAGGAAATGCAGCACAAGATGGAAAATCTGGTCAAAAGAAAGTGAGTTCCATCCTTAAAAATAATATGTATTATAAAGCAACAGGTTCCCCAACAAGTTCTTCTACAGTTGGTATATTAGTATTGTCCAGCATGGTCCTTAGGGGAAAGGTCTGTGGAGACCCAGTGAGGGGAAGGAAGCCCTGTGGAGACATGATGAGGGAAGGAAAAGACCAGCAGGTACCCAAGGGAGGGAAATGTAGCATAGGGATCTTGAGATGAAGGAGGCCTTGGAATGCCCAGGCAGGTGGGCCTCGACCTGCGCTAAACCTCTCAGGGCCTCTCCTATCCCCAAGGCACCCTGGGCTCTGTTTAACAACTGATGCATTTGTTTAATAGCTGCATCAGGGAGAACGGGGGACGAGGGCTTGTCCAATTAGGCCATCTCACTTAATGGCTGTCATGACGTATGATCGTAATGCGCAGGCTCCATTACAGTTGTGTGTCAAGGACTACATGTAGTTAACTACAACTGAAAAGATAGATTGCTTGAGAACTGCATGGTGAAACTTTGTGATGAAAACTGAACAGAGTTCTTTTGTATGTGATTTTCCAGTTGTATGTTGGTGTATGTATAATTTGAATCAGTACAACATAATACTAGAAGTGTCTTTTAAAATTAAGTGCCAACTTGTTCATGTATTCTCCTTTAAGTGAACTATTTGTAAATCATACTAAGTTTTGTTTGTATGGATGTAATTTTTTTTTCACTCACCCTCAACTTTCTTACTTCATTGCAATTAGAACAGTGGATACATTCCAAAACATATCTATTGAAACAAGTCTGAAATTAGCACCACTTGCAATTGCTGTTAGTTTCAGATCTAATTTAGTAGCTATGTTTTGGAACTAGTTTGTTAGAAATCATACTACAATGGTAAAGGCCCTGTAAAATGGCAGCATTTAAGGAATCTGGAGTGTGCCGATCTTGTCCAAATCTTTAAACTTCAAGAAAATTTTAAATAAATCTTCCATTTCTTTTTCTCTCAAAATACGATGTGGGATTTAGAACATCTTACATTTGAATTAAGAATTGGTGTTTACTGACCTCAAACAGTCAGTCAGATGCAATATCTCACATGGAAAGCTTCCACCATCCTAAACCATCAAATAAACTGACTGTGATTAATATTTTAGGATGTAAACAAGAACAGAATTAATTTTGTTTCTACTTGAAAATTGCGTTTGGACTTTGTGCTTGAGGTGAAAAAAAAGTAAACTTTAATTTTACATTTTGCAGATTAGATAATAGATTAGATTAGATTATAGAAATAGCTACTATACATTATTATATAAAATTAAAAAGTTGAGATTTTATGCTATTACCTTATTCTACTGTACCAAAAGGAGTCAGAAGTCAACGCTTTTTATTTTCTTTTTCCTTCTGTCCTATACTTTTTCTCCTTCCCCCTTTCCTCTCTTATTTTCCTCTTATTTTCTTTTGTATTTTTGTATTTTATATTATACTTTGATCAACTAATAAAAATTTGTGTTAGGATACAAAGAAAAGTATTCTATTATGAGTAGTTTTTATTTAAACTTCAAATTCTGTTTCAAATTTTTAAAAAATTGCCATAGCCAAGTGAAAATTAAAAAAACCTCTGAAACATGTTTTATTATTTTTTAATTTAAAAAAATATTTCTGCTATAGTAGGCATGTGGCTATTCTAATTATTTTAGTTTTTGTATTATTTGAAGCTAAGTTTTCAAATGTATGATTTCAGAGTGATCAAGATAGTGCTGCTGCAAGTCGTGGAAAAATATTGGTGCTCAGAAAGAAGGTTGAAGAACTAGAAACACTGAATGCCCAAAAAAATGAAGAGCTCCAACAAAAGGTAAATTTGTATGAGTTTATTTCTTTATCTTGAGTGTTGGCGCTACTACTTAAAGACAGCTACTACTGAAATTTGTCTAAAGTTGCTGATAACAGAGCTGAAATATTCATGTTTTCTATTGATTAAAAAAGAACAAGATGTTAGTATAATTTCTATATATTTTAACCTATATCTGTTGTAACCCATAAAGCAAAAAAGTATGCTTTACATTATATATTTCAAGTAAATCCCATTCCATCAAATTAATAATGTATAGGATTAAAACATTAAAATATTAGACATTTAGTTATTGTGAAGCAGAATTGTATTTTTAAGCTCTTTAATTGGTTATGGAATATCCTTTTCTACTCTGTTGCCTGAACTGCTATAGCACTGTAAAACCTTTATTTCAATGACTGCCATTTTGCAGTCTTTGGATGCCATAAGTAAAATTTCCACCTGAGTAAATCCTGAAATATTGGATAGATCCGTTACATTCAAAGCAATCTGCATTAGACAGTTAAATTTATCTTAGTTTTAGGACTGTGTCATTTGAATAATGAAGTCATTTTTCATGTGTTGTAAATTACAATATTTGTGTCAATTTACATCATTTGTGTAATTGATAGAAGTGATATGTTAATATAACATACATTCAAGATGAGATACTCTCCTAAGTATTAATATGGAGAATGAAGTACAGGTTTCAGCATCTAGAACTGGGACCAGGACTCTAGTATTAAGCAAAATGGTTGCTAAGTAGAAAATGTGACTGTGCTTTCCTTTTCCCACTCTCCCACTGTTTGGAATGCTCATCCTGGCAATGGGATAATTGGCAAGTTAGGAATTAATGTTTGTATTTACATTCATTGGAAAGGAAGGGATTACAGGTGAGTAGGTAGACACAATGGGGAATGCACATTAAAAGGAATATGTTGGTGTTGGCAGTCCTGAACATCCTCAGGGCTGGGAGTGCTATACATAGAGGACATAGAGGAATTCGTTTCTCTCTAGTATCTCCACTCTGGGAAGTGGAGCAGAGAGAAAAAAAAGAGTCAGGAGAGATTGTCTACAGAGATTGCTTGGATTGTCCGCCCCCCCCCCCTTCCCTTGCTTGTGTAAGCAGTTTTTCTGCTCTGCAAAGGAGAGTGTTTGGACATGCCAACACTACGACATTTCTTTCTATGTGTATTCTCAATTGTCTGCTGGCTTACTTTTTTGTAATCCCTTCCTCTCCAAACTCTCCTCTTTGGAAATGGGGGGAAAATAGGCAAAAGTCAACAAACAGGCACATTACTAAGTGTGATGGTGATGATGTAAATGAGGGATGATGCAAAAGTAATAAATGTGAGTGTTGCTCGTACAGTTGTTTTTCAATACAGTCCTAACTTCAAATGATTGCTGCAAGACAAGCAATAAGCAAGATCTAATTGTAAAGCAAATAAATGATATTTTCTTAGTAAGAATCAGATTCTTCTAGAAGTGGTAATTTTTGTTTATACTGTACGTATGTAGGTCAACCCAACTTTTGGGTGAAAAAAAATTGCGATTAAAAAAGAATGAGTTTAATGAGAGAAAATAATAGGAAGAATGTAATTTTAGTATGATAGATATCTAATTAATTAAGTATTCTAGGCCATGTTTTTAGGACAAAACCAAACCTCCCAGGATGGCTTAAGTAATGTAATCATTATACCAAAATATAATCTTAATATAATCCTCAAATATGTATAATTGAATTACTATTATAGTAATAGTAAGTGTGCCCTGGCTGGAATCCAGGGCACACTTATGGAAATAAGCATTTTTATTGGAGGTTCTTAGACTGGTTGCTAATTCCTTTCCTATCTGTTAATTGCTATGAAAAAGCTTGCTTTTTAAGGATGGAATGGTACAAAAAATAGCTGTTGATGGTAACAAAATATTTCTAATGGAATGCTTCCAGATTGCTGAATTGGATGCTGCCCACCAGCGGGGTGCTGAACTGGATGCCATGCTTGCTGAGAAGCAAAAGAAACTAACTGAAAAAGAAGCCTACATAATAGATTTGCAGCTAGCCTGTGGATCAACTAATGATGCCAAAGAAATGCTAATACATAACAATGAATTAAAGGTATAACTAAACTGGGAACCTATATGTGTTGTTTTATTTCTCATCAAGTTTGACAGTTTGATTAACATTCTGAATTGACTGTACTGTTGCTTTCCAAATAAAACCCAAGAAATAGATGAAACATACCAATCTCTTGTTCGTTTCCTTATTTTTTTCATGAACTTCAAAGAAGCAGATTTCCACAAAAGAGGCTTCATTGCAGAGCATGCAAATTCTAGTTCAGAACCTTACCAGGAAAGTCGGGGACAGTGAGGAAAGATGTAGCCTCCTCCAGGAACAAATTGCAAGTCTTAAAAGCTTTCAAACTAAAGAAAAGGAGCATTTTCAGGAAAGAGAAGCCATGTATACGCAAAATGTAAGTAGGTCTTTAGTACAAAATGTATTTGCCTCATGGCAAATAAATTTAATAATAAAATTTCTAAAAATACAATTTGGGATTTGCTTGGCAGTGGCAATAGGAATATGATGATTTTAACCCTTTTTCCTAGAGAGATTATCAGACATAAAATTGATGTTATTAAATTAGATAGGTGTTTCTGGAGTTATTTAAGGATCCATTTCATCCATGCTTAATTTCCACTGAAGGATTATGAATCAGTAAAATCTGAATGATTATGTGTGACTCAGCTTTATGGAAATATTTGGTCTGGTTGTTTTTTAGATCCGTATGTTTCAAAATATTATCCAGGAAAAGGAAAAAGAGTTGATGAGACTGGCCCAGAAACACGAACAAGAACTTTTTAAAGTGGCTGCCAAATCTGATGCTAGTGCTGATCTAGAACAGGTAGAGAAAATGTATTTTATTTAATAGTATTGCGAATGGAATCCCAAGTTGATTTTTGGCATCCCTAAATATGTGTGTGTGTGTGTGTGTGTGTGCGCGCACGCGCTCACATTGCCAATTTCATTTTACAAATGGGTTACATCTGAAAAAGGTTACATTTATTTAAACATATACATATTCTTAAATTGAGCTCACCTTATGACTCTGTCCAGTTTTTTTCTGTGTTACAAAAGCTTGTGCTTTCTTCTGTTTTCCCTCCAATTTTGCAGTCTAGGCACATTTGTATAGTATTTGTATAGTATTTAAAATACAGCTTAATGGAAATAAATAATTATAGTTAATTATTTCTGAATTCCTTAATAACTAATGATTCTAGATTAGTTTATGTAGATGTTGAACAGATATTTGATTTCTATGATGTCCTACAAGTATGAAATTTGATTACTATGAATAGGTAGCAATACAAGAAAAGACTACAGGATGATGTTTTTGTTTTCAGAATAAAGTTGCTATTTTCCATTACTAAACAATGAATATATGTATATATATATATTTGTAATAGTTACTGAAAGCGTTAAAGCAGAAACTACATGAAAAGGAGGAAGTCATGCTTGGAAGGACACAGGTCATAGTCATGTTGCAACAAGAACTGGATGGCAAGGACCAACAACTGAAAGTAAGAAATAGATTACACAGTTAAACAATTGTTGTGGGATAAGCTGTTATAAAATATTTTTAAAAAAAAGTAAAGGCAAAGGAGTCCCTGCAGATTTTACTCCACTTGTCATTGTCAACTATAGGAGGTACTGCTCATCTCCATTTCAAGGCCAATGAGCCAGTAGTGTCTGACCACATTTGTGTGGTCATGTGGCCAGCATAATATCATGGAACGCTGTTACCTTCCCACTGAAGAGATGCTTGTTTATCTACTCACATTTATTTGCATGCTTTCAAACTGCTAGGTGATCAGGAGCTGGGGCGTGGATGGGAGCTCACATACTATTGTGTGGTGCTCCAGTCTCAAACCTAGGCTGCTGGCTTTCCAACCAGCAAGCCCAGCGCCTTAACCGCTGAGTCACTGCACTGCCCATTATATAAAAAAAATAGAGTAGTTTTAAATTAGAATGCAGTTTATTAGTCACTTTTTATTGCATTTCCTTTCATTCAAATTGATTGATCATATGTGTCTTGTATTCTTATGCTGTACTTTTAATCCATAGTGGTTAAATGTTGAGGTAGTGCTAAAAGAAAAGGAAAACTCACATGATTAAAAAAAAATAACAAGCTCTGATTTGTTAGTGAGAATCTGAAGAGCTTCTTCAAAAAGCTTAATTTATGGGTTTTTTAATAATTATTTTTTGAACAGTAGTGGTTAACATTTTTATATTGCTTGTTTATGGGTGCATATCATAAAATGAACTGGACAATGATGAAAAATATGCACATGGGAGCATTTTAGATAATGTTTGTTTAACTATTTCTTAACGTTGTAATAATTTTTTTGCTATAATTTGGACACTTATCTCTTCCCATATACTGCTGATTTAGAAAAATGTGGGATTACTTTGGTGAGGAGGGAATCTGACCATAGTGCTTAATTTATTCTTCAAAATAATGTAGCATTTTCTTCATCCTGATATTTGCAAACTTTACACAAATCAATAAGAATACATCAATAAGAAACAACAATACTATAAAAGATATGAAACAGAATTACTGAAAGCTGTTTAAAATGCCTGGATTTATAGATATTGTATAGTTGATATATTTTTCTTTATAATGTTTCCTTAAATATTAATTTCATTTTCAAAAATAATTGAAGAAAAAATGTCAGCAATATGTCATTTTGATTGTGCAGTTGACACTTTTTAAATCTTCCAATGCTGCTAATTACAGCATAGTTTTTAATTATTACCATGCTCTAAATGTTCTTCCCTCAAATGGTAATAAATTTAATACATATTTTACTCAATACAGAACAATATTTTGCTCCTTGAGAATAGTTTTTCTCCCATTTATAATTTTGTGTATCTTACATGCTGTTTTACATATGTTAATTATATGCATATAATTAAAGGAACTTGCAGTTTTATTGTCTCAACTTCTTTTAATCCAGGAAATGAACGAACAACTGAACCGCCTTGAATCAGAGAAAGACAATCTTCAATCCAAACTGGATGCAGAAAAGCACATAATGCGAGCCCAGCTGAGAGACATGATGGAGAAACATGAGAACGAAATGAGGAAAGCCAGAGAGAAGTACAATGCTGATCATCAGGAGATACAAGAAATGCATGAAACAGAGCTTCAGGAAAAAGATCAGACACTGCTTCAGCTACAGAAAAAAATTGATGAATTAATTTCTGGAAATGAAAGTAATTTGGAGCAAGCCGTTGATTTGGATGCTATTATTAAGCAAAAGTTGGAACATTTAGAAGGTAATATAATGGACAACAACCCTTAAAACTGCTTGCTTACTACATTGAAGAGTTGATTCTGTTTTTATTAGCGGAGAGACACCTTTGTGGACAGATTTTACACAGGTTTTCAGTGCAGTCACACTAAAGATAAAGTGTTATTATCTCCTCTCCAGTCTGTGTAGAGTAGATGGTTATATCTCTTTAAACAAATCTTTTAGTTTCTTAAAGAGGGCATGATAGTGCAGCAATGATGTCAGAAGCTGACACCACTATTATATTTGGAAGAGTTGGAATTCCTTTAATGATTAATAGTTGTGTTAAGTCTAATAGAGAATTAATATTTACTGTTTATTTTAAAAATCAGAGTTTTTTGCATAATCCTACAGTTTACTGACAAATTTAATAGTGTGATCTTGGGGGAGGCCTCTTGGGGCTATCAAAGAGGAGTTTTGGCAGGGCATATAGCTCATGGTGGAATGTAGTCTGGATTCCCAGGAGGAAGGGGCTGAGTCAGTGGAGCTTGTCAAGTTTGGTTAGAAGGAAGACAGTTAAATGGCTCCTCCTTAGCTATCCCCAGAGTATATCTGTAGTTATGCAAATAGCTTAATCTGGCAAGATTTTGTCCCTAAGTAAAGAATAATTAAAGAAATATCTAGTGTCTCACATTGGGCAAGTCTTAGAAAATTCTCTCCTAAGCATATGTCACTGATAAGAAAACAATCTAAGTAATATGTTATATTAATAGTTTTGATGTAGTTCTAAATAATGATTGAGTTTGCCTGTTTGTTTAAGTGCAAGTAAAACTGAAAACAGAAGAGGCTAGCAAATCAGAAGCTAAATTCCTTAAGATGAAAGCATGGTCCAAATCCAGAATCAGACAACTTGAAGATGAACTTAAAAATGTATGTTAAATGTTTACACACATTTTAATCTTATGTGCCCGCTTTAGTGATGTAGATGCCAAAGTTTTGTTTAATGATAAGATATAAAGTAATGTTTTTCTTGGTTTAAAGTCGTTTCTTCAGAAAATAGCTTGTTTCCCCAAAAATAGGACCTATCCAGAAAATAAGACCTAGCAGATGTTTTCATGTGTGCCTAATATAAATCCTACCCCAAAATAAGCCTTACTTAAGCACCTGCACAGCTGGCCACTCGCTCATTCCGTCTGGTTGCTTGCAGTGCCACTGCTGCAAGGCACTGGAGTTGTGGAGTTATCCCACATGCCCCGCATCAGCTTACCTCAGGGCGTCTGCAGCCAGGCCATTCATGCCCTGACACCAGCCTCATGGCATCAGCACCAGCAGCCATGTGCAGCAGGAACCCACGTGGCCATCACCTTACTTCTGTTTGCTCGTGGCCACAATAGAACAGGAGGCTGAGTGATGTGCTGATGCCGCGACCCGCGAGGCAGGTATTGGAGTGTAGATGGCCTGGCTGCGGGATCCTGAGGTAAGCCGTGGGCATATGGGGGAGCTACATCACCTCCTACCTCACGACAGCAGCGCTATTGAATCATGCAGCCTCCAGCCTCGCTGCAAGCAAGCAGAAGATGTAAGCCTCCCATACAGGGGTGGAAAATAAGACACTCCCTGAAAATAAGCCCTAGTACTTATTTTGGGGCCCAAAAGAAAATAAGATCCGGTCTTATTTTCGGGAAAACATGGGTACTATAGTTGAAAAATTGATTAGTAAAAATAATAATTTAACTATGGAACTGATGGTATAATTCTGCTGCAACTTAAGGGATATGTTTATATTATGGGATTACACAAATGTATCAAAGACCTTACCAGATTTTGTCTCATTTTGTTTTTTTACATATTTACATATTGTCAGAAATTGACTTTTTTTTTTCTAGGTTACACCAATGAATAGCAGCATAACTGCCTTACAAGATCAGATTTCTGAATTAAAGAATGAAAAAGAAGAGCTGCAGTCAACATTGCATACATATTTGGAATATAAAACTCAAAATGGTAAATAATGATAAACTTACTGTCATTTTGAAAGGTATCTACCTTAAAATGATGCAGAAAAATAATGTGTATAGTCTCTGTTTAATTGTTCATTTTGCTACTTATGAATTGTGAACTATAATAAGTAAAATTTGTAGATACAATAGACACAGAAATGTTTATTGCACCAGCAAAAATAACCTTTTTCTGACTGCACATTTGATCCTGCCTTGAAGCTCAAAAAAGCATCTGAACTTTTGCACACTATACTTAGTGAGTAGCTTGACTGCAATGCAAAATAAATAAATAACATCGACATTATATAATTCATGCTATGACATCTCACAAATGTTACCTGAGGGAGAACAGCATTATATTACACATTCCAACTTTCTCCTTAGCATATAATTTAAAATCAGCATTAAACCTAATTAGAAAGAAAGCAATAGACTTTTTTTAAATACCCAGGGCAGTTAATCATTGATTGTGGGCTGATGCTCTCTCATTCTTCTATTAGTTATAGTTGGTCCTGATGTTCATTAGTTACAGGAAGGGATATATATTAATCTAGCAAAATAATCTCCATTTTCCTTTGCTATCTCCGAGTAGAGAGAGATGGATGATATTTTATGTCATGCTTCCATGTTTCTGTACTTCTAATTTGAAGTAAGACCAATGCATAAAGCCTTAGATTCAAAAAGTGTTGACCTTGAAAAACCCTATTTCAAGATGCACTGTGCTTACTGATAGTGTTCTGAAGCCGTACCAACTATTCTGGAAATAATTTGAGCTTGAAGCAGGGTTTTATAACACTTCCAGAATGGCTATAACAATATCGACCCATTCTTAATGATGTTGGAATAGTTGTTTTTGACTCAAAAGGAGACTTTTTACCTGAACAAGTTTTGAATGTAAATGTTTTATATACCAAAACCTTGAACTTACATTTTCTTGCCTAAACATATTACAAAAACCTGTGGATTATAGTATACTTATGATGGAAACAATTTTCATTACAGAAGAACTTTTGGCTAAACTGGAAATTTATGAAGAACAGCAGCGAAAACTTCAAGCGGATCTTGAACAAGTTACAAAGAGAGCAGCTTCACAGGTCTGCCATGTTGGGAATATCTTTAACATAAGTATTAATTACTAGTTAATTAATATATTGAATGTCTTTATAAGTGGTTAAATAACAAGAAATAAATGGAAAGCACTTTAAATTTGCCATAATGATGGAAATGTTTTGTGATAAATTGTGAATCACTATGCTGTCTGTAGACATAATATTCTATACCATTCTACTAATATTTAAACTATGGTTCTCAAAAGTGGGCTAGAGTGGTTTCAAAACACATGTTTAAAGAAAAAAAATCTTTATTGAACTTTTATCTGCTTTTCTTTTGATCTTTCCTCTGGCTGAACAAACTTGTTTCTAAAATCTGCCAGTTCCCTAAAGAAAGGAGTTTTGTAATAAAACAGCAAAGCTTTAACAATGGGGAACCAAACAAAGATACAAAAAAGAAATAAAAAGATCTCTCTATCCAAGGATGAGGAGGACAAATTTATAATGTTTCAAGATAAAATATTATCTTCGTCCTAAATTAGATACACTTTGGTTTGGTAGTGTATTGCTGTATATGGAATATTATGCAACTTCCTAAGGATTTTGTTGAACTGCAAAAAAGCATATCCATAGAGTTACAGGGTCAGGATTAGTTCTCCTATAAGGGAAACTTACCATACTTTGGGGGGAATTTTATACTTTAGAGAATAGAGGTGAAGCACAAAAGCATTATAAATATTTATACAGTTTTGCATGTTGGAAAAACTGGATTGCAGAAAAAAAAATTCCTGTGTCACAAAACTAGAATTCAGACATACTGAATGAAGTTAAACAGTAGGAGATTCAAAATATTTATAAAGAACTTTACTCTGTATTTGTCCAATAAAATAATCAACTGTGACACTATCTCTAAAAAAGATACATTTCTATAGAATATGAATAATAATGGCAGCTAGTTATTTCAATAATATATTATTGTGATGTCTCAAGCAGTAGGTTTCCCAGTGCCACTTACTTGGGAACAAAGCTGGAAAGGTACTTCTTGCACTCAAGTTCTGCTTATATACTTAACATTGGCTTCGAATTGGTCAGTGTAAGAACAAAATACCTGTAAATTTTAATCTGGCATCAGTGTGCTGCTTCTTACAAGTTACTGTTTGCCAAATTATTCTGTTTATCAGTTTTATTGAACTGATTAATTATTCTCATGCCCTAACTTAATTTGGTTCAGGCTAGTGAATCAGGCAGTGCGGATGAATTACAGAGTCCGCTTTTGGAATGGCAAGAAGCTGTATCTGAATCTGAGGATATGCACCCTGAAATCAGAGAGGAAAAAACTGCTATGGCTCTAAGAATGGCACAGATTGAGGAAGAGAGAGAAGGTGAGTTAATTTGCTTGAAATGTTACTACATCACTTGGATGGATTGTCAAATATGTCATTTGACAATGAGCTACCAAGCTCATTGACAGTTTTAGTCAATGTACTGTATATGTATAAAAATATATACATGCATATATGTTTGATTTACTGTGGCAATCTAGTGAAAATCATTTAATGAGACATTTAGCAGCATCTATCTATCTGCCTGTGCCTAGTTTACCTTGCAGTCTGATTTAAGGAGTTACAATTACCTGTAATTACTGCATATGCCGTAGAGCAGAGTACAAAGAACAAAACTATTTGGTTTATCTGCACCAATATATAATACACTATATTGCCAAAAGTATTTGCTCACCCATCCACATAGACTCAGTTGTGTGTGAATACTTTTGGCAATATAGTATATATATATTCCTAAATAGTGCACAAATTGAAAAGGTTTAAGTACTAAGAATTTTTGTACTGACTTTTTGGAACATCTGAGCCCATAAGTCCTTTGCATCTCACTTGTGCATTGTGCAGACAAAGTATAATAAACACTAAAATAACTATAGTTTTAATCGAATACTATGTTCTTGTGGTGCTAGGAACACAAAAAGAAATTTTCTTTAAAACTTCTTTTTTTAAATGTGATTTGCAATTCGCATACATGGAATAAATATTAAAATTGTTTAAGATATCAATCATAGGTCCTCAGAATTTACAGAATTTAATTCTGTAGGAGTTTTGCCTTGTTTGCATATTTTTATTAAAATTATTTTAAGCCTTACTAAACAAGCATTGGTATTGTAATAAAGATACTCAACAACATTGGTATTTTTTTTTATAAAAACACTCATTATATACTTATGTTAATTTAGCAAATTAACTCAAAAGTTTTATATTAGTTGAACAACATGGCATGTTACTTTGCTCTAGGTTAGTTTTTAAAATGTTAATTAATATTTAAAGACACTCCACAGTATTAATGTAAACAAAATGCTTATTACCCACATGTTGAACACTTTTTCTACGTCTAACAGAGCTGTGGAATACTTTGGTTTTAATTTCCAAAATGCTTCAGAATGCATAGTCATCACTCTTTTATACCAAATGTTATATATAAATATGACATTTGTCTGCATCTCTTTAAAGTCTGTGAAGGGCAATCATGAAACACCAGCTACTATAAAGAGCAACAGATAAATACAATGTTTGTTTGACTACCTGCTATAAACCTCTATAGAATCAAACCTGAAGTGTTGTACAGTCCCTAAATCCCATTAAATAAATAAATCCCATACTTGTTTTCTTTCCCATTATTGAAATCTCTGCATTCTGCCAATAGTCGAAGGACATAGATAAAAATAAATCCTCAAATGGATACAATATTTCATAGGGTAGCAAATTACATGCCATATATTCAATGTGCTAAACAAAATGTGCTTGTATGCCAGATCTTTGGCCATAACAGTCTAAAGGCAGATGAAAGACAACATTTTAAAGTTCTGTTTATATTGCATTAATATGATGAGTTATTTATCTTCCTATGTGTTTGGCTTGTAGTTAATTTTGCATTTTCTATTGGGTTAAGCATGACTTTTCTGTTTTGTTCCCCACCGTCATCCCAATGTGGTTAAACCCGATGAGTGCTTGGTGTCCCTTTCCCCTCCACTCCTAACCTCCACTGCGATTTGGTCAGCCACTGAGAACATAGTTTCCCATCAGTTTTGTGCATGCAGGATTCTGCAGCCACAACAGCCTATAACATACTGTTGGTAGTTTTCCTCTGTAGTGTATTTTGCGGAAAATTTTCAATAGTGTGCTATACCAGCTGTTTGTGGTGCTATTTTTTTTAATTAGCATAAGTTACAAAAGCTGTTTTGTTAACATGCTTTCTTTCCCTTTGTAATACCTATGCTTCATTTATGTTAACATAACCATCTCATTTTTTTTGTACTAATAGTTGGCTCCATATTTAACTGAGAAGCCATAATTTATAATAAATCATAGTTTAATATCAAAGAATGTCATTAAGCTCTTCTAAACCATATTCAAATTTTTAAACTATGTTGAATCTCCAATTTATTTTTGATTTTGTACTGTAGTCCTTAATATTTATCTTATCCAAAGTTTGTAACAGCATGGCACCATTAGATGTGAATTATGATGTTCAGCTTTTTATCTATAACTCATTTAAATACATTTTCCCTCTGAAAATTGGAAAGATGAAAATATTCATAAATTGGAAAAGTACATTGTTTCTAAGTTCTACAATTTAGGTAGTAATCCCACTCAATTTCTCTATAGCTCTTCTATTCTAATTATTAGATATTACATGAAGTGTTTGTTGGTACAGAATCACTGAAGTAAGCAAATGCTATGTTGTTATAGGATTGGATCCAAAGTTGCGTATGGTAAGAGTATTTGTAAACTGGATGATTATATAAACAGATGTAAGATTATTTTAGCTAATTCTCCATCTTGCTATATACATTCTGAAACCTTTGTTTATATTATTGGAAAACCTCCCAGGAGAATCTATGTGATTCAGTCTACTCCGCCAGATGGAACCAGAGTAGTATATATCAGTGGATACAGCCATAGCATTATGCATTAGCATACATATTAGCATGATATTAATGCACAGTTGACTGACATATCAGTGATCATAAGAGTTCAGTTAAAATACTTCAGTCTCTTTGAAATTATATGTGTTGCTGCCTACTCCATAATCTTCGGTAGTATTAAAAAAATCAAGATAGTGGCCACAACTATGTGATTTAAGCACTTGTTTACATACATTGGGATATATAAAAAAATAAAACTTTCATCATGTTGTTATGCCCTGGGAGAGCAAGGGCTACAGCAATAAAGAGAGAAAATATTACTATATGAATTGACTTACCTTTAAATTTCTGTTGCTACACAACTGAGTATTACCTATTACATTCTAAAAAAAATATTATTTTTCCTATTTTTTGTTTTGTTTTATTGGTGTGCCTGATTTTATCATAGAATTATAGAATGGTAGGGTCTTGATCCAAGCCAAGGGCAAGAATCCTTATACTATCCCAGAAAAATGGCTGTCCAGTCTCCCTTGCAAACCTCCAGCAATGAAAGACCTGCATAAGCTGCTTTATTGCCTCACAATTCTCATGGTTGGGAAATTCCTCCTTATTTTGGAACTCTCTCTGGCATTTCCTGGAGATCTCTAAGATTACAATCAGTGATTCCGGGATTACATCTGCCACTCTTATTTAAGCATCCTAAAATATAACCCATGCAGACTGGAATTAATTCAAAGCAGCTAGGTATTTTCTTACCCAAATCCTTACTTATTTTGATCCATTCTCCCAACCCAGGTATCTTCTTTTTCAGTTCATTCTGAACTTTAGGCTTCCTGAACTATCGGAGAGCTCTTTATGCAACCATTCTAATTTCTTCAACTTACACTTCCATTTCCTCAATATATCTAGAGCATTGTCATTCCCTTCCTCCCATAATTTTTGTCCAGATGATTTGGTCTCATGAATTTCCATGGACATAATCATTTTTATGAGCCCTTTTCTAGGATTTGTTTGAAACAAATTATATTGTTTAAGTACTATACATAGCATAGATCCCCAAGCTCTTGTGTATTCTATTTGTAGAAATAGAAAAATATCAGGTTCATTTCCTCACCTGGAATTTTTTAGGATAGGTGCCTGCTGTTGCTTCCATCAACAGAATAGGGAAGGTATAGTTCCCTTTCTTTCCTACAGCCACCGGTCCACTTTTAAAATATTTTCTAGAGAACAAGTGACTTTTCTTCAGTAGATTAGAAAAGTCTTTGGGACTGCAGAAGTGAGGAGGGATAAGAAAGGGCTGCTATGCATAGAACTTTCTCTTTTGTAGTGTTGGATTTTTATCCATAAAATAATATGTGAAGAAATGCAGAATCTTTTATTACATTATAAAAGAATCACTGACTCTCAAATTTCCAGACCATGATATTTATGAAGTCTATAAACTTGAATTTTTGCCTCTGTTACATATTTTTATTATTTAAAATGATAGCAGTTGTTCATTTTTAGAAAAATTGAGTCATACTTTGAGCAAAGTATGGAGCCAACTTTATCTTAATTCTTGCTGATCTTTGTCTGCTTTATATTAAAATTTCAAATGTTTGTTCTTTGCTAATCACACAAAACAGATGGGAATGTGCTTAAAGAATTACTTTTTGACAAGGAATGCAATTGTTTAAGTTACTGTATTTAGAAATTATTGTGTGTTCTTGACAAATTATTCTATTATTTTAACACTCAATGTTATGGCTTAATGCCAGTTTGCAGTGTGTGATACAGTCTTGTGACTTCCTCATATTACTTGAAACAAGAGCTCTTTTTGGTAGTAAAAAACTAAGCACAACTTGTTTTGTTTTGTGAAATGTGATTACACATTTGTCACATACATCACAGATCTGCAAAAAAAAAATTTTTCAAGAGCTATTTTGGTTATTCCACGTAATACAAAGATTACATTGAATGTAATATTTATGTTTTTTGGTGCGCTGAATTCAAAAATGACCTCCATTTTGTCATAGGATATCACGTTTCCTGACAATTTAGGTAACTATGTTAAATAAGGCAATACCTCAAAATAAATGAAAATAAACTTATAAAATTAAAATTTTATTACAATATTTTCATGAATATCCTTTTTTGAACTGAAATGAGCTCATCTACACACACTAAACTCGATTCTTCTTCCTTGTGAGGCTCCTCTTGGTGCATGTGAGTAGCATCTGGAATGTCTCTCTGAAGCATTCAACAGTAGTCTGCCACCATTGTAATGCTACATTTTCCCTGGTATCTCCTTTCCATCTCTTTAATGTCTTGGTGGAATCGTTCACCTTGTTCCTCACTCACAGCTCCCAAATTTTCAGGAAAGTAGTCAAGGTGGGACTGGAGGAAATGCATTTTCAAACTCATCAGGCAACCTAAAGCTCGAAATGCTTTCAGCATTCTTCCAACGATCTTTTTGTAGTGAAGATCTTTGTTATTACCTAAACATTTCTGTACGACTTCTTTAAATGCAATCCACCCTTCTTTTTGAGGATCTGTCATGGTATTGACAAATTCTTGATCAACTATAAGCCTTCTAATGTCTGGTCCGACGAACACACCATCCTTCAATTTTGCCTCCGATGGGCATGGAAACTTGGTGACCAAGTATTTGAAGCATTCTCCACTTCCAAAAGTGACCTTACGAATTGCTTCATCCATCCCAATTTTATGTGGAGAAGTGGTAGAAGAACTTTATGGGAAGGTACCAAAGTTTCTCAGAGGACATTTTTTTCACCGACTGTTAGCACCTTCGGCTGCCAACTCTTCTTGGTCCAGTGATTTTTGTCGGTCTCAACTGACCCATAGACACAGAAAACAAGGGTATTTGGTATACCCAGCTTGTTGCCCGAGCAGCATGCACAAGACCTTCAAGTCTCCACACGCTTGCCAACCATGGTCTTCATATTTAAGTTTACAAAGAACCAATCCCAAGTTCCCGTAGGTTTCCTTCAAGTGTACGGAATGACCTACAGGTATGGAAACATAAAAATTGTTGTGGAATAAAACTGCTTTGAGACTTCTTTTTGAAGAATCTATAAAAAGACGCCATTGCTCTGAATCATATTGGATTTTAAATTGACCCATCAGACCTTCGACATCGATGCAATAAACCAACTTGTCTTCCTGGGCGAATTAAGAAACGAACTCCTTTTCACGATGTCTGAACCATGAAAATGACATTCCTGGCAACAATAAATTCCTGCTTTTCAACCTTGATCTGAGTAACTCAAGTGGAAATTTTTGGGAAGATTCAAGTTTCTTACCAAATCATTCCTCTCTTCCTGAAAAAACAATTTTGGTCTTGTATCATCTTCAAAGTCAGAACTTGATTCATCATCTGGTTCAGGTATGACTTCACCTTCATTGGAGCTAGGTATCTCTTCCAAGATAGCAGGGGGCTTGGGTACTGGTACATCTGCGCTATGGGGGATGGGACGAATTGCTGAGTGAAGATTGGGGTATGAAATAGAATGTTTCCATTTGGAATTAAACTCTTTCACATCGCAGGAACAAAAGTAACAGTCATCACTATGGTTCTTTTGCTCTCGCCATATCATAGGAATCCCATAATGGAAAGATTTTTTCTTACCCTTGAACCAGTTTCGGAGGTCCTCAACACACCGTTTGCACACTTTATGAGGCGCCCAAACTTTATCTTGATCTCCAATTTTTAGTCCAAAGTATTCAAAGTATACTTTTTTCACAAAGTCTATAATATTCTGCTGTTGCTTCAACACTGTATATTCATCACAGATGAAACAGAAACTGTCTGGCAAATTAATACACTTTCGCGGAGCCATAACATGGCTCCGGTTGAAGAATGATGAGCTAAGATGAGTTGCGATGAAAAAGTGTGACCAGCCTAGAACCAAGAACCTGATGATGATTCGTGCACAAGTGTGGCATGCAGGAGAGAGCAGCTCTGTGTCTGTACACCAGACATCACAGTGCTGGCATCGCCCCCTGCACTGACCCGAGATGCTGCTATCTGCCCTGTGTCTCCCTCCCACTGGATTCTTCAGGAAAGATTAACCCCTTCTATCATTAGAAGCACAGACTTAAAACTTGCTCAGCTTATGTATATTTTGCTGACCATCAGATTTACAGTGCTATATTTTTTTTACATAACTCGGACAAACCCCTTAAGATTTTTTTGGCATTTCATATGCATTTATATGAATTAATTAATAGTAATTTGGACTTTAAATTTGGTTTAAAACCCGTAGTATTAAAAAAATACCATTTTTTTTAAAAAAATGATAAATTTGAAGACAATTTTGCATGATGTGGCAAATCATTACGTCTAGGAGTTTTTTCAATATTTTATTTGTTTTCAGCACACCAAAATACATGGAAATTAGATGAAAATAATCAAACAGCTTTTTAGTCACAGACCTGTCTGTATGGCAGACTTAATTTAAATTTAACTTGAATATGAAAGTGGCTGCCCTTTTTGCCAGTATTCATATACATATTTTTTTTTTAATCTAAAAATGATGCCCATGAGATCAATACCCTCTGTGGCTTCTTTGGAAATAATGAAAAGCTGATTATGTATTGGTGTTCTGTAGTGGGGGAAATCACAAGGAGAATGAAGTTCTAGAGTGCATCTGTAACTTCATAAATCTCTCTGTGTCAGTAATCCTTTTGAATGTAGATAGTTTGCTTTTTTTTTGGTCTGATAATGTGATTGCTTTCCTGTGGCACAAAACTGATTGAGGATGACTGGTTCTTTCCTGGCTGCTCTGATCCAGCCATAGTCTCAGGGCAACAGGAGCTGGAGGAGGAATTGGCCACAGGCCAGGGAATTGGCAGGATGCCATTGGAGAGAAAGAAGACTACTCAGTCCAGCAGGAAACTCCAGGTAAGTTGACAATATATTGATATCTTAATGGGTACTACATTTTTTCAGTGGATGCACTCTGAGGGTATATGTGTTGCATTAACATGTGCAGTGAGACACTGAAGGAAATTAATTTAATTCCAGTGCTTTTGAAATGCACGATTGCCTTACTAATTTATGGAAGGTTTCATTTGAAGTGGGTATTATATAGTAAGATGTGGGGTTTTATGCATGTTAATTTTAGTGTGTGTATATTTTTCTTGCATTTAGGAAGATTACGGCTTTGATGGAAAACAATGCTACGAAGACTTGAACATCACTTTGGATAGCACTGATTCAGCTGAAGGAGAGAACATGGGAGGTTGGTGGCCAGAGTACACTTCTCCTAGTACAGGTGTGGCAAACACTAGACAGTTTATTAAAGCATGCACAATGTCTGTCCGTCTTTTTCTTTTTCAAATTCAACCAACAAACCATATTATGTTGTGTTTGTATCTATGTTGAATTTTTTTTTGGTTTGCCTTTTTGTTTCATTTTTAAGCATGTGCGTGCTGGATGAACTGTCTAGTTTTGGTTCAGAACTAGAGTTCAGTGGTTGGTTGAAACATGGATACACCTTTGTGAGTAAAGATTATTGTCATTCATGGTAAGAAGGATTTTTTTTTAAAAAAATCTAGTTGTATAGTGCCTTCACAAGTTACTGTTTTCAGTTCCAGGGATAGATGTCCCATTTTAGATAGAAAAGGCTGCAGTTGCATGCAGATACATTATTTTATAAACTGTGATTTAAGTTATTGAAATGAAGCATCTTATTTGTTTTGTCTGGCTCCCCTAAAGTTCAGTTAATTGCTAACACATTTCACCTAATAAATTTTCCTTTATAGTGCTAAAACTACAAATTCTGAAGAGAATGTCTTTTACTCTTCAAATGTTTTTTAAAACTGTTTTATAATGTAATAGACATAACAATAAGTAAAACTTAAAATAGTTCTTATTAGCAAACTTTGTGTGAAATATTGAACAATAAAATTGAGAGTGCAGCACTTCATCAGTTACATTAATTCATTGAAGCTTTTCTAATTTAAGAAGGCTTCAGAGATTAATCATGAAAAAGACCTTTAAAATGATTTTAATATAAGTACTTACAGAAAGGCATTATTCTCCCATTAAATATGCATGATAGTTTTATTGAATAGTTTGTGTATTTGGGCAACAACAATAATAAGGAAATATTGTTTGAATTACAAAGGTTTACGGACTGTGGTGGAAGAGTTAGAATTGGAAAGAAATAATTTGCAAGAACAGATTCTCTTTTTGGAGGAAAGATGTGGAAACCTGGAAGACAAATTGCAGCTCCAAGGTAGAATGGAAGCTCTGCAGGTATGTGTTAGAATTCAGGTGCCACATTCTACCATAGTTTCACTGCTTTTAATCAGTTTTCCCTAACCTGAATTCTGTGCTAAAAATGAACTGGACTGAAATAAATTTGCTTGCTTGAACACGATGCAAAAAGGTAAGATGGAGACAGGATAATAATTTAATTCCATTCCCTGCAAGCTTTTTCTTAGGTAAGTAATACATATCCTCATTACCATAAATGTGTATATGAGCTACAAGCAGATAAAATATTTGTGGCTGACCTTTTTTAATAGGCTTTGTTCAGGTAGGCCTTGGATTATGATCACTTGTTCAATGATCATTTCAAAGTTATAACAGCGCTGACTGAGGGGGACTGGTAATATAAGTCCCCCTGGTCATGTAAGTTGCAGCTATTATAGTGTCCCCTGGTTATGTAATCACCATTTATGACAGTCAGTGGGAAAGCCGACAAAGGCCCACAAGTCACTCCTGCTCTCACTTTTTCACTGCAGCACTCACCCATTCACACTCCATATCTGCCCACAGCTCCTGCTTGTGATACTTTCCCACCACAGTTCTCACTCCCAGTTTTACCTGCTGGCCTGCTTGCCTGCTACTCCTTCATCTTCCCATATCACAGTAATATGAAGTCCATACTTAATGATCCACACAGTCCTAGAGATACAATGACAAAGGGACTATTGGGAGTGCCATCACTAAGTAGAGGAGTCACATAATGTACTTTACCATTGCATCACTTAGCGACAGAAAATTGGTTCTAATTGCAGATCTAACCCAAGGGCTATCTATCAGATAGACATGCATACCATTTAATATGCATTGATTTGGGTTGGGTGAAAATGAGCAAGTCTTGAGTAATGGAGTCATTTCCAAATACTCTCTTTAGCAAAAACATATTCTACTTTCAGTGAGAGCCTGTTTTCCCCAACAGTACTTCAGTTCTAGAATTCATAACTGTACATACTTCCATCTTTTTGGCACAGGGTAGACTTTCCTTATTCACTTGGCATCTGAGAGAAAAAACAACTTCCTTTGTTTATTGTTTTATTTTAATTGTCATATTCTGTTTTTATTATGTAAAATTAAAATAAAATTTAAAAAATATTAAAATGTATTAATATTATCTATTACTAAATAGCTTTACTTATATTTTGCTTCAGGTATGCTGAGGTGTACTACCTCAGACTCCTCTGAATAAAGACTAGTGAAATATTTTAAATGGCATCAAATACAAACTCCAGTATAGACAAGGAAATAGTCACACGATATACAAGGATGGACGTAGATTTATTTGCAATAAAAACAACAGCATTCCATCTGAAAAAAAAAAGAATATGCAAACTCAAACTTGTTTTTAGATCTTCAATTGCAAATTAGAAATAATTAGTTATATTAGATTTTCTGTCTTTTATTCTTCTTCATTGGCTAATTTTTATAAGTGCACAGATTTCATGTCATTCAAATAAAGTCATCCTAGACACTGGTTGGGCTGTAATGTTATATAATTACAGCTTGTACAAAGTTTGGGGGATATATATGTATGTGGATATATATGTATGTGGAGATATATATATATATATATATATATATATATATATATATATATATATATATATATATATATATATATATATATATGGAATAGATGCAGAGAAATGAAGAAGCAGTACTTTTATAATAAAAATAATCTTTGTGATGATAAGATCAGTAAAACTAAATCTGAAATATTTGTTGATTGTCTATTTAATTTGCATAAAACATCTGTGAAGCATACTTGCCTTTCTAAGCTTCATGTGAACAGATAGAATATTGTGTGTGTTTCTAATAATTCTGTTAACTTACTAAGTGCGCATGTGTAATACAAGACAGATTTCTCAAAGAAACATCAATGCATATTTGGATTGTAACAAAACATTTCAATACAGGTGACATTTGATGTAGAGGAAGAAGGGCAGCTATTGAGGGCTGTACAGGTGTGTCATGCCCATTGTTAAGTTACATCTTATTTTAGAAGTGATATTTTACATGTCTAATTATCCACTTTTTTATGGATTTTGGATTTATGTGATCCTTTTTCTGTTTATTGCTGATGTTTGTGTGCAGTTTAACTTTGTGCAGTAGTGCTGTGAAGTTGGGTAGACTAACCAATTGGATAGCATACCCAGTTCTGTATGTCAGTGGAGCTTGCTTTGGTTTTAATTCCATAATTATTTCCTTGCTTAATTTTTGAAAAACACATATAAAAATCAGTGAAAGTAAAATAAATGTATTCTGAAGTAACAATATTTAAAGATAAAGCCTTATGAGTATAATATAAATTTTAGAACTTTTTAAAATAAGGTTTGATTTTTATGATTCACAACTTGAAGCAAGCCGCTCCTTCACTGCATACACGAGCATGGTGTGTTTTATATGAACTCATCAGGGTCTCTTCAGTTTGATAGTCTCATAGTAAAATTACTTGGCGAACCCTTGCAAAAGAAATTTTGAATATACTAAAGTAATATAAGTATTTCTTTGGAAGTAGTTCATTAGCTATAATTACATAATTTTAACTTGTGTAATTTAAAATGAATTATTGTCTTAAATTCAGTGCAATTGATAGTCATGCAGATCATTTTTTTGCAGAATGAAAATGATCGTTTGCGGTCCCAACTTGCACAGCTTCGCAACCAGCAAACACGTGATACAGAAAAGCACCAACTTGTTCTTTCTAACTTGAATGAGCAACTTAAAGGGTAAAATAAAACATTGCACAATTTGATTGCTGTCTACCTATTAGACTTTTAAAATTTTTCTAACTGCATATAATAATTTAAAAAAACAAACTCTCTTATCTCAGGTTATTGCTATAGATATTGGTTTCTGATATTTAGAAATGCTTGAGTCTTCTATAAATAGTCATAAAGCATGATCTCTACTGGTCATCTCATCCTCTACCACCTCATCATTTGGACATTGTCATCCCCCTAAAGGCATCTAGAATTAGTCTGTCCTTTCCTCAAATCTGTTTTACATGGTTATGAGATGTTAAGGATCAGAATTGAAAACTGACCTAGGAAAAAAGTATAAAAGAACGTTCTATTCTACATTACATTAGGTGTTGCGCGCTCTGTTTGATATATGTGTGTATAAATAATGCTTGCTGTATTATTGGTAATACAGTAAATTATTGGTAAAGCTAGAACTAAAATTATTTTGTGACAGATTAAATGAAAGAAATAGTCTATTTGAAACTTTGCTGGCAGAGAAGGAGCAAAAGCTTTCAAGTGCAGTGGAAAGATTGGAACAAATAGAAGATATAAGAAAATCACTTCAGGAAAAAGAACTTCTGAATAAAGAATTAAGCGAAAGACTTTTGCAAAATGAACAGAAGGTAAGTTGGACTGAGCCAGATAGATCGTACACATCTCCAAGCCCCAAGAAATCTTTAAAATCACCTGCATGTCAAAGTGAGTAGTCTTTGTTTAAAGATTTCTTGTTCAGTGATAATTTGGAGTTATAATAACGTTGAATGAGAGGGACTTCTTACCAGGCCACATAATTGTAACTGTTGCAGCATCCGTGCAGTGAGATAATCACCATTTGCAATCTTCACTACTAGCTTCTGACAAGTAGAGTTAATGGGGGATATCGGTAGAAGGTCACAAATGGTGATCATGTTACCATGGGATGTTGCGGCTGTGCAAGATTCACTTAACATCAATTGGGATTGCTGTTGTAAGTTTATGCAGTCATATGATGATGCCCTTTGTGACCACGTTGCTTAGCGGCAGAACTCCCAGCCCCAATTACCATCAGTACGTGACTGTACTTTCATTGTCATACAATAGAGTAATAGCTATGAACAGTAGATAGTTAAAACAGACGTTCATTTGCTTGTAGCCGAAATGAAGAGTATTTATTTTAACTTTATAATGATTTAATTGTAGCTTTCTGTAAATATATTAGCTTGGGAAAATTTAATCATTTTACTTCTTTTTAATGTCAATTATCATTTAGTTGTAGTTATATTTTGCTTCTTTTAAAGAAAAGTATGTTTTGCAAGATTATTATATATTAATTATCATTATTAAATTACATGCACCGTACATTGCTAATAATGAAATAATTTATTTGGTTTAATTATAATTAATTATATCAAATTAAAAACTATATTTTTTTGAACTTAGCTGGAAGATGTTTTGAAGAAATGCAGTTCTTATGGAGTAGAATGTTCAGAACAGAAAATTGTTATCAATGAATTAACAGAGAAAGTGTCTGTCTTTAAAGAAAAGGTAAAAAACTTAAAGCATTGTTGTTTATGTAAAAATATTGTTTATGTATATTCAAGTCTATATATACATGTTAAAAAACATTTCTTAGCAATAGCAATAGCAATAGCAGTTAGACTTATATACCACTTCATAGGGCTTTCAGCCCTCTCTAAGCGGTTTACAGAGTCACCATATCGTCCCCACAGTCTGGGTCCTCATTTCACCCACCTCGGAAGGATGGAAGGCTGAGTCAACCTTGAGCCGGTGAGATTTGAACCGCTGAACTGCAGATAACAGTCAGCTGAAGTGGCCTGCAGTACTGCACCCTAACCACTGCGCCACCTCGGCTCTTAACTAGTTAGTTAGCTAGTTTAGTTAGTTTATTGTCGTTGCACCTCGTACAATGAAATTAAATGCTATCTTCAGTGTACGTTATACATAAAATAAAAACCTACATCCTTCACATTCTATACAACTATATCTATATAACTAAAGATACAGTTGGTGAAGGAATCATGATTACTTCCTTAATCCAGGAAATTTTAACTGTATTTTTCTTAACTCCCTGTCTCATGCTAAGCATGAGCCAGCAATGTGATTCAGCTGCCAAAAAAGCCAATGCAGTCTTAGGCTGTATCAACAGAGGGAAAAGATCATGTGAAGTGTTATTATCACTTTATAACACCTTGATAAGACCACACTTGAAATACTGCATCTAGGTTTGGAAGCTTATCAAGAAAGATCCAACCAGGAATTAAGGACACATTTCTTGAGAGTGAGAACAATTAATCAGTGGAATGGCTTTCCTCCAGAGGTTGTGGGTACTCTATCAATGGAGGATTTTAAGAAGAGATTGAATCATTCCAGTTGTCTGGAATGGTATAGAGTAGAGGTGTCAAAATCAATTTCATTGAGGGCCGCATCAGCATTATGGTTGCCCTCAAAAGGCCAGTAACTGGGTCACCATGACTAGGTGGGTGGGGCTGGGTGAGTATGGCCAGCTCATACCACTCACTGGGTACAGCTCACTCAGGATGGCTGACTCGGGATGAAACAAGTTGTACCAGCTAACTCAATATGGGATAGCTTGGTGCTCCACAAGCTCCTTGCCTCTCCAAACTGCTGCTAGCCAAGCACATTCATGTGCTTGGATTTGTTTTCTCCTTTGGTTGCTGGCTGGGGTGGGCTGAGGTGATGGGAGCCAATCCCTTGCAGATCTGGACCAGATCTAAACAACTTGCAGGCCGGATGTGGCGCACATGCCTTGAGTTTGACAAATCTGGTATAGAGTTTCTGGCTTGAGCAGGGGGTTGAACTAGAAGACCTCCAAGGTCCCGTCCAACTTGTTATTCTGTATTTTTAGTTGCCTGAAATAATTGTAAAACTACATTGCGATCAGAAAGAGAAGAGACTCAAGGGAAAAGGTGTTACTCTTATATTGGTTGGGTTAAACTACATGTCTTGGCCAACAATGAAGTAAATACTTAAATTTATCATTTTTGTTTCCAGACTGCAAAACAAGATGCAGACATGCAGTTGATACAGCAGGACCTGGAACAGACAAACGAAGAACTTGACAGACTGAACACAAGTCATTTAGAAGAAAGATCTCAACTTATTCAAGATCTGCAGAGACGGGAAAGAGAAATTGACAACCTCAGGGAAATGTTGATTGAAAAAGACAAAGAAATTTCTGATCTTTCTTTGAATATGTCTGAGTATTCTGAACAAATCAGATGCAAAGAAGATGAAATACGGGAGATGGAAAGAACACTGTCCAAGGCGGAAAAGGAAGTCCAATTGTTGAAAGATGTACAAACAACTGATATGAAAGATGCAAGCATAAAATTTTCAGAACTTAATGAGAAGTTAAGAACAATAGAATCAGAGCTGGCAATAGTAAAAGTTGAAAATGAAGCTAAAACCAAAGAAAATCTGGATCTTACTAAGCAAGTAAAAGAAGCAAGTAAATCAATTAAAGAACTCCATTCTGAAATGAAGAATCGTGATATTGCATACAGTAATAAGCTTTTGGAGTGTGAGTCACAAATTAAATTGCTTAAAGAACAAATAAGTAAATCAACTGAAAAAGTGCAAGAAACAGAGATAAAATGTAAAGAGGAAATAGAGCAACTTAGAATCCAGCTTGATGAACATATCTCTGCAAAGGAGAAATTAAACAATTTGTTGCAAGAGAAAGAAAACAAAGAACAAAGTTTTGTAAATGAATTGAAATCGGTAAAAGAATTATATAATCAACTAACAGTGGAAAGTGCTAAAAAAGATGAAGAATTGTCAACTGTATCCAGACAGCTTGCTGAACATACTGAACATCTAGAAATTGCTAAGAAGTCAGTACAAGAAAAAACAGAAGTCATAATTTCATTAAAAGACAAGCTTAAAGTTATAGAACAGCAAAATGAGGAAGAAAAACTGAAATTTCTTGGTGAACTGGATAACAAAGCAATGGAGTGGAAAAAAATAAAAGATGAACTACAAGCGAAATATGAAATAATAAATAAGCTGGAAATGGAAAAACAAGCTAGCATCCTGAGTAGTAAGCAATTAGTACTTGCAGTTGAACAGAAAGAAAAAGATTTAGCAAGTCAGATTAAAGTGACTGAAGATCTTAGAAATGAGAAGCATGTTATGGAGAAAGAAAAGCAACAGCTGATCAATGAGAATGAGAGTTTGTCCAAATTATTGGATGTAAAAGAATGTGAACTGTTGAAGGGTGCTCAGTGTATAGAAAAAATGGAAAGTAAAATAACTGGTAGTGACAAGGAACATGAACAATTGATTTCAGAGATTAATCAGGATAGAAAAAAATTAAGAAATAAGGTTAAAGAACTCTCCATTTTTGTGAAAGAAAAAGAAGATTTGATTACGGAGAAAGAGAAGAAGTGTGAAATGTTGGATGAACAGCTCTCAGAAAAAACCGAGTTGACAAAACAATTGCATCAAGAAATACTATCATTGAATACTCACTTGAAGGTTGCTAAAGACAGAGAATTGGAAAAAAAAGAAATGTTAAGGAAGGGAGAGTCAGAATATAGTAAAATGGTCCAACAGCTTAGTTGTGAGGAAGAAAAAATACTGTCATTGCAAAAACATGTTCAAGACTTAGAAATGGATCTTAATGAAAAATCAAAATCTCTAGAAGAGAAAGATAGACAGTACGAAAATTTATTAAAACAAATAAAAGAAAAGCAAGCTGATATGGTAGCACTGGAGAGAGAATTAGAAAAGCTTCAAGGTATTGGTCAGCAATTATCACATCAGGTTGAAGAAAAAAATGCTGCTTTATTATCTCAGGGGCTAGAGCTGCAAGAACTTCACAGGCAAATTGTTAAAAAAACTGAAGAATATGCAGCATTGAGTGATAAATTAGCATTATTAGTCAAAGAAGTAGATATTTTGAAATGTGAAAAGGAGAATGCTTTTGCCTTATGTAGTACTAAGTCAGGTGAATGTGAAACTCTTCAGCATCAGTTATTAAAACATCAGAGTGAAACAGTATCCATAAAGCATGAAGCTCATATATTGAAATTAGAAAATGAAAAATTCAAAAGAAATATTGAAACAATTCATTCGGCATTAGTTAAAAAATGTGGAGGAATAGCTCTTTTAAATGAACAGAATGATTATAATATTTTAGCCTTTGTAGATTATATTGATAGTTTACTAACTGAAATAGAAACATTAAAAAGTAATTTTTATGCTAAAGAATCTCTCCTTTCCCAGAGAGAATCTTTGATTCAGCAGATAAAAGAAAATAAAGATTTGGAAGAAAAACAGTATTTGCAGACAATTTCAAATTTGCAGAATAAAGTCCAGACTTTAGATTGTGAAAGTGACAAATTTAAGCTTGAAATACAAGAAAAGAATGAAAATTTGCAGAAACAAGCTCAGGACTTAAAATTGTTTAAAGATAAATCTGAAGAGTCTGAGTTACTTAGATTTCAACTGTCTGAGAATATGAAAATAATTTCTGACCTCCATTGTCAGCTGAATAATATGACAGAAAAAATAGAAGAATTCAATAAACTAATTACAGAAAAGGATACACTTTTAAAACAAAAGGAGGAGGAATATGTTAATTTACAAGCACATAACACTGAAACTTCCTGTGTGCAGCAGAAAACTATAGAATCATTTATGAGCGAAGCAGCACAGTTAAAAGCAAGTATTCTTGAAAAGGAACTGTTGATAAATAATATTTCTTCGCTTAATAATACCTTGAATGCTGAACTTCAGGAGAAAAAGAATGAATATGAGACTCTGAAGAAGCAAGCTACTAATGTTGAAGAGTTAAACTTGAGTCTCAAAAAGGAAGTGCTTGTTCAGGAGAAATTAATAAATGACATTAGTCAGATACTGTCAGAGAAACAGGGCTCTGCTTTGGATAATGCTAATCTTGTGAAACAAGTAAGAGAAGAATTAAAAATAAATGAAGAAAAAAATCAATTAATTTCACAACTTCATGATCAAATTAATAAACTAACACAACAAATTCAAAAATTACAATACGAAGGCCAAGAAAAAGATAATGCTTTCTTATCTTTGCAGGACAAATTTGCTGCTCAGTGTGAGCAAAGAAGTGAACTCAGTGCTGTTTTGAGTGAAAAAGAACAACTTATTGACAGTTTGCATAATTCTTTAAAGGAGAAAGATGTTGATGTGCAACTAGCAGAGAGTAATGTTCAGGCTCTTAATAATGAGGTGGAACTCCTTAGAGAAGAACTAGAAAAAAGTGCTGTGTCACTAAAGAAACTTTTGGAAGAAAAAGGTGAAAGCATTGCAACTAGCCATAAGAAAATTAATTCTTTGTCAATTGAATTGGAATCTGCAAAATTAGAACACCGGAAAGCATTGGAACAAGGTGACCAGTGGAAGCAAAAATGTGAACAGAGAGAAATGGATCTACAAGTTGTACAGGAGAAGCACACTGAGCAGATAAAGCATATTGAATACTTAAATTCTGAACTTAACATCATAAGTTCTAAAACCACTCAAGAATGTCATAATTATATACTTTCCATAGAAAAACTGCAACAACAGGTAGATTCTTTAACAAACGATAAAGCTATTTTACAAGACAACTTTATTAAGTTGAGTGAAGAAAATAAAGAACTGGTTAAATGCCAGAACCAATTACAGCAGAAATCAAGCGAAGTAGAGGAACTTCACAAAAAAATAGAAATCAGTCAGAATGAGTCACAAATACACTTACATGCCATCTCTACACAATTGGAAAAAGAGAGAGAACAGTTACTGATGCAGGTTAGTGTAAAGAATCAAGAGCTCTCTGAATTAAAACTGAAAATTGAAAAGTTAGAACAAAATCTCCTTGGGTTAGAAAATAGACGGGTGGTAGAACTTGATAGGGCAACTCAGCAAATCAAGATTAGTCTTGAGCAAGTAAGCAGCTTGAAAGATAATATAAAATCAAAAGATACTGAAATTCAGTCTTTGCAGGAAGAACACGAGATTATTAACAAACAGTTATTCAAATGCCTATTTTCATTATTAAGCAGTAGGCACTTCAGTAACAATGATAATGAAGCTGGTCAGCAACCAACTGAAACTAAGGCTGTGTTAGAAAAAATCTTTATTCTAATACAGAATATTTGTAGTAAAGAAGCTGAAGCAATAGAATTGCAGCAGACATTTTTAGAGAAAGAGAAAGAAATAAGTCACTTGAATGATCAGTTGAAAAACATGCAATCTCTCTGGGAAGAAAACATGATTGAACAGAAGAATGACTTTCAAAATATAAGAGATGCTCAGCAATCTGAGATTGAACTCTTATCAAATAGATTAAGTACTGCTGAAGAAGCTTTAGGTAAGGAACTGTCTGTTCGTGAAGAAAATGAGTTTGCGTTAACAGAAATGAAGAAGCAGAACATTTTTTTCCAGGGAAAGATAGAAAAACTAGAAGAAGAACTTCAAGACAATTGTAAAACCCTAAACAACAAATGTGAAAAAGTTGAAAAACTTTTAGAAGACCTTGAATGCAAAAATCAGATGATAGAAAACTTAAGTTCAGAAACTACTCAGCAGAAAGATTTAATTGCTACTCTAGGCCAGCAATTAAAAGAAAAAGATTGCTCAGTTACTCAATTAATGGAAACTATGTCAAAGGAAATGGTTACATTTTCAGAAGAAAAAAATGAACTATCTCTCAAATTGCAACAACTACAAGGCATGCAGAATAGTATGGCAGAAGAAGCAAGTGTATTATTGCAGCAGATAGAAGAATACAAGAAAAATCTTGAACTCAATCAAATTGTGTTGACCAACAAAGAAGCTACAATTAAAGATTTGTTGAATGAGAAAGAACAGATAAATGCTGCTTTTGAAAAATTAAGTCAGGAAAAGGAAACTCTGAAAAAGAAGCTTCAGGCAGCTTTGATAATAAGGAAGGATTTAACTCAGAAAATTAAGAAATTTGAAAAGAGTGACCAGGAATATTCAGAAAGAGAATATAATAAAACACAGCATTTATTGGAGCAAATTGATGAATTGACACAGCAGTCTAAAAATCTTGATTTTCAACTTAATGATTTGAACGAACAGGTATTAGAAAAAGATACCAGAATAGATGATATGAACAAAATGTTATCTTCTAAAACAACTTCTTTGGAGATGCTACAGAAGGAGGTTATAAGATTGAAGGAAGCCATTGCTGAACAAAAAAGCATTTCTGATCAAAATTTAATATGTCTAAATGAGAAAGATTCTTTGCTTGTAGAAATGCAGTCTTTGCTATCTGAAAAAGAGAAAACTTATGCTGAGAAATACTCTCAGCTTTTCTTAACCATAGAAAATCTCAAAATTGAAGCATTAAAGAGAGAAGAAACATGCAAGGAAATGAACAGATCAGAAGCTGGTGTAAACACCGAAGAACTTTTCCCTAGTGAAATTAATCAGCTGGAGAAAGAGAAGGAACTTTTACATAAGAAAATGCAGGTACTACTTGCAGCCCGTAAAGAAAGTACTAAAACAATTCAGAAACAAAAAGAGGAGTATGCCAAATTACTAGCAAATTTTGATGAACTAACAAAAAGCTTTGTGTGCCTAAAGGAAGACTATAAAGCCCTCCAGATAATTAATCAAAGAAAGTGTGAAGGATTTGAATCTACTATGTCACCATTACACTCTGCGTATGAAGATTTAGAAAATGCTACAACTCTACATGATGGTGAAAGTGCTAAACAAAAAACACTTGAATCAGAAGAGATGGAGAAGAAAAGTCCTGTTATGGTAGAAAAACCAGAAAGCTTAAGCAAGGTGGCAATAAAAGAGGACGAGAACTATCACAGTCTTATGAAAGAAAAAGAAACATTTGAGAAAGAATTAAGACAGAAGTCACATGAACTTGATAGGAAGGAACATGAAATTATGAAACTGAAGTTCAGTGTTGAACAGTTGGAACAACAGTATAAGCAAGACAATGACAGTATGGTGAATCAGAGAGGAGATCTTCGACAACAATTGGAAACTTACAAAGATGAATTGACAGATGTTAGCGTTATTATTGAAAAAATAAATGAAACAGCTGTTTCCCATAAAATAGGTGATGGAGATGATCTGGAACAAATTGAAAAGTTGAAGCATGCTGTTCAACAAGCCAACATACAAATTTCAGAGAAGAATAAAGAAATAAAAAAATTAAGTGATTATCTTAATGATTTCACAGGCAAAATTGACCATGGAAAGGAAACAATGAAAGAAATTTGCGAAGTACAACAAAATTTATTGAAAAATCAAGAAGAAGCAAAACATTTTAAATTAGTGTTTGAAGGTTTGAGACAAAAAATAGAGGAGTTCACAAGCAACACAGAAAAATCAAATGAACAATTATTCAGCATGAAAGCGGAGTTAAGAGATGTCCTTGAAGAAAATAAAAAACTATTGATAGAATTAAACGTGCTTCGTGAAAAGGGTTTACCGGTTTCTAATGTAAATGAAAATATGGCACATGAAAAAAGCAGCAAGAATTCTGAAACTGCATGGTTGCATTTTGATCATGTGCAGCAAAATAGTGTTCAGAATGCAGACATCCCTAATCCATTGGTGGATGTTTCTTATGTAGAAAAAGATTCACTAGATTTTACTCGCACAACAGGAATGACATCAGAAAGACTAAACAGTCAAGATCATCCGCCTTTAGAAATAGCCATGGGACAAAATGTAAATGTAGAGAACTCTGAACTCCAGCAACAGAAGTGTGAAGAAAAAATTAGGGACCATCTCCAAAGAAAGCTCCAAGCCGCTTTAATATCACGGAAGGAAGCTCGGAAAGAAAACAAAGTTCTGAAAGACCAAATGGAGGCACTCATGTCGGAAAACAAAGAACTAGTTAATAAGACTGATGCCCTTGAACTTCTAGTGTCTGAGTTGAGCAGAGACCAACAAGATTTCAATGAAATTTTGTGTAAAAAGGAGGTTCTTGCAACAGAAAATGCTAGTTTATTAAATGAAAATGAAAATTTAACTGCTGCGTGTGAAAGTTTGAAGTCAACAATGGAAACTATAGCCCAGGAGAAAGAAGCCTTTTCTTTTCAATTAAATTCCTTAAAGGATTCTCAGACAGTTGAATTGACAGGCTGGAAAGCTAAACATAATGAATTAAAGGAAGAGTATGAATCATTACTTCAGGCCTATGAAAATGTTAGTAGTAAAATAGCAGAAATGAGGCAGGTTATTGATGTGACTAGAAAAGAAAAACAGGAAGCTCTTCATAAAATAAGTTTGAAAGAGTCTGATAAACAAGAACTTCAAAAGTTGCTTCAAGAAGCAAGGGATGAAAATGCCATTGTGAAAGATCAGCTAGAACAACTGGTTGAATCAAAAAGCAAGGAAATCACTGAACTATATACTAAAGCCGAAGAGCAGGCTTCTAAGCATGAATTAAGTTTGGAAGAACATAAAAAAATGATTGATGAATCTGCTCTTCAAAACAATAAGCTAATAGAAGAAAACGAACATTTAAAAGAAGTCTGTGAGACATTAAAACTGGATCTAGAAAAAAATCAGGAAGAAAACGTATCTCTTTGGGAGGATTTTAATCTAATAAAATCTGCTCTGAAAAATCTCCAGATCCAATTGGGATTGAGGATATTTGATGTATCGTCTGAGATGAGTGAAAGAGACTCCTTATCAAAATATATTCATTTGTTAACTGAAGAGTTCTTAGGGAAAAAAGAGGAAAGTATGCATATTTTAAAACAAGAAAACAAAATTATATCAGAAAGATTAAAAGATGACCAAGATACAGACAATTTATTTAAGTTAGAAAATTATTCTAAAAGCTTTAATCAAGAAATAGTAAGCCTGGGTGAAAAAATTAAAATATTAGAATATGACAAATCTCTGTTACAAGAAGAATTAGAAAATGTTCAAGAAATATCTTATAAAGTAAAAAATGAAAAAGAATATTTGGAGACCGAGTTGCTCAATCACATTAAAAAACTGGATCAAATGACAGACAGATTGAATTCAAAGGAATTACAAATAAATTTACTCACACAGCAATTAGAAGATATAGAATCAGAGAAATCTAGTACAATTAGAGAAAAAGAAGAGCAGCAGCAAGTTATCAGAATATTTGAAGAAAAAATAAAATCTGCTCAGAGGGACACTAATGGGACAAAGAACAAAACAAAGGAATTACAAGAGCTGTTGAAGGAAAAACAACAAGAAATTAACCAATTGCAAACGGATTCTATTAAATACCAGCTAATAATTTTAGATTTGGAAAAGTCACTGAAATGGTCACAAACAAGAAATGAAAAAACAGAGAAAGATTTAAGCAACGTAGAAGAAAAACTTACTAAATCAAACGAAGAGTTGCAGAGTCTAGCTGAAAAATTCTCTTCACAGAAGACCTTGTTGGATGAAGCTAAGGCTGAAATTGAGAAACTAGCCATTGAAAACCTAAACAGTAAAAAAGAGCTTAAGAAGAAAGAGAATCAGATATTAGTTCAGAAAAGACAATATGAACATGGCCTTCAGCAGCTAAAAACAACTTGTCCAGAGGAATGGTCAAACTTGGAAGAAAAATTCCATATTCTTCAGCAAGAGAAAGAGAAAATCCTTGGTGAACATCATATGCAGAGAGAAGCTGACATTAGGGACTCTCAGAATAAGAATCTTCAAAATGAGTTGAATGATGACCTAGCGAGATTGGCAGCTTTTTCCTACTCTCTTCCAAGAGACATGAACAGAGTCATTGAGAATAAACAGCAAGCAGGGACCAGTGATAGATTAATAACATCCTTACAAGAAGAAACAGAAGTAAAAATGTCTCAAATTCAAGAATCAGAACTGTCAGAAGAAACCAAGAGTGTAATGCAGGCTTCCGTGGATTCACACAATTTTAATGAGCTTTCTCAAATAAAGGCAGAGAATATCACTTTGTGGAATAAACTGCATATGTTGACAACTGCTCTGGCATCAAAAGAAGATGCTTTGCATGCATTAATTAAAGAAAACAGATCCCTTAACCACCTTATAAAAAACAACACTGTTGAAAAAGAGATGGAAGCACTGAAGAAAAATTTGACAAGAAAAGAACAGGAAACACAACAGCTTCTGTTAGAAAAACATGAAATCAGAGCTGAGTTAGAAAAGCAGTTGGCCATTTCTGATCAAATGAAGAAAATGTTGAATAAGAAAGACATGGAAATTTCTGTTCTCATTTCATCAAAAGACACTGACACTTCTGGCTATCTCACACAGATACAAACACTGCACCCACAGCAAATTTCGGAGTATGAGCAGCAGATGAAATGTCTACAGATAGCCAAAGAGCAGTCAGATGAAACTTGTAAAAAGATGCAATATAAATTTAAAAATGTACAGAAGAAAGCATCTCAAGACAGGGGTGAGATTGCCAGTGAAATAGATACTTTAAAGAAGGCAATGTCATCACTTCAGAATGACAGAGATTCCCTTCTTTCTAAGCACAAATATCTAGAGTGTGAATACAGAGATGCTTTATCTGAGAAAGAAAGGTTAATAACTGACAATGCTAATGAGACTAGGACATTGAAACAAGAAATAAGGAAGCTCTTGAATCAGATTGATGATCTTCATTCTGAAAACGCAATGCTCACTGCACAACTCTTAAAGTACAGGGAAGATCTGAATCAAGTGTTGTCACTAAAAGATAACCAATTGAAAGAATTACTTACAGAAAAATTGGACTACATTAAGAGCCTTCACCAGGAAAAATTTGAACTTCTGAAAAAAATGAAAGAACTCCAACAATCCATGAAAGTACAGGAGGAGATAATTGAACCTCTAAAACTGGAAAATGGAAAATTAACATCAAAAGTGTGTGACTTGGAGATTCTGATTGCTTCCATAAATAAAATGCATTTGGAAGGAAATAGGCTTGAACAGAAAAAAGAACCTCATATTGATTCTGGGCCTGAAGAAAATTTAGAGCGATTACCTGCACTCCAGGAATTGGTTGTAAAAGAGAAAATAGATAGAAACAGTGATGCTAGATTACTGGACAATGAAGCCATTGGATTACCACAAAGGTTGTTAGAAATCCAACTGCAGAATAAAGAGCTAAGATCTGAACTTGAATCTTTTGGGAAAACTATGACAGCTCTGCAGCGTGATAGAGAAAGATTAATGGACGATTTCAAGGTTTTTCAAAGCAAATCTAATTCTGAACTTGCATATGAAAAAAATCAAGTTGATAAATATGAAGCTGAACTCAAAGATTTTAAATCAAATATTCTTGGTGTGATAGAAAAATATGCCTTTTTAAGTCAGACGCTGTTAAAAACTGAAGGCAACTTCACCCTTCATCAGCTGACTGATGAAATTGAAAACCTGTGCAAGAGATTGAAAACACAAAATCTTGAAATTAGTAGACTTTCCTCTGAGTGTGAGACTTATGTTCAACAGATGAATGCCTTTTCTAAGGCTATGGCCAGCCTTCAGGATGATCGAGATAGACATTTGCAGGAACTTTCCAAACTGAGAGTAGCTCATGAAGCTAAACAGGGCACAAACCCAGTTTCTATACCGTATGACTGCAACAGTGAGATTAGTTCACTTAAACATAATGTGAAGAGTCTTCAAGTGGATAGGGACAGACTGGTAAGTTGATGCCTTACAATATTATACAAAATAGAGGCTAAGGCTGCAATAATATGCTCACCCAGGAGTAGGTAACATTGAACACAGTGGGACTTTAGAGTAGATGTGTATAAGATAATTTTGTAATATTTTTTTTCTTTCCATACATTTGAATTTATTGGTTTAAAAAAAGCTAATTATAGCAAAACATGAAAAAATCAAACTATGTTTTCTTAATGTATTTCTCTTTCATAGGCTAAAGAAGGAACTAATTCTGCAACAACTGACATATTGAAATTGAAAGCCAAAGTAGATGAACTTGAGAGAGACTTGAACCAGACAAAAGCTTTCCAAGAAGAAGCTGAGAAAGAAAGAGCCTCATACCAGAATGAAGTAGTTGCTCTGAGGTGTAAAATTAATTTTAAATGTTATTTATAAAAGTCTGTGATTGCTTCCCCCCCCCCCCCCCGGTAATATGCAAAAGAGAACAGAGCTTGTGCATTACCTGTATATTAGCTGGTATAGTGTATTGGTGTGTCTTTCTGTTATACGTAATCTCTTTTTTTGGTTTAAAAGCTTAAGATACCACATTTAAAAGATCAGAAAGAGCAACCAAAACAGGAGGGCAGATCCCATAGTAACGTGAGAAAATGTGATATAGTTGATATATTGGACTAAAGTCCCAGAACACCTTACTGGTAACATTAGGCTTCGTATTGGATTCTTATTTTTAATTAATTTTACTTCATTGTGTATATTTTTCTTCAAGTCAGCCTCATGAAATTGAAACAAGAACAATCAATGTTAAGATTAGGTTCATGAAATAGTCTAACTCTATTATTACCTTAATGTTGTTGCTCCAGAAAAGAAAACCATCTTCTGCTGACAGAATCTCAAGCACTTCAAGCATCTCTTTTAGAAAAGGAAAAGCAGGTTGCAGAACTAAAAAAAGTGCACCACGAAGTGACTCAAAGAGCTGTACCTCCTGGCTCAGTGAAGGTAAAACCACTGCGCCATCAAGCAAAATAGCCAAAATATATTGTTTGCATTTTATATTAAATTTTGAATTTTTATCCATATCAATTTCCAAGTCATAAAAACCTTGAAATAAAAATCATGCATCTAAATGCTCTTCCTGGGAATAAGCCAATTGAAGAGAATAAAACTAACTGAAATGAAATGTTCGCGATGGCGAACCTTTTTTGGCTTGCGTGCCATAAGGGGGGGAGCGCAGGGTGGTCGTGCACGGGCATGCCACACCCATAATGCAACGCGTGACCCTCTCGGTGTGCATGCGTGCAAGAGAGGCGGTCCCCCCATTTTTCCATGTTTTTTTTCGCTCTTCCCAGGCTCCAGAGGCTTTATAGGAGCCTGGGGAGGGCGAAAAGAGCTTTCCTCCCCACCCCAGGGACTTTCAGGAGGCTTCCCTGAAGTCTCTGGAGGACTAAAAACGACCCTACGAGCAAACCGAAAGTGACTTCTGGTTTGCTCGTAGGGTGGTTTTTACTCCTCTGGAGGCTTCAGGGAACTCTGTGAAGATCCCTGAAACCTCCATAGGGCTTAAAATGATCCTCCACTTCAAGTTTGCTTGTAGGCTTTTTTTTAGTTCTCCGGAAGCTTCAGGGAAGCCTCTTGAAGGTCCCTGAAGGCTCCAAAGGGTTTTAAACAACCCTACGAGCAAACCGGAAGTCCGTTCCCACCTTCCTGTTTGCCCGTGGGCCCAGTTTTTTGCGCTCCGGAGGCTTCAGGGAAACCTGAAATCTCTGGAGGGCGTCCGGGGGGGGGGGACTCTTTTCGCCCTCCCTAGACTCCTATAAAGCCTCTGGAGCCTGGGGAGGGTGAAAAATGGCTTTAAAAAAAGGCTGAACTCAGCTGGCCAGTGCACGTGTTTCCGCTGGCCAGCAGACAGGGCAACGCCTCGCGTGCCCTGACAAATGGCTCCACGTACCACCTGTGGCACACATGCCATAGGTTCGCTATCCCGGGCCTAGGAAAACCACACATTGGAGTTGCCTCACCAGAATGTCAGTTTCCTGTACCATTAGTGTATAAAACCTGGAATATTATATTCCCAGTCACAAAATTGATATTGTAAAGTGTCCTGCTTCAAGCCAACAATATCATAAAACCCATATTTTTTCATATACTTACTGCATTATGATAAGCAGCATTATTGAAGCATAAATGCCACAATCTGTAGCTAGGCTACTTCTGACTCCAGCTCTCTCTTTTCAGCCAAACACAGGGTTTTCTGTTGTGCAATGACTGTATTCCAATACCACCAGATGGCACTAGTGTCCAATAATCTTAGCATTGCAAAGACAAAGTTTGGAACTAGGTGTTTTAAAAAGACATAATTCTTAATTCCACCACCACACCAAAATCTGATAGCACATGTTCATACTGTGTTGCCTCACATGGAACATCATGTTGGTCAAAAGGGAGATGTTTTGGACAGCTGGTAGCTGTAGTCAGGATTTGAAGCCAATAAGTTCAAACCAGGGATGGATTCCCTAGAATCAGCAGGTAGTCATAAAGCAGTGCTTCTCAACCTTGGCCCACCTGAAGATGCGTGGACTTCAACTCCCAGAATTCCCCAGCCAGCTCTGCTGGCTGGGGGATTCTAGGAATTGAAGTCCACATATCTTTAGGTGACCAAGGTTGAGAAACACTGTTGTAAAGGATCCTTCTGTGGATTTGGGAGTATGCTAAAGTTCAAAGTGTCTTGAGTTTTTGCTATCTTTTGGTACTTTTTCAAGGGAGAGAGACTGGCTTGGGAGCATATCATATCACTATTGTCTTTTTTAAAAATCTTAATGGCAAGCAGCAATACAGGTAAAAGACTTGAAGTAAGAATGATTTAGTTTGCAAAGCTTGTGAAATAATCTTTTCTAAGCATAGTCTGTGCGGTATGGAGAATTTTGTAGTCAGTGATAACATTTACAATACAATGATGTTAAGTAACTCTAAAGTAGGTGCGGTAAAATTTTATCTTACACATGCAGAGGAAAGAAAGTACAGTATACCACCTCCATTTTTCCATGATGCCACTTCACATGCTTAATGGTCTTAAAAGTCTTAATGGGACAGGCTTGTGTATATGGTTTCTATGTATGTTATATTCCTGTTCTATTCAATAGTGTGACAATATTATTGGAATAATTCCCACTTTCCAGTTCCTAAAAAAGATTTGATTCACTTCCCCAATTGGAAATGTTTAACATAGCAAAACCCAATGAGTTTCTGTTCAAGCTCTCGTGCATTAGTTATCAACTAATATCAACATATTAGTACATATAAAAGTATATGTATTATATACTTTTTATAGCATGGTAAAATGCTTATAATACAATACAATGCAATCCTTATTCAAGCCCAGGTTAGTCAAGAAGCTTGATGGCATGTATATCTTGGGCACATACTATTCTGGAGTCTACTCTACAGAGAGTTGTAGTGATAAATATGATGTAGTAATACATTTTCATATTCACCTTCCTGGAAATAGTGTGATAAAATTGTGACAAGAGCAGTGGGAGAAGTTCAACAGGATGCATTCTGATTTGACATTGTATGCAATTACATTGTAGACTATTGGTAGTTAATCTAAGTTACATTGTCATGCTTTTATATATTGTGCAAGGGATTAGAATCTGTTACTCTTGCTGGAAACGTAGATGTCTCTGATCAAGTGAAGCATCTGCTAGCTGAAAGAACTCATTTACAGAACGAACTCCAGCGTTGCTTTCAGGAGTTGCACCAGAGAGAATTGAAATTCCAACAAATAAACTCAAAGGTAAGTAAGAGAATACAGCAAAATTGTTCAACCAATGTGGTATTTGATACTTGTATACGGATTTTTCCTCAGTAAATTTGCATCTGTTCATGGAAATTGACTCAGTAATACATTTCCATGTATTACACTAACTTCTGCTACAAGTTAATTTGGGAAAAAAAATCAGTTGAATTTCACCTTACATAAATATAATAAATAAGTATTCAAAATGTTAATTTCCTTCCTGCTAATGCCTTAGCACAAACCTAAGCTTGTAATCTTCTCTATTCAGAATTTAGTAAGTGGTGTGAAGCTCAGTATAGAAATAATGTGGAAATTATATACATCTGTGTATATATGTATTCTTTCAAATAATTACACAACTTTGATTTAATATAGAAGTTGGCTATCTAATGATAATATTTAGATTCTATCAGCATCTCTGTGCACATTCATGAATTTATACAATCCAAATTATTGCAGGTAATGCAGTCGGTGCAAGAAAATGCTGTATTGTCTGCTCAACTAAAAATGGTGTCCCAAACTTTGCAAGATAATCAACTTCGTTATAATGACCTCCAAAATCGTCACTTGCAGCTTGAAAGGGATTATCAGCTACAAGTTGCTTCTGTTCAAAATAACACCCAGGTAAGAAGGATTGGCAATTTTGAATAGACACCGAGAAATAGTCTGCATAGAAAATAGTCTTATCCACACGGTTAAGTTTGAATTAATTTCTGAAGATCTAGGAGTTATCAGTTTTCTGAGGTGCTGTTTATCTTTACAAATAGAAGCAAATCACTCAAGTCTAAGACTTTAGTTCCAGTTTTTCCAAATAGAATAAATAGTTGCAGGAAGAGGAAGGGATCAAGAAGTGTAATTTTCCCTGCTTTCTTCAAAGAGCACATCTCTATCTCATTCTTTAAAAACCTAGAAGACAGTACACACTTATGACTTATGTACCATCCCCAAAGTTACATGATCAAAATGGGGGCATTTGGCAACTAGCTTGTATTTATGATGGTTACAGCGTTCTAGGGTCATGTGAACACCATTTGTGACCATCCCAGCCAGCCAGTTTTCAGCAGTCAATAGGGATAGCTGAATTCATTCAATGGCCACGTGATTCACTTAATATCCGCAATGATTCACTTAATAACTGTGGGGAAAAGGTCATAAAATTGGGCCTGATTCACATAACAACCTCCTTGCTTAGCAGTGGAAATTTTGGTCTTCTCAATTGTGGTAGTACGTCGAGCAACATCTGTAAGGCCAAAAAAAGAGTAAAGGTATAAGATAAGAAAAACAAAGAAAGTACAACTAAAATCTAGCTTGCTATTTAGTATTCCCATATACTACACCGCTATGTTGTTTTTTGATCTTGAAGACAAATCATCCTTTTATTTCATCCATAATACAACTTCATGCACTGCCTTTTTGTTCTTTTCACTTTATTTCTTTTGGAGGGTATCAGTTTCATTTAATCCCAACCTCAGTTTTTCCCTCCTCCTTGAGCTATTCACTGTCCCTTCATACATTTGTTTTGTAATCTACTACCAGAAAACTTTATGATAAATGCAAGTATGCCTCTTATGTGCAGGTAGTCCCAAAATTTCTGTTGTTAAGTGAAACATTTGGTAACTGAGTTTTGCCCCATTTTACGACCTACCTTGCCGCAGTTGTTAAGTGAATCACTGCAGTGGATATGTTAGTAACCCGGTTGTTAAGCAAATCTGGTTTGCTCATTGATTATGCTCGGGAGAAGGTGGCAAAAGGTGATCACATGACCTTCATAAATATAAACCAATTGTCAAGCATCTGAATTTTGATCACATGATCATGGGTTGTTACTATGAAAATGCTCATAAATCACATTTTTCAGTGCCATTGTAACTTTGAACAGCCACTAAGCAACACTACCTGTAGTTCCTTTATTTTTGAATTAACTATAAAGAAGTGAAAGTGACTTATTTTAATAAATGTGGTATAGGTTTAATTTTTGACTTTTATAAATTGTTTTCTCATAAATGGCAAAACGGTATTGAACATCAACATCAATATTGAAATAGCGTACCATGTTACTGTTTTAGAATGATCTTCCAACTGAAGTTCCTCCAGGAGCTCCCCAAGAAAGAGCTGCAATTACTGTTGAAATAGACGATATGGAACTCAGCCAACTCAAGAAAAGGTTGCTATTTATTTATGTGGTAGTAGCACTTAGTAATAGCTCTTAGCACTTAGACTTATATACTACTTTACACTCCTCTCTAAGCGGTTTACAGAGTCATCATATTGCCCCCAACAATTTGGCACCTCATTTTACCCACCTCAGAAAGATGGAAGGCTGAGTTCAACCTTGAGCCTGGTGAGCTTTGAACTGCCAAATTGCAGTCAGCAGAAATAGCATGCAGTACTGCACTCTAACCACTGCGTCACTGTGGCTCATCGTGGTAGTAATAGTTGTTGCAGTAGTAAAATACATTTTGATGGTTAAGATGTAAATTGCACTATGATATAATTTAAGGAAAGGGCACTAGTTTAACTTTAAATATTTAAAACAATTCTTAAATTGAGTAATTTTAGTTTAGTAATTGAATAAAAGCAAAAATAAATAAAAATAAAAGTGAGACTATTTTTTTCTTAATGCATAACTTACTTCCACTAGACTTATAGATCTGGAGGGACATCATAATTCAGAGCAACAGACCATAATACGACTGACTGAAAGGCTGTCGGAAGAAAGGAATAGAAGAAAAGTTGCAGAAGAGGCTTTGGGACTGTCTGAGGAACAGATTAAAAGGTAGACATACATAGAGAGATCTTACTGAGCTTGATTTCAAAAGGCAAACCTTTTGTCACATTTATGAAAAACATGTTGCTACAAGGCCTGAAATGTACTGACATGTGTAACACTTCACAATAGCCATTTCTTTAGATTTGATGTACAACCAAGTCTTTTTTAAAAAATACTTTCTTGAGTTATTGTTATTGTGAGTTATTGTGGGATTTCTTTACATTGTAAATATTTGGAAATAAAATTCAGTCTTACAAATACAATATGGCTGTACAACTATGGAGGATAAGCAGGGACGTGCAGTCACTAGAGGCAAGGGAGGCGGAGCCTCACCAGTCTCCTTAGGAAAAAGAAAGAAATTTAAATATATTTTTTTAAATAATTAAAGCCAAGATAGTTGCTACCAGATTCCAGCTCACAGTGGCTTGGTGTCTGCTTAGTGTTAACCAAAGCAGGAGGCGAGAGAACTCGGGGCCTCTTTTCCATAAGGAATTTTTCACCTTCTAAAAGTTAATAAAGAGTTGAAAGGCAAAGAAGTTCAGATGGAAAAGAGGCACTAATTCTCCCGCCTCCTGATTTGGAAGCAGCCAATCGTGTCTTCTTGAGCACGCTTACGTGGGCGGGGCGTGTTTCAGAGGACAGAGGAGTGGGAGAGAAGGAGGAGGCTGCCTCTTTGCTGCAGACCTGGGCGCTTGGCGGCTCCCTCCTTCGCCCGGCGGGGCGGTGGTGGCGGCAGCGGCTACTTTAAGTGCTCCCTTGTCTCACAGCCGGGGCCGCTCCAGGCCGCCGGCCGCTGACACATGCTCCTGCAAGAGCCTCTGGGCAGCGCCGGGAAGCCGCAGAGAAGCTTCGCTCCGTTTTTCACTCAGCCTTCCCCCAGAGGCGATCCGGGACTTCCAGCGGCGGAGCTTGGAGAAGCAGCGGACGCAGGCCGGGACAGCGGGGGGGGAGGGGCAGCAGGGCACTTTGCATCGCGGGAGCCACCAAGCGCCTTTGCTGCAGACCCGGGCGCTTGGTTGCTCCCGCGATGCAAATCCCCCCCCCCCCCGAGGCCGACCGCTGCCCTGCTGAGCCTCACCAGGTATCAACCTCACCGCACGTCACTGAGGATAAGAATCTTGTAAAATCCAACATTGCCCTGAGGAGTCATGTTTCAGGAAGCAATTACTAAATAAATTTTAGATCATTGATTCAAATATATTATTTTACTACTACTGAAGTGATGAAACATGAAATGTTATTATACTTCTATAAATAATATTTATCACTTTTGTGACTGCAGTTATATTTTCTGATACTAATCCAGCTAATCTCTGTATATGCTAATCTGATAAATGGAGGTCGCATTGGCTAATTAATATACTATTCCATAATCTCAGTTTGTTTCAGTTATTTTAACAAATCTGTCCCTTTTTATAATTAAAATTGTGATTTATTAAAATTACATGTCAACTGATGTAGTACTTCACTAATAATACATATCACACAAATGAATATGATTAGTTTTTTGTGCCACACAGTGTGCTAATTTTAACATGTTTGGCTTGGCACCAAAGTTCTTGCAAGACTTTTTCTTCTAACACATTAACCTGTCTAAGGTAGTTCTTCTGGAAGATTCGGCCCATTTTCATGAGGTGAGGAGAGATGCTCTAAAAACATGCTTTTTCTCCTACAATGGTGCCTACTTTTTGGAACAGTCTTCCTCTAGAAACTAGGCTGGTACCTTTGATAATTTTATATTGTATAAGCCAGTGAAAGTTGAACTCTTTCAGAAGTCACATACGATACAGTCCCTTTTTATCATTCCTTCTTTTTCCCCTCTACTTTCTATTCTTCTACTACTTTTTTTTTGGTGGTTTTTTTTTTAGTTATTATGGGCTCTGACGATTAGGAAAATTATACTGTAGAGAAATGTTTATTGTCTGTTAATATTCTTTTTATCATAGAGACTTTACTACATTAAATTGTTATAAGGGGTGGGGGGACTGTTTTGTTTTTGGATTATTCTTTTATTATATTTTTGTTGTAAGCAACCAGAAGTTGGAATTATTTGTCAGCATATAAATGTAATAAGTAAAGAAAACAAATAGGACTTTAATAAAAAAAAATCTTGCCTGCTTGAAAAGAAAATCTAACATTGTAATTTGAAAAAAAAAACACATTAAAAATCATGATTCAAAGAAAAGTGTACATAAATAAATAATTGATTATTGCTTAGAAATTTCTGGGATGTTGAACTGTATTAACTTTTCTTTCAAGGCTTGAAATGACTACTTACAGATCATCACCCAGGGATTATGCTGTTCAGATGGAGTCTGATGAAGAAAGAGAAGCTCTGGTCATCAATCCAAATGAACATATTGTAGTGCAAAAGGTAAGCTTATAAGATGAATCTCCCTCATTGATGTGAAAATAACTCACATCAGAAACAAAAAGCAGAGAACATATGATGAAAATAATTTCCCATTAGACTTTGTGCCTCTAAATTCTCAGTAGGTTCTTTGCTTTGCATCCAAAACTAAAATAATTCCAGTATTTTAACAAAATTCTGGTTATATGGTTTTCTCAAATGCCATTTGATCTCACCTTTCAACAGTTGTAATATTTGAATCACTTAAAAAAATACATAGCTATCAAAGTGCTGCCCTTTGAAATGCCATTGATTTAGTAAGATGTCTATGTTCAAGAGCAATCCTCTCTGTAAATATGCAAATAATTATGGAGATTAAGACTGGAAGCTCAGTCGATCATAAAACTCAGCAGGTGTCTTTGAGCCGATAATTAGATCTATCTCCTAAAGCTAAAATAATAATTTTAAAAGCAAGTTTAGTTCTTGGAGAAAGAAATATATCAAAGAAATAGATAGCTAGACCATCTGAGGGTATAATCACTTCAGATGATATATGACACTTAAAATTGAATGAATTCTTTCATTGTTTAGTTTTATTGAGTTTGCACACTGATGACATGTAAAATATTTGTGCAAGCAATCCCGACAATCAGATCTATTATTGCATTATCAAATTTATGTGCCTATGAAAGTTTTTGCATCACAATTATTAATTCTGTGTTTACTGAACAGATCAAATAAAAAGTTTCCAGTGTATACTTTTAAGCAAGGTGTATTCTTTGATTCTGTGCAGGTAAAAGGAGGAGCACTTTCTATTAGGAGATGGATTCGGGGACGAAGTATTTTCTGCTCCAAGTTGCTGACCTCACGGACAAAATCTCGCTATCTTTTTCTTAGCTATTTGGTGATGCTACATCTTCTAGTTGTCTTATGTCTATCAGGCGTCTTATAAATGCACTGAATTTGCTGTGTGAATTATTTTGTGTGCCAATTTGAGATAATGGACTTCTCAAAAGCTACTGCAAAGCTATGCACTGGATACAGTTTATATATTTTCAGCATAAGGTGTGGATTTCAACTTCATTAACAAGAGGTTTTAGATGTATATCCAGTTGTTCCAAAGTTGATTTGAGTAGCTCTGTAACAATGGAATATTATATTTGCTAAGAAAAAAACATTATCAAAACACACTACTAGAAGCTGCTGAAATTGGGATGTTTAATATATTTGGGGGATATGGAATAGCTGAACACTGTCAAATCAGTTGTAAATGCTATCTTTTCTATATAAATTTATTTTAACAGAGTTGAACTATACATTTGGAGAAAACTATTCTCAACTGTTGGGTTTCTTTGCTTCTTGATTATAACAAGGAGCTCACAGAGTGCAATATAGGGAGGGAAAGCTGGAATCATTATGAATTTCTGACCTTTAAATAAAATCTTAAGAACTGAACTTGTCTGTGATATATTGAATGCTGCTATAGTCTGTGTATGAGAAGATTGGCAATAACGAAATCTTTTTTTCTGATTAAAAAATAGAGAAGGGTGCAGTTTTTGAAAGTGTTTAAATTTCTTGTTCTGAGATCTTGGAATCAGATCCAAAACAACAGCTAACAATTTAACATTTTAAATTTAAAAATTTAACAGTTAGAACAATTAATCAGTGGAACAACTTGCCTCCAGAAGTTGTAAATGCTCCAACACTGGAAGTTTTTAAAGAGAGATTGGATAACCATTTGTCTGAAGTGGTGTAGGGTTTCCTGCCTAAGCAGGAGGTTGGACTAGAAGACCTCCGAGGTCCCTTCCACGTCTGTTATTCTGTTCTGTTCTATTCTAATTTTAGTTTTTGTTGTTTGATGAGACATAACATAAGGGAAGTTTTTGTGTTGCATAAAATGAAGTTTTCCAATTCACAGTAGTTTATTATTTTAGATATAATCTAATTGCAGAGCACATTAAGTGTGTGGTTGATAACATTTCAGGTTTTATCATCTAGTAGTAATATCAACAATAGACATGGAGGAGAGACTTGGGAGAATAATAATGTTCTGTCCTTGGTAGAACTAATTTGAGAAATTTATGATCTGACTAATAATTCTGATTTCCTTTCATATTGAAAGGAAAAAGTTTGCCATAAGAAGCCATTCTAAGTACCATTGTAAATGTACCTTTTTTAATTTACTTTTTATACTACTAAAAAAGAAGGAATTTTTTCAAGGATAATGAATCACATTGTGAGAAACTGGCACTGAAAAAAGACCAACACTCACAGATAGAATTATTTCTTTTTTATGGTAGATCTGGGTGTGCCAAATTACCGGTCACACCTGTAAAGTAACTAATGGGGAAAAGCCAAGGGAATACAAAGGATCATCACTGAAATCAGTTGTCTGAAAGGATCTGACAACTATCAAGAGAGCTAAATGAAGTGCTGCCGAATTTTGAACAAAACTATGAATTGAACTAGTAACTTGTCAGATGCAAACACAAAAAAGAAAACATATGAGCTTAGTGTTTATTTTGAAATCTTCAACTGCAAGTATTTTCTGTCTTTGACTAGAAAAATTATTCTTGGTAAGAGGCATGTGATTAGTAATTTTTTAAATACCATACCTGCCAAATTGTTACATGTTTTGAAGGGTAACTGAATTACTGAAATGAATGATTCACTCAGAATAAATCTTAAAAGTTATTTAGTACAATGCTCTGCTCTCACGTCATACTGAATAGGCCTGCTCCACCTCTTCACACACATGAAATATTTGAAGAACACTATTGTGCTTTGAATTGAAGATTGATCTCTAGAACAGAAGTACATCTCTGTACAATCAGGGGTATATGCTACAATCCCTAAGTATATTTTTTATTGATGTGCAAGAAGCTGCAATCCGCAAGCTACGAATGTGAGTGATCTCATCTTCATGGTGAGCAAAAGTTTTGCTGTAGTTATTCACAGGTATTTTGCAGAGCATGTGAGGATTGCTTTTTCTCTAGATTATTGAGCCAGTTCTGAAATTGGAATCATTTGAGGACTCCAAATTAGAAAAAAAGTTTTATGGAAGATTAGCATAGGAAACTGAAAATGTACTATATAACCATGTAAACACAGGTATCTTGGCCAAGAAATCATTTTAATAGAGTTGTAGGTATAACTTGGTTTTCCCAACCTAACACACTGCTTTTAGTATAGTATACTTTATAATGGATTGGATTAAAATTAGTTATTCATAGAATAGATCTAAATCTATTCCAAGAATAACTAAGCCTCTTTTGAGAGGCTGGGTTAAAAAAAAAAGTGCTTTAGGCCATGTAACCCAAACAAAGAGATAGAGAAGGAAATGACCAGCAATTATGTTTTCAGGCATAGAGTCATCCCATCCCAAGATAGGGTAGTTATTTGATGTCTGCTTTCTTCCAAAACCTGATGATAACTTGAATGGTTCATGCCATGCTATTGTACCTGGTTACTTTTTTTCTTTTGGAACCACAGCCAGTTGAGCGTGAACAAAATTTCTGACAGTTAACTAAATAATTTAATGAAGCAACTTGGTTAAGGAAACATAAAGTGAGAAAAAGGATTGAGAAGCAAAGAGAAAGCCAGTTTAACAACCTACAGTGGGAAAGCATCCAAGAGTGCCAGAAATTCTGCTCTAATTTATCCAGCCCTGTAAGCTGTCAAAGTGATGAGCATACCCTGAAAAAAATGTTTCCAAAAATGGCACATAGACCTGTATAGTCCAGTACTTCATCCCACAAACTGTTATATGAATGTAACAGAAGGTGAGAGGGTTTCATTTGTTCCAAGACAGCTGTTGCATTTATTGTTGCCTCCTTATATCTTTTTCGTAAGTATTTGACAAATGTACCTTTGATTTCATTTTCTAAAAAGTTTCTGATCTATCAAAGTATATTTTATTAAACAGTCTGCATAAATTAGTTAAATTGTCTGAAAACAATTTTAGCAAATGCACTCAAGCCATGCTATTTGACATTTTAATTCATTTTAACAGTATGGATAGAATGGTTCATCATGGTTTCAGTACTTCGTTGGAACAAATTCTGTCTCTGGAAGTATTCATCCACTTTTTCTGAGGCAACCTTTGGATAGATAGTATGATGTTAGAATTCTTTCACATATCCACATTATCTGCTATCACAGTATTTGCTTCTGGTCTCTTTAACATCACTTTTTCTTTTTGCAATTTGTATGCCAACCATGTCCCCATTTTATTTGCAAATTGAAAATGCCTTTGTTTTGCATAATTTATGAAGAAATCCATTTGTTTTTGGTAGAGAAGCATGTTCTGAATTCCAAATACATTTCAGAAAAACACATTTCAGTGGATCAAATTTTTATGTTCTTTTCTATTCAATTCCATCTAATTGTACCACACCTTAAAAATGATTGAAATATTCACTTTGACAATCTTACTTTGAGCTCCTGAACTTTATTGAATGGCTGACTTTGTAAAAAAGGGAAGATTATTAGGATTAAATACCTGCAACCAAAAGCATGTTGGTACAATCCAATATATCTAACAGAGATGCAATAAAAATGCAAAGTATATGGATTCTAATGGCTTCTGACAGATACTCCATTGAACAATGCCTCCATTGCAAGATGAATGGAAAAGCCATATTGTCAGCAGTGATTTAGGTACATTGGGAAATGGATTTCTAATTCCAGAAAAAATGGGATTGTTTCTTCTTACATCATGTTGATTAGCACTATCTAGCAAGTGAGAGGAAAGCAACTAGCCTTATAGATGAACTTCATACTCTCAAGAGAAGAAGTCTTATATTTGTCAATAAACCCAGTCCTATCTCACTCCACTTCCTAGAACAGTTCTTTTGATAAGGTTTAACAATTCACAAATACAGAATAGTTCTTGTAAGTGAACCCTTAGTGGGAACAGCTGCCATTTCAAAGAATTAACCAGAGCTTTCCAGAGAGGGTCTATTTTTAGATCTTTTCTACTGAGATTGTTTATATTATGGGAATAATTTGGGTGGGTGAAGAACATGGTGCTGCTGTAGACTAGTTTCAAATAATGTACTTGCTTTATGTACAAATTGAACATAATCTAAGCCGCAAGTCTTTCTTATGTTAATTATATAATTATGTCTTCATATGAAGAAAAATAATAGGCAGCATGGCTCCCTAGACACATCTCCCAGAATCTAGTTGCTGAAGAAGGAGGTTGTAGATAGAGATATTAGACATCTATACAAAATGCATAAATAGGATTCTCCTGTCTGCTCAATATATCAGTATCAGGAATAGGTAGGTCCTGTAGCAAGGCTCTGATACACTTTCAATCAGAAGTTAACCCAAAATGTAGAGAGGGAAATTTTTGTGTATTCTTCAGCAAATCTCTCTCTACGTCATTCCACCCCCACTGTCTGTCTGATTAAAAGGTAGTAGGCAGTAAATTTAATTAGGAAACAGTACATCTCCCCTATTGTTCTAATAAATATTCCTGTATCTCAGAAAACTTAGATGAATTACTCAAATTCTAAGCAAGAGTGAATTCCTTCTATTAACATTAACTTGCCCAAACTTCAATCGTTACTGAGAAATGCACAAGAGTTAAAATCTTCAGTTTGATATTTCTCAAGAGAATTTGATAAACATCTACCATGTTTGAAGATATTACACCTGTGTACAGAAATCTGTACACATCTAAGAGATGTCTTTGGCTATGCAGATGAATATAGATATTCAGGAGAATTAGTGCATGCTCTTAAACTGTAATATGTGGAATACGTGGAATGAAGTTGACTTTTTTTGTTCACTTTTTTTTCATTCAACAGTCGAGTGTTCTATGGGAATCTTTAACATTGTGAATCCCCTAGAAATGGCAGCTGGATTTCAGGGTAGGCATTATCATTTGTCCTATTCCCAGCTGTTTACCTAATAGAATGTAAAAAATGTGTAGCCTTGTGCTCAGGATGCACTAATAGGTCAACCCTAAGATTAGTAACTAGGGACACGGTAGCTCAATGGCTAAGACGCTGAGCTTGTCGATCACAAGGTCAGAAGTTCAGCGGTTTGAATCCCTAGCACCGCATAACCGAGTGAACTCCCGTTACTTGTCCTAGCTTCTGCCAGCCTAGCAGTTTGAATGCACATGAAAATGGAAGTAGAAAAATAGGGACCATTTTGGTGGGATGGTAAAACTGCTCTGTGTGGCTTCGATGTTGAGTCATGCTGGACACAGACCACGGAGACGACTTTGGACAGCGCTGGTTCTTCAGCTTAGAAACGGAGATGAGCACCACCCCTAGAACCAGAAACTACTATTATACATGTGCGGGGAATCTTTGCCCTTTACCTTTAAGATTGTGTGTGTGTGTGTGTGTGTGATGTTGTGGCCTGGCAGGAGCCGTTGGCCACCAGGTGGCAGCAGAGCATTGGATCAGAGGGAGCGTTCAGGGAAACACTTGGGAGTTGTTGCAGGATGCACCCCGTCGAAGGGTTACTCAACGGAAGGAACAACTGAGTACTTACAGGAGATGATTGTGAGCAGCTTTTGCTCATTGGGATCCTCTCCTGAGTATAAAGAGACTGCTGGTGCCACGCCCTGGTTGCAGAAGTCAACGTTCCATTCCTGTTCTAGTGATTGTTCTTGTTCGCGTTCACAAACCGAGAGAAGCCAACTTGGATAAGTGGTTTGAGATAAGAGAAGCCGGGTTTGCATTTTGGCGTGAGTTATAGGACTTTCTGCCGGAGCTATTATCTTTGTTTATTTGGGCTTGCAGCCAACAAGAGCTTGGACTGATTAAAATAAACCTTTTTAGTTATGTGGCTTTTGGCTTTCATTCCTGGACGAAGAAGGAGAGTCAGAACACACACACACACACACACACACACACACACACACACACACACATACACATATAAACATAATTGTGCTTCAAATGGGTATTCTTTACAAGTGGAAGCCTTCCAAAAATTTTCATAATGCAGAGGGTATTATAAAAAGATTTGTATGCATGAAACGATACATACAAATGCAATGTGCTTGAAATCCAGAAATAGGACTATTATGATGTTAGTCTATTTCTGCACATTCACGCACCTCTGAAAAATTATGAGAAGTTGTTTTTCTCCTATTTTCTCTGCATCCTAAAGCTTCATCTTGGACTATTCACACTGTTAATCATTCTTGTTTTATATATTCTGTTTAATCTTGCCCATCTGTGTTGCTTGAACTTTTGAACCACCTCTTTATACAATAAAAACCTCAAGACATTTATTTTTCACTCATCATTTGTAATTATCTCTTCCTTCCTAAGAACTACAGTATTTCTGGCAATCTTTGTTCTAACAAAAGTTTCTGCTGGTAGAAGAGTGGAATCCATTTTCATTGACTTTTCTTATAATCTCCATACTGCTTCTTTCCAACTCATGAACAGATATTCAGGAGCACAAGGAGTGTCAAGAACAAAAAAGCTTGTTCCTTTCACCACATATACAAACATTTTGTGAGTATTTGGCGTATTTTATTTGTATTTTTAAAAAAGCTTAAAGTTCTACTATTGCCCAGAAAGAGGAACATTTAAGAAACAAACAAATGAATCTAAAGATCATACGACCAATTCCTTTTCAGGTTATTTCAACTTGAATAGAATTAAAATCAACACTGTCATATTAATTGATTTGTGTACATGTTTTCTGAATTTATCAGAAGTTTAAAAATAGAATACTATTTATACCACACAATATAGTTTATTAGAAGCTATATTATGTGCTACATTAAGGAACAAAGTGGCTCAATGGCTAAGATGCTGAGCTTGTCGATCAAAAAGGTCGGCAGTTCGAATCCCTAACACTGCATAACAGAGTGAGCTCCTGTAACTTGTCCCAGCTTCTGCCACCCTAGCAGTTTGAAATTATGTAAAAATGCAAGTAGAAAAATAGGAACCACCTTTGGTGAGAAGGTAACAGCGTTCTGTGCACCTTTGGCATTTAGTCATGCCGGCCACATGACCACAGAGACGTCTTCAGACAGTGCTGGTTCTTTGACTTTAAAATGGAAATGAGAATCACCCCCTAGAGTCAGAAACGACTAGCACATATGTGCAAAGGGAACCTTTACCTTTATATTATGTGATTTGCTTCCTGTTTGTGTAAATGATGTTTGATAGTTCAAATTATTCCCCAAATTTCAGACCTATTTCTTTTCCTTGATTTCTGCTGAAAGGATAGTGAGGAGTCATGGGTGATGATGATGAAACCACAGCTCTTGTTTATGATAATGGTTCTGGACTTTGTAAGGCTGGATTTGCAGGGGATGATACTCCATGGGCTGTCTTTCCATCTATTGTTGGGTGACCTCAGCACCAGATCAGTTTAAATAATATATATATAGTTTCAGCTTCCATCTTGACTTTATTTTACCTTACTTGCCTACACTCCTGGCAATTACTGTCCTACTCAGCCTCTGTTACTTGAGCCAAATGGCTGTAGTTCCTAGTGATAGATATAGAACTTTGTACAAAATATTTTAGAATAAAATATTCTTTAATTCTTGGATGTTATCAATGTTGCATACCAATGACTAGAATATAATGTATAAAACATAGGGCAGTCATTTCTCTTCACAAGATGAATGATCATCTAAGATAAATAATGACATGTAAGTCACTTGCAATCAACTGATTAAGGCAGCCTGTAGGAAACAGAATAAAATTTATAGATTAAAAATACTTTTCAAAACATGAGATTGTCTCTATGAATGGTCTTCAGGGTTTTACACCTGCATGTTAAAGCCTAGAATGTGCATTTAAAAAAGAAAAGCTACTATAACTATGTTTTATAACATAGTTTACAAATACGGTATAGTAATAGCATTGTTTATATATGTTGTAGTTTAATATTTTCCATGTAATCAACATAGTTTTATAAAAAAAATTTCAAAGGAACACGGTGGTGGGTTTCAAAAATTTTTAGAACCTCTTCTGTAGGTGTAGCCTGCTTTGTGGGAGTGGCTTGCCAGCTATTTGACCTGGTGAGAGTCGCTTGCGAGGCATGTGACTGAGTGGAAGTGGCTTGGAAGTCATGTGACTGGGTGGGCGGGGCCAACTTGTAAAATGTGGTGAAATTCACTTAAAAAACACTCTTGTTTAGCAACCAAAATGTTGGCTCAGAAACACTGGCATTTGAAGCACGGAGGTCTTAAAGCTGTCAAGTTACAAGACCCTTGCACCCCTAACCCTTTAGAAAAAAAAACCCCAGGGGTGTTCAAACTTGACAGCTTTAAGACTTGTGGACTTCAACTCCCAGAATTCCTCCTCCAGTCATGTTGGCTCAGGAACTCTGGCATTGAAGTATGCAAGTCTTAAAGCTGTCAAGTTACAAGACCCTTGCACCCCTAACCCTTTAGAAAAAAAAACCCAGGGATCTTCAAACTTGACAGCTTTAAGACTTTAAGGTTTAGATAGGACTCTTAGAGGTGGGCAGGGTGATTGGTGAACTAGCCAATCAGTGAGCGGCGGGCAGGGCAAGCGTGGTGCAGACGGGCGGGGGGAGGGAGCTGGAACCAGTTCTAAACGGCACGGTAGATTTGTGGAACCTCTTCTATAGAAGAGTTTAGAACTGGCAGGAACCCACCTCTGAAGGAACATTACAACATCAAATAAATCAGTATTTTAAAATATAAGCTAAAATAAAGCAAAACAGACTTAGCAATTCTAAATGTGTATCAAAAGCAAAGATAGGATAGTTGAAAAGTAAATTACCTCTTGATGAGAGCTGCTGTGGAGTATTTGATGTATGGCATAGAATTTGGGTATAATTAAACATTAAATCTTGTTGATTTTAATGGGAGAGTTACAGAACAATCTTATATGCTTATTTAGCAGTGCAATCCACAATTCTCCATGGAACCTCTTCCAGACAAGTATATATATACTGGTAATTGCATCAGTTGCAGTCCTCTTGCTTGGAAAAAAAATATCAGAAAAAGTGTGATGTAGCAGATCGTTTTCCCACTGAAGTAAATCAAATATTGAAATTTGAAAGTTTGAAACCCATACCTTATGGAATTTGTATTGGTCCCGTACAATATAGTACAGGTAGTCTTCACTTGTTTACAGTAATTAGGACTGTTGCTAAGCAGCATATATTTTTGGTGTGATGTCACATGACCACCCTAACTTATGACAGCAATTCTGGCAGCTCCATCATTAGTATGGTTGTAACATCTTGCACTCATATGATCTTCATTTGCAATCTCTTGCCAGCTTCCTCGTTGACTTTTTTTAGAAGATGAAGGTTTCAAATAATGATCAGATGAATGCCAAGTGTGGGAATGCTGCCACAATTATAAGAACTTTTACAAGCAACTCTAGTTCCATAGTGTCATGATCCTGAATGGTTGCTGAATGAGTGGACGTTATATGAGGACTACCTGTACATTCATGTTGACCTATTTTCTAATGGTTTTATAATTTTATTGTCTAGATCAGTGGTTCCCAAACTTTTTCAGTCCACCGCCCCCTTGGTGCTACAAACTGATCCTTAGTGCCCCCCACCCAGTGGTGGAATTCAATTTTTTTTACTGCCAGTTATGTGGGCGTGGCTTGGTGAGCATGGCTGGGGGTGTCATGTGACTGGGCGGTTTGCACGACGAAAGGAAGATAGTAACAGTAAAATTCAAAACTGTAACAATTAATTGCACATTTATTCAAAATCCAATTTAAAAACCTTTTTAGTTAATGTTAATTCAACAAAATTGTTGAACATGATCCAGTGATACCAGGTTTTCAAATTCTGATAGTCATTTATCAAGAACCTTAGCAACTAGTAACTTAGTAAACTACTTCACTGTTCAGTAAATTCTTAATGTGATAGATGGGCTTGATGAAGTGATACCAGTTTCCCAATGTCTGGTTTTAATTCACTTAGCAGGAGTCTTAAATCGCCACATTCAGTAATATGGAGTCGATTTCTTTGCTTGGAGAGAAGTTGGATGACCATACTGAAGCCACATTCCACCAAATATGATGTTGGAAATGCAACAAAGAGCTTCTTAACCACTGTCCATAGTGCAGGATAGCGATCAAAAATTTCTTTCTGTAACCAAAACTCTTGGTACGATTTCTTAAACTTTGGCTTCAGCTCAATGTCATTTTGCAGCTCTATAAGTTGTTCCTCCACTACCCCATCATCCTCAGTATCTGAAAATGGATTTATCACCCAATCTGGAATTTCCATACAAAGAAGATCCTGATATCGGTCAGACATATCTTTATGCGGCATCTCCAAATGGTCACAAAAAACTTGAAGATCATCATCTTGTATCCCACCTTTCTTTTCTAGCTCAGACAAGCTCGGAAATTGGTATAGCTCGCGACGGCCTATATTGCGCTTGAATAGAGTTAACTTTGAAATAAACATAGAGATGACAGATTTGGTCTTAATAAGATTGACCTCATTTCCTTGCAGCTGCAAATTCACTTCACTGAACTTAGCAAATAGTTCTGATAAGTAAACAGTGTCATGCCTGATTTCTTTAAGTTCACCACTGAGCAAAGCATTCTTGTCTTCAAAAAACTCCAGAACCACAACAGTGTCAAAAAGACTGTAAAAGCATCTCGCATCTCACACAGTTGCCTTTTGATAGCCAGCGAACTTCTGTATGAAGCAGCAAACGATCAAAATCTTCATCAATCTCAAAACAGAGCTCTCTCAATAGTCGATCATTGGGAGCATGTACTTTAATTTTGTTAACTGCAGTAATGACAGTGTGTAATGACTTGTGCAAGCGATCACTGAGGTTTTTTGCAACCAGATGTTGGTGATGAATGACACAGTGAATGGTAAAGACATTTGGCACTGCATTTTTCAAGTAAGCAATACATCCACGGTAGCGACCAGTCATTGATGGTGCTCCATCAGTTGCACAAGCTAGTATGTTGGTAAGTGGCATTTCCTTGTCTTTGAAAAACTGCTCAACAACATGACATATTGACTCCCCTTTAGTATCTGTTTTTAGTTGCCTTGCAAATAACAACTCGAGTCAAACTTTCATCTTTAATAAAGTGCACATAAGCAAGACGCAAAGATTCATTGCCTGGCAAAGTTGATTCATCCAGCTGTAATGCAAAGTCTGTTGTTCGTAGTATGCTGCACAACACATCTTCCACATTCTCAGCCATTTCATCTATGCCTCTTTGCACTGAATTGTTGCTGAGAAGAATTGTCTTAATTATATCAGGTGGTGATATACAGTACTCAGAACCTCACTAATGGCAGGTAGGATGAGTTCTTCACCAAAAGTATGTGGGTTTCCAGACTTAGCAATCAGCTATGAAATGTTGTATGATGCACACAAACCACCATTGTTTTGTTGGGAAGCTTTGTAAAACATGTGTGACAGTGTTGGGCGCTTTTGCAAGTTGTCACGAAGTGATTGAAAAAAAGTTAGGTTCTTGTCTGCCTTGTCAGGATGTGCCTTCTTGTTATTTTTCACAGCGTACTTTTTTATTTTTATAAAGATGGCATAATCAGATGCAGCTGATATGTACCCAAATAAAAACACCCATTTTATTATTGGCACTATATCTTGTATCCTTTGCTATGATAAAATAGTGCTTATAATTAACCAAATGGGTTTAGATCCAGGGGAACAGAACCAATTCAATGAAAGTAATGCATAGAACTTAATTCTATGTAAATACTTCTTTAGGCAGAGTATTACTGTACGATAAATGAATCACAAGCTCTGAATCTCATAATGTGGTTAAGGTGATAGACAAGAAAGCAGGAAAGGGACCACTAGTTCTATCTTATCATGAACACCAGCTGAGAAACTTTTGGCTGCTCACTCTCCTTCGGCCAAATCCGCCTTACAGGGTTGTTGTTGGGGAAAAGTAGGAGATGGAGCACTGGAAGGCTACCTTGAGTTATGCAGAGGAAGACAGGATATAAATCTAATAATAAATAATAGATAAATATCTACTTTTTCAGAGACATTATCTTCTATCCTTCATAGCATGTGGTATGGATAGGAAAATCTAGAGACTTCCTCTTTGTTGCTTTGCTCATCTATGGCTGTGCAATACACATTCACCATTCAATGGATTTCTCTATTAGTGGGCACAGGCCAAAAGAATAAAGGCAGCTGGAACAAGAAGTTTGTAGTGGATTTTATTTATTACATTTTTATTCCACCTTTATTACTGTTGTGGCTCGGTAGGAGCCTTTGGAGCTGCTATCAGACTGACACAGAAATCTCCTGTGAGTGGTTTCAGGATGCTCACAGGAGAAGATAACAAGCAGCTGTGGCTCGTTAAGGATCTCCTCCTGTGGATAAAAGACTGATGGTGCCACGCCCTAGTTGCAGAAGTCAACGTCGTCCGTCCGTTAGTTCTGTTCCGTTCCTGTTCTAGTTCGTGTTCATGATTCAAAGCACTTGGATAAGTGATTTGCTTTATGTAAACCTGGTTTGCTGTGAGAGTTTGTTTTTGCATTTGCTGTTTAACTTTTTGCCAGAGAATTTATCTATGTTTATTTTGGGCTCACAGCCAGCAAAAGCCGGGACTGATAAAGACATTCCTTTGCAAGCTGTGTGTGGCTGGCATTTCTGAATGAGCAAGGAGGGGAGTCAGAACAATTACTTTGTAGATAACTCAAGGCAAACATACATAATACTACAGGCAGTCCTTGACTTACCGCAGTTTACTTGCTGACCATTCAGTGTTGCAATGGCATTGAAAACATATGATTGTTTTTCAGTTACGACCTTTGCAGTATCCCCATGAGCATGTGATCCAAATTCAGATGCTTGGCAACTGATTCATACTTATGACCATTGCTGTGTTCCAAGGTCATGCAATCCCCTTTTGCAACCTTCTGACAAGCAAAGTCAACGGGGAAACCAGATTCACTTAATAACCAGGTTACTAACTAATCAACTGCAGTGATTCACTTAACAACTGTGGCAAGCAAGGTGGTAAAATGGGGCAAAACTCACTTATGGTAACTAATGTCTCATTTAAAAACAGAAATTTTGGGCTCAATTGTGGTTCTACGTCAAGGGCTGTCCGTACTACAAAACAGTGCAACAGGCAATGGGCTGCTGGAGTCTGCTAGAAATATAATTTCTTTCTATCATGAACAGAAAAGACAGCAGTTGACCCACTGATCTAGGCAGCTTCGTCTTACATCAGAAAAGCCCCGCTTTCCCTCTGCGGCTCGCTTAGTAAAGCTCCCGATTTGATGGCTTCCAGCACCCACCGGGACGGGGCTGACCAGAGCTGAGCTTCCTGGATAATAAGCCCAAATGGGCTTTTGAGTGCACGCACCTAAAATAAGCCCTCTTCTGAAAATAAGCCCTCCTTGAAAGTATTGTAACACAACATCAGCCATGAGGTGACCACGCTCGCTGCCTCCTGCATCTCAAAAATAATAAGACCTCCCCAAAAATAAGGCCGAGTGCTTATTTCAGGGGTAAAAAGAAAATAAGACCCTGTCTTATTTTTGGGGAAACACGGTATCTGCACCAATGAGATAGCTAATTCTTCTGCATTGGGACCAACCAGAGAGTTGCTTTTGTACAATATAAAGTCTCCTTTCTCTACCAAAACAATGAGGGTGGGGGGAGACCTTACTTTTTCTTGAGGTCATGCTTTTTGTGGATATGTTGTTCCCACACACTTGTCTGTGCCACAAGATCATCACAGGCCATTTTGTGTGAAGAAGCTGGAAGTGCTAGGTGTGCATATTGCTGTATGTTTGCTTGTATTTCTGCTCTGTGAAGAAACAAGGTCCCATGTGGAAGAAGGGGAGCATATCTATGATAGGGAATAGACATAAGCAATAACCGATATAAAGTTATTGCTTTCATGCTGAAACTTTTGTAGAGATCCAGACTGAATGTGTGCTCTGTTCTGGCATAAATATTTTTGTTTGCTTGCTTGCTTGATTTTATGCGATTGCTTTAACAGAACTTTAGAAGTCGCTTAGAGAAATTGTTTTTCACATGAAGGCTCATAACTAAACACTCTATAGAAATCATGAGGCTATGATGAGAATTTCTTAGTTTCTGGCCTAACAGCGGCCTGCGGAGCTGGCAACAGATTCAGACAGTGAGGAGGTTGGGGAGGAACATGGATCAGTCCTGGAGTCTGGGGAAGGCTCTGATGAGGGGTCTGTGTCGGAGGCAGAGAGGGGCCCAGCACCATATGCCAGTTATCAGATGCCTTCAGAGTCAGACATCAGTGAGGCAGACAAACAGCTGGAGCCTGTTCCCAGTGTGTGCATGCACAGAGTTGCCAGACAAAGGGAACAGCTAAAGAAAAGGGGTTGACTTGGGAGTAAGGCCACAGGTGGACAATGAATGGCCCCTCCCAGAGGAAATAAAAGAGGAGCAAAAGGGGAATGGAATTTGCAGGAGACAATTATTTTGCTTATTTGGTTTGTGACTCTCTGAGACTCCTTGCCAAGTTTTGCAGATATCAACCTGTCAGCTCTCCAAGTCAGATAAGGTCTGTGACTGTAAATCCACCTTTGAAAGACTTTCCTGGGCAGAATTCACAGTAAATTAATAAAAGGTTTTTTGTCAGGACAAGGAGTTACTTCCTGCTCTTGGGAAGCCTAAGTCAGAACAGTTTCCTTCCCTTGGCCTTCAGAATCTGCCTCGTCCTTTCTTTGCCCCTTTAGCTGATTCTGAGAACTGCCATGCTATTATCCCCAAGTGCTTTTCCAAAAGGCAACTGGACTTTGTTTTTTTTTCTTCTTTGAAAACATTTTGCTTCTCATCAAAGAAGCTTCTTCAGTTATGCATAGATTCACTCTATGGAGAATCTCCACAGATATGCTGTACTTCTGCTTTTTTGAGGATAGGCTGGGGGGGGGGGGAGTGGAATGACATACTTTGTCCTCTAGATGGTAGCATAGCTTTTCCATAAATAACTTTTCACTTGATCCCGTTCAAAGCCCTAATTATTCCCACTACTTCTCTGTAATTCCCCCTTTACCCTTTCATTTCTATTTCCTGTGTTGTCAAGTAGTTCTAAAGTTTAAAAGGTGGCATCTGTGATACATTCTTTGCTGTGTTTGCTCGATGTTTTGTCTCCCGAAATTACCAGCTGTGTTTATCCAAATATGCTAAATCATTAAAAGCTGAGAAGCAAGGAGGGTAGCTAGCAAGACTTCATCTCTTTCTCTCAAGGTCTTCTAGCATTCACCTCTCTGCCTTCATTCACAAGGGCGGAGTTTTGTTTCATCATCTTCACCCGTGTTCAATAATCTGTGAAAGATATTCTTTTCTTTTCTGCAAGCGATTACCAGCTACTTTTCTATACTCTGGTTTCTCTTCAGATTGTATAAATCTTTCGCCTTTTTTTTCTTATTTTATTTTTCAGATTGGCCACCCAACTCATACCAAACATCGGGTATCTCAGACCAAAAGATAAAACAACATCTACGTACCATAAAAAATATTAAAAACACAAGTATTAAAAACTAAAACAAAACCTGTCACCCTAGCTAAACTTTCACATGTAGCCCACAACAAATTCATCTCTTCTAATATAATTATATGAAAGTTCCAAAAGTGAAAGAGTCTCAAAAGTGCTTTTTCAAGAGACAAGTGGATTTTCTGGTTTTTCCTTGAAGACGTTTCTCTTCTCATCCAAGAAGCTTCTTCGGCTCTGCTTCTGATCCATCCCAGATTCAATAGCAGGAACTCTCCTCCAAATGATCTAGTTGGCAACTTGAACTTGGATGATAGCATGCACAAAATTAAATGAAGCAGTGAGGACAGTAAGAACAACTGTTCTTAGAGCAATTTTGAAACATTGCACACACCTTTGTGTGCTGTAGCCAGATTTCTTGTAGGAGCTGTCACATGGTGCTAAATTAATGTTGAGACATGAAATGCAAAACCATGGAGTCTAGATCTGGGTTCATCTGCTCAGAGTGGCATTCAACATATGTGGTGCACAAAAGAGAAAGGACAAGAACGTGGCATTATTTCTAATCTTCATTGTTCTTTCATAGCATGTTGAAATCATTCTTAGCTCTTCCTTACATCTAATTTTAAATTTTGAAATGCCATTGCAGGTGGAAAACTGAATGGTTTCCCTTTAGCATTTATAAAATGTGAAAAATTAGACACAAAATAGGGGGAACCTAGTCATTATATATGAATAGGATGACAAGCCTTTGATTTAGTATGTAATATATTACCCTTAAGTCCCTTGGGCAACTTTTTCCATTATGGAGGATCCTGAAAGTCACTGTAATGAAAATTTTTGAAGCAGTAAAAATTTCAAAAATCTCAGATTCAGGTTTCTGTAACAGAACTTTCAAGCATGGTTGTTTGAAGCATTTACTTCCAGAATGTATATGAAAACATGCCCATATTATCGGAATATTAAGGAAAATCTCAGGGATGTTCTGGTTATGTCTTACTCGCCTGGTGTCACTTAAATGATATCAATCTCGTAAGGAGTTGTGCCTTAATATTGCTTGCAGCAAGAGTGCTGCACAAGGATTTCCTTTCGTAGTTGTTGCAAGGCATTGGGAGTATCTGTCATGCTCGTGTGATATGGATATTAAATGTTTGAATAGTTTTTGTATGGGACTAAATGAAATATGCAACTCCCCAGTGGTACAATGCAATTGTATGAAATGTTGTAAAATTGAGTCAGCTAAGATGGGAGCATAGACCCCTTAGTGCAAATTCAAATGTTGGTAAAAATTCCCATTTTTATTCCATTTTGCATTTTTGCATTGATCTGTCATTCTCCATACTCGATGCACAATATATTTTTTTTGCCATTTTTAGATTTGGTATCATGCCCCTGAAGAGCATCCTGTGCTGCTCACAGAAGCTCCTTTAAATCCCAAGGCTAATCGAAAGAAAATGAGTCACATAATTATTTGGATATTGTTTCTTCTCAAATTAAGAACTGCTTTTCTTCTAAACAAGAAAATTGTCATGCAATAACCACAGAAATATAATTTCATGATATGCCATCAATAGCAGTATTTATTCCTGATATAAAGTTCTATTGATCTATTTTCTTGATTAACCAGTTCTTATCTTGCCATATTTGTAATGTCACCTCCTTAATTTAAATCCTAGCCTGTGGCAAGTTTTTAATATCCTACTTCTTTGAGTCAAACTACTTTTTCCACACAGATAGATGAGCATTATTACATAGGATAGACTGTTCCTATCCTTGACACCAAACAGAGTTTGTTTTAACCACAGAGCAAGAAACAAGATAAGTTCTGAAAAAGAAGAATAGATGGAACAAGTCAAACAAATAGAAAATAAGTTATAATTTGTTATGCTGGTTGAAACAAGCCAATGTCCACAAAGAGATGCTAACTGAGAATGTATATGGTAGTTTGAACACTTTACAAAGCCCCCTTCTTCCTCCCCAGTCATATTATGGCTAAACTTTACATATAATTCTTGTCCCTGCATATATAACATAGGAAATTAATCTCTTCTGATGGGTATTTTATTATTATGAAATTGATTTGCTGCCCATCTTATATCAATGACTCTGGGTGGCTTGCTACATAAAAACATTAAAATAATCAATTATAAAATAACACAACAGATACAATATATCAGATATTTTATCCATAAAAATGCACACACACACTGTTGCCTCAGTGTGCTTTGGAAAGCAAACTGTTCCTCTTTCTTGGAATCATCATGCTTGAAGAGGCACATGGGCCTTGATTCAATCCTCTATTCAGTGCTGGAATCCAAATGGAAGCAACTGTGTGGATAGCCATGACCTGTCAAAACCGCGCTCGACTAAGCCGCGCCCGATTAAACCGCGTCGCTGACGTCATCAACAGGGCGACAACAGCCAGCGCGGAGAAAGAAGTGCGCTTTAAATAGCGCTTTGAAAGCAAGCCGATTCAACTTAAGGTAAGGGTTGGGTTTAGGGTTAGGTTTAGGGTTAGGTTAAGAGTTAGGGTTAGGGTTAGGGTTAGGTTAAGGGTTAGGATTAGGTTTAGGGTTAGGTTAAGGGTTAGGTTTAGGGTTAGGTTTAGGGTTAGGTTTAGGGTTAGGTTTAGGGTTAGGTTTAGGATTAGGATTAGGTTTAGGGGGGGTTGGGTTTAGATATAGGTGTTAATTTTAGGTTTAGGGTTTACAGCGTGCTTCTGTCTCCGCGCTGTTGTCGCCCTGTTGATGACATCAGCTACGTGGTTTAGTCGGACGTGGTTTAGTCGAGCGCGGTTTTGTGGTGGAACCGTGGATAGCTATCCAGCCTTCACTAGAACACAACTAGTGCAAGGTTTCTCACCATCTTCCTTTGAAATTACATTTACTGTGAAATTGCTCATAGTGTTAGAATTTTTATTCCTAACTTTTATCTGGAATTTACATCCTTTAACATAATTCCAAGTTGTATGCTCTTAAGATAATTTCTGTGCCATGCCTTAGTGTAGGACTATGGCTGTTCTCTCTCCGTATTCGGAGTTGCTAATATGCTTTTCACCTATAGATAATATCTGAAACGTTCAAAGTACCAGCAATGTACGTGGCCATTCAAGCTGTTCTCTCCTTCTATGCATCTGGACAAACTACCAATAGATTTTGATTGTAGTTTCTATTAACTTTTTTTAAAAATGTATGTCTATGACAGTGATGGCGAACCTATGACACGCGTGTCAGTGCTGACACGCGTAGCCATTTGGGGTGACACGCACAGGATTTCATGCGATTCATCCTCGGCTCCTGCACGGCCGCTGAGGATGAAAGAATCTGTGCTGGAGGAACGGGGGGGGGCGGGACGTGTGATCTCCCCCGCCCACACTCACTGTATCGCCGCCGCCCCTTTCTGAGCGCAGGGGCTGCTGGTAAGGCGTGCGTGCCATGCGCACACACGTCATCAGCGCGGCGAGGGAGGACCCGCAGGAGAGGAGCGCGGGAACAGTGCGCGCCTCTCTCCAGTCAGGCCAGCACAGAGAGTCTACTCCTGGGACTGTCGGTTACGGGCCTGAAGTGTACAAAATACCAACCTTCAATTGAAGATTTAGCCAATGAAATTCAGCAACAAAAAAGTCACTAATAGGCAGGTTAGTTAAAGAATTCGCCCTCCCCCTCACTTATCTCAGTTCACGGCAGGGCTGTGGAATCTGCTGCTTCCAGTTCCACGTCCTCATCAACATGCCGCTCCAGCCCGCCCCCGCTATGAATATTCATATTCTTCGCCCTCGCGTCACTAGGAATATTCATAGCAGGGGCGGGCTGGAGCGGCATGTTGATGAGGACGTGGAGCTGGAAGCAGCCGACTCCACAGCCCTGGTTCACGGCACCCCAAACAAGTTCAATAATATCAAGGGCAACATACGAAATCGACTGATGAACAAAGAAGTTACTAAGCAGGTATGTTAAATAATTTGTTTTTGGTTTATTAAATACAATTATATATTGCAATTATACATTTTTGTAGTTTAAACTATAAATTGCGCAAAATTATGTTTTTGTCGAAGTGACACACAACGCGAGTTATGCTCGATTTTTTGCCGATTTTTGACACACCACGCCAAAAAGGTTGCCCATCACTGGTCTATGAATATATCCATCACCTTCCATTTTCTCTTGCATTGAGCACTGATACACAGTACAATGATTTTTATCCAACCAAACTTTATGAGAAAATACTCCTTATTGATTTCATATAGGGAAGCTTTTATTTTAATAAAATCTACCCCATCCTCAGTGATATTGTGATAAACAAATGTTCAGGTATGATATAATGTCTCTATTCTTACCTGTAATGTTATAAAATTAAATAAATTTAGATATTCAAATATGAAACATAATTTGAAGCAAGGATGAAACAAATGGCAATATAAGTATAGTATTTGAACCAGGAATGGGTTCTGGCCGGTTTTACTGCTGTTGTGCTCATGCGCATGCTTTGCTCATGCGTGCGTGCTGGATGTGTACAGTGCACACATGCACAGTTCAATTAAAATTGTTCTGCGCATGCACATAACAAAAAAGCAAGATGGTGGCAGCAACAGCAATGACCAGAGAACCGGTTCAGGGGCATGGCAGGCCTGGATCACTGCCAGTTCTGGCAACCCAGACTGCCATACCACTACTGGTTCAGGCGAATCGGGCCGAATTGGGCCGAACTGGCAGGAATCCATCTCTGCTTTGAACATAGCACAGTATCTCAACTAACTTGACTATAGGAAAGGATTGCACGTTATCATTTTTTCCAAGATTACTTTAAATCATTTAACAAAGATAGACAGAAATATGTGTCCTTGTCTACAGTTGCATTAGGATGTGTTGTATTTTCATACTCTGATATATTGAATATTTGTAACACAATTAATTTACACATATTCAATAAAGTGTCTTTATGTCCAGGGCTTGAGTACGTCATTTTGTAGCTATAGAAACAGGGATACTAGCAAACACTATTTGGGATATTTTATTTTCTGACAAACCAGCATCTCTACCACCTGACTCTGTGATAGCCAGTCTGAGGGGTTGCAATGAAATGGTGAGCTGTGCCAACAGCAGCAAAGAGACTGGTCAGTAGAGGCTACTTGACCTACGTAAATAATTAAATCAATACTTTTGTTTTTTGGCCAATGGTTCCTGAGCATTTGATGCATAGCCTATATGTGAAGGGCACATCATTTGTAACTGCAGCAGCAGACATCATTCGTTCTCCTACCCTGTGCCCTTGGCTTCTATGTACATTAAGGTTGCTATGTTTTATTCTGTAAAAAGGTACAGGTTTGGAAGATCAGTCTAAATCTTGATACATCAGCATTTGGGAATCTTCACAAATTGTTTGAGATCCCTTTTTTAAAATGAAAAAATGATTGAAATTTAAACTCAATGCCAAGGGAGAGGCAGTTGCTGCTGTTACTGGTCAGCAGTTTTTTTCCTCTGCAGAAGGAAAGAGCCACTTAGAATACAGATAATAGGGAGAGTTACTTGATGGTCTGAACTAAAGAGACATTCACCCATTTCTGAATCAGCAGAGAAGCGTATCAATATGGTATTGATCCTATTGCTTATTTATTTGACTTACATGGCCACCATACAGTACATTGTATAACCCTGGGTGGTTACAGTCCAATAAAAGGAATCGTTAATATTTAAGAACAAGCAAAACAACTCATTTCACTAAGAATGATTCATAAACCACATAATCATAGTCCTGATCGTGAGCCCACACAGTATCTTGGCCCATCGCCCAAGGGAAGAATCAGATCTTATGAAAGATCTTTGGCACCATCCAAGTCTTGCAGCTTTTCTGCTTCTGCATAAACTGATATATATTTTGCCTCTTTTATTTGTCTTCTTAGTCACTTCCAATCACTTCACTTATCTCCAAGGAAATGGGTGTCGAAGTGTGAAAGATCTTATGTTTATACCTTCAGTTTCTCTTGGATAGTGCCAGGTTAAGGAGCTACAATTACTTTAATCCCAGTTGATTATTCAGATGATTTAAAACTGTGTAACTTATGGGCTGGGGATGAAATGAAAGCAACCTTATGGGAATATGGCAGAAAATGGATTTTCTAAGGGTATGTTTGTGCCACGGTTTGATGCAAGGGGAGGAAAGCCTGTAATTTTTCCTTTCAGAGACAAAAATGTTAAAAAGCAAAGAGTGAGGATTGCAATGAAAAAAATTGACATTCTGTTTCTGTTTGTTTGTTTGTTTGTTTGTTGTTTTATTAGTTTTGTATGCCGCCCACTCCCGAAGACTCCGGGCATCTCACAATAAAACAGGGAAAGGGGGATAAATAGGACAAAACAACAATTTAAAAATACACAACATTCACAATTGAAATGGGGCTAGATACTTCAACAGCCCCCAGCCCGTCGGAACAGCCAGGACTTAGTAGCTTTACGGAAGGCCGGGAGGGTAGTAAGGGTCCGGATCTCCACGGGAAGCTCGTTCCAGAGGGCCGGAGCAGCAACAGAGAAGGCTCTTCCTATGAAAGTTTCTGCTTTCATAGGAATTGTTCTGGACTCTGGAGATGGCGTGATACATAATGTACCTATGTATGAAGGTTATACCATGCCACATGCTATCATGAGACTAGATCTGTCTGGAAGAGATCTCACTGATTATCTCATGAAAATTCTTACAGAGAGAGGATATTCTTTTGTTACTACAAGTGATCAGCATTGTTGTTAAAGCTGCTTTGTTTGTCCACAATATTATCCATAAAAACAGCATAAAGTGCTACCTGTCTTTTCTTATCAAAAGGTTTTCATTAATCTGTATTAATAAAATATTACTGGGAAACTTAAGCATTATTGATGTTTTAGATTAACCAAAGTTGTTCATGACCAACTTTATGCCCTTTTTCCTTGCAGTTACAGATCTCCCCGTCCCTCCTTAACATTACTATAATCCTTTCATCCCCCTATTCAATCTTGTTTCAATTGTTCTCCGTGTTGAATATTTCATTGGCTATTTTCAGCGGAGCATGAGATTGTGCGATATATTAAGGAAAAGTTATGCTACGTGGCTCTGGATTTTGAGAAAGAAATGGCTATTGCTGCTTCTTCATCTTCTTTGGAGAAGAGCTACGAACTTCCCAATGGCCAAGTCAACACGATTGGCAATGAAAGATTTCGATGACCTGAAACTCTCTTCCAGCCATCGTTCATAGGTAGGCCTGGACATGTTCCCCTTCTTTATGTGGCTTGACTCTGCTGAACAAAGATGACATTATGTGGTACAAAACTCCTTATAGCAATAGCACTTACACTTATATACCGCTTCACAGTGCTTTTATAGCCCTCTCTAAGCAGTTTACAGAGTCAGCCTCTTGCCCCCAACAATCTGGGTCCTCATTTTAGACACCTCAGAAGGATGGAAGGTTGAGTCAACCTTGAGCCTGGTGTGATCTGAACTGCTGAACTGCAGCCAGCAACCAGCAGAAGCCTGCAGTACTGCATTCTAACCACTGCACCACCATAGCTCATTTATGCTTTAAGTATGCTAAAGCTCTTGTTGAATGTCTTAGTGAACCTGTGGATGTGTCTGCCTTGTGATTGTTGCATAACTGATTTGTTTTATAGTCAGGAACAGTGTAAGAGTTTTTTAAAAAATAAATAAATATACCTTTGGATATGATTTTTATATTGACATGAATATTGGTAGATTTTCAAATTGACAGAAGACAGGGAGAAATTTATTTACATGTCTACATGTAGACTGCTGGGATATAAATCCTGTGATTATTTAATCATATCAATAGGCATCCTTAAATGCCTTTCTTATAAAGACATCCAAATAAAATCTGGATGTGTTTATAAACTGGATAAAAGAAATCATGCATTTGGCTGAAAACGATTATAGATTATCAAACAATATATAATCATCTACTACATTCTTGGCACCGATTTGGAAAAGCAGTCTAATTTGAAATCTTTGATCCGTTAATTTTATTTCTTTACTGGAATAGAATCTGCTGGGATCCATGAAACAACTTACAACAGCATCATGAAATGTGATATTGATATCGGTAAAGATCTTTATGCCAATAATGTGCTTTCTGGAGGAACAACCATGTACCCTGGTATTGGTGATCATATGCAGAAAGAAATCACAGCACTGGCTCCAAGTACTATGAAAATTAAAGTAAATATTATGTTTAATATTCAGCTAACAGATATTTAATAATTAATTCCTGAAATATTACCTAGGAAAGAATGCTGTTTTCATATATTATCTGATTTCTGTTCAAAGAAACAAATAAAAGGTTTTATGAAGAAAGATGCAGATATCAAAGATATAGAAATCCGAATCAATGGCATACATTCTCCAGCTGATGGCGCAGGAGGGTCCAGGAATGGGTTGTTCAATCCTTATTTGCCCAAGAGACTGAGTCTGAATTGAAACCACGCCTCCAGCTTCCCCTGCAGATATCCAATTCCGACTCAGTTTTGCCTGGAAAGAGATGTAATTTTTTTTTACTGTGAGTGAAAATTGGTTTCTTCCTCAGAATAGTTTTTCATTTATTTATTTATTTCACTTATCTTTAATGTTATTAGCAGAAGGAAGGTGCTTCAACTTGGCTCACAAATTCTTTCCCACCTGCTTGTGTTAGGATAGTAAATTGTGTTGGCTGGATTCTCATGGAGGTTCCCAGGTTCCTCACAAGTAAGCAGCCAGCTGTGCCGGCCATCAGAGTCTATTGCAGCTCCGTTTGGCTTGATTCTGATTACTGGCTTGTAAGAGGCCAGGGAGGTTTCCCTGCGTTGCTGCTGGTTCTCAGGGGCTGCAGTGGACGGACATCAAGGCTGCTGGTACGGGGAACGCGGGTGTGGTGTGCCGGCATTCCCGTGTAGCCAGAGAGACGACAAGAGGGCGTGCTGTGCTGACTGGACTTATGGGAGAGCTGCATGGCTGACTGGACGTTCTCGGGGCCATTTGCTCACCAGCACTGCTGGTTTTCCCCAAAGGCTTCTCCCTCGTGAGTATGGGGCCCTGGGGCAGCTATTTGTTTTGGGAGACCTTATTGGGTGGTGGCCATCTTGGGGAGGACCTCATGGTGGTGGCCATTTTGTTAGTGGCCATGAGGCAGTGGCCATTTTGTTTGAGCATTCGGTGGGCCACATGGTCAGCAGCCATTTTGTTGCTATCACGAGGCTCATTGCAAGTGTCGGCTCCGGTGAGAACAGTTGCAGATTACTGTGCTGGTTGCTGAACTGGGTAGAGTGAGACCTTGAGGCACACAGATCACTACAGTGCCATGACTGATTCCCTTGGTGAAAGTAGCTCTGGGGTGACTTCGGCAGCTCCCTCGAAGAGCTCCAAGAAGAGGAAGGGTTCCCCCCAGGATCCTCGTCCACTGGTGAAGCACAGCCCACCCAGGCAAGGGGGTTCAGGAGATGGGGAGAAGTCCAGGCAGGGAGGCAGAGATAAGGCTCCTCTGTCTTTGGTGAGGTCCCCCTCTCCTAAGGGTGGTTCCACTTTCTCCATCCCCTTCTCTTTCAAGGATTTCTGCATCCCCAAGGGCCAGTTCCATCTCATCCCCACTTTCGGAGGTTGAGGGCAAGGAAGGCGAGTACCATCCGCTTCCACGCATTATACCTGCTCCTGAACCAGGACACAGGCACTCGCTGGCTCCTAGGCCTGGGCGCAGTCATGACATTGATGAATTTGAGGACTTGCCTGATAACATTCAATCTCTTATTCATCGAGCCATTGCACATGGCATAGCCCTCCAGGGTCACCCACCTGACCAGGCGGATGCAGAGCTGTTGGAGGCCAAGTGCAGACATATCCAGGATCCAGTTGCTCGCCCAGACAGAACACAGAGAGAGGTCTCTCCTTCGCTGAGGAGTGAGGTTTCACTCCAGGAAGAGAAGGAACAAAATGAGATGGAGCTTTCTGATGATGAAGGTTTGGCATCGGATTCCCCTGCCTTTGCCGGGTTGTTTCCTCCTAATTTGTTCCATTTCTTGCTTTTTAAAGCCAGGAGCATTGCAGCCGCTGAGATGGAGGAGGGAAACAGAAGGAGAAGGAGGCCAGGACTGAGGTTTGACTTCTAAGGCAGCACCAAAGAAAAAGTGTTTCTTTGTGGAACCCGTGGCATGAAAATAGGAGATCCCTGTACCGAAACTGTTTCTGGATGTCATCCAGAAGCAGTGGGCCAAGCCAGGTACTTCCCTACCCCAGGTGGGAATGACAGACTGTTCTATAATATGGAGCCTGATTTCTCCCAGGCATTACAGGTTCCAGAGGTGGACACTCCTGTAGCTGCTCTGGCTCCTCCAACTCCCATGGTGGTGAGTGATGTGGCCGACAACTTAAAGGCAGAAAATAAGAGGACTGAACTGGCATTGCGTAAGACCTTCCTGGTAGCAACATGGGTGATTAAGGCCACTTCCTCTGCCTCCTTCTTCAATCGTGCCACGCTGATGTGGCTTGAGCAAATGCAGGAGCATGTCCCAGTGCACGATGTGAGGCTGCTTCAGAACATCAGCAAGGTCATGGCTGCAACTCAGTGACCTTGAACGCCGCTAAGTTTGCTTCCGGGGCTCTTTCTTCCTCTGTTTCAGCTAGGCGGATGGTGTGGCTTCGAAATTAACAGGCGGAGGCCAAAGCGAAGTAGAAGCTGACGGTCACATTTCCAACCCCAGGGTAAATGGCCCTTTCAGGGAGGGCAGACACCCCTTCTGCCAGAATAAATGAGCGGGTCTGGACGGCTCCCATTGGTGGCCCATTGGCATTGTTTGCCGACCGATGGGAGAATATTACTTCGGATCTCTGGGTCTTCAATACGGTAAAGTTTGGCCTGTGACTGGAATTCCTATCCGTCCCCTCAAATTCCTTTCGTATGTTTACGTCCTCCAAATGCACACTTAAGAGACAGCTCATGCGACAGGCAATAGACCACCTGATGAGATCCAGGCGGTGGAAGTGGTTTCCCAGGAAGGCCGGGGCAGGGATTTTTATTCCAACCTCTTTGTGGTTCCAAAGTCCTCTGCGGGTTGGAGGGCGATCCTTGACCTTAAAAGGTTGAACCACTACTTAATTTACAAACGGTTTAAGATGGCATCCCTTCGTTTCATTCTGGAAGGTATCAGGGAAGGTGACTCCCTCACTTCCATTGATTTGACAGAGGCTTACCTTCATGTATCTATCCTCCCTGAGCACAGGAAGTTCCTTAGGTTTTCCTATGCTGGTAACCATTACCAGTATAGGGCTCTTCCCTTCAGCCTTGCCTCGGCTCCCAGGACTTCCTGGCAGCCCTGGCTGCTCACCTCAGAATGGTTCACATCACACTTCATTGTTATTTAGATGATATCCTCCTCCAGGCAGAGTCACCAGAGCGGTCCCTTCAAGATCTAGGCCTGACAGTGGAGACCCTGCAGAGGTATGGGTTCTCCGTAAACTTCCAGAAGAGCCACATGCAACCTTCTACCATCCTGTTGCATTTGGGAGCGATCATAGATTCCTCCTCCGGCATGGTGTTCCTGTCCCAGGATTGCAGGGCTAGTCTAGTGAAACTGGTCAACCAGGTACAGAGAGAATGTTGTGTGCCCATAGTCACCTTATCTCAGTTGTTTGGGAAGATGATTTCATGTATAGATCTTGTTCCCTGCTAGAACTCTCCAGTGGTTCTTGCTCCCGTACCAAAGGAGCAAGTGCAGCACCTTGTCTTTTCAAGTTCGAGTACCCCCCCCCCCCATGTGAGACTCTCCCTAAGGTGGTGGGTTTCCCCAGTGCTAGCCAATGGATGTTCAGGGAGCCAGACTGACTTACTCTGACCACGGACGCAAGCCTGTATGACTAGGGGACATTGCTGGAGACACAGCTGGCCCAGGGTCGCTGGTCCCCTCTGGATCTTACACATAACATAAACTGGCTGGAGCTGCGTGTGGCTCATCTGGCCCTTTGACACTTTCAGGCTCTTGTAGAGCAAAGACACGTCCTACTCCTGACGGACAATGTGGCCACGAAGGCGCATGTAAACAGAGCCCTCTGGGTGGAATTTCAGCGCTGGGCCATTGGGCGGAGAAGCACCTGTTGTCCATCAAGGCAGAACACATATCCGGAGACACCAATCACCAAGCAGAGTGGCTCAGCAGAGCCACAGTGGACCAGACTGAGTGGCAGCTGGAACCAGAACTATTAGAAGAGATTTGCAGGAGATTCGGATGGTCAGTGGTGGACCTCTTCACTTGCCCGGAAAACACCCAGCTCCCCAGGTTTTTCACGTGGTTCCCAACTCAGGAAGTGGAGAGGAGCAGTGCCCTACGCAGCAGGTGGCCCCCGGGTTTGCTTTATGCATTTCCCCCACTTCCATTGATTTCAGGGGTGTTGGGGAAGATAGTGAAGGAAGAGGCGGAGGTAATCATGGTCACCCCATACTGGCCACACAGATCTTGGTTCGCGGACCTCTTAGGTCTGTCCATTGTCAAACCCTGGAGAATCCTGCAGGAGAAGATCTTCCTACACCAGGGCATCCTGGTCCATCCGGAGTCTCAATGGCTCCAGTTGACTGCCTGGTATTTGAGAGGGAGATCTTAAGAGAGGCAAGGTTCTCCTCGCGGGTGATACAAACCATCGTAGCTTCCAGATGCCCAGCCATGACCAGGCTTTATAATGCCACGTGGTCCACTTTCTGTACTTGGTGCCATGAGGCGTGTGTGGACCCTTTGCTACCTAACATCCTGGAATTCCTCCAGGATGGGCTCGATAGGGGGTTGGCCCAAAACACACTTTGGAGACAAGTCTCGGCCCTGTCGACTGTCCTGGTCTTGGATGGTCAGGAGAGCCTGGGCCATCATCTGGTGGTGAAGAGATTTCTATGGGGGGTGGCTAACCTTCGGCCCCTGGTAGTTCACAGGTTCCCATCTTGGGATTTGTCCACGGTCCTCCTGGTCCTAGTGGATCCTGCCTTTGAACCACTGAGGACTGTGTCCTTGCAGTTTCTCACTTTAAAGGTGGTCTTCCTAGTTGCCATTACGTCGTCTAGGAGGATTTCGGAGCTAGGTGCCCTCTCTGTCAGGGAGGACCTTTGTATTTTCCAACCTAACATGGTTGTACTGAGGCTTGATCCCGCCTTTATCCCCAAGATAAATTCCTATTTTCATAGAGAGGCAGGAGTTAATTCTACCGGACTTCTGCCCTAACCCCTCTCATAGAAAGGAGAAGTCATGGCACAAGCTGGACATGCGGAGAGTCCTCCGTATTTACATAAAGAGAACGGTGCCCACCAGGACAACAGAGATGTTGTTTGTTTCTTTTCAGCCTTCTGCCATGAGGTCACAGGTGTCCTCCTCGACTATTAGATGCTGGCTGTGAGCTTGTACTGCCAGGACTTATGAGGAGAGAGGCAAACCGGTACCACAGGGGATAACGGCTCATTCGACTAGGAGTGTGGCCACCACAGCCACGTGGCCACTCAGGTCCCAATTGGAGATGTTTGTAGAGCTGTGACGTGCGTTTCCCCATCCTCTTTTATTAAGCATTATAGATTGGATGTGTTTGCGTCGGCAGAGGCATCATTTGGGCGTAGGGTGCTGCAGGGAGTACATGCTCCCTCAGGTGCCACGAACCAGTGAGTTCCCGCCCTAGGACTGCCGCTTTGGTATGTCCCATTCCTGGACCCTCCTGCACCATCAGCTGGAGAAAGAACGTTGATCCTACCTGAACATTTTTTTCAGTCTGGTGCAGGATGGTCCCACCCTAGTTGTAGTTTTTGGTTAGGTCTGTGTCCCCGAGGGCTACTAATGCTGCGGGCAGGACCTGTTCTTCCTTTGTTTCTCTAGTTGGAGCTGTGCCTCGTCGGAATTGGATATCTGCAGGGGAAGCTGGAGACATGGTTTCAATTCTGACTCAAGTCTCTTTGGGCAAATAAGGATTGAACAACCCATTCCTGGACCGTCCTGCGCCACGCTGAGAAGAACGTTCGGGTAGGACCTGGTTGGGGATATCATAATCTATTGTATTTTTAATACAATGAAAAGTATTTACACACCTCACTTGCTATTCATCTTAATGATGCACTTATCTTTCTTGACACTGGAATACACAAATTTAGCAAATGTTCTATCTAGTTTTAAACTGTTCTTCCAAGAAGGCCACTTTTGCTCTAGCAAGAAGTGATACCTTAAAAAAAAAGACTTTTTGATTTTTAAAATAAAATTTCCATAACCTTTTTTTCCCTTCCCACCATCCTGCCATATAGGAATAGATTTGGATCACAAGACAAACTACAAGCCTGTTAGCTCTTTCCTGGAGTGAAGTGGCAGGATATGGCCATCTGTTGTTTGTGGCTTTCTGTATCATATTCTGGGTGCTGGTGCAATTTAATTAGAGAATATTGTTTGTTTTCTGGCTTATTTATAGAGATGTATGGTATCTCAGTGGTGGGATTCAATTTTTTTTACTACCCGTTCTGTGGGCAAGGCTTGGTGGGCGTGGCATGGCTTGGTGGGCGTGGCTTTGTGAGCATTACAGGGGAAGGATACTGTAAAATCTCCATTCCCTCCCCGCTCCAGGGAAAGGATACTGCAAAATCCCCATTCTCTCCTGATCATCTGGGACTCGGGAGGCAGAGAATAGATGGGGACAGGGCCAGTCAAAGGTGGTATTTACCGGTTCTCTGAACTACTCAAAATTTCCACTACCAATTCTTAGAAATGGTCAGAACCTGCTGAATACCACCTCTGGTCTGGATGATACAGTAATCTTAAGAGGTATACATAGTCCTCAATTTACAATCACAATTGACCCCAAAATATCTGTTGCTAAGTGAGGCATTTGTTAAGTGAATTTTGCCCCATTTTACAACCTTTCTTGCCGCAGTTGTTAAGTGATTCACTGCAGATGTAAAGTCAGCGACATGGTTGTTTAGTAAATATGGCTTTCTCAATGACTTTGCTTGTCAGAAGGTCACAAAAGGTGATCACATGACTCCAGGACACTGCAACCATCATAAAAATGACCCTATTGCCAGTTTTGATCAAGGGACCACAGGAATGCTGCAGTGGTTGTAAGTGTGAAAAATGGTCATAAGTCACTTTTTTCATTGCTGTTGTAACTTTGAAGGGCCACTAAATGAATGGTTATACTGTAAGTTGAGGACTACTTGTAGTATAAACCAGCCATACCACTCAGGAGAAAGGATCAAAGTTTTATGGAAAAACACAAGTATGATTGGCATGTTAGACTCAGATGTAGCTGCTGCTTTTCAAGGGTTCTTAGGCTGCTTTTATGTGACGTCCCTGAGCTTTTGGTCTAGAGCAGTTTAAATCATTCAGTTTAAACTGAGCTAAAAAAAAAATCAAAGACCACCACAGAATTTGTCAAGAAGTAGATTAATAAGTGTTTGTTTTAAACAATTGTCTTGGTTTCCGTAGAACCTTGTAAATTATTGTAGATATTATAACTGCATGCTGCATTGTCTCCATTTTCTACAATAATTATAAATGAAATTAAACAGAAGTCTCTTTAACCATTATGAGCGATATCATTGACAGACTTTTGCATTCATTTCTTTTTTTAAAAACTTTTTCTAGATAATTGCCCCTCCAGAACGTAAATACTCTGTTTGGATTAGAGGTTCCGTATCAGCTTCTCTGTCAACTTTCCAGCAAATGTGGATCAGCAAAGATGAATATGAAGAAGCAAGTCCATCCATTGTCCATTGCAAATGCTTTTGAGAAATTTACTATAAGGGGTTCCCTTGTGATTTCTTACTACTTTCTAAGGGAGTGCGGGCGTATTTTAGTTTTTTTCTCCTACACTTCTAAAAATATAATAAATGGTTTTGCCAATTAATTAAGTGTTGTTTTCTGGTGCCTAAAATATGCATCAGATTTTTCATTCCAGTAATAAGCAAAGGGTAACTATGATAATTGGAAAGCTACTTCTTCAAACTCTTCCCCACCCCCAAGAACAAACTGTGCATTAGGAATTTTCCCACCCCTTTTGAGTATTTTGTGTTTTGTGAACAGTTAAGGGTACAATTAGTCCTTGACTTACAAGCTTTCGTTTAGCAACCATTCGAAGTTATGATAAAATTAGTGACTTATTAGGTCCTTGCACTTACAACTGTCATTGCATCCCCACAATCACATGATTACAATTCAGGTGCTTGTCAAGCAGCATATATTTAGGATGGTTGCAATATTACATGGGACCCTGTAATCGCCATTTTTGAGCTTCTTGCATAGCTTTTGAGAAGCAAAGTCAATGGGGGAAGCTGGATTCACTTAATGACTGCATGATTCACTTAACAATTACAGGAATTTGCTTTAAAAATCGAATGCAACTCATTTAGTGCAGCCTGTTTAACAACCAGTTATGACCAATGACCAATTGTGACCATAAGTCAAGAACTATCTGTTAAGGCATCAGGCTAGAAACTGGGAGACCATGAGTTCTAGTCCATGGCACAAAGTCTAATCTAGAATAGAATAACAGAGTTGGAAGGGACCTTGGAGGTCTTCTAGTCCAACCCCCTGCTCAAGCAGGAAACCGTATACCGTTTCAGACAAATCGTTGTTCAATCTCTTCTTTAAAACTTCTAGTGTTGGAGCATTCACAAATTTTGGAGGCAAGTTGGTTCCACTGACTAATTGTTCTAACTATCCGGAAATTTCTTCGTAGTTCTCTCCTTGATTAGTTTCCATCCATTGCTTCTTGTCCACCTTCAAGTGCTTTGGAGAATAGCTTGACCCCCTCTTCTTTGTGGCAAACCCTATTGAAACTTCTAGGTTTATATTAGACTAGTCTAGTCTTAAACTAGGCTTAGTCTAGGCACAAATCCAGCTGGATGACGCCATTTGCTTTCCACCGTAGAAATGGGCAACAGTGAACCATTTCTGAAAAAAACATTGCCAAGAAAACTGCAGGGACCAATACAGGAAGTCTCTGATAATTGGATATGACTGAACAGAAGAAAAAATAACAGGAGGAACAAGCACAACATTTGCTCATACATGAAGAATTTTGTATAGCTGTTCAGGGGAATCTCAGTCATTATTCATAAAAGCCTGTGAACTGAGATGAGACCAGATGACTTGCCCAAGAACAACAGGAGGGGCTATCACAGTTAAACTGATATGACATAATGAAATGCTTGCAAACATCTGACTGTCAGAAAAATGAATCAGAAAATTATTAATAATTAATAAATTCTCTATTAAAATGAAACTGCTTACTTAGAGAAATCACTATATAGAGACAGCTCTGGTCGCACCATCTTCCTATGTTCTGTTCAGGGAAGGAAAATGTTTCTTGGAATTTGTGATTTCGAAAGTAGGCAACACATTTTAGCCTTGAGGTCTCCAATCTAATGGTGAAAATTGGCATTTCTATAATTTATATGAATTCTGACTTGAAACAATGGATACAAAATTTATCACTGAAGTTTTCAGAGTAATTTTTCACGACAGTATTTTATCTATGTTCAGGTATATCTTAAATTAGTCTTAGCTAAGTCAATGAAGGGTTTATGCTTAAAATTTCAGCTAGCCAAAATTTATTTTTTTCCTTGAACTTCCGATCTCATTTCAACTATAGAGGCAAATTAGAGCTCCTGTTCAGGAAATGTTAGCCCCCACACCCCAAAGCACAAATGTCTAAGGAATTCATTAAGAACAACTATTTTCCAAATAATATAGTTTGTTATATGCTTTTGCATTGAAGTTCTATACTATTCCTCCAGGAAGGAAGGTTCTTAGGCTAAGACTCTCCTAAAAAAGTTATAGTTGGGAAGAAATTATCTTTTGTCCTAGTCTAGGTAATAATTAGTATAACTGGAATGGGATCATGTATTCCCAGAGATGAAAGGATCAACTTATTCGCCAAAGCACCTAATAGCCGGACAAGAAATAACGGGTGAAAGAACATTAAAGAGAGAACAACCTAGAACTGAGAAGAAATTTCCTGACAGTGAGAACAATTAATCAGTGGAACAGGTTGTCCCCAGAAATTTTGGTGTTCCATTTTCAAGAAGAGGCTTGGCAGCCTTTTCTCTGAAATGGTATAGGGCAGGTTTTTCAAACTCCAGGCCCGGGGGCCAGATCCGGCCTGCAGGGTACTTAGATCTGGCCTGTTGGGCCATCCTGGAAACTGAAGGGCTGGCCCGTAGTGCTTCTGTCAGCAAAAACAGGTTCCTGAGCTCTGTTTTGGACTGTCACGCCCTCCTGCAACCCTCTGCCTGTGGAAACGGAGCTCAAGTAGAGGGTTGCAGGAAGGTTGCAGGAGGCTGCCAAAAATGGAGCTCAGGAACTCATTTTCGCTGGCAGAGTGCTTGGGGCACCACAGGCAACCCCGACACCAATGACGTCGAGTTGGCCACGTCCACCCCAACCCCCCCAAGGTCAAATACAATCGTGATGTGGCCCTCAATGAAATCGAGTTTGGCTTCCCTGGTATAGGGTCTCCTGCTTGAGCAGGAGGTTGAAGTAGAAAATCTACAAGGTCCCTTCCAACCCTACTATTTTCTGTTCTCTATAAATCCCAGCAACTTCATGATTGGTCGTATAGCCTAGTCCTTCTGGGAATATATTTTGGTAATGTTTGGAGAGCCATACATTTCCCAAACTTGCACTGCATCACTACAATACTGTTCACTTTCTGGTCTCCTTTCACCAGGGATGCATATTAAAATCTTGGAACTTTATGTCTTTGCTTTGGGCTGCCATCATAAGTACCTAGTAAACGTATCTAACATACACAACATTTGAAGGATAGAAACCGCAGCTTTATGTTTTGATCACCAGAGAGCCACAAGAAGTGATGATAGGAAGTCACCAAACTGGCTGACTTTTTTTAGCCTATTTATTTTAGGGGGTGTTTGGATGAGCATAAATCATGAAAGTCTTCGATTCATGAACACGGTTTAGGTTCTTAATTTGTAACCACAAGGAAACCTAGAAAGAATCTGATTGAGGAGAGCTTTTGGATTGTTTCAGTGGCTTTTAGAAATAAGATTCTCAGAAAACAGTAGTTCCATTATTCCAATGTTTAAAGTTACCCTGAAACTTTAAAAAGTGGACCGAATCATACAGTCAGAGTTAGTCATAAGGTCTTTGTTGTGGCCCGGCAGGAGCTGTTGGAGCTGCCGCCAGACTCCGATAGCGAGGGGTCTTATGAGTCAGTCTTGGAGGAGGTGGAGGACCCTGGACAGGGTGTCGACTCCGAGCAGGGTGAGGAGAGACTGGTTGGCCACCAGGTGGCAGCAGAGCATTGGATCAGAGGGAGTGTTCAGGAAAACATTTGGGAGTTGTTTCAGGATGCACGCAGGCGCAGGGCTACTCAGCGTAAAGAACAACGAAGTAACTACAGGAGGTGATTACGAGCAGCTGATCTTGATTAAGATCCTCTCCTGATTATAAAAGGGGCTGTTTGTGCCACGCCCTGGTTGCAGGAGTCAACGTTCTTGTTCACGTTCATGATTCAGAGAAACCAACTTGGAGAAGTGGTTTGCTATGAGAGCTTGTTTGCATTGCCTAGGTTTGTAGTAATTGCTGCCAGAGAGCTTATCTCTTTGTTTATTTTGGGCTTGCAGCCAGCGAGAGCTTGGACTGATTAAAACATTCTTTTGTACATCTGTTGTGGCTTTTGTTCCTGGACGGAGAAGGGGGGGGGTCAGAACAGGTCTTCATACAGGGGAGATTACATTCATGCAGAATTTTCTATTTTCCCTTTCCAGTCCACTAGTGCTCTGAGCAAATGGTTTTGCAATCCAATAAATGCCTGCCTACTCTGAATTGTTAAATTTAACAAGACTTACTCTCATGCAAGTGAATATGGGATTGTGGTTTCTGTGGGTTTTAATTCCGCTGTTAGGCAAAAGTGAAAACTTATACATGAAAATAATATTTCAAAATATTTTATCATAATTATTGATGCCCTTAATGAGTATATAATTAACTATGTAATGCTAATGTGGCTTGCATTAATTGCAAAGCTTTGATTTACATATTAAGTAGGTATAATTAAGCAACCAGATAGGTCTGGTTTAATCTGTTTATGAAAATCATTTAGATACAGTCAGAGAATGCTAATGAATTCGCTTACATTTGAGGTGAAATTCGTAGCAAACCAAAGTGAAGATAAAAATGAGAAGAAACATAAACTTTCATGGCATAACTTTTTATCTCTCAGATTTACCTATCTCATTCAGTTTTCATTATTGCAAAATTACTATTGGTAATTTCCAGATTGTTTTGCATCCAGCACACTCCAATCAAACCCTGTATTCAGATCAGAGCAAGCATTCATGTCATTTAGTTCAGCTAGCAACAACAACAACAACAACAACAACAAACCCCTTGATGTTTATTCAGAAAATATTGGGAAACATCAGAACTGAAACTATAGACCAAAATCAAGTAAAAGCAATGAGAAAAAGCATGAAGAACACATAAGAGATTTAAAAAGGCACATTATCTACACCAAAAGACACAGAATGTTCCAAATCACATGAAACAATATGTCCGTAATTAGCATAGATAGTCCCAAAGAAAATACTTAATATTTTTATGTATATAACAGTTGCATAATAGAGAGGGAAAGTGGGACATTATGTGATTGCTCCTATATTCTGCACATAAAAGGAATAATTAGATGGACAGTGATATGCATCATATAGGCAATGGGAAAGTTTCAACAGTCTGATCCTACAAAAGGAAGAAACACCTGTTTGTTTAGATTTAAACTGTACTGTGGGTGATTCATTGTGACTTAAAAAATCAGGTTATAATCTTTTATTTTAAAAAATAGAATTGCTGTTCTTTTAAAGTTTATACATATGAATTACAACAATAATAGCCACAAAATCATCATTGTCAGTAGTGGTGCCTGCTTCTATGTATAGGGTATGTCCAAAAATGTTATAGATGAAATGATAAATGTAAAACAAATTTTATCTGATAAAATGGAAATGGTATTGAAAGTGGATTTACAACAGACTGACCAAAAGAATGACTTAGAAAGGAATGTTTCACAGTATCTACAAATGACTGGTTTAAAATTTCAAAAGGAAATACTAATTATTAACCAAAAGATGGCAATTAGACAATTATTTCATCTGGATTTACAAAAGAAGCTTGTTAAAGTCTTGAAGAACTTTATGTAATGAGGCAAAGAAAAAATGAAGAGAAATCAATATTGATGGCAAAATTTGAATGAACTAAAGATTAAGCAAAAGGAAGGAGTATAAAATTGGTTTATTTGAGCAAGGTTCAAGCAAGATAGGTTGTTACTTCTCACAACCCTTTGTGGACTTTCTGCTGAGACCAAGAATGAAAAGATGATGCTTTATAGATTTATTTAAAAATAGGAGATATGATATGGGATAAAGAGATAATTATTTGTAACCTTAGGGGAAGTGAAGAATTATTAATTTATTTATACTGTGATGAAGGTTGGAAATTACTTCTTTAGATCTTTTTTCTTTTTCTTTATTCTTACAATTCTCTTTTTTTTTTCATTTCATCTTTTACTCCTTTTTTCTCTCCTCTTTGTTTAACTTTAGATTGTATTAGATTTTACTATTATAATGAACATTTTTAAGGTTCCACCACAAAACCGCGAAGCCCTTATCTGCGCCGACATAAGTGCGGAGGGCAAATCCGTGCCGTCCAAAGCGCTAAGGAAAAACGCGACCCTACCGCGATGACATAATCGCAGAGGGCAAATCCGCGCCTTCCGAAGCACTCAGCACCCTAAACCTAACCCTAAACCTAACCCTAAATCTAACCCTAAACCTAACCCTAAACCTAACCCTAACCCTAAACCTAACCCTAACCCTAAACCTAACCCTAAAGCAAACCCCTAAACCTAATCCTAACCCTTACCTTAATTTAAATCAGCTTTCTGCCGCCGCGCTGTTTTAAAGCGCCCTTCTATCGCCGCGCTGTTGTTGCAGCGGTGATGACGCATGGTGATGACATCGTGGCTTTAGCGACGCGGTTTTATCACCGCTATTTTGACGAGCGCGGTTTTGTCGTGCCACGCATTTTTAATTCTTATTGCAAACCACCCAGGGTCACTTAGATGAGATCATGGGCAATATAGAAATGTGCTAGATACGCACATACAAATTTATTTCTGAAACAGATTCAGTTCAATAGATATTTTACCTTTAAAATTTAAAACATTTGCTTTTTTTCTAAAGGAAGAATCACTAAATAACCTAGAATCCAAGTTATTATCATTTAATATGTAACTCATAGAAAAAGAGAAAATGTACTTAGAAACAACAAAACTTTATGGTTGTTTGTAGCATCCCATAGTCATATGACCCTGATTTATGATGTTTTTGCCAAAAACAGCATTTACTTGCAGTTTTGGGACAAAATGCTCTTTAGAGAAAAATGGGCTCACTTAAAACTGAAGTATTAATTTAATGCTCATTTCAGTCATACTATCTGTAACAAGTGAAAACAGTAAACTAGAAACCAAGAGACTGTGAGTTCCAGTCCTGCTTTAGGCAGGAAAGTCAGCTGGGTAATAGCCAGGCCAATGACTTTCTCTCAGCCCAACCCTCCTTACAGGATGTATTGTTGTGGGGAAAATAGGTGGAGGAGTATTTAGTATGTTCTCCACCTTGAATTATTATTTTTTAAAATATTTTTTTTTATTTTCAAACAAACACAAAACATATAACATAAAAACCTCTTCAACTGTCGATTGGTTACAAGGTCTTTCTGCATCCTTTCCATAGTCATCACTTGAGCTTTATCAAAATTCACATATTGTCAATCAAATATCTTTGTATACATTATTATTATACTTCATTTGTTTGATTATCACTATTGTTTCTTCATTTTAAACAAGGTATTCTAAATATGTATCCATTTATATTATAATGATTCTTTATATCATCTTCAATATATCCAATGATAAAAAAAAATTTATATCCTATTCTAAATCATTCTATTATTTTAGCATTTATAACATTCTCTAATAATTTTAAATTCCATGTTTTTTCCATTATTAGTATCATCAATCTAATATACATATATACAAATTGTTATAACTGTTAAACATCCATTAAGCATAGCAATTATTACATCCTTTTTATATGAAACATATTAAATTTGAAGTAAATTTATATTATGGCATTTCATTACATCATCCTGAAATCATCCAATGATATTACATCTTTATATTCTATTCTATATAGAATTATTTATCTTTTATAAAAAGGTTTTTCAACATCATCTCCATCATCCTCACTTACAGTTTGTATAAAATTTCATATTATCAATCTAGTATATATAAATGCTTTATTATCATTATTAATCATTTATTTGGCTATAGCTATTATTACTTTGTCTTATACATAGTACTCAAAATTTAACTACATTTAACTAAATTTTATTGTGACATTTCATTTCATCATCCTGTATCCTTCCAGAAATAGTGCAGTCCAATATCTCTTGCCATTTGTAGAATCTGTATTCTAAGTATGGACTTACGTGGACTTCTCTTGACAATTTGTTATTCATTGCATATCTGATAAAGATTCGAAACCCTCTATATGTTCCTTTCATCAGCTTGACTTTTGTTATCGCTGGTGCTTCTGCCAAAATTACTCTTATTGTTTCTGCTAAATTTTCTCCCCTTTCTTCATCTATATTTTGATATCTGAAACAGAGTTCCAGTTCATTGATATCTCCTTTCTGTATTTCACACTTATCATTTCCCTCCACTCTCAATTTGCTGACAGTGTCAACAATTTTCTTATCACTTTCATATGTCTCTGTGGTTTTATGAACTTTCATATGTCTCTGTGGTTTTATGAACTCTGTCCTCAAATTTCATGTTGTTTTATAAGTATTCTCAACTCTTCCCTCTGTACTTTCTGTATTTTGATCTATAATTTCAAGTCTCTCAATTATCTCTGTGATTATTAAGACTTTTTGAATTTCTATGATAATTCTTTGCAATGTTAGTCCATTTTCTTCTTCATATTGGGCCATTTTTCCAGGTTATAAACACTGCCACTAAAACATCCAAGGCTTTTGCTAGGTTTCAAACAAATTCAGTAAAGTTTTTCAGCTGAAAGCTTTCTCTTTCCTTCAACGAAACACCTGTATAAACAAGACGTTTTCCACTGACCATTTTAGTAAACAAAGCCAATAGCTTTGTATTATCAGATGTTGCCAAGCCTCTAGTCTCTAGATGGCAATGTTACATCCTTTCCCTCTGTTTTTGCCTCTCTTTCTAAGGTGCGAACTCTGGAAGAGAAGAAAAAAATGTCTAAAGATTACGATCCGGCTGAGCCTTATGAGGAAATAAACTTTTAATCCACAAATACAAAAAATGGAAAAAGTATAGCGAAAGAAGGGGGAAAAAACCAGACCAGTTTAAAAGTAAGAGGCATTTGTAAAAAGTCCATCCATAGAAAACAAACAAAATTAAAATGAAAAAGATAACATGATAGTTTTAAACCAGGGTTAATTCGCCACTTTCTTCCTTCTGTCTTCAATTTTATTTTAACTAAGTCTTTTGGGTTTTCTCTTCTTTAATAATAAGGATTTTTCTCACCATTTTGACACATTGTCTCTCCTATTCTTCCATTTCAGGGGACTGTCCCAACCTTCTGCAGCCATTTTGACTGCTTCTCTTGTAGCCGGAAAAAAGAGCTTTCTCCTGGATCGATGAGGGACTTTGCGATGTCCCTGAGATCAGCAGGACATGCTCTTCTCTATCACCATTCCTTCAGAATGGTTTAGACCCAAAAGGGACCGTCCAGCAACAGAGATATCGACAGCAATCCTGGAGCTCCAAGATTGCATGTCGTGTCGTCGCGACTTCAAGCCCTGCCTCTCCACCTTGAATTATTGATAAAAATTAAATAAATAACTAAAAACCTGGGGCCCCAGTCCTACATTTTCACAATAAGTTGAAATCAACCTAATTCATTATAGTCATGTGATGTCATTTTCTTAAAACCTCCAGGATGTATGTATGTCTCTCTCTCTCCCTCTCCCTCTCCCACTCCCTCTCCCTTTCTCTCTCTTCACTTCAAGTCAATATAACTCCTGGCAACTACCCAGACAGATCCCTGCAGTTTTCTTATCAAGCTTTTCAAAGTGGCTTGCCATTGCATCCTTCTTACGTCTCAGAGAGAGTGATCAAGTTACGCAACTGGCTTTGTGCCTAATGCGGAACTAGAATCTCTAGGTTTGCACCAGGTAACCACCATAACATTCTCTTTGCTTGTCAAGAATGACTAGCAAAGCTGAAAAGTTGACCCAATTTACTTTGGGGGAGCTTCACATTATACTGCAGTTTCCAGCTGCTGTTAAACTTAATTATCAGGCAGAAGAAGACTATCCCTGCTATTTCAAAAGACCGCTTATCTGTGATCAGCTTCCACATGGTTTAAAAGAACATTTCAATGAATCAACAGTATAGGAAGTAAATAATCATAAAGGCGGTCTCCTTTCATGTCTGACCCAAATTCTCCCTGGAAAGTATGATGCAGTTGATTTTAACTCAAAAGATGGCAGGATATTTAAATATTGTTCCTCCGGTCAGATTTCATCAGCAGTTGACTTTCACCTGTTGTGCGAACAGAATGTAATTGATCACTATCAATACTCTGCTTAACCATGAGTAGAAGAGGGTGGTGGAGTGATTTTTCAGATGAAGGCAGGGGAGAGCAGGTGATAGTAAACATCTCCATTTTATACAGCATGCAAAGTTACTGTACTGGATTTAGATTTACTAGGATGGGACAATTTCTTGAGTTTCTAAACAGAGGACGCCCTGAAAGAATAAAGTCTTGTGTATTTTCCAGGAGGTGAATTAGAATTTGAGGAGCATTTGGCAAATTAGGTGTTTGGGGAGGACATGTATCAATACCAATCAAATTTGAGCAGTGTTGAAATGGTCCTTAATGCAAGCTGGAGTTTTCTCCCAGTAAAATACCTATCACAATTCTATTTAATTGTGCATTTATTAGGTTTAGGTTTATATTTTGCCTTTCCTCCAGGAAAGGTTGTTTCCATAATCATCTAGTGAGGTTCTGGAGGTATCTGTGGAACTGAACCTATATTTTCCCCATCTCTGGCTGAAGATCCAGAAATGTGGAGAAATGTGCAGTCCCTGTTCAATAAAGATTTTTGTGATCTGTGTGGGATTACAGACAGAACAAGATAGGTAACTTGTGACTCAGCAGAAGTTTGCTGTGAGTTGAGTAGGGATGCAGGAATAGGGCAGCTGTTGCTCATTAGGGTCGTCTTCTGCAGATAAAAGATGGATGGTGCCACGCCTTAGTTGCAGAAGTCAACATTCGTGGTTCATCGTTCATCGGTCGTGGTTTGTTGTTCGTGAGAGGCACTTGGATAAGTGATTTGCTTTCTGTAACCCTGATTCAAAGAGGCACTTAGATAAGTGATTTGCTTTCTGTAAACCTGGTTTGCTGTAAGAGCTTTTTGTTTTTGCTTTTGCTGTGTAACGTTTTGCCAGAGACTTTATCTACGTTTATTTTTGGGCTCGCAGCCATCTTGAGCCAGGACTGATAAAGATGTTTCCTTTGAAGTTCTGTCTGACTGTCTTTTGTGAACAAGCGAAGAGGGGGGGGGTCAGAACAGGTAACTATATTCTTCAATGATGCACTGCAGTGTATCCCTTAAGGGACCTTTATATTGGTGTGATATACTGTATAGTGGCATGCAGAATAACAGAATAACAGAGTTGGAAAGGACCTTGGAGATTTTCTAGTCCTATCACCTGCTCAGGCAGGAAACCCTATGCCAGTGATGGAGAACCTTTTCGGCACTGAGTGCCCAAACTGGAACGTTCGTGCATGTGCGCATGCTGGAGTGCCAGAAACCCGAACACCAGCTGCATGCTTGTTTTTTGGCCATTTTTCAGGCCATTTTCAGAACATTTTTCGGGCCTGGAAAACAGCCCCCAAACAGCCTGAAAACAGCCCTAAAAAGGCCCCAAACCAGCCCAGAAAATGGCCATTATTGGGCCGTTTTCAGGCCGTGAAGACCAGCTGGCCAGCACGCATGAGGGGCAGCTGGCGATGGCACGCATGCACACAGAGAAGGCTCTGCGTGCCACCTCTGTCGTGCATGCTACAGCCTTAGACCATTTCAGATAAATGATTGTCCAATCTCATCTTAAAAATCTTCAGTGTTGGAGTATCCATAACTTTTAGAGGCAAGACTTTCCACTAATTAATTGTTTTAACTATCAGAAAATTTCTCTGAATTTTAGCTTGCTTCTCTCCTCATTTAGTTTTCTTCAGTTGCTTCTTGTTCTGCATTCGGGTGCATTGGAGAATAGGTTGACCCTGTCTTCTTTGGGGCAGTCCCTTAGACATTGGAACACTTAAAATTAGACTTTAATTTTTTTTTTTAAATAGACTTTTTCCAAAAGTGGTGGATTGGAACAAGTTTGAGATGGGCAGGTAGGTTTCCAAAAAGTAAATAAAGAAATTACCCCTGATTTTTAAATATACATATAGAAAAGTAGAAAGAAAGAAATTCCCCAAGAGCAGCATCCAGGAATGTGAATATATCTGAATGTCTCACCCATTTCACCTTCTCTCTAGCAAAGAAACTTTTTTGTATTCAGAGCTCCTTGTTTTGTAGCTATATTCATCGAACCAACTGGAGCTAAGGTTTGAATGCTTAGAATATAAATCTACATCTGGGCAGCCGATTTCATTTTCTCTATGCAAGGAGCTTGATTATGCTGTGAATATATTACTAAGTAAAACAACATGCAGAATACTATTGAAAATTAAAAGCCTGATATATTTTGAAATACAAATTAAGCCTATGCTGAAAGCAGGGCAAAAGAAATGGAAAAGGAAATCAGGTGACTCAGATCTGATGGATCTCTTTTTCTGCTAAGCATTTCTTTCCCATTTAACTTGTCCTTTGTTCTGCCCTATTAAGTGTTGTGATGTTTCTGATTTGTACATAAGACTCCCTCCACGCCTTAAGAATTTTAGTAACAAACGTAAGCTTTACCTTGGTAAAATAATCTTGCATCCTTCAAGTACCTGTTACACCTTTTTTGCAGCCCCAGGAAGTTTTAGCATCAACCAGTAAGTTACAGTGGCGCAGTGGTTAAATGCAGCACTGCAGGCTACCTCAGCTGACTGCAGTTCAGCAGTTCGGCTGTTCAAATCCCACCAGGCTCAAGGTTGACTCAGCCTTCCATCCTTCCGAGGTGGGTAAAATGAGGACCCAGATTATTGTTGGGGGCAATATGCTGACTCTGTAAACCGCTTAGAGAGGGTTGAAAGCCCTATGAAGCGGTATACAAGTCTAACTATTGTTATTGCTATTACAGTGATGTTCTAACAGGCTTATAGAATTATTTTACTGGAGAAAAACCAAACCAAAATGATCAATGCAAAAATCCGTTAAATATATACAGTAAACAGTATAAAAGTCAACCATTCAAAACAACACAATAATTAATACTCATCACAAACATCATAGGCATCATAATTCAGTCCAGAAAAATCACATTATGATTGCAACACAAAGAAGAGCTGATTGCAAGACACTGGGCACAATGATTGTAATGTGAGCACCACTGAGCATCTTAGAGATGACACCCACAAATGGGACACTACTATTAAAAAGGCTTTCTTTTGGCATTAATGTTACTTCATTTTGTGAGGGACCTTTCAAATGAAGACTTTAAAGTCTTGATAAATCAGTATAGCATAGGATCTCTCTTTCAATCTTTATCTAAGCCATTTAAAGTTTTTATGGTTAAACCAGCATGTTGAGATGGATTTTGAAAAAGGCCATCAGCAAATCACTTGTGTAATTGATTGCATTGGTTAGTTGTCTTCTTCTGGATTAATTACAGTTTCTAGACAATTTTCCAAGTCAACCTTACATAGTATTTTGCCACAGTCGAAGCATGTATCCATTAAGCAGCTTCTGTAATTGTAGACATGTCCAGAAGGTTAATAAGCAGATAGATCCTCACTTAGTCAGTTGTTAGATCATTTAAAGTTTCCGAGATTAAGATCAATAATTTAACCTCATAAACAATTGGCATGCAATTCATTGGAATGGTATGATCCCAAATGTTTAATCTTATTCTTCAGAAGAGGATAAATTATGTTGATTACCCCAGGCTGGGTCCTCTTGATTTGGAATCACTTCTATCAAATCTAGTTGGATCTCTATCTTTTCACTTTTACCCATGCATTGTAAAATCCAGATGATATCAGCCCTTTCGTTAGAGTTTGGGGGGAAAATAGTGTTGAGTGATGTCACAATATTGAGAAAAAAAGGAAGGGAAATTTCATTCATACTGCCTACTAAACAAGCTATCTGTCAGCCCTCCCAGGCAAACCAGACAGGAAAAACAACAAGGTGAACTAATTAATTATAAGGCTACATTAAGCCCGAAGGCATACATTTTCCACCTCCACTTTTAACCAATTGATCCATTATGATGGATCTCTCCTAAGTTTCTTTCTCTAACCATTAAGTGACTGTGGGCTCCTGTCATTCTTATCTAATTATTTCCTAGGTAGCATTTCCCCCTCTTTCCCCAAGCTCTTTCAGACATTCCATTATGCTACCAGTCCAGGGTGGCATGTCTGCACACATTTATTTGAAAAAGAGAAAAGATTCCTTCATTTTTGTATACCACAACAATGGAAGTGCAGCACAGGGTAGCCCAATCTGTTCTGTTGTCAGAGAATGAGTCTGTTGATAGGCAGGCAGAGTCCTGAGCCCCTTTTCTGTGACTTTTTCCAATCTTTTGTTGAATTGGAAAGAATAAAAGGAATCCTGTAGAAAACCAGTAGCAAAGCTCTCCTATAGAGAAAAGAACGTGGCTATGTAGATGGATCCATGTGTATAATGTTGTGCATATTCGATTATTAGAATCTGACAAATTCATCAGTTTTTAAACTCCATTTAATGTTCTTGATGACGGGCTTGATGGAAGTCCCACATGTGTAAAAAAGGGGGAGAATATCTCTGATTTGTGTGTGTTTTTACTGTTTAACTATGAATTCTCCCTAGAACAGTCTCTGAATCATGGTATGATTATTGCTTTCCCTTACTAAGCAATTCAGCAGCAACCCTCAGACAATTTGCATGCTTGCAATGACAGTCAAATCAAGGATTGTGTTACCTTGCACATTTGAAGTACCTGGCTCTGGGTTGTAATAATTTGTGCACACAGCTTGTCCATTTATCTCTGCCAGACACCATTTGCACACTGGTTCCCCCCCTTTTTTCCCTTTGTTTTTCATTTTCTCCAGCCCTCTTGTGAAAAGACTGTTTTAATTGGAGATCATATGCTAAACCAGTAGTCAGTCTCACACTCAGAGTGAGCACTGAATTAACATGACATGACCCAGGGATGCAAAGGGATTTCTTTCATTACCCACATTCTCATGCAGGGGGGGGACATGAGCTGTGTTTCCAGGACAACCACCAACGTGGCAAGCAGACTCAAGAGCAAATTTTCTTGTGAAGGAAATTGGTTCAGACTATCGTCTTTTAAAATGCGTCTGTGAAATACAAATAAAAAGAGGTGTACTTGCAGCACATTGGAAGTGCCTATAGTAGAGTCGGGTAATTCTGAAATCACATTTAAGGATATTTTTACTCCTCCAAACTGTTATAGCATTTAATAGCTTTCTTGTTCAAATGAAAAGAACTTGGACAAAGTTCTTGAATGGCCTCTCTCAATGCCTACCTTTTCTCATGCCTTTTCCTCTGAAGGTTATCTCTAAGGAACAATCATTATCCAGGTTCTTCTTAGGTTCTTTGGTGTCACAGATGATCACCTGGAGTAAAGTCTAAACTCTCTTCTATACAGCAAAGCTCTGAACATTAAATTGTTTCTGTTGTATTAATCAGGGTTGATGTTATCTGACACTTGAGAGTGACAATGTAACCTTTCTCTATTTCTTGTTAAAGGGATAATACTGTAGGTATTGACATTGCTATATCTCCAATAAGCTAAATTTACATATTTGTGTTGATCAAGTTCAGCATTACCTGTCTCTGAGGACAGGTAATGAATTTTGTGAAAGGCTAAACTTTGTCTGTTTCTCCAGAACTCCTGAGCTAAAATACATCTGTAGTTTAAGACCCTTGGAAGCACTAACTGAGTATCACAAGAGCCATCATGGCGATGCCATTCAGGGACTTTTGTTAACTTTGCCCATTTTTGAGGATTTGAGGTTTACTCCTAATTTTTAAGAAATCTGTTTATTTAAAAAAATAAATTATTTCTCAATATTTAGTGTAGAATTTGTGGGAAGATTTAAGAAGACTTTTGGGGAGTGGCATATATTAGACAGATTGGGGCAGGGGGAGAAGGAGGAAGAAGAAGAGGAAGAAGAAGAAGAAAAAGAAGAAATAATAATAATAATAATATTCTGATTAATTCCCAGAAAAACATGCCCATATACATATATTATACATAATTTCATTGAAGAGATAAAAACACACATATCTTTTATGGTACCATGTTGACACCCGAAATAAGCGCTTGGCCTTATTTTCAGAGAGGAGGTCTTATTATTTTTTAGGGGCAGAAGGTGGTGAGCATGATCACCTCATGGCTGCTGCTGTGCTGCAATATTTTTGGAAAGGGCTTTTTTTTTGGAGGGCTTATTTTAGTGCATGTGATCAAAGCCCGATAGTGCTTATTATCCGGGGAGGTCTTATTTTGGGGGAAACAGGATAATAATAAAGAGTTTTAAAGGGGCAGAGATTTGGAAAGAATTTGAGAAGCTACAGTCTGTATTCTTTCTCTACCTTGTTTTTTAAGCCACATACCTTTGTTTTTCTTCAAATATATTATTATGCATTTATCTAGGAGTCTTTATCTTCATTAATAGACATAGATACCACTTAAGCTAATTTGTTCTTCTATTAAGTTTAGGTCTTCTAATATTTATGCATGTGGAAGCAATTTACATAAATGTACATTACGTCCCTGTCCAGGCTTTGCAGAATTTGAAAGACTGAGACTATGGAAAGGTAGATTATGAAGTCCTAGTCTAGGAATGAAATTTTGCTTGTAATGATTCCAGTTAATTCACCTATATCATTAAGTTGGAGTTTTAGTACTAGAATGCATCACTTTAATTGAGTATGATTATGGAGTATTTTAGAATTCCTTGAGTTAATTTGATGAATGCAAAGAAAGACGGCTACCGATTTATAAACATCTTTTATTTCTTTGTGACAAAAATGAGTTTATGTACTGCATATTAACATAGTTTTGAATCTTTGTACTTCTTACCCTGTGAATTTTATCACTTAAGGTTACAGTTTCCTGACTTTTTAGCTTGGCAGCTGTGGTGGAATTCACATTTTTTTTTACCACCGGTTCTGTGGGTGTCTCTTAGTGGGTGTGGCATGGCTTGGTAGGTGTGGCTTTGTGGGCATGAGAGGGGAAGGATACTGTAAAATCTCCATTCTCTCCCTGCTCTAAGGAAAGGATACTGCAAAATTCCCATTCTCTCCTGATCAGCTGGGACTCGGGAGGCAGAGAATAGATGGGGGTGGGGCCAGTCAGAGATGGTATTTACTGGTTCTCCAAACTATTCAAAAATTCTGCTAACCAGTTCTCCAGAACTGGTCAGAACCTGCTGAATACCACTTCTGCTTGGCAGCCTGGTGGAGGGGAGAGGGGAACTGGTCCGTGCAAGCGGTGGGCTGATGTGCACATGCGTGGGGGTGCCAGCCTGCTGCTCATGCAAGTTGAGCTGTGGGTATGTGTGCTGGGCCACCTCTTGCACAAGTTGGGCTATGCCATTTGGCCTGCCATGCCATCGCTCGGCCCGGTTCTGAATAAACTATGGCCCGGTAGTGGGCTACGGCCTTGGGATTGGGGACCCTTGTCTTTGGATCACCTGAGGAAGATCTGAATATGCCTGGTAACATATGTTTTTAGTAAATTCTGAATCTGAAATTAAATAAAGGAATGCTTGTAACATTTTACCAAAAACACTATACATAGTTACATCATTCCCTGCTTACTTTTTCAATCCATTTTCATTCATAAATATGCAAGGCAAAACCCAAAAAGAAGCTTTCAACACTCTGATTGTAAAATTGAGGTCAGCTGTAACCTAATTAAAAAAATATACCACTCCAGTGCCATTTTGCAGGCTGTTCTGAAAAGTTCCTTAACCCTTTCAAGCTGCCTTTTCATAGGCAGAAGTTACGAGGGAAGGTAACGCAGAAAATTATGCCAATAAGTGTTTGTGGTTTGTATTATTTCTTTCTTCAGGAAGACACAGATTTCCAAAACTGAGATGTATCACTGTTGCCAGGTTTTGAGATGAAGGCTGTATCCTGAAAACTGCCTTTTGTTCAGATGATTGAGCTTATCTCTTTAGTATAAAGTATATAACAGAACACTGTTTGGACTAGGGAAACACTCTTCTTGAAGAGAAAAGATGTTTAATAATGAAGGAGGGTCAGATCCTGCCAATATGATTATGACCTAGTTTTGCTTGGTTCTTGGTTCAGTTTGCTTTGGTTCGCTCGGTAAGTTCAAAGACAAAGAAGGTGACAATATTTGAGGGAACTAAAAAGTGGTCTGTGTTACATAATCTGTCTATGTTACCTGTCTATTTTATTCAGCATAAAATTGGGACACAGTTTTCCCAAAGCAGAACTCTTAGACAGTGGAAAGTGAGCCTCTTCTGATCAGCATGTGTTTATACATTACCTTTAAAAACTGACATTTGATCTGACTGGTGTGGTATGATCTAACTGAATCCTATGCAATATTTCAGAATATTGCTCTCATACTAAGTTACAATTTTTCTGTAAGAAACACTGCTGATGAATTAACAGTTTATTAGTTGTACATGAAAGGATTGTGTAGGCAGCACTATAAATCCTGGAACCAGGAATCTTTTTTTAATCTAGATCATGTACAAGTTATTTTGAAAAATAAATTATGCAGTTTGGATGACTTTTCATAAACTGATAAAATGGATCTGTTCTGTTTATTCAAAAAGAATTTTTGTCTCTTCAGTGGAGCCTATTCTGAGATAAAAGTTTGTATAATTGCAGTCTTACTACTGACAACTTTTATTTTGAGATTTTTGTGATCTTTTAATTTAATTTCCCTGAACCAATGAATAGAGATTGCTAATAACAGGAATTTGACAAGAGAATTCAGTAGCAGAAAGAGACAAAGATGTCAGAAGAATGAACAGAGAAACTTTTTTAAGGACTGCATTTTCAGCTACCTAGATTTAAAAACTAATCTGAAATTTTGAATAGCAGCTGATTATAAGGAGTGTGTGGGTTTCTAGAGTGATTATTTCTTGTTGAGGCTGTTGCAGAGACTATAGATGGAATATAAGGAATCATTATTCAAGGAGTGAATTTGTTGGGTAAATACATAGAAATCATAGTAGTTTAGCAATAGAGTTTAAAGATGATAAACAAATTTAAAGACTTGTCTTCTTTATGTTCTCTTTTTAGGCACACTGTTAACAAATTCATGGTATGTCTAAAAAGAGAACAGAAAGAAGACAAATGGATCAGAAATGAAGTCATGTCCTGTAATTCTTCTAGTTGATTAGTATTCTATCCTTAGAACATTTATTATTCTTATACAATTGTATCACAGTGGCCAGTTGTTTCGCCGGATTTGGCATTGGTTACTAGTCGGGCCCCACCCAGGGGCCTAGGACGTCGTAACGTATTTTCATAATATGCGTGCAGATCCAAGCAGTGCGGCTTTTTGCATTTGACTGATGGTGATTTTGTCAATTTTTAACTGTTTTAAATGTAATTCCAGTGCTTTTGGAATAGCACCCAGTGTGCCAATTACCACTGGAATTACCACTGCTGGTTTATGCCATAGTCGTTGAATTTCGATTTTTAAGTCCTGGTATTTTGCTATTTTTTCGTGTTCCTTCTTGGCGACCCTGCTATCACCTGGTATTGCGATGTCTATGATTGTGACCTTATTTTTCTCAACCAGTGTGATATCTGGTGTATTATGCGCCAGTATTTTGTCTTGACCATCTGATTTTCGGTGACTTTTTCAGGCTGATGTTCCCACCAGTTTGTTGCTGTTTTAATATTATAATTTTTGCACAAATTCCAATGGATCATTTGTGCTACTGAATTGTGCCGCAATTTATAATCAGTCTGTGTGATTTTTTTACAGCAGCTGAGTATGTGATCAACAGTTTCATCAGCTTCTTTGCAAAGTCTTCATTTGGCATCATCAGAGGATTTTTCGATTTTGGCCTTAATGGCATTTGTGCGGATAGCTTGTTCTTACGCAGCCAGGATTAGTGACTCTGTTTCTTTGTTTAATGTACCTGTTGTTAACCATAACCAAGTTTGTTCACTGTCCACTTTATCTTTTATTTTTTCCAGAAATTGGCCATGCAATGCTTTGTTCTGCCAACTCTCCATTCTTGATTTTATCACATCTTTTCTGTATTCTTGTTTCATCTGTTGGGTTGTTGTTCTTATTATTATTACTATTATTATTATTATTATTATTATTATTTCATGATGATACTGAAGAATATCAAGTCTATGTGCAGTAAGACATTCATGGTAAGGTGGTGGACAAAGAAAGACCTAAGTGTTTACTACTGATATCTGATTGGTGACAGGCAAAAGTATAAATGTTAATGTCCTCCATATTCTCATCTTGCTATGTATTAAACGTTTTTCTTCATTGATTTAAACTACTCAGCCAGGTTTCAGGTCCTACAATAATTGCAATGACAAGATCAGGGAGGAGTGGTGTCATCATGGTACATAAGATTCTAGCAGAGACAGGAAGCATTTCACTGGAGGTGACTGTATGTGAATGCCCGTTTATGAAATTGGACTGTTCTGATAAACTAAGACTACCTTGATATATTTGGTACCAATCACCTACCTCTCCAGCTGTGTTCCTTTGAAAGATCCTGGATCTTGTTTCAATTGGGGGTCCTTCAAGCTTTAAATATTGAATAAGTTCCAAGATAGCAGCGCACTTGTCACAAGTAATCATGGCTCCAACCCACCCAAGATCAATCTTAGAAAAGATAAAGCATGATGGGAATATAGAGGACATTCACTTCTGTCTTTTGCCACAGACACTTGATTGTCAAACTGCAGATCATGAATGACCTGGATCTTCACTAGACTAGTGAACCTATTGTATCTGCTCTAAGTGCTTAATGGATGCAGAATGCTGGGTAGGGTTAAGGAGGGAAACACTCTTTGAATGTACAGGTAGTTCTTGACTTACAATCATTTGTTTGACAACTGCTTGAAATTATAACAACCCTGGGGAAAAAAATGTCAGATTTGACTGGTCTTTATACTTATGACTATCACAGCATCCCCATAGTCACACAAACATCAGAAAAGAGGACTTTGGACCAAGGAGCAACAGGACTTTGGATCACTGTGCTTTATTAAGACCAGGGTCAACACAGCCGTCTACCAGGAGATTTTGGAGCACGTCATGCTTCCTTCCGCAGATGAGCTTTATGGGGATGCTGACTTCATTTTCCAGCTGCCCACACTGCCAAAAGCACCAAAACCTGGTTCAATGACTGTGGGATTACTGTGCTTGATTGGCCAGCAAACTCGCCTGACCTGAACCCCATAGAGAATCTATGGGGCATTGCCATGAGAAAGATGAGAGACATGAGACAGAAAAATGCAGAAGAGCTGAAAGCCACTATTGAAGCATCCTGGTCTTCCATAACACCTCAGCAGTACCACAGGCTGATAGCTTCCATGCCACGCTGCATTGAGGCAGTAATTGCTGCAAAAGGGGCCCAAACCAAGTACTGAGTACATATGCATGCTTATACTTTTCAGAGGTCCAATATTGTTCTATGTACAATCCTTGTTTTATTGATTGCATGTAATATTCTAATTTTCTGAGATGGTGGATTGGGGGTTTTCATGAGGGGTATGTCATAATCATCAAAATTATGACAAATTACTGCTTGAACTATCTTGCTTTGCATGTAATGAGTCTATCTCATATATTGGTTTCACCTTTTAAGTTGCATTACTGAAATAAATGAACTTTTACACGATATTCTAATTTTTTGAGTTTTACCTGTATAGTTTCATGCAAAAATACTCATCTAGGATATGCATGTATGTATTTGTATTTGTATTTGTATCCCACTTTATTATTTTTATAAATACAAACATATCCAGCACACCTTCCTCCTCCTATTTTCCCACAACAACCATGTGATGTGAGTTGGACTGAGAGACAGTGGCCCAAAACCACCCAGCTGGCTTTCATGCTTGTTATCTAGAAATGCTTGTAAGATGAGAAGACTCTCACTCAACAGTTCATGCTTCATAGTTCTATGATTACTATGACAATATAAATAGTATTTTTATGCAATTTCAAATGGAGAGCTAAATTGGAAATAATACTTTCTGTGCTATTTCCATCATAACATCATCAAGATGGCTAACCATAGTGCATAGTTGATCATGAGCCATAATTAAAATATAATTGCATTCAGGGATAATATCTTTTTCAGAGTCTGAATAAGAATCTAGTATATTGCAGCTGCTTTGGAAATTGAATTTAACTCTAAATGTGTAATTTTTGGGATAGCTTTTTACATAGTGTTGAAATTATGCTAAGTGTACTATGCAGACAGAAGATTCAAAACCATGGCTTCCAACCATGATGATATGCACACAATGCCATCATCATACAAATGCTATCATAACATTGTGGCATCACAACAATTATGTAGGTGATGGTATTTGCATGGTGATTATGACATATATATTCTATCACTTGCTCCCAGCACCTGGAAACACCCATGAAATATGTGAATCGAGACAACACTCTAGGCTGGTTTTACTGTGGAGTTTTTTAAAAAATGAGCTATTGTTTTAATTGAACCACTCACATTAAAAACTCAATAAGTATACTGAGTGTGAAAAAAGCAACGTATCATTATATTGTGTAAAAGGTAACCTTTCTTATAGATTGGTAAATTACAAAGCAGGATAAAACTCACACATTGCAGTGCTGTCAAAATAGTTTGAGAAATGGAACACCAGCTATATTCTCAGCATAATAATAATATTAAAAAATCTTGATGGTCTTGTATCTACTGTATTTGCCCTGAGGTCTATTTACATCTAGCTACTGTGACTGAATTATATAAAAGAAATTTATTTTTTATGTAAGAGGTATATGAAAATATATGCTTCTGTATGGGTGGGTAGGGTATCATTAAATCATGTTCCTCTAAAGAAAACAATTTGCACTTTCAAAATAATAAGGATAGATGAATTTTCCCTAAGCTGGCTACCTTCCAGATGCATAGTTTACTGTGATGTCTTGGTTCAGGCAACATGTTGATTTAGTATAACATACTGAATCAGAAAAATATCTAATAATAAATAATTCTTCCTCATTCTCAAACCTCTGCCTCAAATATTGTATCCAATTCTAGACACCAAGAAGTATTTGGAGAAATTAGAACAGGTTCAAAAAAGGGGGGAATGGCAATGATCAGAGAACTAGAAAGTCTTCCAAGGACTGAAGAAGAAGAGTATATTCTTAGGAAGTCCCCTGGAAGACGGAAGAAGGATATATTTAGTTATGAAGAAAAGGGAGAAAACTTAAGCTTCAATGTTTCGTTTAAATGATTTATTTACCACCAGAATTAATATTGGTAATGTGTATGAATGCCACAAACTCAATATGGAATAGAGATCTTACCAATAAGCTTCAGAAGTATGGATTAACCATTGAGCATTTACATCAATGAGATACGAAGGTAATAATTTCTAATGAAATTACATTACCAGGCTAAAGATCTGCAGAGGGAGCAGACTTTAGTATATAAATACCATGGCTTGAGATGTTCAACAATCAGACTGACCAATTAATTAACAAATTGTAATAGAAATACCAAAGCAGTGCAGGATGTTTGCGATGATTTGTTTTATTTATTTTCTTCACTTGTCTTGGAAGTTGCATCAGTTGTATCTGTTTTAAAAAATTATTCAGTAATCCAAAAACTAATTTATTCCCAAGGAAAGCAATTAATGAAATAAATAAACATTCTTCAAGCTGCTGAACAAACCAAGAATACTGTACCTCTATACTGTGAAATGTTGCTTATTTGATCTGAGAATTGCCAAAAAAATGGGGGGGGTCTTTGACACCTCATTTTAAGGTCAAAAGAAATACAATATACTGAATTTAAACCCTTTTGACATTGATTCACTAATAGAAATAAAATAATGTTCAAAAACCCTGAACAGAATTTAAATAAAGCTATTATCTTCTTTATTAATAACTTTTAGTTACTAATAGGAGTTTGCTATAGGTTGTTTGCAACTATAACAATTCCAATACTAATAATAATTCAAGAGTTTTAGATATAACTAATGCATCTGTGCCAAACTGCAATATTCAAAAGATGTGCTGTCATTTCAGTTTTAAGTAGTTTAAATATCTCCTGTAAATATCTCCTGTAATAATGCAAGTAGCTTAGAGTATGATTTTGCAATCAGCTAATTTAAAATATTTATGCCATTAGTATTACCAGCTGTGGTTTATTACATATTTTTCAATCTGGGATTATCCCAGAATATACATTTGTCATTATGCCACTGTCCTAACATCTGCCAAATGTGTCTTGCAATCTTTGGGGCTGGAAAAATAACACTGTAGTGCTATTATTAAAAGTGGAGCCAAGCTTGCCACATGAAGAAAAGGTCACAAAATATCTTTGTGCCCGTAACTGATTTTCTAATGAGCATCAGCATTCCAAAGGAAAATTGAGACCAAAATATACATCCAGTGATAGAGCTAAAATTCTGAAAAATCAAATAATCCATAGGATAACTGTAGTTTTGATTTTAAAAAATATAAGAGTCTTTCCCATTAAAGATTCTTAATACTGGTATTTGATCATCTACAAAATACAAATTAAAGTATTGAGGCAAGAATAATTTAAAAGAATGTTTACTTTAATTGCATGCCTCTTTCTCTATAAGTTCAGTGAAATATTGAACTATTTCAGTGAAATAGACAGTTAAATATTTCAGGGAACTCTATAAGTTCAGTGAAATATTTAACTGTCTATTTATATTTGTGGTTTAAATTTTATTTGTGGTTAAAAATAAAGTACTAATTTGAAACATTAGTGAAGAAAGTTTCTTTGGCACAGTTATTTCTAAATATGTAATGGATTTTTTAAAAAATTTAAAAAACTGAATTTTTTTCTAATGAACTAACAAGTAATTTTTAAAATCTATTTTTATTAGAATTTTATTAGAATTTACAATAAAATTGAACAAATAAAAATATGAAAAGTAAGAAAAAAGAAGAAATGAATGAAAAAAAGATACAATTATGCCCTTTGGCCTTATGTCAATAAAAAATAATTTTTTTCCTATCCTCTTCATGTCTTTTTTAGCCACCAATGTAACAAATAAATTTTTGAACTTCTGGAAAGTTTGATGTCTCTTCTTTTCCTCTCAATGGCTGAAATAAAAATATTAGTCATGAAACCGACAATTTGTCAGTTTTATTCTTCTCTTCTGCAATGGACAAAGCAAAAAGCCAGTGTCTGTGGGATTTCTTTTCCTTTCTTTTGGAAAGCAACTACAGCAATCCAAACAAGAACAGTGGTTTTTGCTCCTTGATTTCAGGGTTTCAAGGTGTAGAAATGAAATCAACCATGAATCATCTTTTGGTTCCTTTTGAGAACCTGGGATATGAAAACAGAGGTAGAATGGATACATACTTTACTATAGTATGATTTGTTTAGTTTTATCTTAACAAAATTAGTTGCAATGGTGCAAATAAATTTCTTTAAGATGTAGCTAAATACATTTCTGTTCTATTTCTAAATTCACGCAATAGGAAATAAATGATACTGAATTCAGGAAAACATATTAATATTACATATTAAATGCATTCCATAGTTTTGGAGGAAGAGAGAAAAGAAGTCCTTTTGCACATCTCTGAAATCTATATCTTATACAAGGTGTATTCAAAAGGGTACATCTTGCAACTTGTAATAAATGGGAAGGTTGTCCATTGAGACAAAAAAAAATCAATGTAGAAATGCCAGCAATTGGAGAAGATCCAATTATAGTTTTATCCTTTCCAAAGACAGAGGTTAAAGCTTCATTGGCCTCTTGGACTCCATAGAACTAAGAGCAAGCATCCATGTTTACATAGCTCTAATATGTAACTAGTATGGATCTAAGATAACAGATGACAGGCATGGATATTATTCTGCATATAATGTAGTATTCTTTGAAGTGCAATATAATAACACCTTTGATATATAAAAGGCCCCAAGACACTGCTATTTGAACAAATTTACTTTGTACTTAACTGCAGAAAGAATAGAGAAGCGAAGGCAGTGAAATCCATCCTTAAATCTGCATCTTACTAAATTCTATAGATATCTTGAGGTAATTGAGTGAACATTGACACAGCTGTAAACATTGTATAATTCTGCAATTAAATGAGAAACCACAAGTACATAAAACTAGTTAAAGCTATAACAGTTCTTGGCTGCAACAACAGACAAAAAGCATTGAGATCACAGGAAGTGATAGCACTGATTTATACTGTACCTGTCAGATCACACTTGTGTCCATTTCTGGTCACCATGATTCAAAAAAGATGCTGAGGCCTTAGAAAGAGTGCAGAGAAGAGCAACAAAGATGATAAGAGGTCAGAAGGCTACATCATATGATTAGTGGCTAAGGGAGCTAGGTATGGTTAGCCTGGTGATGTGAAGGCTCATGATAGCAGTCTTCAAATACTTAAGGGCAGAGGTGGTATTCAACAGGTTCTGACCAGTTCTGGAGAATCGGTAGTGGAAATTTTGAGTAGTTTGGGGAACCGGTAAATACCACCTCTGACTGGCCCCGCCCCCATCTATTCTCTGCCTCCTGAGTCCCAGCTGATCGGGAGGAAATGAGAATTTAGCAGTAACCTTCCCCTGGAGTGGGAAGGGAATGGAGATTTTACAATATTCTTCCCCTGGGAATGAAGACTTTACAGTATCCTTTCCCTACTATACCCATCAAGCCACGTCCACCAAGCCATGCACAAAGAACTTGTAGTAACATTGTTTGAATCTTACCACTGTTTAAAGGGCTTTTGTATGGGAAATGATGTTTATTTATTTTCCATTTCATCTGAGGACAAGAAGCAATGGGTAGAAGTTTGTCAGAAGGAAATTTCAACCTGGAAATATTTCCTGACAATAAGAACAATTAATTAGTGGAATGGATTACCTCCTGAGTTGTGGATGCTTGAGGTTTTCAAGAAAAGATTGGACAACCATTTGTCTGGGATTCTATAGGGTTTCCTTTCTTGAGCAGGTGTTGAACTAGAAGACCTACAATAGGAGTGTCAAACTGGCTGGATGTGTCATGCACAGGCTCGCCCACCCCAGCTCAGCAAAAGGGGAAAATGTCATGAAACATCATGTGACAGCAATGTGACACAGCGAGTTGACACCTGTGACCTACAAGGACCCTTTCCACTGTGTGATTCTATGACCTACGCTACATGTTATGCAGTGGTCTATATTCCATATTCTAATTAATTTGGATTAAATCTGCAACTAGATATTGATTATTGGAGGAAGACAGAAATTGTTCCACCATTTATTGCATTTTCATGGAATTTGTATAGTATTAAATAGACCTTCCCTACCTTAAGGAGAAGTTTTCCAGTGCAATTACTAAAGGCCTATATCCCATTGCATTTGAAAGCAGTCAATAATAGTTATATATGAAAATATTTCCACTTTAATTGTCATCATTGTTAAATCAGGAATTTCATTCTGTGTTTTTTAGGTTTGAAATGTATATTTATTTTTTTACCCAAAGGACTTCAGACTAATCTCATTTGGTGGGTTTTGTTTGTTTGGGAGAATGGATCATTGCCTAATGTATTAAAGGATTAACGAGCAATAGTTAAATCTCTAAAAATCTCTAAAAATCAGATTTCATATGTAAACCTATAGTGGAAAAAACATCCAATCAGTTTTCCCAGTGGCATGAAAAAAGAACATCTGGTGCCTAAATTAGGAGGAGGAAAGCCTACAGCTGTGTATCCTAAAGAACATATGCCTATATTTTGTACATTATAATGGGTTTTTATTTGTATAGCACTTGGATAAATTTGAGCATCCAAAAATATGAGTTATAAAATGTCCTCATAACTATGTAATCTAAAAAACCCTAAACATTATCCAGCAAATTATTATTATTATTGTGGCTTGAATCAAGAGAAGCCTAGAAATGAATAAGAATAGCACAACTCACTATAATAGCTGTTTTGACTACTTAATTGTATTATTTTAAACATTACTTTTCGTGACAGAGTCTGAGAATCAATCAAAGGAGAGCAGAATCACTTTTCTCACTGTAAACCCAGGATTTATAGTATTATATCATTAAGATAATCCCTGGAAATATTTAAAAACGATCTGCCAATCCCCTTTTTATTTAATAGTAATCATATATACTGGTTATATTCAATTCTAATTAGAGTGTTTTAGAGTTTTCCCTTGATATGAATTTTATAGGTTCTCAGGATTTTGATATAAAACATAACACACCAGACTTTGCTTGTAATTTTTATTTATTTTTTATTTATCAAACATATGAAGACAAGCCTTATTCTTTTTCCTCTCTTCCCAGCATAGTTAATAGTAACAGCAAAACAATCATCAATAGCCTAAATTAGATGTATATTCCCAGGCATTTTAAATCAAGTTATTTCTGTAGTTGTGCAACTAAGACTTCCTGAATCTAATAAAGTCAAATAGTTCTGGATAATCAATATCCAACCTTCCCTTTCTGGGAAATTATCTTAATAGTCAGGGTTTCAGCTTAAGAAAACTTTGGGGAGGGAGGAGCCAAGGTCGCGACGATATGGTCATGCGGTCTCGATGCTCTGAGACCGCAGGCAATACTTTTGTCACTGGGTGGTCCAAACGGACCTAAACCTGAAGAGATGATGAACAGGAAGAATACGTCTTGCTGATCTTGGGGATATCGGAAAATTCCTGAAAGAAGCAAGAAAAGTTCTTCAAGCCGGCAGTAAAAAATCCAGCCAAGGCTAATGAAGTCGGGGCAGCTCCAAAATGGAAGGATACAGAAAGTGAAAGTGTTTTCAGCTGGTGAGGAACTTTTATTGTTTTAAAAAGAGTCTGCCTATAAAAACTTAAAAATTAATTTAAGTTGAAGAATAGAAGAGTCAAGCGGTGGAATTAAATTTGGAATGGTTTTGGACAGTGGTTTATTTTTTAAATGCGATCTTTATGGATGGAATTTATACAAGCCTTTTGAAATGGATGGATTCAGTTTTCTTCTTCCATCTTCTATTTATGATTTTCTGTAATTTATAGGCTAAAGTCTTCCTCTTTCATTGCTGTGGGTATTTTTCTAATTCATTTAAAGATTGGACTCTTTTTTCTAACTTGAAATACAAGTTACAAAGATACAAAAATGAAAGTTTCTAACATTGTTACTGCTGCTCGAAGGCTGGGAGGCTTTTGTTCTTCCACATGTTGTTTTTGACTTGGCGCCATAAGGCTTTACTCCTAAGCTACAAAGTGCAAATAACATCCTTTGTGAATCTATGCTTTAATCTTATTAACCTTCTAAGCCAGAGCAGCTGTGTTTGTTAGAATGGCAAATTTGCAAAAGATACTTTCAGAAATACAGAAGTTATCAAATATATATGAAAGAATAGATCAAAAGCTGGAATATTTAGAGCACATAACAATAAAACATGATGAAAAAATTGAGGATATTTATCAAGTGCAAGACAGGGTGATTGAAACTCAAAAAACTGAAGTAGAAAATGAATATAAAGAAATTAAACCTGCTGATATTGATGGCAATTGGTTTGTTCCTGAAAATGGAAAGAATGGAATACTGAAAGAGGAAGTAAACAGAGAGGAATTCTATTTCAGAGGACAGGATATAGAAGAGGAAAAAATTAAAGAATTTATGGACTCAAAGAAAGAAATTCTACTAGCAAAAGTATTGATAACACTGCTGACAATCAAAGACAAGCTAAATAAGGAAACAGAAAGAGGGCATCAAGATTATAAGAGATTCTACAAGCAAAGAGTTGCTAAGAAAAGTCCATACAAAGCTGCTCAAGAAGATGATTAGAGGATACCACAAATGGCAGAAAGATATGAAATTGTTTTGTTATTGGAAAGATACAGGTTGATAGATGGAAGAATATAGTTATAGTTAGTTATAGTTTATTAGTCTTGTATGCCGCCCACTCCCGGAGGACTCCGGGCGGCTTACAATAAAAAGGGGAAAGGGAATAAATAAGACAAACAACAATTTAAAATACAACAACATTCATAGTTACCGTGGGGCTGGATACTTCAACAGCCCCCGGCCTGACGGAGCAGCCAGGACTTAGTGGCTTTACGGAAGGCCTGGAGGCTCGTAAGGGTCCGGATCTCCACGGGGAGCTCATTCCAGAGGGCCGGAGCTGCAACAGAGAAGGCTCTCCTCCGGGGGGTCGCCAGCCAACATTGGCTGGCAGATGGGATACGGAGAAGGCCTAGTCTGTGCGATCGAATCGGTTTTTGGGAGGTAATTGGCAAGAGGCAGTCTCTCAGGTACCCAGGTCCGATGCCATGAAGGGCTTTATAAGTAACGACTAGCACCTTGAAGCGTGTCCGGAGACCAATGGGCAGCCAGTGCAGCTCCCGGAGGATAGGTGTAACGTGGGTGTACCTCTCTGTAAGTTGTGTACCTATAATTTAAAACTAGTTAAACCTAGTGAAATTTATTGATAATAGATATAGCTTAAATAAATAACTGATAATGTTACTAATATATACAATGTGTAGTGTTATGATGAGTATAATTGGATATGAATATTGAATGGTACCTATGTAAGGAAGATTAGCAATAGTCCCGTTTGTAATTGTAGCTCTTGGAGCAAAACCTAAAGGGCTACCTCGCTATTTGGAAATTCTAAATTTATCAGACTTGAACATTCTGATTCTACAAAAAACCACCCTGCTTGGAACAGCTTATATCCTTCGACATTACCTTAACAGTTCCTAGGTCCTTGGTTAGGACTCGAGCTGTTGAGCTACCAAACAACCCCAAAGGCTGTGAATCTCACCAAAGATTAACCACATAATAATTAAAAATTAAAGTTTTGATTATTAGGGGGAAAATGTTATGATACAGGATATAGTCAAATAAAGGAGGGATAAGAATAACAATGCATATATAGATATGGGTATAACATAAGGAAACTGGATGTAAACTTTAAACAGTGATTTGAAAAGGAGGATTAGAAAACCTTGTTATTAAATATTATGGATGTTTATCTAACTGGAAAGATACAGGCTGATAAATGAAAATGTTTAATCTAAAACTAGTTGGACTTAGTGAAATTTAGTGACAATAGATATGGTTAAATAAACTTTTGAAAATGATAATAATGTATACATATGTATTGGTATAACAAGTAGTAATTGGATATGAATATTGAATGGTACCTATGAAAGGAAGATGAGAAATGGTTTGGTTACATATAAAGATTGATAACAAAGAATTAAATTATGATAATAGATATAGTCAAATAAAGGACAGATAATGATAACAATGTATATATAGGTATGGATACAACATGGGGAATTGGATGTAAATTGTAAACAGTGATTTGGAAAGGAAGATTAGAAACCTTTGTTACTAAATGTTATTGATGTTTAGCTAGAATAGGCCATAAGGAATAGTGCTATTGGGATACTAGGAATAGCAAATGAGATGCTAGTATGTGGTTATGTCTTGAGTTTTGGTATGTTTTATGATGAAGGATGTTTAAACAATTATAGTCAAACGAGAATAGGGGTAGGATGATGGTAATATGTACAAATATATTTGATTTAAAATACTAGAATTAATATGAATCATGGGTGACTGAAAGAAACGCACAAATTTTTTTTGTAACCAACTGATACACTTTCTACAGTATGTAAAGAAAGAGGATTTTTTGTGTTGTGTCTGTTTTGAAAGCTAAAAATAAAAAAAACTTTTATTAAAAAAAAGAAAGCTTTGGAAGAAACCATATTATCTGAGCCTTTTTCAGTCATGTTTCAGAAAAGGTCACAGTACAAAACAGCATTGATTGCATTTGTTGATGGCCTCTGGTAGAGCCAGGATGGTGTGGTGCAAGTGATCTCATTCTCTCAATGGTTTTTGATACCATCAATCCTTTAGGACTAACTATGGGGACTAAGACTGGGAACATAGTGTTGTGGTGATTCTCCTCCTTACTCCATGGCTGGTTACAGTCAGTGCTGACAGGGAGGAAAAAACCAAACCTTAAATCTCATGTACTTTATATGAAGCTACTGGATGAGTTCATCAGTCAACACAGGTCCAGGTATCAACAACGTGACAATGATGGTCAGTTGTTATATTTGATTACTGGTTGATCAACTGATAATGTCAAGGTCTTGTTCAAAGATTTAGAGGCTGTCAGGGTGTGGAGTGGGAGGAAGAGGCTTAATTTCAATCTTGATGGACTGAGTGGCTATGGTTCAGCATTTATCTGATACTGGGGATTTTTAAAATCATTATTTCTGAACAGGGGTTGTGTTTTTCCAAGAACTGATATATAATTTGGGGATCTCCCTGGATTCATGGTTCCTGTTCAAAAAGTGGTAATAGTAAGGAAAACTTTAGTAATAGCTGATGCATCAATTTCCTGGATTGTGAGTTTATTCTCACAGTCACCTCTCCCTTAGTCATTATTGAAATATGTTTTACACGGCTACTCTTGAAGACCATGCAGAAGGTGCAGCTGGTCCAGAATAGAGTGGCAAAAACAGTGATAGGAATTATTTTGTATGTATGTATAATGCCTTTGATACACAAGCTATACTGGCTACCAGTAAGCTTCTGGGCCAGTTCGAGGTAGTAAGTGTTGTCCACTATAAACTCTTCATGCCACAGAACTTGGTTATCTGAGACACTGTCTTTCCGCCATTGTTCCTGCCCATAAATATCCAGCCCCCCGGAGACTGTGATTGTTGTATATTTTAATGTTGTTTGTGTATTATTCCCCCTCCCTTGTTTTATTGTAAGCCGCCCGGAGTCCTTCGGGAGTGGGCGGCATACAAATCAATAAAACTATAAACTAACTATAACTATATAAAATCTCTGTAAGTTGTGACAGTAAACTTACTTCATGTCCAATTGTTAAGGCAAAACCATCTAGTGGACCCAGGAAGTTATTCATCACACTGCTTGCCCTCTGGAATAGCATCTACCCAGAAATTTGAGAACCGGACTTTTTCCCCAGGCCTTGAATAGAATAGAGTATGTGTCCACCCAGAGTAATCTATCTGGATTTGTTTACGGTACATATCTGTTCCCTTTGTTATTATTGGCAATGATACTTTTGGCCTAATGCTGCTCAGAATTTCTGTCGACTTGGGCAGTCTTAGAAACCTAAACAAACTAATAAACAAGTAAATATATTTGTACAATAGCCCAGGGTGTTGGCTAAATATAAATATTGTTACATGCTCCATCCCTGTTTACTACTTTCCCCACTTTCCATTCAGCTGAGTCCAATTCTCAGAGAGTGCCTGCAGTTTTCATGGCAATTCTTTTGGGTTTGGAAATGCTGCCTTTAATGACATTTTTAAAATTTCCTTCAGCTACTCATGGAAAATAGATTTGTTCCAGAAAGGTCCTCTTGGCCATTGAGAGGTTCTTTTTACCCTTGCCACTCATGATAACGTGAGTTTGCCCTAGCTTCTCCCTGAAAGGGCAATAAGCCTTCAACAAACAATGCTGCTGAATCTATTTTGGTTTGTGACCAACATGCCTCCATCTCCCCTCCTTCATTGCAGAATAGTTTGCATGTTTGCATCCTCAAATCCTAAAAGTTGAATGTGGTATTATTTAATCAGAAATAAAAGCATTTATGCCTTCTGTTAAATGCACATATTTTAATAATATTTTAATAATTACTAGGACCTGCTTTCTCATGAGTCAAGGAGTTGATGACAGATGCTAATGAGAATATTTGCAAGCTCTAAAACATCTTTCTCACCTTCAAACCTGGATCATTGCACATTCCTAATAAATGCAATGAGATTAAAATTATAAAGATACTCTATGCTATTGCTTGCCAGCTATATTTTTTTCATTTCCTTTTACCTAGAATTGTAATATCTTCCATCATAACTTGTCCTATAGCCAAAGTATCTGCTTTTGAGGTGTATAGCTCAAAAAGAATTGCCTCGAACTGCGAGATGGCTGGCATATAAATTTAATAAATAATAAATAAATATAGATCAAACTGTGGTTACCTAAATATATGTTTTATAAATAGAAATTATGTAGGTGATATGAATAATGTAGTTTTTACCAGTAAATTTTCTGGCTTCCTTGACTTTCTAAACAGAATTATATCACAGATATATGGAACAAATGGGAGGAAATTTGGAGATTAATCATGTATTTCTAATGAATTATGATATAAAATGTTGATTATTTTGGAAAAGATGCTATTATACTAGCATTTCTATATGCTTTCTAAATATATATGTTTACATATACATATTTTAAAAATAAGATTTTACTTCCACATCACACATTTTTTGCAGAAATGTGCATGCAGAAATTATACATTTTACTTAAAATTTCAGATTTTTTAAAAGTGAGGTACTTGTGTTAAAAGAACTAAATGTGTTTGCTTTTAATATTCTTTTAGTGCTTTTATGATGGAAATATTAGTACTATGAACAATAACTGAGAAGATTGGAATTTTGCCAGTAGCGGATGAAAATTGAATTGCTTTCATGCTGTCTGCTATGGAGTACAATTGAAGAAAAATGATATTTATTTCCTATAATTTTTGTGGCATAAAATGACAAGTTAAAATTATTCTAATAGAAAAAGCCTCAATAGCTCATCTATTTTTCATTTCTTGCGAGAAAAAGGAAAAAGGCAACTATACAAAAATAAAAATTGAATTGAGTGTTCATCTAAAATAATACTGAAATATTCTAAATGTACACAAATGAACCATTATTTTACAATAAAATATATATTGAATAAGAGCCGAGGTGGCGCAGTGGTTAGGGTGCAGTACTGCAGGCCACTTCAGCTGACTGTTATCTGCAGTTCAGCGGTTCTAATCTCACTGGCTCAAGGTTGACTCAGCCTTCCATCCTTCCGAGGTGGGTGAAATGAGGACCCAGACTGTGGGGGCGATATATTGACTCTGTAAACTGCTTAGAGAGGGCTGAAAGCCCTATGAAGCGGTATATAAGTCTAACTGCTATTGCTATTGCTATGTGTTATTTCTGGAGTAATAAAATAATATAAAGTGTTTATATTTTACTGAAATAGTCCCCTAGGGGGAGCTATACCATGTGGTAATGGCGGAGGGAAGGAATATGTAAATGCTTGAGAGGAGAACAATGAACTGTAAGAGGAGTGGCTATGAATTGAGCGGGAAAAATGTGATTGCTTGATTGGCCAGAAGGATGCCAAGGGCTAATTGGTTAAAAATTGTATTCCCAAATAAGGTAAAAGATAGGGCAATTATTGTCTCTGATTGGTCTGTAACCACCCTCGTCAGGCTAGCTGACCAGGAGTAGGAGGAGTTAGGGAGGGTATAACTATTGTTTCACTTTCGAATTTGGTGTGGCTCTCCTTTGTGACTCAGGTGAAGTCAGGGTGAGACCCACCAACGCTTTGCAAACCGTTTTCAAATTAACTCTGATTTTTGGATAATAAAAAGGAATTTTATTCTTCTACCCCGAACCTCGTCTCTAGAATTCTTTTAAAATTCTACAAACAAATTGGGGGCTCGTCCGGGATCCAATCTGCGCTGGAACTCTGAGGGATTCTCCTCAGGTGCACCCCTTTCCTTTTTGAAAGGAGAAGAATCACCCAGAGGACTGCGCAGCTCTTGGAAGCCCGTAAAAATTGTGCGATAGACGAGCAGTAGGGGGGGTTGAATAAAGGGAAAGAGGTTGAATAAAGAGGAAAAGCCGGCTTGGAGATCGACCGGGAAACATCTGTGCACAGAACCCTGGTGAGTACCTGGTAAAGACACCAGAACACAAGACCCAGGGCGGTCAGGGAGTGTGTGGATGTGAGAACTAGCAAAGGGGCCGGGTGGAAGTCCTTTTGAGGAATCTCAGGGGAGATTCGCAGGACGGAATGAGTGATGGGGATATTGTGAATATCCGGAGACGGTGACGTGTGGAATTGAAAGGAATTGCTGGGAGGGACACAGGAGCACATACTCAAGGGAAGGCTACCTACCCATAAGAGAGATGGGGGGTAATACAAAGTCGACTGAGTCAGGGAAAAAGTGTGTTAAAAGGATTCAGAAAAACCCCAAACTGAAAATCAACCCGAATGGCCCTTTGGGCAGAATATTGGCTGGATGGGGATCCCCGCCCTATAACCGGGAGATTTTGAGTTTGAGGTTGAACAAAGAAGATATGGTTAATTTATGTTGTTTTATATAGTGGAAAAATGATAATGTTGAGTGGCCACGAGATGGCGCTGTAAAATTACTTTCAATGCCGTAATCTGTATGATTACGTGAAACAAAAGGGAGGTTTGTAGGGGAAATGAGCTAGCAAACGTGAGGAAAGATTTAACAAGGCAGATGGAGGAAGAGGAACTAATTAGACAGCCTCCTTTGGATTCCACACAAGAAGGAGAACAAATTAAGCAATTCCCCTTAAGGGAAACCCCGAACAGAAATGATCCCAATGGGATTCCGATCATAACATATGTACATGAACCCTTGCGATCGTCCGAAGTACGGGCATTTAAGAAAGAAATGAAAAGTTTTGTTGAAGATCCCCTGACCGTAAGCGATCAGTTGGATGCCCTATTAGGACCTAACGTTTATACCTGGGATGAAATGCAAAATATAATGAGAACTTTGTTTAGCCCAGAGGAAAGAAATTTAATTAGGACAGCTGCAATGGCAATTTGGGAAAGGGAGAATCCGGGAGTACAAGGAAATCAAATCAGAGGGGACATTAAATACCCATTAGTAAGGCCAAATTGGAATAATAATGATGCAGAGGGAAGACAGAATATGATGGATTTGAGATCAATAATCATAAAAGGAATGAAAGAAGCTATTCCACAAGCACAAAACATGACCAAAGCAGTAAATATAAATCAAGGGAAAGATGAGGACCCGGTGATAGATTTGCAGCGTCTTAAAGACGGAATGCGGAAATACGCTGGGGTAGATCCGGACAATGCTCTAAATATCCAATTGGTGAAAATCCAGTTTGTTACCAAAGCCTGGCCGGATATTGCTAAGAAGTTACAAAAGAGAGAAAATTGGACCACAGAAGCTATGAAGGTTCTGTTAAGAGAAGCACAAAAGGTTTATGTAAACAGGGAGGAGGAGGTAGTGTTCTGAGAACACCCCTCCAGTGTATGTTGAAGAATTTTAAGAAGGCATATAATGGGGATCATGGGGACCCCCCATCAACCCAGGCTAATTTAAAAATATTTTGTGAGTCAGAATGGCCCACTTTTGGTGTAGGATGGCCCCCAGAGGGAACTCTGGATCCTAGGGTTATAAGCTTAGTCCATCAAGTTGTAACAAACTCAGGAACTGGCCACCATCAGGTGAACTGAAGAGAAGTTCTACCTGAGTTTCTTCCCCAAAGCGATTAAGAAGTCCACAGGGACATGTTAGAAAGCTGTTAATAGTTGTCTTTTAAAAGAAAAGTAGAGCTCGAGCCCCACCCAGATGCAAATGATGTGTTAATAAAATATCTATATATATCTTGCTCTTTAAAACTATGCCAGCGTTCTGCTGGGAGAGCTAAGAGTTTGGACCTTTAAAACTATGCCAGCGCTCAGCTGGGAGGTCCAATCTAGAACCCTGGCCAAGCAATGTGTGGACAAACATCCCTATACATTGTCTCTATAAATCTTGACCTTTAAAATTATGCCAGCGTTGCTGGGAGATCAAGATAGAAATGGAACACCCCAGGGCAGAGACAGGTATTAACAATTTAGTGCTTAAAGAGATAGAACAATGGGTGTAACTTCGAGCAAAAGTAAGAAAGTTAGCAGATAATAAGGTAAAGCCTGACTGAATGGGAAGACCTAGGTAATTGGACTTGATTAATTTGATATAATGTCTGTTTAAAAAAAAAAATAAAAAAATTATTAGGCGTGCATCTATACTAATAACATGTAGAATTGAATGGCGTTGAATTGATTGTGATATGTTTAACCAAGCTAGCAGAATAAATAAGCTTATCAGCTTGGGCTTGAAGCTATGGGGGAGGGGAGAGTAGTTAGGATTTAAACTGCTCTCTCTGAGTTTCTCAGCTGCTTGGAGAATGAGCCATAAGTTCTCCAAGGAAAGAAATTTGAAGATTTAAAGTGACAGGACCTCCCCCAGGCCTGAAAGTGTTGTTTCATGGTATGTGTGCATGTGTGTGTGTAATCATTTTCAGACCTGGAGGGAAGTTGAGATTTCTTAATAATAGAAAAAGGAGCTCATTGGCTTATGTACAGCTCCCTGAAATAATTATAATAATTGCTTTGTATGAAAGAAGAATGAAATGGGATATTTGTATGTGAAATTAATCTAAACAAGCAGTCTGATTGCAGTGCAAATGTATGTCATGGTAAAAGTTGATATGAATGCACTATAAAGAAACAGTAAGCTGCAAGATTGTTTAATGGTATGTGCATGTATGCTTGTGTGTTATCATTTCCAAACCTGAAAGGAGGGTGAGATCCTCTAATAAATAAAATGAAGCTTGGTGGCTTGTGAAAAAGCTTCCTGAAATAATTATAATGATTGGTTGGCTTGAGCAAGCATGATTGCAGTATGAATGTATATGTCCCCGAAAGTGATAACTGAAGAGATCCAAAGACCTGTGATCGCCTGCGTGAACCCCCCCCTCTTTTCCCCCTGAGTCATTCTTTGGAGGAAAATAGGAGAGGTGGGGAGAGAGTGTATGTATGTGTTTGAGTGAACGAAAGCTCTCCGGTGAGGGAATTGTGCCTATTTAGGGAAGTAGGTGAGTTATTGCAAACATGATTAATCAAAGATAAGTATGGGGACAGGTTGGACAGTAGAGAGTAACGAGAAAGTGATAAAAGAGTGGGAGAGAGGGAGAAAGAAAAAGAGTGAAAGAGACAGAAAGAGACAGAGGACAGAATTGTTGCCTATAGCTTTCTGCCCACCCCCAGCTAATGGGCCATTAAGATGGCCCGGCTAGCTCACTTTACATAATAAAGACTTCTCCTCACTGCAACTGTAGGGGGAAGGGATATTACTCAACTGACCACAAGGCATCTGAGAACTCATCACAGCCTAGATGAGAGAGAAGAATGGAAAAGAAAGAAAAAGAGTGAGAAAATCACAATGGGAGGGGCGCTAATTGTAAGCAGCCCACACCAAGTGAGAACACAGTTGAGACAGAAAGCTGGGAGGTGGTTGACTGATTCAAGGTTGTTGAAATATGAGGGTATGTTGCTGGATCATGCTGACCTAGTTCTAACAACGGACTCGACATTGAATCCAGCATAGTTCCTCAATAAAACTAATTCATCAGGAGGTGAAGAAATTGAACATTGGTGTAGTGAAATAGTGGATTTAGAAACAAAAATTAGGCCGGATTTACAGGATATCCCTTTGGAAAAGGGAGAAAGATGGTACATTGATGGTTCTTCACGAGTGGTGGAGGGGAAAAGGCAAAATGGGTACGCTATAATTCAGGAGGGCACGTGGGCTCTTTTGGAAGGGAGGAGGTTGCCAAACCATTGGTCTGCACAGGCAGCTGAATTATATGCCTTGAAAAGAGCTCTCATATTGGGGGGAAAATCAAATTTAACGATTTACACCGACTCTAAGTACGCCTTTGGAGTGGTGCAAACCTTTGGGAAAATCTGGAAGGAAAGGGGGAAGGAATAGAGTTGCAGTGGTGCATTTAAGGGCACATCAAAGAGGGGATGAAATAGAGAAACAGGGAAATAGGCTGGCAGACCAGGAGGCTAAAGAAGCAGGCATGAATGAAGTCATTGAACAGATCAAAGTTATGATTCCCCATGTGTATGAAGTGAAAGAAGTACCAATTTTTAATGAGAAGGAGGAGAATAAAATTAAACAAATGGGGGGAAAGAAGGATGAAGAGGGGAAATGGTGGTTACCAGATGGGAGACAAATCCTCAATTACTCCCTAATGAGACAAATCTTTGAGAGATTACATGAGGGGAGCCATTGGGGAACTCAGGCTTTGATTGATGAAGTACTAAAGAAATATGCAGGAATAAAAGTTTATACTGCCGCGCAACAAGTGACCCAAAAATGTATAATTTGTCAGAGGGTAAATCAAAACCAATTAAGGGAAAAACAAAGAGGATGGAGGCCTTTAGCGCTTTATCCTTTTCAAAATATACAAATAGACTTTACTGAAATGCCACAGGTGGGAAGATATAAATATTTGTTGGTTATTATAGATCATTTAACGGGGTGGGTGGAAGCCTACCCATGTTTTGATGAAACTGCTAGAACTGTTGTCAGATTAATCTTAGAGCATATTATACCAAGATATGGAGTGGTTCAGAGAATCGATAGTGATCAGGGAAGACATTTCACGGGGAAGATTACTCAAGGAATTGCTAATGTATTGGGAATTAAGTGGGACCTGCATAGCCCGTGGCATCCGCCCTCTAGTGGAAAGGTGGAGAATGGAATGCCACTAAGGAATGCTGGGATACGAATGGGGAATTTACCTAGTAAAGACCAAGGGTTGATACAATACTTGCAAATACTGTCCCAGACTTTTGATTCTTTCAGAAAAGCAGGCTATTTAATACAGACTCCTCCATTGAGCTTCAAAGTACATTCCATTGAAGTGGGAGACCAGGTGTGGATAAAGACTTGGAAGGACGATTCCCTAAAGCCAAAGTGGGATGGACCATTCCTGGTGTTGCTGACCACAGACACTGCCATCCGGACGAAAGAAGTCTGGACCCACTACACCAGAGCGAAGAGAGCCAACTTGGAGGAGTCGGAAACATGGAAAGCCCTTCAAAAAGAACCCTTGAAACTGGTGTTAAAAAAAAAAAAAAAAAAAAAAAAAAAAAACAGTGACTTATATCCTTTTGAATATAACCCTAGTGGCGGTTGGGGGAAAGTTATGGATTGAACCGCCTAGAATCTTTGAACCTGATGGAACTTGGACACAAATTCGGTGTTATAATGACAAGGAGAGTGAGTGTTTTCCCATGAATTGGATCTTTGAACCCAAAATTTGGTGGTATGAATCTAAGTTACAACCAAACTGGCAACAAGTAGGTCAGGAGGAAAGTTGGATAGTGGTAACACAAAAGAGAGGGGGTAAGTGTCAAACCACTCTATATTTGCAAATAAACCTAGAGACTATAGGAAGATATACTTGTACAATGTGGGAGGAGAAAGACTATTTAAACACAAGCTCTTTAGTGGTCTCCCCAAGTTCTTTCGAATTTCCTCCTATCCCCTCGTGGATGCTGACTGCTTCGGCTATTAGGAGACTGCAGAGAAAGAATAGAGCCGTTGGTATGGTGATCTGTTTGAAAAGTGGGGGACATCGAAAGGGAGAGTTCCAATACTGGAAAACTGCCCAATATGGATGTAATCTGACTCTGGAGGTAACACCAAGGCAAACTCAGAGAGATCCAGCTTGGACTTGTAAAAATCAAAGTAGAGAGTGGATGAGTGGAATCACCCAGATGTGTGAAAATGCAACCAGGGGAGACTCAAGGTGCTATTGGATAGGGAAGGCCTTGTGGTTCAGTGGTTGTGGCACGGAAGGGGAAGGCACTGAGAATCTCCACTTTCTATGTGATAATACTAGGAGTCAGTATTTACAACCAGGAAGGGGTTGTGTAAAGTATTGTGAGAACCTGCTCGGAGTCATCAACCAGCCTATCCCTTAAACCCCCATGGAAAAAGAAAGAACAGAGCATTACTTACCATAACCCAGGCCTACTCACAAGGTATAATGTGACCCTGTGGGTTGGACTGGGAATTATTAGTGGACAACCTGGGGCAGCATTACTAAAATATCTTAATCATATGGTGGTCACCAAAGAAGAAAAATGGGAGCTTTCATTAGATGTATGTAGAGCAATGGATGTGATAGCCTTCCGAAAATGTGGTTCACAAACCTGGACTGGCCTGTTAGATGAAGGAGGGTTCCTAGGGGACATTTTCAGAAACTGGAAGCAAGCCTTATTTATGGTTAGTGTAATTTTTATTGGATTAAAGTTGTTGCCATGTCTAATCCCGGTAATAAGAAACTTAGTAATCACAACTGTGAAAAGTATTATGCAGGCCCAACAAACAGAGAAAACAATGATGGTACTAAAAGAAATTGGTAACCAAATACACCTGTTGGAAAGTATGGACACTCTACACCCTATGAAAAATACTGAAACTGAGAAAGAAAGATTGAAAGAAATAAAAGAAAATATTAAACAAATCACCAAATAAGAAATGGGGGAATTGGAGTAATAAAATAATATAAAGTGTTTATATTTTACTGAAATAGTCCCCTAGGGGGAGCTATACCATGTGGTAATGGCGGAGGGAAGGAATATGTAAATGCTTGAGAGGAGAACAATGAACTGTAAGAGGAGTGGCTATGAATTGAGCGGGAAAAATGTGATTGCTTGATTGGCCAGAAGGATGCCAAGGGCTAATTGGTTAAAAATTGTATTCCCAAATAAGGTAAAAGATAGGGCAATTATTGTCTCTGATTGGTCTGTAACCACCCTCGTCAGGCTAGCTGACCAGGAGTAGGAGGAGTTAGGGAGGGTATAACTATTGTTTCACTTTCGAATTTGGTGTGGCTCTCCTTTGTGACTCAGGTGAAGTCAGGGTGAGACCCACCAACGCTTTGCAAACCGTTTTCAAATTAACTCTGATTTTTGGATAATAAAAAGGAATTTTATTCTTCTACCCCGAACCTCGTCTCTAGAATTCTTTTAAAATTCTACAAACATTTCTTTAGAGGTATTATTGCATACTGCACCCATAAGTCTCTCCTTATGAACTAAATGGTAGTTCACTTATTTGAAAGAACTTGTCTTTTTCTGATTGTCCCTTTTTCTTTTCCTATATTTGTTTTTAACTGCTGACCTCTCTCATCTTCTCTTGTGCCTCTCTCTCTTAGGTTTCTTCTTCACCTTCTACAGAAGGCAGTGATTAATAAACCATGTACTTGTGTGCCACTGAAGCATCAATTTCCATTTCATTGCAGGTTTCACCTCTCTAGGTAAGGGAAATGTGTTTGACAGATCCCTGAGACCTTTACGGGGTAGATTTTCAACTAAACCAGAAGACAAGGTAGAGACACAGACACAAGTAGGAAATGGCAAGGGATAAGGGATATAGCTGCAATTACCATAAAATACTGTGGCAAGTACCTCCAAGCATAGCTGAGAGTGATTATACCCACTTACAGAAATTCCACAACCCTCCCCTCCCCCGGCTCTTTCTTAAACCTAACTTCAGAAATTCCAGTGGATTGCAGTGGATGGGTGGTGAGGCTGGGCTTTGCTTGTCAGAAGGTCACAAAAGGTAATCACCTGACTCCAGGACACTACAACTGTCATAAATATGAATCTGTTGCTAGGTGTCTGAATTCTGATCATATTACCATGAAAATGCTGCAATGGTCATGTTGCATGTCACATTTTTCTGTGCCATGATAACTTGGAACAGGCACAAAATGATTTTTTTTTATTAGCCTAATAAATTCAAAGTGGGAAACACAGGCACAGGGTGTATTTGCAATGGCTGGAAGTAGGTTGAAATTATCTGTTCCTAGACTCAGAAAATAGTGAGTGGCTTGCACCAGAATGGACCAAGCAGAAAATGCAAATCTGTCCATAATGTAACGTAATTATTGCTCATATAACAGATAATAATGAAACTGTGTGTATCAGTGTTCTCTGTTATTCTGCATAAATCACTTCAGCACTTTCAATCTCTTCTACCATGCTTGGCCTCAATTGCACTATTGATGTTAATAGCTGCAACATCCCTTTCACGGCCACTTAAATGCTGAAATGCTTTGCTGCTTAGACATTAGCAACCTATTACAGCAGCTGAAAATCACAACTTTTAAAGCTTACCATTTGTTACCATCTACCTATAATGTTATTATTCTTTTATTATTCCCAGCAAACAGCATTTATTTTGAGCTGAAAGGATCTTCATGTGTCCTCTGCCATATTTAAACCAACCACCCTCAGCTTGTACTTGTTATAAAGTGATAAACTTATTTTAGACTGTTAGAAAACCTGGAATGGTATAACAATTGGCAACAGATATATTTCTCATGAAAGCAGAACAGCTAGAAAGCAACAGGCCTCAAACACTCCTGTTACAAAGAAGGGAAACACAACATACCTTATTAGCACAATACTATTGGAGAACAAATCTTAAGAGAGATATTTTCAAGAAAACAATTAGAAAGCAATGCATTCTGTGCAAAGTGGGTCTTAAAGAAGTTTAAATAATATTTTTTTCCCAACAAATCATTGTATAATTCTGCCGTTCCAGGTGTTATGAGGCCTTTAGCAAGAAAGACTTAATTACTGGCTGCTGAATGTAACCTTCTGTTTCTTACACCTTCACTTTATTTTCTTCACATAACCTCATTATTTTTAGATAAATAATAACATGTCTTTGGTAATCAGACTATTTTGTCAATGTTTGTACTCTGAAAAGACAAGTGCACACGTAACAAGAGCAGTAGCAGAGCCAAATCACCAGATATCAGCAGAGCTTCTGCTGGAGTGTGGGTCTAACAGATGTCTGATTATGGTACTTCCTGGTGCCAGTCCTGAAATAAATTAAATAAAATCAGGTTTGTATCTAAACAAGAGTCTAGCCTGATGTCTAAAGTTAGGGGAAAGAGGCAATGGCAATACGTTCACAATTTGTGCTTGTAATATGCCTTGATTGTAATGCCCGATAACATCTACGTTATTGAAGACATTGGAGCAGACAAAATATGTCCTGAAGCTCCACAGTTCATATGCTTGTCATACTGTTTATAGACTGTTTCCTTTATTATGTTGAACTCTGTTGGGCCAGAACACAATCACTGAGCATGAAATAGGCATGAGTTTGTACTCCATTTCATGCATATTCAGACAAGATTCTCCAAATACCTGATTTTTAAAACTTAATGTATCTATATGTGACTTGAAAAATAATGTTGAAAGAAAAGATAAGGAATCATCATAACAATCTCACATATCATATGGATGCTAAGGGAAGAAATGATTGGTTGAAAAAAAATATTGTCTTGCTTTTATTTTTATCCCGCCTTTATTATTTTTATAAATAATTCAAAGCGGCAAACATACCTAATACTTCTTCCTGCTCCTATTTACACCACCACAACAACCCTGTGAGGCGGGTTGGACTGAGAGAGTGTATGGTCTAAAGTCACCCAGTTGGTTTTTATGCCTAAAATGGGACTAAAGTAAACAGTGGAAAAGGTGGAGACAGAAACTGTAAGATCAAAGTTATAACTGCAGCTTGCATGGGAGAAAAATAAAGACAAGGTAACAATATGATGATAGGTGTTCTCCTGCATTGTGCAGAAGGAGTGAGTACTTGAATTGCACAAGTCAGAGACAAAAGAGAAAGAAGACTTCAGAAAAAAAAATGAACACACTGAGAATATCAATCTAATGAATATGAGGCTTCTTAGGCAAAGAGATGCAGAGAAAGTATTTGAGACAAGAAAAGGAAATTCAGGTGGTCCCCGACTTCCAACCATTTGTTTAGTGATCATTTGAAGTTACAACGGCACTGAAAATAGTAACTTATGACAGTTTTTCACACATAAGATCATTGCTGCATGCCATGGTCATGTGATCCAAATTCAGATGCTTGGTAACTGGCTCATATTTATGATGGTTGCAGTGTCCTGGGATCATGTGATTACCTTTTGTGACCTTCTGACAAGCAAAGTCAAAAGGGAAGCCAGATTCACTTAACCAACTCAACAACTGCAGTGAACAATAATTGTAGCAAGAAAGGTTGTAAAATGTAGACAAAACTCACTTAACATCTGTCTCATTAGCAACAGAAATTTGGCTAAATTCTGGTGGTTTTAGTTTTTAGTTTAGTTTTAAAGTTTATTTATAGGCCGCCCTTTTCCCTGGGGGGACTCAGGGCGGCTTACAACTCGTAGGGAGGGGAATACAAACAGTGACACATAAGAACAATACATAATTAAAATAGAACACAACATTCATACCATTCGGGTGGGGGTGAGTTACAACTTTAACCCCAGGCCTGACGGGATAGCCAGATCTTAAGGGCTTTGCGGAAGGTCTGGAGGGTGGTGAGATGAGGACTACCTGTATAATAAAATTCAAGTTCTCTTGTCTGTACATCAATTACATGTATTTAGTGGTCAATAGATGAATAAGTGCAAAAAGCTGGTGGATTCAAAGTTGAATTACAACACAGAAACCATGCTGTCCTATTGTCATTAGCATCCGTAGATTTATGAGACAGAGTTTATTCTTGTCAGCTAAAAGGAGCAAAGAAACTCAGGTGGTTTAAAAATTAAACATCTTGGCTAACCAATTGAAATGGAAAAATGTTTTTATTTTCTATGTGTTCAATTTCTCTTTTTCAGTTACACTAGACAACAAATATAGGCAACCAACACTAGAGAACAGAAGTGCTGTGGCTTGTTACAAACCTAGTAACTAGTCCATGGGGAATTTATTATTTAATGACTCACTTAGATTAATGTATTTATTAGATCCTGCCTTTTAATTAGGACCTCAAGGCAGGGCTCTTTTTTCTCATACCCCCCCCCCCCCCCACAACCCAGTGAAATAGGCTGGACTGAGACAAGCTGATTGTCTCAAAGTCGCACTGTATCTTGAAACGCATTATTGTAATAACCATGAATATTTTTCATAGTTAATGCTTTATGTGGATGGTGCAATATCTACTTTATTATAAACACACAAATCAGCTTTTCATCTCAAGAAATTTACAATTGAAATTTGTGAATGGAGACTTAGGAGAGAAATGCTGAAATTAGGATTGACTGAAATACAAAATTCGAACTCACTTTTCCCTCAACAAATGTAAATGTTTCCACCACACAAATGTGATGATGAAGTTTCATCCATTCAGTTGCGTCTGACTCTTAGCAATTCTATGGGCCAGGTCTAGGGGTGAAATTCAGCAGGTTCTGACAGGTTCTGGAGAACCGGTAGTGGAAATTTTGAGTAGTTTGAAGAATCAGCAAAACCCACCTCTGGCTGGCCCCAGAGTGGGGAGAGAATGGGGATTTTGCAGTATCGTTCCCCTGCTATGCTCACCAAGCCATGCCCACAGAGCCCAAAATTTATGTTGCTAAATGAAAAATTTGTTAAGTGAGTTTTGCCCCATTTTATGACTTTTCTGGCCACATGTGTTAAGTGAATCACTGCAGTTGTTAAATTAGCAACACAATTGTTAAGTGAACCTGGTTTCCCCATTGACTTTGCTTGTCAGAAGGGTGCAAACGGTGATCACATGACCTTGGGTCATAAATGTGAGTCAGTTGTCAAGCGTCCAAATGTGAATCTGAGGATGCTGCAACAGTCATGTGCAAAATGGTCACAAGTCATTCTTTTCAGTGCCATTGTAACTTCAAACAGTCACTGTGAAGCCCTGTAAGTTGAGGACTACCTATAGTATTGGAGCTGAGATATGTAGGAATAAATACAAAGAATAGGAATGTATCTATAAGACACCCATATCCTTCTTCTACTTGCATGCATTATTTGGAGATAATATAATGGTTACTTCCCAGTGTAGGTAAGCCAAGGGCTGAACTCAAGCGCTCTCTTGGAAGGAAACAATGAGGCCAGCTGCTCTGTGTCAACTTTCTCTAATTGGGGAGAGAAATGGAAAATGAGAAAGCCAGCCTCACTTTTTTAAATATGGTCAGCCCCCCCCCAAAAAACCCATAGTGGTTATGATATAACTCTTTAACTATGGTCACACCATCCCCTCACAACCCCATTGTGGTTATACCACCCGGTTCGAAATGTTGGGCGTGCATAAGCCATCCCTGTCCTCATGTGTACTCATTTGTACTCATTTCCTTTGTTCATATCCATGTTTACACTTATACCTGTTATCTTGTGTATGTTTTAAAAACTAAAAACTAAAATAAAATAAATGAGCTGCTTATTCAGGCGCCTTTTCCCCTCCCTTTCAGCTCAGGTTAGGTTATTGCGTCCCCCTCGGAGAGTGCCTTGCTTCCCTTCACCTGGGTCGCGTCTCTGGAAGTGAACCGTGAAGAGAGCAATTCTTTCCTCTTCCCTCCCTCCCCTCCCCTTCGCCAGGCCAGGCAGCCAGCAGCAGCAGCCAGCCACCGGTCGCCCGTTGTCACATTACATTCATTTGCAGCGTGTGCACGGGAGCGCAGCGCCCAGCCAGGAAGAGAGGGGACGCGCGCGCGCGCTCCTTCCCTCCCTCTCTCTCCCCCTTTTCTCTCAGAGAGCCGTTTTCCCTCTCTCCCCCCCCCTTCGGCTTTTCCCAACTCCCGCAAGTTAGGAGGCGCGCAAACCGCTTGCACCTGCTCCTTTCCCCTCTTTCTCCGCCCAACTTTCCTAATAGGGTCGCCTTCTCCGCGAACATGAGGGGTTACAAACGCAGCAGCCAAGCCAGCAGCCGAGTTGGGGCTTCTGGGCTGAGGCGTGGGTAAGCGACGGAGGCAAAGCGGAGGGTGTCTCTTTCTCCTCCCCCCCCCCCCGGTGAAAAGAGCGCCAAACCCGCCCGGCAACCTGTCTCCCAACAGGTAAGCGCCAGCTCTCATTGGTCTCCCCCGAGGGCCGGGTTCGTTCGGTTTACGGGCGAGGGAAACGGACTGTTACTTGTTTCCTCGACGGTGAGCTTTAAAGTTGTCGGTTTTTTTGGAGGGGGGGGGGGAGACTAGACTTTGTTTTGACGTGGAGCTTGCTAGCGCGGACCGCGTCGGGGGTTTCCGCCCTCCCAAAATGGCCAGCGGTTCTGGGACAAGCTGGAAGGGCGAGCCAGCCCTGAGCCTCGGGAACTGCATGTGGGAACGGGCTGTACCATACTATCGCGTTCTACCCGGTCGCCGCCCCTCCGGACTGCGCGGATGAATGAACAAAACGAAAGAAAACCACTCCGGGACTTAAAAGCGGCGGCGGTTCCGGGCACAGTTAATCGGCGGGGTCGTTCCAATTCGTCCGATTCGGTTCCGAGTGATGCCTGCGCCTAGGATTGGAGCGCAGAGCGACTGTGTTGGATGCAAGTGAAGTCTGGTCGATTTCCATCAGCAGATGGATGGAATATTCGACGGAATGTTTATTATTATTTCAGCCTCAAAGAGTTTTAATGTATAAGTGCATTATTGTACGACTGTGCTGATAAGAATAATGAGAAGGCAATATGAAATGTGTAATTTCCCCACCTGAACAAATATCCTGCCTTCGAAGTCAGAAATAAACACCTTTTTCTACCTGCAAAGAGGGTTGAACTGGGTTTAAGGTAATAAGCAAAGAAAATTATAGATAGATAGATAGATAGATAGATAGATAGATAGATAGATAGATAGATAGATAGATAGATAGATAGATAGATAGATAGATAGATAGATAGATAGATATTTTATAAATATATGAATGAATCTTACTTGACTATTAACAAAGACATGGCATTTGAGTGAGAAAACTCCCCTCCCTTCTGGTGTTCCTACTGGCCTTCTATACCATTTCTTGTATTTGGAAACAAATAATTTACTTAGTTTTAAATAAGGTAACAGTGCAGTAGGTCATATTAAAAGAAAAGGCTAATAAGTACATAGCATGCCAATAATAAAAAAAAATGAAGTGTAAGTGGCAGTTCTGAAAGAGAAGTTGTAGTCCTATTTTTTAAAGCTTTTTCAGTATAAAACATTTAACTGGGTATTCCTTTCTTAGGTCGTAAGGAAGTGATGGCTCTTAAGTTTCTGCTTGATAATCTGTTCAAAAGACATATTTTCTATCAAGATCTTATAAACTAGGAGAATACTCCCAATATGATTTCCACCAGTTTCTTAGCCATACCTATGCATTGTTAACATTTGGTAACAAGTAGAAATTCCAGTAGAACAAATATATGTAGTTCAGGAGTATGTCTATGAAGATTTTCAGTCATCCAGGTAGAGTTGTCTGGAAGTTGAGTCATGGCAACGGGACTTTCTTTTTGGTTTGAATTTTTTTGTTGTTTATCCAAGTTAGTTTCTTCAGCCTCAATGAGTTTCAGGAGTAAACCCTGGGTGTTTTCTGAGCTTTGTTTACTTGCAAATATTTTATTGCCTAAGTAGGTAACATCAGTGTGAATGTGGAGTTTGTTCCCTACTTACATATAGTACCTTGTCCTGCTATTGTTGGTGGGGGTGCAGTTTTCTCCTTGGTAGTTTTTTGATTAGGGTTTTTGTTTTCTGTTTGCTGGCATTAATCCCTGCTTATCTCAGTGTTGGCTGCTGGAGGGGATGTGTTCTGGTCTTTTTGTTTTATTTACTAGAGTTATTACATTATAAGTAAGTCAAGGCAGCCAAACATATGTAGTACGCCTTCCTCCTGTATTCCCTACAATAATCCTGTGAAGTAGGTTGGTTAGCTAAGAGAAAATGCCTAGTCCAAAATCAGCTGGCTTTCATGCCTAAAATGGGACTAGAACTCAGTCTCCTGGTTTCTATACCAGCACTTCAACCTCTAACCAAGCTGTTTTTTCCATCTTAGATTTTTTTATCATATCTTTCTCAATGTTGTTTCAATGTGGTTTATCTGTGTGTTTGCTAATGGTTGGTTTTAATTTTAATTTTGAATGTAGAAATTCAACAGCAGTTTTTGGAACAGAACAAATGTTGTTGGAGGAGATTTTGCCTCTTTGTGACATACCAATCATTGAGACACCTTATCAAGAAAAAAAGCTATGCTAAGTTATCTTGTTATGTCAACACTAGATTGTAGAAAAGATATAACTTTTTCAGAGATATGTAAGTATGAAGAAAAAAGTCCCAAACATTTTCTCTAGACGAGCCTTGCCTTGGGGGAAGCATGGTGTTTGTCATAGAGGAAGGTTGGACTTGTCTGTTCAAACTACATATCAAAAATGTCTATTAACTCCCATGTAAAACAACATGGAAGTATAATTGCGGGGGTGGTGGTACATATTTTTGTATTTGTGCATCTTTATTCAGGTATACATAGTACAAAGAGACAATAATTTTGTACAGTCCTTCAAGTTCCTTTTTTTTGCTTCAATGCCTGGCCAGAGGCAATTCTCTGAAGAGTAAAATTTCTTGATATTTTCAGGTCACAGTGCTCCATTAATTGCATATATTAATGCTGTTATTATTCTCATTAACCAGTAGCTAAATCCATATTTCAGACAATGGAGATTTAGGCCTGGGTGAGGATGTTTCAGTGACTATTAAATAGGAACATCATGTACATCTTCTGTAGTATCTACTCCATGACATCTCTCACTCTTTCACATTCATGTCAGAAGCATCAAGGTGTTTCCGAGTTGAAAGGATTAAATGGTGACATCACCATTGCCTGGGGGCATGCTGGTTGGAGGCTCCTTTCTTGTCCCCATTAATGTGCCCATCAAAGTGGTACCTATTTATCTACTCATGTTTGCGTGCTTTCAAATTTCTACATCAGGGTGTCAAACTTAAGGCCCAGGGGGCCAGACCTGGCCCATGGGCTGCTTAGATCTGGTCCACGGGGCCACCTAGGAAACAGCAATGGATCACCCACGTTACCTAATTTCAAATTTAAATTTTGCCTATTTCCTTTACCAGTTTAGATTCTAGACAAGAAGCTGGATTGCCTGATTTCCTGATTTTCTTGTGAACATATTGTATTTTCTCTACCAAAACATGATTACTTAGGGAGGAAAATTGATACACAAGTATATATTATGTTTTTCTTGGAATAGATTTGTACTACATTATTGAACCTGTACATTATCAGTAGTAGCACTAACAAAATGCAAATGCTTATCTGTCACTTGTCTGCAAGTGAGAATGAGAAAAAAATTCTAACAACTTACTTATTTGGAGATCTTAATCCATCTCATATTTTCCAATGTTGTCCTTATATTTGATTTTCATACATTTCATCAAATATTGTATAGTTCTAATAAAATTCAAACCTTAAGTAGTATATTCAATTTGTCAGCAGCAACAACAAAGTTAAGCTTTTCAAATGATAGGACCAGTGTTAATAAAGAGATATTGAAATTCAGCGTGGGAAAACTTTCAAAATTACAAAGAAAAAAAAAGAATAAAACAAGGGCATCTCTCCTAGAAAGGGAACACTATGAAATACAGAGTACTTTGTAATCTTAAAACATTTAATCTGTATGTTTGGGGGGGGGGGAGGTTCTTCCCATATAATTCATATAATGCCTGTAGAGTTGCCTTTGGCAACATATAGGTTAATAATCAATCAATATGAAAAGCCCCAAGGAATTTAATAAATCTCAGTGGACACTTACTAGGATTTCCCTATGAATGTATTGACTTATGGTCTGCTTTTGATTCAGGGAGCTCATAGTAAGGTTATCTGGCTATCACTGAGGGGATGGATATCCATTCTTTCTTTTTGGTCTATTTTTTTTGTAATTATAAAGAGATGCAGTATTCATTTTAAGTGGTAGTTTCCAATCCATAAGAATATACAGTAATTGTAACAGATGTAAATATCTACCAGGGAACTTTACAGAACAAAAATAATATCTGAAAAAAAACTCTCATCTAAAATAAAATCATTATAGCATGTGTAAACAACCTGAAAATTGTTTTACACTCTGCCCAGGTTTTGGAAAATAGGGATTGCTTTCCAATTTAAACACCCCCCCCCCGCCCCAAATGGAGGAATCAAAACTGGGATTTTTGAGATGTTACATCCATGATCTTGCAACCACATTTCAATCTCTGTGTTGCATTTTCTTCAGAGTAAAGATAGGTCTGATCTTTAAAAAGTGTACCTGTGAGTAGTCCGCAGTGTTGCCTGTGTATATACTGATTTGATGGAGCTTGATAAAAGGTAAGATCATTTACATTTCTTGATGCCCAATCTCCCACCTGCTAATAAGCAAAGCCTTTGGAGAAGTGCAAAAATATCTCTCATGAGTGTCATAGAGTTTGATATGATAAAATGAGCTGCACAGCCTGGGTTGTGATAGAGGAAATTATGTGTTTAATTAGCCCATCCATTACTACACTTCATGTAGAAATTGAACATAAAAAGATGGGAGTAGTACATTTCTTCTGAAGTACTAATTTTCTAATGTTTTGCATTACATGAAGGAGCAATCAAAATGGGTAACCATACCTGCAGTTTGAAGTGGATTCCCATAGCCTATGCTGTACATCTGTATTTAAATCAGGAGGTCTTATTTATGTATTATTAAATGTATATGTCATCTTGTTTAAACTGGAAAACTTTGCTATGCATGAAAGGTTAGCTTGCTGGTTTTGCCTCCACTCTAGTTACTTAAAATGGTGTCCAGTTTTCCTTGCCTGTCTCAGTTAGTTGCAAAGGATCCGAATTAGCTGCAGCAGGACCTGCAATTGGATCTATGATATATTAAAAGTACACCCTCCCCATGTTAAATTAATATGAATTCAATACATTTAAGGGAGAAGGCGACATATTAAAGAAAACTCATCTTCCTTTCCTTTTGACCAGTTCTAAATTTTTTTTTTCCTCTATACTTTTGTATGTTTCACTCTAGTGCCAAAGATTACATCCTACCAAGGTTTCCTCAATGTGCACCTTCCAGATATATGACTATGATTGACCCAGTCCTCCTTCTGCCGAACTACACAACAGTATGGCTAGGGAATGGTAGTGAAACACAGCTGGATGGTGCCATGTTGTTCTGCATTGTTGTGTTGTTACTTATCTTTTTCAGCTAGTGTATTGTGAAAAACTTTGCAACTACCCTTCCCCACCATTCTCTAATTCCAGTCCTGTTTTTCTGTTGGCTTCAGTGTTTGAGTGATTGGCAGGGAAGGAGGAGACTGGGTTACCAGATAACCTGGCTCAGGTTCATTATTCCACATTCACAGCTGGGAATCGGAGATCTGTCCCTGGAACATTTGTTCTTTATAAATAATTCTCATTTTATTTGTGTCAGCTCTGCATAAAACTGGTATATTGAGGATTTCTCTCTTTGAAACATGCCACAGGTAAGTTTTTAACAGTTGGTGTGAGATAATAAGGAAGAAGACAAAGGGGCAGTGAGACCTTCCTTCCCATCACCAAATGTCTTTCAGGGGAGGGTCATATGAATTACACAAACAGAATCAATGTAATCTGCTGGTTTGTAGTTTCGCTAAAAGATTTCAACTTTGTTTTAATGAGTATGAATGTCAGATATTGTATATGTCTGTAGCCATTTTTCAGATCAAAAGTCCTTTTGAAAATTTTGAACAAATGCCTAATTCTTTTCAAGAAAATTCTTCAACAAAGCAACCATGGGATTGTTTCCAGAATAAAAGACAGCCAGGTTTCTACCAAGTATTTTAGTGGAAGAAAAAAGGAACTTTTCTCCCTTTTGATACTGCAGGCTTCCTAGTCATACTCAGGTGGAATTAAGCAAAGGGATTTTGGATCCTTTTTCCAAATCAAATGCATATGTATTTGATACGTGTTAGTTTGAAATTCCAACTTTGTCCATTAAGTACAATGACAGCAGTAGCTGATTTTATTTAGGGTCAATTTCTAATCAATTAAAATGGCAGGTTTTTAAAAATTAGAAATGAATATAACTGCAGTTAATCATGTAGAAAAATTGAGACTCAATTAACAATTTGCCTTTTATCTGCTGAGTTTATCTTCATTAAAGCCAAGAGGGTATACTGATTACTGACTACTCTCAAATTACTCCAGTAACTAATCAGATTACTGATCTCACCATGTTATAAATTTTAGCAATCATCTAAGTTTAAAAATGTTCTCTCATGGCAGTAATGTTAAGAGATGGGGAAAACGTTGCATCTAATTCAGGGTTCAGGTTCCAGGTTTCCCAATAGTTCAGAACAGCTGCAAAAAACAGTGATGAAGATGATCAAAGAACTGGAAATTAAACACTAAGAAAAAAAGTTGAAGGGATTTGATACACTATATTCTGAGGGGGAAAAAGAGCCAGTTTGGTGTTGTGATTAAGGCAACAGGCTAGAAACTGGGAGATTGTGAGTTTTAGCCCAGCCTTAGGCACAAAGCCAGCTGGGTGTCCTTCGCCCAGTCACTCTACAGCCTTAGGAAGGACGAAGAAATGGCAAACCACTTCTGAAAAACCTTGCCTAGAAAACTACAGGGACCTATGCAAGCAGTCACAGGATTCCACTCAAAGAATTCAAGTCTTTATTAATAAATAAATTCTGAAAATGGTGATAATGGTATTTGAAAGGAATACTATCTGAAAATTGGCCCAGCTTATTCTGTTCTTTAGGACTATTCTTAAGTGTAGGACCTATGTGATAAGCTACAAGAAACAGATTATGGTTCAGTGTTAGGAAATATTTTGTAATATTTTCTAATAATAAGAGCTAATTGATAATTAATTAAGGCTAATTAAATCAGTTAAAGCTAATTAAATCAATTACCCAGAGAAGTGGTTGGTTCTGTTTCACTGAATGATTTCAAGCAGAGCCTGGATCAGTGATGGCTAACCTTTTCCGGACTGAGTGCCCAAAGTGTGTTAAGCCCAAAACTTAATTGTGTTACTAACTTAACAACTGCAGTGATTCACTTAATAAGTATGGAAACAAAGGTCATAAAATGGAACAAAATTCACTTAACAAAAGGTTCACTTAGCAACAAAAATTTTGGGTTCAATTGTGGTTGCAAGTTGAGGGCTATCTGTACTACATCAGAACTGTCATATTACAGGGCAATAAATATATGTTAGGTTTAGGTGAATTGAATAATAGTGCACTTAAATGAGTTTACTTTTTGCAAATAATTTATTTTATCTAAAATAAATAAAAAGGAATAAATAAAAGAGAAAATTAAAGTGCAGAAAAAAAGAAAAAGTATATCACAATAGAAAAGAAAGAAAAAAAGATATAACGAAGCAGCTTCACTGAACTTTATGGCAGTTATAAGTAGAATTACAGATTTACTTATCTATAAGGTTATACCTTAGCTCTTTCTATCCTATTTAGTGGTCAAAATCATAGATGATAAGTTTATTTTTTTCTATCATGCAAAAAGTTCATTAGGGTTTCCAGTTATAAAGATAATGTCTTTAATAAAACATTGTGATCATATCCTCAAATTCCATTATCTTTCATCTCTGCAAATTCTATTATCTTGATTCTATTCATTCAACCATTCCTCCACTGTAGATATTGCCAAATCTTTCTATCCTTTGTATAAACAACCTTGCTGTAGTTTAAACATGTAGTTATCATGTTTAAAAACAAAATTCACTGACTCTTTTCCATGTATCCATCAATTCCCACTTTTAGTTTCAGTTACATTTTAATTTTTAAAATTTAAATGCAAAATATTCTAACTTTTTTTGCATATCCATCAAGCATAGTAAAATGTCTATTTTTGTTCCCATTTCCAACACTGATTAAGGTATCTTTGTATATTCTAGATAATTTTCTGGTATTTGATATCAACAGGACATCAAAATTTTCTTTAAGATCATTTTACTCTCAATGTTTATTAAGATTATTGCATTCAGAAATTTGATTTTCTTAGATGTTATCTCTACTTGAAAGATCATAAAATAAAAAGCAATTATGAAGATATTTGAAGCATATGCTGTTTATCAAAAAGTGTTAAAATTACATCTGTACCTCCCACTTCTCTATATCGCTAATAATTAAAGATTGATGTGGTTTATACAATATAATGAAAACATGCAAGTATATTTAAATTTATTCAAAGAACTACATAAAAAATTCCATGTTCCTTGTTCACAAAAAGATTATAATTTCTTACATTTCAAAACAGCATATACTCAATAATAACTTTTGATTAAAAATGTTGAAATGCATTTTATAATATGGCATGGCCATCTTTTTTTTAAATGTATCAAAAATTTTGGGCACAGCTGTATTTTTGGGATCCCAGTTGTTATTGACTTGTGCTATTTTTAATTTTTTACCAGGTTTAAGAAAGTTATATGGTAACTCATTAAAAAAAGTCATACTCTGATTTAGTAATCGTTCTGGTTCTGTGAATGTTATTGAGAAGTAATGGCTTATATAATTTTTACAATTCTTTGTTCTAACTAAGTAACATAGTTATTCTTATCAAGTAACAGAGAACCCTTCAGAAATGCATATGGTGTGGATCGCCACTTAAAAGTTTTGAATGCATATAATCTTTAAGTAGTATATTGGAATAACTATAGCTGCATGGCCAGAAAATTATATCAGCACAAGAGAAGGTGAAAGTAGGAATGAGTGTGTTAAGACATGGATAAACATTAAAAGATAGTATAGTTTATTTTATACGTCAATTAAAGTTGCCCTTTAAATTATATTCTTCAATAGGGCATTCTTAGACTGACTTAAACTTGTCTCAGTGGTGACAAAAGGTTTTTACTTCTATTACTTAAAATACACAAAGGAGAATTTAGTTTGTTGTCTGGCCAAAATATTTCTGACGTATCTGATTCAAGGTAATATGATGCAGAAGCACCTAGGCACGTGATGATGAACCTATGCAATGCGGGTCAAAGGTGGCACGCAGAGCTCTTTCTGTGGGCATGTGAGCTGTCTTCCAGCTCAACTCCACCATGCATGCATGTGTGCCTCTCTCTGGCCAGCTGGTTTTGGGGTTTCTTCTGCAGATTTGTGGGGGACAGGGCACATGCGGGACACACACACATGTGTGGCAGTTGTGCATGCATGTGTGGGGGTAGGTGGGGTGCATGCGGGGGTTGTGTACACATGTGGGGAGGGGGCATGTGGGGGAAAGCAAGGGGTTATGTGCTCATGCGTATGGTGCCTGGCTTGTGTGGGGTCACATGTGCATTGTATTAAGGGTGCGCGCATGCACTTTTGGCACATGACAAAAAAGGTTAGCCATCACTAACTTAGGAGATTTTGCATGGCCTCATTTTGAAAACCACATGAGGAAAACATTAAGAAGTCAGCTCTTCCTTGTGGCTTTTCCCATCCCACCAGGTTTTTAAAAAAGCATTCTTGTCATTGCAGAAGTAGAAAATCCAAGGAAAGGAAGGGTTGTTTTAATTCTTTTCTCTCTTTATTCAAAATAATCCCCTCCCCCTCAAATCTCTTGTCTTGTCTCTTCTGGAAGGCTGAAATACACAGTCTTCTGTCCTCTTGCAGGTGTAACCCCACACTGGAACATAGGTTGAAAAAAAACACAGTATGTTTCAGAAATCAGTTGTTAAACATAACCCTGTAAGAAAGAGCCTTCTAGCATTTAAAATTTTTGTCTTGGAAAACTAAGTCTGCCCCATTTCTTTGCATTCATGTTTTGCAGATTTCACTGCTTTTCAGGAAATAAATTAATTTTGCTATGTATTCTACAGTAAAAGAAAAAATTAAGACATTTTTACCAACTCTTTATGGCATAACCTGCGAACATCTGGCTACCGAAAAGAACCATCATACTGTGAAACCCGGCAGTCACAAATGAGCAAGATGACAAAGAGTTAAATGAAGCATTTTAACAATAGCAGAAATTGGGTCAGATAATGAGTCTTTTCTCTATCAGACTCCCAGAGGTAGGAAAGTGATTTGGCTATTGAATTACAGTAGCCTCAATTCAACTATAGTATTGTCTGCAATGATGTAAAATAATTATGGTATCAATGACCAGATAATAACTTGAATCTTTAAAGCAGAAACAAAAGGGAGTTAGCCAATACTAAATTATTAATATCTATTTCAAAGGGCATTTGCTTGGTGTGCCTTCTCCTTCCTGGTACTTGTACGTATGAGAAATATAATTTCTAGGTTAAGTATCATGTGCATTGGCACACCTGACTATTCATAAGTTTCACACTGGTGTATTACCTGATACAGACTGTTAGTAGCTGTGGTCATAATAAAAATGAACACAGAAGTTGTCTGTATGGAAATCTACCAGAAGAATTTGAACTGAAATTGGACCATTGAGCACAATTTTAATTAAAATGTGAATGTGAAGGAAATAATATATATTAGTGCTTAATGCAGCAGAGCATATTCTGGGGTGATAAAGTAGTTAGAAAATGAAATCACTTGGCTATTTTGAAAATGGAATATTTCTCTAGATATGAACAATTTTACTTCAAGATTGGTTCATAACTAATTAGTATGGATTCCAGGCCATGATTTTGCCTTTCTGGCTGAGTTGTTCTCCTTGAAATGGCTTTTGTGTTAAGCTTAATAATGAAGGTTGCTCTAATTTTGCTGTGATACAGTTGAAGGCAGGTAGAAGAGAGACCTGAATGCATTGCTAATTCTCTGAAGTTACAAAAAAACTTTCTAGCTCAGCCTTAATTTGTACTGAAAAAAGAAACTCTTGGAGTCATCCAGAGTAAATTTCTGTGTTTGGAAAGGCTTGGAGTACTACTCAGTTTGGTACTTAAATTCCTAGTCTCATAATCCTTTAATGCATTGTATATATGCATTTTGTAATCAGGCAGTTTTGTCCAGTTCAGTTTCACCCTCATCTTAGCTATGTTCAGGCCAAATTTATGCTTGATCAGAGTATGGGAGAGGGTGGGTTTGTAAATGACATCTTTTGGACTTGGCTCAATTTGAGATTCTCTAATAGAACATAAAATAGATACTGTTTACCCCTGACATAAATGGTATGACTGAAGCTCCTTTTTAAACCCTGAAGAATGGTAAAATTTAACTAATGATTAAAGAAAGCTGGAGAATTCAGGTTAATATTTGGCTAGGAGTGATAACAAAAAGAAACACCATTGTAGTGACTGTAGGGCAGTTAGATATTACTGTACTACTTTCTAAAACAAGAACTTTAGAGGTTAATCTGGCAGTTGGCTTTCACATCAGAGTTTGTTGGTGAAAATGACTCAAACTTCTCTACTTTCTAAGACAGCTTCTTTAATGCCTATTCAAATATGATCTTTGAGGATATACTCGAAGTTTCCAGATGATTAAATTGTGTTGGAAAAAGTTATTCAGCCTTATACTTGTTTGGTTGATTGGCTGTGTAAATATTCTACCATTGTTTTATTCAGGAGCACTGGATGAATCAAATCATCCTGATAAAACCTAATGAAATGCATACCTTCATAGGCAAGTCATTCTTAGAAATCACAATCTGATTGGACCATCTGAACCCAAAATATGTTGTAAGGAGAATATGTTATTTAGTATTTATTTATTTAGCAATTTTCTTTGGATACTTTAAAGTAGTTGTCTCTCTATATCTAGATAAGTCCTGTTACCTGAAGCTTTTATGATACACATCATAAACTACTCAGTTGAGAAGTTGTTGAGTAGCTTCATAATTATTAAGAAAAATGGTTTTTTTTTACTCCAAAAGTTGAAGTGGGCAGGAAGTAAGGAAAAAAATAGTTGTCAAGCTGACTTCTGTACCCATGATTAAGACATGTAGTTGTAGTTCATAGGGACCCTGTTGCCAGGAAAGATCTAGCATTCTCTCCCTCCATATCTTGGTCAGATATTGTGTTAAGATACATAAAGAATAACATACCTATTCAGAACGGGGGAATGTTGTATATTGCTCATAAAGGCACAAGTTGTTTCTGCAAGAATTAATGTGGTTATGGTACTTAGAGATTAGTATTAGAAAACTCAATTTACTCAAAGGCTATATAAACACAGATGAGAGAGTGTTGTTTAGCACTTATCTGCCTCAAGCATCCATGCTTCTAAAAATATTGATTAATCTACTAGCATAATTGGTTAATGTTCACTTGTTAATTAATTTAATGTTCATGAGAAGTTAATAGTTTTCTAAAGGGATGAAAAAAACATTTTTGAGAGGGTGGATGTCTAGTTTATTTTCTTAACTCTGTAATTATTGCTCTGATCCAGTGACCATCTAGATTCTTGCACCCACATATGATCTCAAATATAGATTTGAGATAGTGATTTTAATTAAATACATGCATACATACCCATCGTGTTGTTATTCCCTTTTGAGATAAGCAATATTGTGTAGAATGCAGAAAGGAAATAGGAAATAGTAGGCCAAAGAAATTAAAAGCCTGAAAAAGGTCTGTGTATATGTGGAAACACTTAAAACTAGTTTATCTCTAGTCTTTTCAAACATCATTACTTCCTCAAAGTTCACATACAATTTCATATATTGTCTCGGCTGTTTTAAACTTCTCATCTGTTTTGAGGACCCCATCAATTTTATCAACTGCAACTTGGAAGAATACTTTGATTCCCACAATGAATGAATGGCTGTAAAAGTTGATGGAGTTAGCCGAGATGCCAAATTGACTGCTTTGATTAAAGAAAAGAACACAACTAATTTTGTTTCTATTTGGAAACTGCTTTTGGACTTTGAGCTTGTTGTTTGTTTCCCAAAGGAAATTTTGGATTTACCAATTAGATAGGTTTGATGTTATAAAAATGGATAGTCTATATATTATTACATAAAAGTAAAAACTTGAGGTTTTATGTTATGGCCTTATTCTACTGTATCAAAAGGAGTTGGAAGTCAATGCTTTTCCTCCCCTTTTTTCCTCTTCCCCTTGTCCTTCCTTATCCTTCCATTATCTTTATTTTTCTTTATATGTTTTATTTTATATTTTGATAAACCAATACAATTGTTTTGGCATACTAACCACAACTTGCTTAGTCTTTTTCTTGCTCTGGATTCCAGCTTCTGTCCCTGAATAGGGGGGTGGGGGTCAGTATGTAATAAAACTTCTCTTATACACAATTTAATCATGGATGATAATGCTTATGCGACCTGTATCACTGAACCCTGTTGGACAAGAAAGGGAAGGTTCACCTCTTTGAATGTGTCCTCCAGGCACCAAATGCAATTCCAAGGTAGAGTGAGGATGTGGCTGATTGTCTTTTGTGAGTTTTGGGTGGCCACCAGAGGGTCGCCTTAAGCATTGGTGATATGAGACCCTTTTTGTGTGGTTGAACCATAGCAATCAGTGGGGATTGCTCCACACTTCGCTTTCTCCTTGCAGTGTGGCAGCATCCCTGCCTATTCTCCTAGATTCTGTGCCTGGGCTAGCATTGGAGTTCCCCAGACTTTATGGTTTTTGGACACTTCAATCTGTCTTTTCTAGGTAATCAGGTTAGAAGGTCAGAGTTGGTACAGGAATTTATGGCCACCATGGAACTGGTCTAACTTATTCATGACCCTAATTGCATAATGGGTCATACATTAAATCTGGTGTTTAATCTGGCAGTGGTGCCATGATTTTGATTTGGGTGACATTAACATCAGTTCCCTTCCATGGACAGCCCATTCTTTCTTGGCCATGGAGTTCTCCGCTGCCCATCCCAGATGATATTTCATGTCTGACTCTGGGCAGGGTGACACTGTCCCAGACTCAGATGGTATGCAATTTGGGGGTTGTTCTAGATTCACAGTTGCTTTTCACAGCCATGGCTAGAGGGTCTTTGAACATATTTCATCTGGTGTGCAGTTGCCCTCTTTCTTGGACTGGGATTGCATCTTAATGATTTGGTAGACATGAAGTGAGGAGGCAGAAATCTTGCTTGTTGTATCAATTCCCCTCATTTAAGACAGCGATAGTAATAGTCTCCATGTCACTTTCTGCGTAAGTTGGATTCTATGTACGGATGCCTGCTAGGGCTTACATTTGTTGCATTTGTAATTATACATCTTGATTGTCCACATTACACATATTTGGCTAAATAGTTATGTAATTCCTAGATAGAGCTACATTTTTATCACAAAGGAAAATTCATGAAACATAGAATTATTAATTCTCCTGTAAATGGCAACCCCCACCCCAAACATATCATTTGCTTGTTGTGGATCTGATGTAGCATGGAAATTATGGTTTCCATGATTATGATTTGAATAATTCCCACCTTTGGCATAGGTCTAATCTCTTGCTCTCCTACTATATAGATGTAAGACTGTATTGCAGAATATTTCACTTTGTTAGTGAATAAACCAGGCAACACTGTCCTTAACTATTGTTTATTTTAGGAAAAAAGTATGAAAAAAGGATTTATAAAAGCTCAGACTGTGTTGCTCTTTCTGTTTTTTTTAAAAAATAGTTTAATTTTGTGGCTGGGATACAGTTTAGTTAATATTAGCATAAGTGCTATTTAATTTGTCATTCATCGGTGCAAACTGAAAGAACAAAGCAAAGTATGATGGCATTTTTGGGCTTGGGTGTCAAACAAGGTACTCACCTGCACAGATGTACTAAAAGCAGCAGAAAAATATATATTGCAAATTTATTTAAGAAAAAGCTAAATAAAAATATTAGGGTTTTTAAAACATGTGCATATCCTAGACAGCTTTCATTTTGCCTTGTACTTTTGTATATACTACACTGTCTTAAAATTGCTGTTTGACTCCAAGTAATTGTTTGCAAAACATTACATCACTGGGACTTGTACATTATCCAAATCTCACTTTGTCCCTATTTGTCTTTCTTTTGTAATCCCAATAACACATTGTCCTTTAGGTGGCTTGAAAGGACTTGGCTTTGACTCTTTATAGCTTCTACTATGGAAATAATAATAAGAAGTTTTTCTTTCCTTTTTTTCTTTTCTTACACTTTTTCCTTTTTTCCCTTTTTTAACATTTTCTTTAGATTTGACTTTTATTGCATATAAATGTTTTGCTTCACGTCATGGAGAAATACATTTTTGCTTTATTTGGATCAAGAAAAAAATGCCTTACATGAAATTGCACTAATATTAGCCTACTCTGCTAAACAAGCAAGTAAATATTATATAAGTACACATACTACATAATATATAATTCATATATTAATTATATTACTATTACAAAGAACTTACTTAATATCTGACATAGAGCCATAGGTTTTCAGATTGCAGAAGGAACAAGTGCAAGTATAAACTACTGTTCCTGTTTTCCTAATCACAGATTGCATTCAGACACCTGCAAACAAAAAGAGGCTTTGTTTTGCAAAAGGCAAAGTTCTTTATTGACATTCCTATACTTGATTTTGTAGAACAGGCTTTTCAAGCAAGTTTGCTTATGGAAGTTAGTCTCTGCTGTCCACTCACCAGTCGAATTGAGGTTTAAGCTATAAATGAACACAAGACAGGGTCTTATTTTCTTTTGACCCCCAAAATAAGTGCTTGGCCTTATTTTTGATAAGGTGTTATTATTTTTGAGGTCCAGGAAGTGGCGAGCGTCATTGCCTCATGGCTGCTTATGGGTTGCAATATTTTCAGGGAGACCTTATTTTCAGGGGAGGACTTATTTTAGCGCATGCGCTCAAAAGCCTGATTGGGCTTATTATCCAAGGAGCTCTTATTTTCAGGGAAACAGGGTAGCTTTCTTCTCACTTGTCTATATAGTAACTTTACTTCTAATCAATTCTTCCTGTAGAAGTTTCTTATCTCTCACACACTTAATCATCAGCATCTGCATTAACTATATGGTACATATGCAAACAATTCATTTGAGATGTGTCTGGCTCCTGGTGTCTACAGGACAAATCCATACACTATTGTTGCAGTAACATAAAAGTGCTTTGCCCTTGACTTCTTCCAGAATGTTTTTTTTCCCAGTGGAGTCCTTGGTGCCTCCTGAACTTGGTTGTTTGCTTGTTTGGGTAACATCAGTGCAAATGAATGCGGGGTTTGCTCCCTGTTTATATAGAGTAGCTTTTTTTATATGGTAGTTTTTTTCATCAACAAAATCATTGGGTTAGAACTGGCAATGTAGACTTTGGTGAAGCAATAAAAATATATTTTATTAATCACTATGCAGTCTTGCACTTACAATCAATTATGTATTAATACATGTCAAATTGATGGATATTTTATATAGTTACAACCCCCGGTATGCCCAAATATGGGAGGAACATCACTACTTCCATTCTCTGTCCTTCGGCTCGTCACAAGAGACCATCCAGACAGAAACCCAATATTTTTACTGTTGCCTTTTTGTTACATTTGTTGTATTTGTGCTGATAAATAAATAAAGGGAGACTAGTATAGATCTATTTCAAGCTATTTAGCTCTCATCAGCTTCGATTCCCAGTAAGGGTATGGCTAGCTGATGAGAGCTAAATAGCTTGAAATAGATCTATACTAGTCTCCCTTTATTTATTTATCAGCACAAATACAACATACATACATACATACATACATACATACATACATACATACATACATACATATATATATATATATATATATATATATATATATATATATTTAAAGTCACATAAATAAATACAACATATATATATATATATAATCTATCTATCTATCTATAATATATATATATATATATATATATATATATATATATATATATATATATATATATAATTAATATATATATAATTAATATAATATAATATAATATATAATTTCCAAGTGCATACATATAAGTACAGCCAGGAACATGTAATTATCTTTCACTTCTCTCTTTTACCTACTTTGAATTCAGCAACCAGGAAGCAATCAGTCTGGAGTTAAAATAAGAATTAATTTCTTGAATTCTTAAATCTGTATGGATTTATCATGCTACTCCTTTGTCATACAGCCAAGAGTTAGGGATAAGCTAGTTTCACCTACTATAGCCAGGCATATATTTTCAAATAAATACTTTTTATATAGCTCACTGACATTTCCATGACTCTATGTTGAACGAATAAACATATTCCTGTTTGTGCAAATAACTAAGAATTACTGAAATGCTTTCCACCTCAGATCAGTTGTTTGATCCTAAGGCAGAAAGGATTGATAGAGTGAGATAGTTTATGACATCAGAAACCAGTGTCTGACTGTTATTTCTGTAGCTTCCTTGTGCTTTTGCTTACATGATAGAGTTGGCATTAAGATGGTTTTGAATGTGGAGGGAATTCAGGTTTTTCATGACATGAAAAAAAATGATTCCTCCATTGCACTTGAAATGAAAAAGCCCAGCAACATATGCATAATGGGTAGCAATTGTTCAAGTGCCTAGGTGGTCACATATATGAGTTCTAAGATGGGGAAAGGAGGCATTTATTTAATAGTTAAATTTTATACCTTTCCTCTTAGGATATCAAGGCAGATGATGTTGGAAATCTTCCTTCATTTTACCCTCCTAGTACAAACCCGTGAAGCTGATTCAGCTGTGAAATATTTATCTGCCAAAATTACCAGTTGACTCTGTAGTACAGGGAGGATGATCTTGTTCAGCATACTTCAGGAATAAAAGGAAGATACGTCTATAAAGCCAACCCCCCTCCCTCACAACTTTCACCAAAGCTGAGATTTGTGAGCTTGTTTCCTACATTAAAACAAATATAAGGATGATCACATTGTTTGTCTTATTTCAACATACTGTGGGAACTAATTGTAGTTCTGTGGACTAATGAGCTATAGTAAGGAAATATGTTTCATGTCATTTGCATGAGTTATTTTGTTCTCAAGCTAATCAGACATTTACCTGATTGCATTAGCATTTCTTAAAGAATCTTAATTACCACATGCTATAATAGTATTTTCATTTGCTGATCATGTTTTATCTTTTTTCCCTGTAGTATATGCATTCACACTGCCACCTTGGCTTGTTGGAAAGAAAGTGTTTTACCTTTTGTATGATGAACTAGAGATGTTAAATGTCCATTTCAACATTTGTTTGTTCCATTTTTTCCCTTCCTGGAGATGTGTCAGTGAATAATTTTCATGGTACAAATCCATCTCTTAGTACAGTTATTGGAACTTTTTCTCCCCATAACTTTTGGTTATAAAATCAAGTTTCCTAAATCACTTAACCATGGTTAAAGTAAATCAGCAGTTCCTACAACCAATTGAACCGGGCTCTGTGTTGTGTTATGGTTTCAAAAAATGCTTTAAAAAATTCACTATAGCAATGTCAGATGAAGCTTTGATTTATGCTGGAAGCTTCCAGAAGAAAAATTCAGTTCATTCAGTTGAAAAGAGATGCTTATAGGAAAAAAAAGTCCTGTTTAGCCTCCTCACATTTGCTTAAGCAGAATTAAGAAGATGGCAATATTATGACAGAAGCAGCCCATGGAGTGGCACTTGAATTGAAAATGTAATGGAAATGGCTATTTAATTTTGGCAAACTGTTACCTCTTTTCCTTTCTGGCACCTTTGAATGCTTGACAACAATTCAGAGTTACTGAATGGAGCCCATTCCTTTTTTGTTTATGTATCAGCAGGCTGTTGCCATTCAAGTCACATTTTGCATCTCATTGTTTATTTTATAGGTTGAAAGCCTTATGAGCAGAGCAAAATTATCTTATTAGTTTTTTTCTGTGGAAATGTAATTTGTGACTTGGGGAAGCATGGTCACATACAGATCTGGATGAAAGACACCTGCTATTTCTGCATGAAAGGATATTTTTTATATATTTTCAGGCATTTGTTTTGTCAGCTTAAGAAATCATGTTTGGTAACAGGTTTGAGTAAGTGGATAAGTGTATTTATGTGTCTGAAGTGGCAAGTACTATCTAGGAATTAGAGCTACAAAGATGTACTCTAGAAGACAGTTTGCTGGCAGCTTGCTTTCTTCTGTTGCCATCAGCTGCAATTCACACAATGTTGGCATATGCCACCTTCACCTGGGGAGTTGCTGCCTGCATCACTGCCCTGCTTCCTCTGCCAGCTCCATCCCACTGCTTCCTTCCCAGCCAGGCCCAGAAGCTCCCTTTGATATGTGTCTCCACTACCCTGTCCGAGAACTGCACCTTGGCCTGAATCTTGAACCAGCAGCAGGGGGAAGAAAATGTTCATTTGTGGGTGGTGGGGGAATATCAAGCCTTTGATTTCTTCGCCCTGGGTAGACCTTTACAGTTCTTCCACTCCTGCTTCTGAGAATACTTTATTTCACTCTAAATCTCTTGATAGCAAGAAAAGTAAATTTTAATTATACATCACAGGTCATAAAAATAGTAAATAATAAAATATAAAAAGCATGTTAAATATATTTAGATCTATCTCCTGTTGCCTTTTGAAAATATTTTTTTCTTAAATTTATTATTAAATTCAGATTGTATTTTTGTATTATTAAATACAGAACTCATTCCTGTTCTGACAGATCTTATGACAGAGTTTCTCTAGAGTTCAGATTGTTTGGCATTCAGTAGACTACAGCACTATATCTGAAAAAAAGGGTCCTTTAATTAATTAGTAATTTAATAGTAATTTAATAAATTTGTATGCCGCCCAATCCCGTAGGACTTTTTAAAGCCATCAGTGAATCAAAGTAAGCATTGAAGAATAGTTGGGATTGATTTGGATGCATGATTTTTCAGAAGATGTTTACGAAATGGTTTGGACTCGTAATGTTAAGTCTCAAATATGCTTTACTCAAAACAATATATTTAAATATATAATTTCAATGCAAATATCAGCATTATAACAAAAAATAAGTGGAATAATTAAAAAATATAACATTGGTTAATTTTTAAAATACTACCAAAATAATACGACTTATTAAAAACCTGTTCACACACAGGCACATACTATATGCAATTGAACAATAAATGTAATTTAGAAAGTGAAGCTATGATTAATTCTATACTACTTTATTTCATTTCTATGTTTTAGAAGCTTGTGGACATGCTTATCAGAATAACTATTTTTAGTATGATATTTGATGGTACATGTTCCATCATGTTAATGCTTCTATTCTATTACCGTATATACTCGAGTATAAGCCGACCCGAATATAAGCCGAGGCACCTAATTTTACCCCAAAAAGCTGGAAAAGTTATTGACTCGAGTATAAGCCTAGGGTGGGAAATGCAGCAGCTACGGTAAATTTCAAAAATAAAAAATCAGTGTTATTTGAAACTCAAAGTTATGTTTATTCAAGGGACCTGCTTAATTAAAGTGTTCTATAATATCAGTATGACTTATAATACTGCAAGTCTGCAATATTAAAATACTTGTATAGGGGATCCCCGGGATCCCCCGAAGAGATCAAATCACAACCAGTATGCCACCTTCTTGGTATATTGTTTTTATTTTCACTGAGTTTTTAAAAATGAGCATTATTTCATCCTTTTTTTCTTTATGTTTGATTGGTATCTGCAATTTGTGTTAATTCTGTTCATACATATAATATAAATGAAAAACCCAGCTCTCTTAAAAAATATTTTAAGTTCTTTCTGGTGCTCCCTTTTAGAATTGGCCAACTAATATTTCTGTTCGCCCAACTAATGTCAGGCAGAGTTAACTGAAAAAGTAATTTTTCATGAAAGGACATTTTCCTAGGATTTTAATTGTTCTTACTGTCAGATTTCTCGTTATTTCCAGCTTGAGTCTCCTTCTGACAAGTTTCCATTGCTTCTTGTCCTGTCCTCAGGTGCTATTGCTGCCGCCGCCTCCTCCTCCTCCTCCAACAGCACCAGCACATTTGCTGCCCAGCGCTGCGGCTGAGGTGAAGCCGCCAAAGCTCCCGCTGGCGCCCCCGCAGCGTTGGGCGGATATCCGGCAGTGCTGTTGGAGGAGGAGGAGGCGAACCAGCCTGCCATCGCCGGCCACCGCTAGCCCCGCTGCTCTTCCCACCCCCTTCCAAGCCCCACAGTCCAGCGGATGGAGCAGAAGCAGCTCCGGGGCTTCGCTGCTGCTCCCCGCATTTTCTGCACGGGGATCCCTTGGAGAGGGGATTCCAGCCTGCCATCGCCGGCCACCGCTAGCCCCGCCACTCTTCCCACCCCCTTCCAAGCCCCACAGTCCAGCGGACGGAGCAGAAGCAGCTCCGGGGCTTCGCTGCTCCATCCGCTGGACTGTGGGGCTTGGAAGGGGGTGGGAAGAGCGGCGGGGCTAGCGGTGGCTGGCGATGGCAGGCTGGTTCGCCTCCTCCTCCTCCAACAGGCAACAGCACTGCCGGATCCAGTTGTAGACTCGAGTATAAGCCGAGGCGGCTTTTTTCAGCCCAAAAAGTGGGCTGAAAAACTCGGCTTATACTCGAGTATATACGGTACATAAACTCTAATTAGTAAATGTGTATCACTAATGAGGAAAACCTAAGCATATATTTTAAGTGAGTTATCCTTGAGTATAAAACAAGTAAAACACACCTAGTTTGGGCACGTAATGTAAGTAAAAGATGGAATAGACAAGTACTGTATATTATACTGGTCTCCTTCATGGAAGTAGAAAGGGAAACAAAATATATGTGGCTGGGTAGGACTGTAAATGTTTGGAATACCTTTGAAAAAGTTTTGAATTATAGTTTGGGACAGACTGAGATGACCAACAGCACTTGAATACCTTGAGCGCAACTGTAATTCCTTTTTCCTGGGACCCTCGGGAGCTCACTGTAGTGCCCTAAACCTTCTCAAAGGAATAGAAGTCTCTCCTGAACAATTGTGATTGCATTATGCAGTACAATGTTTTGGCTTTAGTCCCCAAATGCCATTCTCTTACAGTCAAAATTAAATAGTCTATTTATCTGGACTCTCCTTAAGTATTTAGTACCTAGCCTCTTCTAGGTGCATATATCCTAAAGAACAACAACAAAAGCTCAAAATGATTTCAAGAACAACTACCGTATTTTTCAGAGTATAAGATGCACCTTCCCCCCCAAAAAAGAAGGTGAAAATTTGGGTGCGTCTTATACACCAAATGTAGCCCCCCCCCCACCAGAGGCTAAAAATGTGAGGCATGGAGGGCAGCGATGGTTTGTGGCAATCCTTGTAGCCTGGAACAGCTGATGGGGGTATTCCGACAGTCCGATCCATCTTCCAATCAGCTGTGCTGAATCAGGCTGCAATAAGTGCTGAAGCTGAACTGACTGGTCAGAGTTTGCAGCAGCAATCACATTCAGAAAGCACAGTAACTGATTCAGCAGGATTCAAAATAATAATAATATGCAATACATTGCCAAATGCAGGTTTTCCAGTAGTAAATACAAGCAAAACACAAGAAGTTTCACTTTCAATTCTGGGCTAAGCCAGGCTCCTCCCTGTCTCCTTGTTGCTCACACAGCAAATTTCAGAGTCCAAATAGCCCTCATTGGCTGACTTAGTTGCTATGCCTATTCATTGGCTGACCTTGTTACCATGTGTCAGCTGAATACCATGGATGCTGGTAGGCAGAGGCAGAATATTTTTTCGTCTTATTTTCCTCCCCAAAAACTAAGATGCGTCTTATACTTCGGAACATCTTATACTCCAAAAATACGGTGCTGAAAAAGTGGCAAATAAGTAATGAAAATAAAATGATAAACGGAATATATTCATCTTTTCATTCCTATTCATCTTGAAAAGGAACAGGTAGCCACTATCTTAAACGCTGTGAAAACAGTGCCTTATGGAGAAACTTTGTTTCTCAACAAAGTCCAGTTGCCTTTTGAAAAACCACCTATGGAAAAACTGCTGCTGAATAAGGCTTTATAAGAAATTAAGGAAATAGAGAATGCAGCCCAATTGGTCATTCAGAGAGCTACTGTGGTGTAGTTGTTAAGTTACCAGGATAGAAACTGGAAGAATATAACTTCTAGTCAGGGGAGAAATCAACTTACTTTTGCTACCGGTTTGCAAATGTGAGTGCATGCACCACCACCTTGCATGCGTAGGACCTTCCGCGCATGTGCAGATCATCAAAAACGGGACGTGATGATGTCCGTGTGGGTGGGCGAGACTCCCACTGCCAACACTACCTGAACCAGATAGAACCGGTCGAATTTCACCCCTAGTCCTATCTTAGGGAGAAAGCCAGTTGGTTGAGCTTAGGCCAATCCTTCTCTCTTAGCTCTAGGAAGGAGGCAATGGAAACCCACTTCTGAAATTCTTGCCAAGAAAGCTGTAAGAATTAGTGTCATAACAACAATGAAATACATTGTTCTAAAAGATGGTGACTATTTTACTGGTCATGCACTCAGATTTCATGACAGAACAGAAAATTCTTTTGAGATTTGGTATCTCATGTATGGATAGATGGATAGACAGACTGACAGAGAGACATATAGAAAGATACAAAGATAGGATAGGTCCTTGAGCACCACATTGCTAACCTAATTAAATATTTTCTAAAACCTTTTGAAGTTTGTTGCAACCCTGTATTGGCCAATAAAACTTTCATTTGTGAGATTAGTATCAGTAGGAATATAAAGAAGCCAGTGTTTATGCTTTTTATTGACTTAAGGTATTATAGAGAGCTGTAGTAATTCACAGTTCAATGAAGCATAAGAATATGAAATTCACCCTTAGGAATTTTTTTGGCTTAAAAGAGAAAGTCAGTGTAAATATTCATCTCTAACATGGTATTTCAAAGCTATATTGCAATATTTATTATTAAAAAGGTTTAGCACATCAAAAATAGCAACTCCTCAGAATCAAAACCACCTTCTCCAAATTTCTGTGGGATATGCTTTCCAAATAATTTCATGTAGCTAATTACTTATTGAACATGTAAACTTCTATTCTAGTTAGGGCTATTTACAGTATCAGCAAAATAATGACAATCTTATTGTGAATATTTCTTTTGTCTATAGTTCTAACAACTTTAGCACATTCATTTAATTTACATTTCTGTTAGCTTTTTATTGGCTTCTAATGCAAATGCCAAGGGGAATTTCCATTTCAGCAGTAGAAATATTTAATATTGGATGCAAGTTCAGTGACAAAACTTCCTGATAAAAATCTGCTTTCTCTTCAGTAAGCTACTCTGACTCATAGGATCTCTTTTAAGTATTGATTCCCATATATAATCTTTCCTAGTGTCAAACATTTCAACAGCTGTTATGCTTTTGATTTGTTTATCCCAATTAGCAATTAAGTAGAGAGTGGACTTTCACAAGTGCTTTGTAAAGGTTAAACATTACTGCATAGGGTTTTATACTGTTCCTTACAGTGTTTGTATTCTCTAATCCTTTGTGAAGGTCAAATATAAATTTAAGTGGGCTTTACAGTATTTTTAAGTATGCCTGTTCTACAAATAAGGATGTAATATACATGGGGATTACTTTTGCTTCTAAAGAATGTTAGATTTTCTATTATAGTAAGTATTTCGATTTTAATCCCATTTTAATCTACAGATAATTTAATTTACTTGGTTCTTTATTTTCCCAAAATTCCTTCTACCCTCAACACTTGCAAAGTTAGTTAAAACAGACTAAAACAATTTAAACAAATGCATTCCCTTTTCTTCCTGGGTTCAAAATGTTATATATGGAACTAATTGTTGTCTTGTCTTTTGTGTTTTTTAGGTGAATGTAATATATGCTGAACATGCCCCGTAGTCCAACATCAAGTGAAGATGAGATGGCTCAGAGCTTTTCAGATGATTCAGTGGAATCAGAATCAGATAGTTCCAAAGAAGAAACCATTTACGACACCATCAAGGCGACAGCAGAAAAGCCAAGTAGCAAAATGGAAGATGCCCAGAATAATACATTAGTGATACGGATTATAATACCAGATCTACAGCAAACTGTAAGGACAACCCCATGAAAACATCACTTGATCAAATTTGTTCAACAGTGTGATTAGAATGTTTATGATAAGACTTGTTGGTTGTTTTTTTGAAATATATTTAAAAAATATGCATAGCAATTAAAGAGAATGTGGATTGTATTTTGATGAATATAGGTAACCCTTAGTTAAGCGTGGCAATTGAAACTGGACATTCTATCACTAAGCAATGTGATCATAAAGCACCAAATTATGTTATAATGCCAACTTACAACATCAGTTCCAATAGTTCTAGTTGCAGCCTTTGGGCAAATCCTGCACAGTTGTTAGATGTAATGTCACGTGGTCACCATTTGCAACCTCCTGCTGGATTCCCTATTGACTTGTCAGAAACTGGCAGTAACAGTACAGCTCCTAATCAGTTTTGCCGTCTTTTGCTTTCCAAAATAATCTTAAATTTATAGAGAGGTAATTAATTAAAATGGAACTTAGAAAATAACATGTATTTGAGGTAGACCAGGCCAGGAAATAGGGACTATAAGAAACACTAGAACTCTGTTGATATAGGCTATACAGAATCTTGAAAGCCTGAGGGGGAAAAAAGTTAATTAGTTTTAGATCACAATGATATTTTACTGTTTTGTTCATATAGTAGGTACTTAAACCAAAAGTCAGAAAACAGTATTGAAAAATATGATTCAGTTAAGTATAAGCTTCCAATCACATTGACTGGGGAATAACAGATTAAACTGTGTGCTTTTATCACCAGAAAAATAAAGCAGAATGCTAATGCATCTTCCAACAAAATGGATATCCATGCAACTATTGACATTTAGAAATATTGGATAAATAATGAGTGAAAGCACATATAGATTGAGTTATTGCTTGGTTTCAGCTATAATCTCTGTAGTTGATGGTGACTAAAATATAAGAATTTAATAAGCCAATATTTATTTAGCACTATTTTTCATTACTGAAATGTTCATTTCATTTGTATAGAAAAATCAAGAATAACTGGCGAAAAGTGCCTTAACATTCTGTTTCCATTCCACTTTTACTTAATTGATGTTTTGCTGAAAGACATGAGAGGAAGGGCTCTTGTTTATTCCTTTTAATGACTATCAACTTTTGATGTGCAAGAAATTTGGGTCACATTTTAATATCAATCTTTCTATTTAAAAATAATATGCAAACACAAACTTAAAATGTAAATTTCTCCAATTATGGCAATGAAGTTCTCCATTCAGAAGTCTAAGGGAAAATGAATTAGACAGAATATTCTGTAATTAACAAGGTAGGGTGCATTTAAAAAAAAATCTCAGACTGATACAATATAAAGTTCAAGTAAACAAACAAACAAACAAATAAATAAATAAGCTTTGTATTAGATCCTAGATTGTAACATTTCACGAAATCTTTCTAAAAGCCCATAAAGTGTTTTCTCTAAGAATAAAAGTTTAACAATAAAGATATAAATATCTGAATAACCAAACTCAGAGAGCATCAAGGATCTCAGTTCAACCCTAAGCTACAAATGATATCTTCTAATTGTAGACTGCATTCATTCCATTTGTATGCACCTCTTTCATTTTGGAGATTAGCTGTCTTGCTACAGCTGTGCTTGGGAGAAGCTGTCAGATTAGCAGAGAAGCAGTGGAGCATATGAGAAAACTGACCATCTATGCTCTCATATTGTCAATTGATAGCTTATACAATAAATGAAATAGCCAAAGAGCATTTAATTTCATTTCATCTGCATTTTGCATTCTTATTGCAGAGATTAAGTACTAACAATTTAATTAGGAAGGTGTATACTATTTCAGGTTCAGAATCAAAAACTTCTCCAACAAATGAGCCTGTGTTTCCCCATATTTTGGCATAGATTTAGCGTTATACGTTATACATCAAGTATCATACAATGAAGTGTATTTAATCTTTAAAAAGATGGTATGTTTTCTAAGTATATTAAAATTCAGTATACACTGAGCAGTGAGCCCACTGGGAATTTAATAGCCACATAATTTTCCTGTCACAGTTGTTCTTCAAGCGAGACAAACAATTTGCATAGTTCTTTTTTTTAACCACTTCTTTGAATGTTAGTATATAAAATGCTCAAAATAATTTCAACCTTCTTTATTGACATGTTCACTGATACTAGAGAATATCTTCCATGAATGCTAGTTGACATAATCTTATCTTCCACATGGCTTGCAAACCTGTACATTTATTTTTCATAGAAAACAAATACTTCCAGTTTGTAGCTAAGAGCATTATCTTGGATAGCGCTATTACATGAAATAATATGTACCTGTAAGTGCATTCATACTTTATTGAACAGCTTATGTATTTAAAAATGAATTGGGGTTCTCTAAAATATATACCAAGATGAAAATAATTTTGTAATCCAAAGTGATTTTCAGTTGTCATTTTCTTATTACACAGAGCTCATTGAAAGGGTTTGAGATGGAAGGACAAACCATTTATAGTCGGTTTTCTGAACCCTTGGTGTTGTGCTTTATGGTAGAAGATTATGTAAAGCTTTTCCATCTCCTGACAGAATTTTAGTTTGTACTTCCTGTGGATCCAGTCATACATTTCTTTATTTAAAATGAAATTTACTTTTGCTTAAGCATGTTTAAAATTTGAGCATACTTAAAAAACTGATCCTAAGTGACATCATTTTTCCTCAGTAAAGTATTAATACTGTTTATTAATACTATGTAATTTAAAAAAAAGTCTTGTAGAAGAATTCCCTGCTCAACTTACAGAACTATTTCACTTTGAGCAGTTCAGAGTGATAAATCTATATATATAAAAGCGAAATACTACTCATGTATCATCACGAAATCTCCAGAACCGTAAAACCTACAAACTTGAAATTTAGCACGTCTGTTCCTATTGGATTCTAGGTGCTCAGTAAGAAAGGATTTTTTGAAATGATCATCAGATCATTAGTATTTCTTATATTATTATTAACATGCTCTGATGCTAAGGACTTAGACATTCTACTCCTCCTCCCCACCTGAAAAGAACACTATTCCAACTGCCATTTGGGCATGGGCATGACCAGCACATGACTCATCTGGCCTGCTGGCTGGCAGTTTAGACATTCTACTCCTTCTCCCCACCTGAAAAATGCTCTGACGCTAAGAAGTTAGACTGAAGGAGAAAGGGGGATAAGATAGGAGAAGCCTCTGAGGGGCAAGCCTGAGGGATTTGATTTTATACGAATCTGTTTATCAGGACCATGAAGCCCAAGAGGTTTACATCTGGTATATGTTTACTCCTGTCATGTTCTGATCATAAATAAATAATAATTTTAGGATTATTAAGCTAAGGGGCTTTCTTGTCAAATCTTTGTTAGTAATGTTTCAGTTTTAGCTTTGTAAATTAGCTAACTTTTCATGGTCATAGAATGTTCTAAAAAGAAATTTGGGAACTTATGCAGTTAGCCTTCATCCCCTTGAACATAATATATATGTCTGCTTGTAATACTAACTTCATGGTGTATTTATTCTGTTTTTGGCTTGATGTATTGTGTGAAAAAAAATCATTAACTTGATCCTGCCTATTGGTTAAAACTGTTTGTGAGCTAGCAGTTTGCTGATACAGGCTATTAGAATTACTTGGTAGTAATTTGCCCATTTACAGCTTTGGTTCCCAATTTAAATATGTTTAGTCAGTACCAAATTCACTTGATCTACTCTGGTTTTATATCCAATTGTTTCCTATTATACATCAAATATTGCTCAATGAGGTGTACTTAATTTTCAAAAAGAAGGTATGTTTTCTAAGCAGTATATTACAATTCAGCATGCGCTGAGCAGTGAGCACACTGGGAATGTAATAGTTACATAATTTTCCTGTCATGATTCTTCAAGCAAGAACAATAATTTGCATAACTTTTTTTTTAAAATCCAATATTCTTGTGCAGTCTATTCCCTGAACTAAACTTTAAGGGATACTTATTTGAGGGGTCCTTGGTGCTCTCTGAGCTTGCTTGTTTTTTTCCAGATGTTTCATTAACCAAACTAGGTAACATCATCAGTGCTAGTACTATTTGGGAAACAAAATATCTGCAAAAAAACAAGGAAGCTCAGAGAGTACCAAGGACCCATCATTTTAAGCATGAGCTACAAATATTCTCTTTTATTAGGATACCTATTTAGAAATATGAATCAGACAGATTTGGGATGGACAAGTTTGACCTCTTTTGGCATTGAAATTCCAAATTGTTGGATCCTCTTTGGCTTTGGATAACAGAACTAACTTCAATCCATTATATATTTTGTGTAGTAGCACAAAAAACATCTGCCATTTGAAGCCATTTTTCCAAGGATCCAGAATTTTATTTGACTCTGAACTAAATCTTGATTCAAATTAAGTTTATTGAATGAGGTGTAGATTTGAATTTTATTTTCATCTTCCTCATGTCCAACTGAATTCAGTTGCATTTATCTATGAGGAAATGCATAAGGTTGTATCAGATAAATTGCTACACTCCTTTTATAATATCTAATAAGGTTTGTGATGTATTTAAATTCAGATTTCTTCAGCAAAGGTTAATATAATGCCATTATACTTGATTAGTTATATATACTATCATTAGTTGAATTAATAGCATATAGTTGAGATGACCAAAATTATATATTGGTAGTATGTGTATGAAATAATAAAATTAATTGTTTATCTGGTATAGAATTGTTGATATAGATATAGAAATTATTCTGTGTGTTCTCTTTTTTTCTTTACAGAAGTGTATTCAATTTAATCCTGAGGCTTCTGTATGGGTTGCAAAACAACGAATTCTTTGTACATTGAATCAAAGTTTGAAAGATGTTCTCAATTATGGCCTATTCCAGCCAGCAAACAATGGGAGAGAAGGGAAATTTTTGGATGAAGAACGACTTCTTATGGAATATCCACAAAATATCAACAAGGGTGTTCCATCCTTAGAGGTATTAAAAAAACCAACTTTATTTCAAGTTTAGATACTAATGAGCAGATATAATTTTAACAATCTAGTGGTTACAGACGAAGAAACCATTTATAGTTTGTTGATTGGCAGCTACATATTCCCTGTAAGGGCTGTGTTTAAGTTTTGGGGAATTTTGGGCAAAATATTTTGCCACTGTGGAAACCTTACTAAAAGGCATAATAAATAAATAAAAAATGTAAATTTTTTAATCTAATTCCAGTCCTGGGTTCCACTAACATTTCCATTCCATTAAATCTATTTTTTCTGATACCGTATATACTCGAGTATAAGCCGAGTTTTTCAGCCCACTTTTTGGGCTGAAAAAAGCCGCCTCGGCTTATACTCGAGTCTACAACTGGATCCGACAGTGCTGTTGCCTGTTGGAGGAGGAGGAGGCGAACCAGCCTGCCATCGCCGGCCACCGCTAGCCCTGCCGCTCTTCCCACCCCCTTCCAAGCCCCACAGTCCAGCGGATGGAGCAGCGAAGCCCCGGGGCTTCGCTGCTGCTCCCCGCATTTTCTGCACGGGGATCCCTTGGAGAGGGGATTCCAGCCTGCCATCGCCATACGGTAGCTAGTTTTAAGTTTTCTCCCCATTCTTCCTGTGCTTACCAGCATCAAGCGGCTTGGGAAGGCGGGGTGGGGTGGGGTATGAGCGGACGGCTAAAACGAGACACCTGGTCGTTGGGATCAAGGAAAGATGACATTCGAGATAAATAATGATAATAATAATAACAACAACAATAACAATTGCTGTTGTTTGTCCAAGGTGGGAATCCGTCGGATCCCTAGCCTTAGTTTGATGCAACGCACGCAGGAATCAGGTCGGGGGAAACAGCTGGTTTTCCAGGGAAAGGTTGTTAAGATTGCGCAGCCGGCGCGAGCCTGTCTACGGCTGCTTCAAGGCAGGAGGACGGGCGCCTCCACCACACCCCCATCTTCGTGCCCCTCCGCCAGCCTAACCCGGCTGTTTTAACGGGAGCGAAAAGGGGAGGTTGTACCCCCCCACTTTTCTCGAGGCTTTTCTGGTGTTTGTGTGTGTGTGTGAATTCCAGCGACGCCTCGCTGATAATTGTGGGGAGGCAGCAGGCGAGCGGTGGTTCCGCTGGATTGGCGACTGCGGGGTGCGCCGCGGAGAAAGCATGCGATGGAATGTGCTTTCCCTACGCGGCTGAATTTTCAAGGCATTAGTGGAGATGGGGGCTTTCATGTGGGTGGGGGAGTTTGGGGAGAAATAAAGCCGCCTCTCCGGTGAGAATTAAGAAGAGGGGCGAGGGGGAGAGGAGTGGAGAGGCGGCTTTTTCCTCAGTCGCCCCGCCATTGGGGCGCTTCCATTCCTCCCAACCTTCCCCCCTCCGAGAATTCTTGGGGCGCTTAGGAAGGCTTTTCCCGCGCCGCCCCTTGAGGGGAAGCCTCTGCTAAGAGAAAATGTACTTCGGTTGGTTTGTTTTTCTCTCGGGTCGGCCCGAAGCTGGGAACGCAGCGAGAAGGCTCGGCTTGTATTTATGGACGCGGCTTAAAGGCACGTTTGAGTGCAAGCAAGTCTTCTCAGCGGCTGGAAATAAACAAGCCGTTCTCGCCGTCGCGGGCGTCTCTGCTTAGTGCCTTCTTGAGCGAAGGGGAAATGGCGGGGCAGAGGAAATGGGAGGCTCAGCGGCCGCAAGACTCCTCGGTAGTCGAAATAGGGTAAACCCGGGGAAAGCGACTCCCAGAGAGGGGATTAGAAGTCCATTAATTCGAATGCGATGGCTTGGGGGAAACGTGGCGGTGTTGACGCCCAATAACTTGAATGGGACGACCTGTGGGGCTTGGAAGGGGGTGGGAAGAGCGGCAGGGCTAGCGGTGGCCGGCGATGGCAGGCTGGTTCGCCTCCTCCTCCTCCAACAGCACTGCCGGATATCCGCCCAACGCTGCGGGGGCTCCAGCGGGAGCTTTGGCGGCTTCACCTCAGCCGCAGCGCTGGGCAGCAAATGTGCTGGTGCTGTTGGAGGAGGAGGAGGCGGCGGCAGCAATAGCACCTGAGGACAGGACAAGAAGCAATGGAAACTTGTCAGAAGGAGACTCAAGCTGGAAATAACGAGCAATCTGACAGTAAGAACAATTAAAATCCTAGGAAAATGTCCTTTCATGAAAAATTACTTTTTCAGTTAACTCTGCCTGACATTAGTTGGGTGAACAGAAATATTAATTGGCCAATTCTAAAAGGGAGCACCAGAAAGAACTTAAAATATTTTTTAAGAGAGCTGGGTTTTTCATTTATATTATATGTATGAACAGAATTAACACAAATTGCAGATACCAATCAAACATAAAGAAAAAAAGGATGAAATAATGCTCATTTTAAAAAACTCAGTGAAAATAAAAACAATATACCAAGAAGGTGGCATACTGGTTGTGATTTGATCTCTTCGGGGGATCCCGGGGATCCCCTATACAAGTATTTTAATATTGCAGACTTGCAGTATTATAAGTCATACTGATATTATAGAACACTTTAATTAAGCAGGTCCCTTGAATAAACATAACTTTGAGTTTCAAATAACACTGATTTTTTATTTTTGAAATTTACCGTAGCTGCTGCATTTCCCACCCTAGGCTTATACTCGAGTCAATAACTTTTCCAGCTTTTTGGGGTAAAATTAGGTGCCTCGGCTTATATTCGGGTCGGCTTATACTCGAGTATATACGGTAAGTCTCAAAAATATTTTAATTTTATTTAATTATATTTGAAAACCTCCCATTTCCCTCACAGACTACAATTTGGAAATCACTGTGATAACAATTACATGTTTAATGCTCTTATAGTAATTTATTTATTTAGAAAATTTACATTGCCACTTACTCGCACGTGGCGACTCCAGGCGGCTTACAGGACATAAAACAAAAATATAAAAGAAATAAATAAAAAATAAAAAAAATAAAAAAAATAAAAAATAAAAATAATAAAATGATAACCACCACCACCTCCCGATGACAACACACATTCATACCAGCCATTTAATGGGCTCCATCCTACTCTGGGTTCCCCAGGCCCGCTGGCAGAACCATGTCTTCAGGGCCTTCTGGAAGAATGTTAGAATGGGGCCAATCTAATTTTTGGAGGGATGATGTACAGTGCTGTGTGATTATTAACCTCTTGGTTCAAAGGAAATATAGGTATCCTCAATTTATGACTACAATTAGAACCAGAATCTTGGTAATTGAGTGAAATGATTGTTAAGTGAGAGGTCACATGACTGTCCATATGATTGCTTTGCTTAAACCCAGGAGTCCTGGTAGGTTGTTAAGCAGATGGAGTCCCAGATAAGGGATGCCTCCCAGGGATGAGGAAACCCTGAGAGCCTCTACTTAGGAGTTGAACAATATCCCTGCTGAAATTCAAGCAGAATTTTCAGTCTCTGAGCAAAGAGATACCCATATATGACCTATATTGGCTTCCCCCACTGTCTGAGGTCCCTGGTCCTCCTTACTTTACTGCAATTGCTGTACATTCTTTGCTTGGATTTTGGCTCCCACTTATCTCTGGGAACTGGCTGAAAGAGTTGCCTGCTCAAAGAGTTCAGCTTACTTCTGTGCATGAAATTGAATTCCTTTGATGGGATGCAAACATGGATCTAAAATCTTCAGGATTTAATCTCACCGAAGGAGTTCATCTCCCTTTGGAAGGCAGCTCTTTCAGTCAGTCCTCAGAGGCAAGAGGCAGTCCTGTGGGCAGGCAGCTTCTCACAACTTTCTCTTCCGGCTTCCCCATTGACTTTCTGGTGAAGTCAATAGAGAAGATCGTAAATGGGAGTCACATTATTGCAGGGTCCTTGGCAATGTGTTGTAAGTGCAGACTGGTTGCCAAGCACCCAAATCACAATCATTTGTCCACAGGGGTGGTAGTGCAACATTTTACAATGGCTAGAAGTGCTTTGTGTGCTGTAAAGCATCTTTCTGAGGCCATCATGATTCTGGGATGTTATTAAAAAGTTGTAAATCAAGTACTACCTTTATTTAATTTTTGTAGATAGCCATAGGTATTATAAAACTTCTAAGACACTGAATTATTGAGTCTATGTATTCCAATTTTATTTTTATGGCTGCTTATGAAAGTAAGAGCAGAACATAGATAATGCTTCACTGCATTATAACTATATTATAATATTCAAATTATAACTTGTACAAATGTTGTGACTTTATCTTCATCTATAAGAATACCAGAAATATTTCTGAAAATGTTACTATTGTATCATTGAATGCATGGTATTAAATAAGATACGGTAATAAGAATAATTATATTTGTATAAAACTGAGATGTATCATAGTTACAGTTAGTAATATTACTGTAGTGCACCAATTGTTTCCCATAATTAAGTGGAAATTAGAGTGAGTTATACAGATATGCTCTTAGAGATATTCTAAGTTCTTACTATGTTTTCATGTTTGATTTGGATGTTTTGGATGTTTTGATAGACCTTGATTCTTTGGCCACAAGTCTATTGGACTTTTGAATTATTTTTCATAGAGCTATTTGCTGTCTATCAATGCTAGTTTTTCTTGATTATAATCAGAAACTGAAAGAACATCGCAATGACTGTCTAAAGAGGAATGGAAGAATGAAATGAATGTGATATTCAACAATCCAATCTAGTTAATTTGACTGAATAGAACAAAAACATGTTTAGACTAAAGGATTATCTGTTTGAAATTGAATATCTGAATCTCACGCTCCACTTCTCAATTATATTCATTTTAATAGGGATTCAATGGGAAAAGTTTATAGACTGACTGAGAAAATTTGGGGCTGTAGTTCGTTATAGCAAAAACTATAATAGGGCTTTTCCTCAGTGATTCCTGGTATATTAAAAGGATAGGGTAAATGCCTGAATAATGTTACAGAATTGTTCACTCAACTATCATCCATAATTCATTATGCTGCGCCCTTTGGCAACTATCACAAAAATTAATCTGCAAAGAAAGGAAAAAACAAATTGGGCAATGAATGGAAATGGGCAACACAAATTAATTTTGTACAGAGAAAAAGATCATGTGAGCCTCACCAGGTAGGCGGGGCGGGAAACATGACCAGATAAACTAATTCCACTTTAATGTAAAGCTACATTAAGATAATCTTGCAAGTATGAAAGTACAAATTCTCCTGCTATCATCTATATACCCTTGGGGGGGTGTTTCCTTTCTGAGCCTCTTGCTGTAGCCTCTTGTGGATCATTTTAAAGTTTATTTCTCTGCTCATTATTTAGTTGTGGGCTTTCCCCTGCCCCCTTCATCTGACCATTTCCTAAATAGAAACTCTTCATCCAGTTTCCAGGATAATTCCTGCAAACCAGGTGATACCTGCAGTAATTACTTAAAATATTTCATCTCCACTGGAATTGATGTGATTTTGGCAAATATATTTTAAAATGTTTCATCTCCACTTTGTGATTACCGAACAACGCTAATTTGTAATTCCTCTGTAGCTTCTCTGTTTCTTTCTGAATAGTATAGAAATTTCAGTTTCTAAAGTAAACCAAATTTAGTTAAAACTTTTTGCTTATTTGGCAAACAATTTCTGGAAGCTGAAAAAAGCTCAGTCAATATGATACATGTTACTGCAGCCTTCCTTCCTTCCTTCCTTCCTTCCTTCTTTCCTTCCTTCTTCATGAGCACAAAAATCTTCCACAAAGGAATGTATAATTTGTGAAAAGATAGGAACATTTTCAATCAAATAATCAGTAAAAATATTGTTCAGAAGTAAACAAAGCAAAGGACCTGTGATATTAAGCCAAAAACATAGTTAAGAAAGCTTAATTTTGATCTAGTGAATAGATGAGTTGACAAATTGTGATTACATGAAACATTACAAATTGAAACTCTGGACTGAAGTACTAACTGATCATCTCTAGACACAATCTGATTATGATTCCAGAAATAACCTATTGTTTTACCTCTATTAACTAATGCACCAAAATTTAGAATCAGATGAAAAATGCAAGAAGATAAACTGTCTTCTTTGTACATACCTGTAAGCATAGAAAATGCTGCTGTACATGGTTCCATAGAACAGCTAATACAAAGGCTAGGTCAAAGAAATTTAAATGTTTTCTTGGGTATTTTAATTTTATGATTCTTTTTATAAATCTCTTATAATTATTTTAATTTATGTTGGAAAACTGATTCATCTCTTACATAATAGATTTCCCCCAGAAATTATTTCTAAAAAAAATAAGTATTACTCACATTTTGTTCACTTTTCAGTTTTCCTACAAGAAAAGAGTCTATAGACAATTAAATCTTGATGAAAAACAAGTAGCCAAATTCCACAATAAGGTAAGTCCAAGTTCAAACAATTTTTTTTGATGTTAATGATATAATATAGACGTCTAGTTATTTTAAATAGAAACAGATAAAACAATGTATTTTAATATGTTCTAAGAATCTAGAAGTTCTAACAGAACAGTTAGAATGTGACTTTGTGAAAACAAAATATGGATGGAAAGTATAATACAACTTTTTAGAAATTTTCTCATTAGAACTGTGAAGCTTCAGAAATAAGTTTCATATACTCAACTCAGATAAAAAAGAAATTCCAACATCTCACCTCCACATCTTCCCAAACGTATGATCATGCACTATATTCCAGATTAGTAAAGTGTTTTCAAATAAAAGAACTAGAACATATAGAAGACCAATGATCTCATCTATAGTACAGATCCGTTCATAAGAAGTTATCACATGTAGATATATAATACAAACTAGTCTTGCCAAAGGAAAGGAGCTATGAGAGCTAGTGCAAGACACATATGATGATGGGGTGATACAACTGCTAATCAAAGCAGGGAAATGCTGTGAGAGGATTGAACTGAGGAGAGGAGCATTTGGAAAACAAGAAGTCACAGGAGTTTACTTTAGGAGACCCTTGAACCTATTAGAAAGATATGACTATATTTAGCATCAGGAAAGACAAGTATTGACATTCTATAGATACAGTGAAATACTTAATGAACTAGTTTATAATGAAAAGTCACTCAGAATTGGACAGCGTATAAATTTAATTCATTATTATTGTTTAATTCATTATTATTAAATTAATTCAATATTATATTGAATATAACTCATTTTAAACTATTTAATAGAAATGAGTTTAGGGTTAGAAGTGACTGAGCATCCTATATCTATTCCCACGCTTCACCTGATCGATCATGTTATCTCAAAGTCATAGAGAAATGAGGAAGGAAATTTGATGATGGCAGCAAGAGAAGCAAATCATTTGAGGTCTTCAGAGTTAACGGATAAGATTTTAATTCTGAAAACCAAAAGATGCACCCACAACAAGAAGGCTATATGGCAGGTTCTTTGCTAGTGCTTTGTCTAAAATACTGTCCTTATCTTTTAAGTTGAAAGTAATGTTAACAGTAACGTATGGAGCAAAGTGCAATAATGCACATGGTGACATCATTGCACAAAATACTGCTGTTACAAACTTTCATTAGGATATATGACAATGTAAACGGCAACTTTGGTGTGATGGTGATGTTCCTCATAAAAGTCTCATAAAAGGCAAGATGGTAGTCACAACGGTCGATTGAAGCCTCACCTCTTTCTATATGTGTGCAATGTCAATGAACTCTCCTGCTAACATTTGTACAGACATGAATGTTAATCTATGACCATGGAATATCTCAATTAGATACAATATTGCTGTAGCAGTCAAATACCCAGCAATTATCTAGAATTCAAACAAAATATTTAGGAGGATAACAATGAGGAATATTTATACAAATTAGGGAAATAAAATATTATATAAATAACCCAATATGCATTGATTAGTTTATTATTTGCAAATTATCCTAATCTTCGTTGAGGCCTCCAAGACATAGAAATTTTTGTTTTTTTAGCAACTACCATAGGATCTTGCTTCTAATTCTGCAAGGAACACGTAGCCATTATAACTGATAGTCATTAATAATTTTATTTCTTATAATTTGGTCAATTGTAATTAACTCATGCATTTGTTAGATTGCATGTTAAATAATTCTAATCTTTCTGGAATGTCTTGTAAGATTTAAGATACACCCCACTTGAAATTTACAACTTAATATCTATTATAAATCAGGAAAGCATTTCATGTCTATGCATTTACAACATCTCAATAATACATATATTCAGGATTGCATAAATTTAATTTTTGAAATATATTCCTTTGCAATTTTCCCCTGAACTCATATTTCAGAGGTAAATAAGTAGTAGGTGAGAAGATATGTTGAATATTGACAATTTTGTCAATATTTATGCATGATTGTGTATCTAAAAATATATCATTTTTCCCTCTTAAGTGAAATGCTTATTCCACAATAAATATTTTTCAATTTAATACTTTTAGGCTAATTTCCGAAAATTTATGGACCTTGTTCATCACCATTCAGTTGAAAAACTAATAAAGATGCTAGACCGAGGACTTGATCCTAACTATCATGACTTAGAAAGTGGAGGTATGAATTAAACCAAGCTCTTAATAAGAGATGTATTTATTTAAAAATGAAAAATGTTAAATGCATAAACTGATGAAAATGCATAAAAAATCTTATTAGTTGACTTCTAGACAGTTTGTTTTCATTCTTGTCTACTGTAGAAACGCCACTAACTCTGGCTGCTCAACTTAGCAATACTACAGAAGTAATCAAAGCACTGAAAAATGGAGGCGCTCATTTGGATTTTAGAGCCAAAGATGGAATGACAGCATTACATAAAGCAGCTAGAGCCAAGAATCAACTGACCCTGAAGGTAAATTGAACAAGGCATATTGTTTAATAAAAGAAATAGAAGTAAAAAGTTCTGCACTAATTTCCAGTGTGCTTAATGGGTTTTTAAATCTAGATTTGCTCAAAGGTTTCTATCTTTGGCTTTTGGCTTTCAAGACTTATTTTCAAAGAAAAATTCATTTGGTAAAAAGGAAAAGGATGTGGAAACTTTACTTTGTTAATTGTCATATAGTGTAAAATTGGTCTTTAGGGAAATGGATTATAGGTAGCCTTTGATTTACAACCATAATTGAGCCCAGGATTCCTTTTGCTAAGTAAATCATTTGTTAAATGAAGTTTTGCCCCATTTTATGACCTTTCTTCTCACAGTTGTTAAGTGAATCACTGTGGTTTTTAAGTTAGTAACACAGTTGGCTTCCTCATTGACTTTGCTTGCCAGAAGGTTATAAAAGTGATCACATGACTCCAGGGACAGTGTAACTATTATAAATATGAGTCAGTTGCCAAGCATCTGAATTTTGATCACGTAACCATGGGGATGCTGCAATGGTCATAAGTGTAAAAACAGTTATAAATCACCTTTTTCAGTGCCATTGTAACTTCAAACAGTCACTAAATGAACTGTTGTAAGTCGAGACTATCTGTAGTTCAAAGGTTATTAATCAAGGTGGTTTCAATAAAATATATTTCTTCTGCTTGTTCTTTAATAATCATTAATTTTGCTTTGTAAATTTGAAAGCACAGATATTATGCTTGCAATACAAGCACAGATTCTAGATTAGATTCTGAATTATTAGAAATTGCAATATTAACCCTATGAATTTCACTATAGTGACAAAAACAGGTACAAGGTGAGACTAGAAGAAATGCATGGATTTTCCCCTTTTCTTTATTGTCAATTAGGAAATCAGACTTTCTAAGTAAAATATACTTTCCAGCAGTAGCCCCACATTGGGGGAAAGGGGGGGAAAGAAGAAGAATTGGTCCAATAAATTCAGGAGTTCTGATAGCATGATTCAAGTCTGTCCCTTTCCTATGTACAACATGATGTCTCTTGACTTTGAAAAAGAAAGATTCTGCAGACATTACTGAGACGTACTATTATAGTCTAAACTTTTAATCCTAAAGAATAGCTAGCAAAAGTCCTCTAGGTTTAATGCAATGTATTTCCAAGTAAATAGTCATGCCATACTATTCATACCTTTGTGTATTTAACAATCAGAAACATACTTGCTTTTCAGAGCACACAAACTTATATTTTTCTTAGTGTATTGTGTGAATACAGCAAATTATGGTTTGCAAACTATAATCTATGGATTAGTATTATTTATAAAACCATCATTCTAGTTAGTCAACAAATAATTGCTTAACCAAAAGGAAACAAACAATGTGTTATATGGTTCACTGTTCTGAACCCCCCCCCCCCCTGGCCTGTGAGTAACGCAGACACAGGCTTGGCTATTTGTCACTTTTTAATCACAGGAATTACAACTCTGTTGGTTGAAAGCCCAAACAACACTCTCATGCAAAAAGGGTTGGCAGCAACCCAAACCAAACAGAACGTAAATACAAAACAGACCAGACAAGAATTCCTCAAGACTGTTATGAATGGTTGTGTCCTGCAAAAGGATCCCTCCCAAGTTCTCACATATACTCTCTTGGGAGGGGCCAAGCCACAAGCACCTGGGCTTGATTATCTCTTATGAGTCTACCTCCGCAGCTGCTGCTTCCGTTTCTCCACCCTTCTCTCTCTGGCGTCAGGGACAAACTGCCTTTGATCTTCCCCACTGCTCCATGCCTCAGGCGCCTCCTGGTGGCCAACCAGCCTCTCTGGTCCCTGCTCTGAGTCTGAACCTTGTCCAGGGTCCTCCACATCTTCCATAGCAGACTCATACGGTTCCTCACTATCCGAGTCCATCAGCAGCTCAAACGGATCCTGCTGGGCCACAACAGCTCACTATATTCTCTAAGGGATGTTGTCAAATAAGAATTCATTGGGCTGCATGATCTATCTATCACTATACTGAGAAGGATAAAATGTAGAAATAATGATCAATTCACCTTCAGAGTTTTTTAAAATTTAAAATTACTTTACAGACTCTCTTAGATCTTGGAGCATCTCCAAACTACAAAGATAGCTGTGGGTTGACACCACTGTATCACACTGCTGTAGTAGGAGGGGACCCATCTTGTTGTGAGTTGCTACTACATGAACATGCTACGGTTGGTTGTAGAGACGAAAATGGATGGCAGGAAATCCACCAGGTAGAAAAGATACACTAAGATAATTATCAATTTTGCTGAGACACTTTTATCTTTTGCTGAAATATTTGGTAATTGTATAATCCATGTAATGAAAAGATATGAAATGAAATCAGTTGCACGGAATTCTCCAAATCCATTCTACTTTTAAAAAATTGCTTCAATAAAAATGACTTTAAACAAAACTGTTCTTCACTAAAATCATGTAACAATTTGAAATATTATATATATATATAATATGTATACATACATACATACATACATGTGTGTGTATGGGGTGGGGGAGAGAGAGAGAGAGGGAGGGACAGACAGACAGACAGACAGAGACTGTGAGTTCTAGTTCTGCCATGAAAGCCCTATGGGTGACCTTGGACCCATCACACTCTCTCAGCACAACAACTTCCCCCATGGGATTGTTGTGTAGAAAATAGAAAGAGAGAGGGTGTGTTCCCCATCATGAGTTCTGGATAAAAATAGTAAAGGTGGAATACAATACTGTACAGTACAGTACAATACAATACTATAAAGTACAATGCAATACAATACATATGATGTACTGGATATTTATATACTAACATACTGCTCTAGTGCCTACTCACTCTTGAACAGTAGTTATTTACTTGTGTATTCATTTTCATGAAAGTGTTAGCTTTTTGATGATTTTTAACTGTCTCAGTGAAAATATTCATGATGTTACGCTGTTGGTCCTTTCTGAGTCTTTTGCTCAATTCAACTTTATTATGAGGAGACCATTTATTTATTTTTGCTTTAGTAATTTCTTAAGGTGTGTCTGATGTTTCTCTAAATAGCTACTTTATGTTTCTTGATAACAGATGTTAATTTTGTTAACAAAACAAAAAAGTTATTATTTGATTGGCAAAAAGATAATGAAAATAAAATAAAAGATGTAGGTACATTTTTACTTCTCCTTGAATGAAAATTTTCATAGAGTGATTAAGTCCCTTAGTTCTGGTTGTTGAAAAGAGGGTATTTAACTTTTAGAACTGAATCTGCTTTAATTTTATAGCAAGCACATGTATTTCTTTTAGAACATCATTCTAAAGTTTGTCTCAGTGCTTATAGTGCCCTCTTGAGCTGATCGAAAGAATTAACTTCATTAGGCAATCCTGAACTTTCTCATTTAGCATATAATATCAGTAGTTCTGAGAATTTCTGAGGAGCTAATCCATAAATGTACTTATAAAACAGACTCCCCCATGTTTAACTTAATCATGGTTTAGTTAGCACAGTTAAGGTTAGTGTTAGTAAGTGATTAACAATTTGGCATAAATAAACTTCTCTCCAACTGAAAAACCAGGATAAATATCTTTAAATATGGGATAGCAGATTTTTTAAAAAAGATCTAGATAAAATTCTTTTAGAGTTATATCTTGAATTAAAAGATCACAGATTTACATGTAATTTCCCCCTTACGAAAGTGCTACACTTCAAAGACACCTTTATGTATTTCACTCATTTCTTGTCTTCCTTGCTTAAAACATGTACAGATTTTGCTTTCATTTCCAGTAAGCCTTTGTTAACTGTCATATATTTAGTCATTATTTTCTAATAAAACAATTTTGTGTACAGGTAATCCTCGACTTATGACCACAGTTGAGCCCAAAATTTATGTTGCCAAGTGAGAAATGTATTAAGTGAGCTTTGCCCCATTCTACGACTTTTCTTACATCATTTATTAAGTGAATCATAGCAGTTGTTAAATTAATAACATGATTGTTAAGTGAATCTTGCTTCCCTATTGACTTTGCTTGCCAGAAGATTGCAAAAGGTGGTCACATATCCCAGGACACTGCAACTGTCATAAATATGAACCATTTGTCAAGCATCCAAATGTAAATCAAGTGACCATGGGGATGCTGCAACAGTTGGTTATAAGTGTGAAAACTGGTCATCAGTAACATTTTTCAGTGCCACTGTAACTTTGAACAGTCACTAAATGAACTGTTGTAAGTTGGGGACTACCTGTATTCTGTATTTCCAAGCTTGCTTTAAGAACAATCATAAAAATTCAGTGTTAGTGCTTTTAGTTATACCTCAAATTGCAACTATAATTGAGAGCAGAATTCTGGCTTCCCCATTGACTTTTCTTGTCAGAAAATGCCTATGAAGGTAGCAAATGTCAATCACATGATACTGGGATGCTGCAGGTGTTGTAACTCCATACCAATTGCCATGTGCTCAAATTTTCATCACATAACCATGGGAGTGCTGCAACAGTTATAAATATGAGGACTAGTTGTAAATCACTTTTTGAAGTACTGTTGTTGACTTTGAATGGCCACTAAAAGAATGGTAAGTGGAGGGCTACCTTTAATCAGAGACAGATCAGGTTGGTTTACATATATCTATGATATAACATGGATAATGTAATTACTTAACTGGGGTAAAAGCAACCTTTTTCAACCTGATGACTTTCCTTATAGCTGAGAATGCAACTTTAAGATTTCCTAGCTAGCATTGGTTGGATAAACTTACAAATAGACAGGGAATACTGATGTACTACAACCATGTTTTTCTACTAATTGTGCAGGATGTGATATGTCTTCTTCTGATGAAGAAACCATTTGTTCCAAATTGGTTTTTTTCCAGTCATTTCAGACACAGACACATATTAGATATACAGATATAGACACAAACATATACATACATACATACATACATACATACATACATACAGTATATACATACATACAGAGAGAGACAGACCGACAGAGACAGAGAAGGACCACCATACCCAGTATTTGCAGCCAACTTTTTCAGCTTTTAAAGAATTGTTTTGTTAAGATGATGATATGTGGGTGCTGCAAACCATAGTTTTGTGCATTTCATAGATAGCCTACTGCATACTTTTGTTATTCATGGGTTTTCATTATTTTGCTGCTATGGAAAGTTCTGTTTTATGGTTGGAAAGTTCATGACACAAGTAAAAAGTAAAAATAAAATAGAAGCTTTCTGTTTGTAGATGATTCAATTGAATCATCGTTTCAATTGGGAGATTGTGAGCTTCCTAGACCAAGTTAAATTCTAAAATGCTAAGGAATTCCCGGAAGCTTGGCATAATCAGTCACCAATAGACCCATAGAGGTAAACCAATTTACCCACAATTCAAGAGAATTTTTTTTTTTTAAAAAAAGCTAGAAGGAAACAAAAAGACTAGTACACATCGATGACTTCCTGGGGGCGTGGCCTGTTGCCGAGGAGGGCTCCACCGAGCTCCTCAGAGATCTGGTTTGTATATCTAAATAAGATCATAGATAGCACCCCTTTTTGGCTAAGAAAGGGGCAGGGAGGATAGCTCCGTAGGCTAGGGTCTATTCGTAAGCCACAGCCTTTTTCTTTTTTTGGCTGTGGAAAGAGATTAGATCCAGCCGAAGCGGAGCTTTTATCTCCAGCCATTTCTTCTCAGCTGCCTTTTTTTTTTTTTTGGCAGCCCCAGACAGGCTAGCCCCCCCCAGGACAAAACAAAGTTTTTTCAAGCTAGAATTGATACGGGAGGGTACCACCCCTGTGAGATTTATGCTTTTATTACTATCTTAAATACCAGCACCATTCGTCTTAGAGACTTCTTTGTCTAAATAGACCTCAAAATGGCGATTTCTCTCCGTGGATGATTACTGGATGTACTTAGCCGGGTTTATCTTCCTGCAGACCGCTCCTTAACAAAATAAACTCTTCTTCTTTGGAAATAGAGGGGAGCGAAGCGCTGCTTACTTGTTTATTTATTATGGCACCCAGATCAAAGAAGCGTCTTGCTACAAATGTGTTTAAAGAATTTAAAGAATTTTTTCTGGAAACACAGCCTTTGTCTCCTACGCCCTCTACTGGAGAATTTTTAACACCGGAATATCTCTTTAAAATGTTTAATGCCTTTAAGCAAGAAATTAAGGAATTTGTATTGGAACTTTATGATGATCTAAAATCTAAAGTTAATCAAATGAAGGCGAATACGTTTGCAGCCGTGTCTGCCCTGTCAGATTACTCTGCTGAAATAGAGAACAAATTGGAAAGTCTGGAGAAGGCTAATTTTAATTTGACTACCAATATTCAAATTTTACAACAAAAAATTAGAGATAACGAAGAACAGCTTATGATGATAAATTTTAATAGGAAGGCATTTGCAATAAGAGTCAGAGGATTCCGTGAAAAGGAGCAAGAGAATTTGAAACAGACCTTTGCTGAAGCCTTCAGCCATGCGCTGGGAAGCCCGGGACTTAACTTTGATTGGCAGATTCGGAAAATCTATCGCCAGAACTCATTGATAGCGGAACAGCGACAGCTCCCGAGGGACATAATTATACATTTCTCTACAAAAGAATCTAGAAATGCGATTGTGCAAAAGTTTCATAATAACAGTTTCCGAGTTGACGGCCAGGACCTGATTGTTTTCAAAGATATTCCTTTTCAGATGCTGAAGGCAAGAAGGGACTACACCTTTTTAACTAAGGAGCTTAGGAGTCAACAGATTCGATACAGATGGGAGGCCCCTGCCGGTATCACGGTTACATTTGAGAATCAAAGATTTCGTCTTAACTCTGTTTCGGAGGCTCAAGATTTCTATTGTAGGATTCTGAAGGCGGGACTTCCTGACGCGCTTGGAAGAGAGGAGAGACAAGCGGAAGGAGAAGGCAAGCGGCTGGCCATGTGGCTGCAAGATGGAGGGGGTAGCCCCTCCTCCCTCGGAGAAGCAGAAAAACGGAGATCGAGAATTTAGACACTTCAAAATGCTTGCTAAAGTTGAGGACTGAATGGGGGTTTGAGACCTCTCTCCGGTAGAAAAAGCGGACTAATTTTTATCAGAAGGGAAAGCTGGGTGAAACTACTTTGAGCTAGATTCTAAATTAACGTTAGCATAAATTTGATAGTGGTAAACATCAGGCAAGCAAGGGATGAGGGTAAAATTTACATTGTTTAAAGCTTATTAGAACAGAAAGCCGGTTGGGATTATCTTAAGATAAATGTAAAAAGAATGCGGAATGATTTATGTTGTTTAAACTTTGTTAGATGGGACTATTTTAAAATAGAAGGTTAACTGACTCTTGCTGAAAGTATTATTTGAATATGATCCATGCTATTTAACTTTTATTTGAAGGGAAAGTTGGTTGAAATCGCTCTGAGTTACATTTTAAACAAATGCTAGTATAAATTTGATAGTGGTAAATATCAGACAAGTAAGGGATGAGGGTAAAATGCATGTGGAATGAACTACGTTATTTGTGGTAAACATCAGACAAGCAAGGGATGAGGGTAAAATTTACGTTGTTTAAAGCTTATTAGAACAGAAAGCCGCTTGGGATTATCTCAAGATAAGTGTAAAAAGAATGCGGAATGATTTATGTTGTTTAAACTTTGTTAGAAGGGACTACCTTAAAATAGAAGGTTAACTGACTCTTGCTGAAAGTATTATTTGAATATGTGGAATGATCCATGCTACTTAAATCGCTCTGAGTTATATTTTAAACAAATGCTAGTATAAATTTGATAGTGGTAAATATCAGACAAGTGAGGGATGAGGGTAAAATGCATGTGGAATGAACTAAGTTATTTAAATCCTATTAGAAGAGGAAGTCGGTTGGAATTATCTTAAGATAGAAATTGATTCCTGTGTAAAGTAATATCTGATCTACGCTGCTTAACTTTACTAAGAAGGGGAAGTTTGGTTAGATTATTTTGAATTACTGTTTGAAAAGGGGGTAAAGAAAGATCATTTACGCTGTTTAAATTTTACTAGAAGGGAAAGTTTGATTACTTGTCTGTAAAGTTATATTTGAATATATGGCATGAACCACGTTGCTTAAATTTTATTGGAAGGGATCATGAGGTTTAGGAAGAGGAACGGGAGAATCTACAGAAGGTTGGGGTAAATAGCAAAGAAGTAAGAGACGAGAATAAAATATAGATAGAATGATTTATACTATTTAAGCATAGATAAAGATGGGGGGCTGAGATCAACGCAAAGAGTGGTTTCTTTTTTTTTTCTTTTTTTTCTTTTTTCTCTTTTCTCTTTTATTTTCTCCTTTTTTTTTTCTCTGCTTTTTTTTTTCTTTTGATATATTACTTTTATTTTTTAATCCATATGTATACAAGATATTTTAGACAGAAGGTAGTGCCAGGTGTGGGCCCTGGGAAGTCGGGAGGATTAGGGATGGGGATTGTGGGGGGTGGGGTGGGGGGGTGTTAACATAGTCTTAATAAGAACAAGAATGTATTTATATACGGTGGTTCTTTTTTTTTCTTTTATTTTTTTTTCTTTTTTTCCTTGGTTCATTTTACTTTTATCAGATCAAACAACACTCGAATAAAGGCATACACCAAGGAGGGAGGTAGAGGGAAAGAAGAGGGAGGAGTAAGGAAGGAGTAAGGGGAATGTAAGGAGGGTGTCTGGGGAGTAAGGGGAGAAGGAAGGTTTGAGGGGAAAGGGAAGTAGGAGGGGAGTGTTAGAGGGACAAAGGAAAGTTGGAGGGGGTAGATGGGGTGTATGGAGGATGGAAGGGTTAGGTGGGGTTGTGAATGATGAGTTGTGTTTCCTTTTTACTTGTTCGTTTTATTCCCTTTTTCTTTTTTTTCTTTTCTTATAGTAAATACCCTGTATATAAATGATTGCAAATGGAATGTGAAAATTGAATAAAATATATTAAAAAAAAAAAAAAAAAAGACTAGTACACATCCTTTCCAGCAGCCACCACCCAGATAAACAGGGATTAATAGCAGACAAAAAATCAAGCAGTCAACAATACTCTAATTAAGGAAAAAACAAGAAGACAACATTACCACCAACATTGGCAGGGCAAGCTACTGTATACAGGGAGCAAAGCACACACTCACTAGCACTATTGATCTTACCTAGTGAGGTAATAAAATGCATGCACGCAAATAACAAAGCTCAGAGAGTTAATCTGAGCTACCTATATTCTTTTTATTTATTACTAATAAATAATACATACTAGTTATAATTGTGGCCTTGCTATGTGTGTAAGTTTTCTGTATATTAAAATGCTGCCATAAATAAGTACTTGGCTTGACTTTGAGGTAATAGAGCAGTGAATCATAATCTTCTTTTAATTGGTTTTAGGTACATAATTCTCAACAAATGTTTAATCACATTCAGAAACATCATTTTAGTGCTATCCAGTGGCATTTTGACTCCCCCCCCTCTCTCTATCTCTCTCTATCTCTCTATCCCTCTATCTCCATTCTTTATTTTATAATTATATCATAATTATATTAATTTTTATTTATATCTTTTTTCCTCTGTTTTGCAGAGTGTTTAGGGGTTGGAGATAGAATATAAATCTCCAATTAAAGTATTGCTTGAAGGTTTCACCATCCGGTATTTTAATTCTTTTGAAAATGGTCCTATAGAGTCACTCTTAAAAAACATTTGCAGACGGTCACTTTATTAATTAAATAGTTAGTGATAATATACATTTCATCTGTCTCAAGCAGACACAAAAACCTTATCAGTTGTTATGTACTGAATTATAATTTTATGTAATTTTTCAGTCACAAAGACAGCATTTTTACTTCTAAAAAAGCTTTTAAATTATTTTAAAATCTCACAAAATAATTAAACGGCTGAATCTCACAAGTTTGCACACAGAGCACAGAACAATTGTGAGAATTTGACCATTAAAAAACCAAACCTAGTCAGTTGGTAGTTTGTGTCAGTATTCACCATCTCTAACTTGTGCATATAATACTCAAAGCTTTAAAATTTTAAGGATATAAATGACATTTTACATTACAGTTGACTTATTTTTTAATTAAAATATGAACATTTAATTTTATAGGCTTGTCGATATGGACATGTCCATCATTTAGAACATTTTCTGTTTTATGGAGCAGATATGGGAGCTCAGAATGCATCTGGAAACACAGCATTGCATATCTGTGCACTTTACAATCAGGTTAGTTATTACAGCTTTGATTTTGAGAAATCTTTTATGAATAAATAAATATAAAAATAAAGAAATATTCTGTTATGCATGGGTACTATGGTTTTCGTTTATACGGGAATGAAAATTTAAGTTACTATTTCCATACATAATGCTTAGTTTTTTCAATCAAGCAATTACAGGTAGTCCTCAACTTACAACCACAATTAAGCCCAAAATTTATGTGGCTAAGTGAGATAATTGTTAAATGATAGTTGTGTACCCCATTTTATGAACTTTGTTACCAAAATTGTTAAGTGGATCACTTCAGTTGTTACATTAGTAACGTGACTGCTAAGTGAATCTGTCTTCCCCATTGACTTTGCTTGTCAGTAGATCACAAAAGGTGATCACATGACTCAAGGACACTTGAATTTTCAGTTGAATTTTGATCACGTGACTGCGGGGATGCTGCAACAGTTGTGTAAAAAATGGCCATAAGTTAATTTTTCAGTGTTCTAATGTCACTAAACATACTATTTTAAGTTGAGGACTACCTGTGGTTGCTCCTGCTAATGTATATAATTCACTGTGTACATAACAATAAGCATGAGTCAATGTTTTGTGTATGGATATAGAAACTTACTATGATCTAGTTGAACTACTGCCTATTCTGGAAAATTTCCAAATAGACAACTATTATATTATCTCTTGCAGTAGATCCATGTGATCAGAAAATAAATGAGGTGTTCACATATTTTTCAGAATATTCCATATCTGTAATGCTGTTTTGGGGGATATATTGGGGGATTTTTAGGCAGGATGTTTGAACACCTGTAGCAACTGGTGACAACATGATTCACATGTAATGTTGGTCCCTTTGCTTGATTTTTTCTTAAGTTAATGTGTGGTTAATTTAAATTACAATTTTGAAAAAAAATTGGCTTTGAATTATGTTTGGTGTAATAACCCAGTTGGTGTAATAATGTTTGGATGTCAGTAGTAGTAAAAGGATTCCTACAGAGTTTTAGAACTAAAACTATCTGAGGGCACGGGTGTCAAACTCGTGGTGTCACGTTTCACAATGGTTTTTCCCTTTGTGGAGCTGGGGTGGTGTGTCCTACTTGTGACGCATCTGACCCATGGGCTGCCAGTTTGACACACCGCCTTAGAGACTTAACTGTCAAAAACTTTAAAATATATGCATAATGCATCTATTTGGGATGTCTTCAGTATATTTTATTCTTTGGAATAGTTACAGGTGTTTGGATATTCCTTCATTTACTGTAGCAAGATCAAATTAGAGCAGCAGTTAATGATTTTATGGCTAGTTAACAATTCTGCATCTTCTTGTTAGATGTCAGAAAGAGAGTAGTGAAGATATGAAGCTGATTTGAGTGCTGAAAAACAGTAAGAGAAATAATGAAATAATAACTGAGAAGTTTAATGGTTTAACGTGGCTAGATTTTTTTCATACAAACAGCTGGAGATTTTACGAGAAGAAGCAGATGTTAATTATTTGCCCTGGTCAATTTACCCATCAAAAGGAAGAAATGTATTAATTAGTGAATATATAATCATATTTGCATAAATACACAGTCTGAATATAAGAAATAACACATTTTTATGCTATGTATATGCCTGTTTTTATGTTATGCATAAATGATATCTTCCTGCATCCCACAAATTATATCAGTTTGTAAAACAACAGGTTTTGCATTTATGACAAAAAACATTTTAGTATTTGATCAATCCCCAAAACTTTAACATTATAGTGTTGGGTTTCTAAGGCTGCTCTGTGTTAGAAATGCCCAACTAATGAGGTCTGTTGCAACATCTGCTAAAACATCTGTTTTACTGCTCAATTGTGAAAACCTTGTCAAAGCAAATATTTCATTTTCCTTCCTATGATAAGATGCCTGTTTATTTAAAAAAGTATTAGTAGTTGGAGATAAGTTTATTAGTATGATTAGAGAAAAATGCAAAAGGACACACATCATGGGTAATAAAGTAATACAACGAACAAAGCATTCTCTGCTTTAGTCCTACATTTGAGGATAGAAGTTGGAAGATATATTATATTTCATTTTAATGTATGCCGATTAGAATACATTCTGTTCTGACCTAGGTTTCCTGATACAGTAAAAAGCACGCACTTAGTCCCCAAAATCCTCTTTTTATTTCAAACATTGTGAATTATGTTCATTCACATCCTGTAATGAGTCACAAATAGTTTGTAAAGAGTCTAACAGTAGTCTGCCAAAGTCTTTCGGAATAAGGCTGATAACCACCCACCTTTATCTTCCTTGAAACGCTGCCAAAGACTTAATTGGCAATTAGCTTGCAAGGTCACACGGAGCCAAGAGTCAAAACGGAGCTTCAGAATTTAAACCAACCAGAATGAACAAAGTTGCTTCCTGCTAAGGCTCATTTGCCTTTGCTCCTCATTTATGTCCTATGGGAGGGGCCAATCACCTCCAAACTCCTGAGTTGTCCCTTTTGTCTTAACTGTTCTTGCCTTCTGGTAAGTCTCCCCCTGTTCCCCTGCCTCGTTGATGTCCAACTCTGGAGGCTCCTGAGACAGCACATAACTCCCAGATGGCCTTGGCCCCTCTCTGCCTCTGACGCAGAGCCCTCATCCGAGCTTTCCCTAGACTCCAGGACTGGCCCATTCTCCTCTCACTGTTTCTGCTGCCAGGTCTGCAAAGTGACCAAGTTATTCTAAGTCTGTCTAATTTAATTTTTACTATATTATCCATCCTCAAATATGGGCTTAGGACAACTCATGGGGTGAGTCACTAATGTGGTAGGTTTGGGTAGTTTATCTAGTTTATTTAGTATAAACTGTATGGCTTTATTGGGCAAGATTTTAAAAGTGATTTTCCATTGCCTCCTTCCAAGGTTTGAGAAAGCGTGACTGGCCCAAGTCATCTGGATGGTTTGATGCTCCAGGCATGACTAGAACAATGTTTGATTTAACATTTTACAATAATTCCTTAAGGCTATCAAAAGAACACTTTGAAAACCTGAAGCAAGCAATTATATAAATACCATCAACAAACTCTCCATCCAGCAGTGCTCTCCAGATGTTTCAGCCTCCCTTATTGGCTATACTGGCTGAAATTGGTGGGCTTTAAAAATCAACACTTCTGTGGATAAGCAGGGAGGCTGGCTCTGTATTACATTCTTGTTCAGTTGTTACAAACTTAAACTACTTCCAAAATGAATAGGCTGGCCCACATCACCCCCTCTACAGATAGAAAAAGAGTTGTGAAAGAAGTTCAGAAAAGGATAGTAACACTGTCAGTCTCTAACTCAGCCTGAGACAAAATCATTTTCTGTGGTCCAAAATGGAGTAGCTTTCATCCATGTTGATTTAGGAGTATATATGTGTATGTATGCACTGTCCTGCATGTTTCTCGTTTTTGGGATGTGTATTTTGGATTGAGTTTAGTGGAAACAGTTCTTACAATAACAAACAGTGGCTTAGCCTCAGTTAGCTCTTACTGTAAACACAGCAATAGAATGCCTTTTTCTGAAAGCCTAGTTCCTATCTAGGAGGGATTAAGATTATTAACAATTTGAATAAGCCTATGCCTTCAGATGATTGCTTATTATTATGCATATAGAAACAAAAATTGTAACAATCTACTTATTTACAGGACAGCTGTGCAAGAGTATTGTTGTTACGGGGTGCAAACAAGGAATTGAAGAATTATAATAATCAGTCACCATTTCAGGTAAGAATAACTAAAGAAAACAATATTCTTTGGTGTATATTGTAGTTTAAATGGCAAATGGATATCCTTTATATTTAGTGCATTGTGTAAAAAGTATTGATGTGAAATGAAAGTACTATATAGAGCTGTTTGGTGACCTTAGAAGTGGATTTCTTGACTCACAATCAGGAGGCTGTGAGTTAGATCTTTGGTAGCTGCAGATATTTCTTTCTCTGGGCAAAATGAGTAATTGTTTGCTGCGAACTCCATTTAGGGGTCAGGAGGGACATCCGGCCAATAAATGCTCAGCTCCATTTAATCGCCATGACTCCACCCTGATGCAAGGGATTTCAGGGTTTTTTAAAAAAAGAACTCTACACTAATTTTTGTATACAGTATGTCTGTATTACTCTTTGTGAAGATCGGGTTGTTTAGAGGATGTATTTCTTAAACATACAGTAATTTTGTGATAAATGGAAGGCTAAAATACATAAAATGCTGGTTTAAGTAGAATTTTGATGTGTCCCATTTTGTTACTAACATAGAGATCAAGTTCCAATCCAGTTTCAGGCCTGGCTACAGCATGGAAACTGCTTTGGTCGCACTGGCAGATGATCTTTGGAGAGCCAGAGACGGGGGCCGCGCCTCCGTTCTGGTGGTCCTTGACCTCTCAGCGGCTTTCGATACCATCGACCATGGTATCCTTCTGCGGCGGTTGCGAGAGGTGGGGGTGGGAGGCACTGTTCTTCGGTGGTTCTCCTCCTACCTCTCGGACAGGTCGCAGTCGGTGTAGGTCGGAGGGCAGAGGTCGACTCCTAGGCCCCTCAATTATGGGGTGCCGCAGGGGTCGGTATCTTCCTGTCCCCCCTCCTGTTCAACATCTACATGAAGCTGCTGGGAGAGATCATCCGACGGCACGGGATAAAATACCACCAGTATGCGGACGATACCCAATTGTATCTGTCCGCCCTGTGCCAGCTCAGTGAAGCGGTTGACGTGATGTGTCAGTGCCTGGAGGATGTTAGGATCTGGATGGGGGTGAACAGGCTGGCTCTCAATCCTGACAAGACCGAGTGGCTTGTGTTTTTTCCTCCCACAAATTGGCCAGCTATTCCATCTCTCAGGCTGTGGGGTGAAATTATACACCCCTCAGACAGGGTTCGCAATTTGGGAGTCCTCCTGGATCCACAGCTGACTTTAGATCACCATTTGTCGGCTGTGACCAGGGGGGCATTTGCCCAGGTTCGCCTGGTGCACCAATTGCATCCCTACCTGAACCGGGAGGATCTTACAACAGTCACTCATGCCCTTGTGACCTCAAGACTGGACTACTGCAACGCGCTCTACATGGGGCAGTCCTTGAAGAGTATTCGGAGACTACAGCTGGTCCAGAATGCAGCCGCGTGAGCGATTGTGGGTATGCCTCGGTACACCCACGTTACACCTATCCTCCGCGAGCTGCACTGGCTGCCTATTGGTCTCCGGATACGCTTCAAGGTGCTAGTTGTCACTTATAAAGCCCTACATGGTATTGGACCTGGGTACTTGAGAGACCGCCTTCTGCCAATCATCTCCCATAGACCCATTAGATCCCACAGATTAGGCCTCCTCCGAATTCCATCTGCCGGCCAATGCCGGCTTTCGACCATCTGGAGGAGAGCCTTCTCTGTGGCTGCTCCAGCGCTTTGGAACGATCTCCCCGTGGAGATTCGGACCCTCGCCACCCTTCAGGCCTTCCGTATAGCCATTAAGTCCTGGCTGTCCCAGCAGGCCTGGGGGTCTTGAGTTCCACCCCTTCTCGAATTTGGTTGTGCTTGTTGTGTTTTTAAATTGTTTTGTATTGTTGTCTTGGTTTTGTCTTACTTTTTGTATTTGTTCCCCTTCCCTTGGCTTTTGTTCAGCCGCCCTGAGTCCCTCTGGGAATAGGGCAGCATACAAATCGAATAAATCCAAATCCAATCCAATTCTATTTCAAATTAAGAAAATAATTAGAAATATGGTCACATTGTTTTCCTCATCCTTGATTTTTTCCAGTTCAAGTAGCATAAAAATGGAAGACAAATTGCATTATGTAATTAACATAGCTGTATAGAAACATATATAGCTGATTCAAGTTCACTGAATATGCTTTTATGCATGGTAGACATGTTCCAAAATGTTCACCTATCTGTAATCTGAAGTAGCATCATCTGGAATTCTATCACCTTGATTCACTTATAACTTCACTTATGGTAATATATAAAATTACTTTGAGACGCTAGTGATTTCTCAAGGATATTCAATAAATTGCAGATATGAAAAAGTGATTTAAATTTGAATTTTCCATAAAGAAAATCATACTAGTTTCTCTGTATCTTTATACTATAGGTACTACGCCTATTGTGGAATATTGGTTACAGTATTCCCACCATGCGAGTAATTCTCTAGATTAAAACTCTGAATTATATAAAATAGTGTAAGTATGTTTGGGGTAAAACTAGGCTTTAGTTAGGTTTATGGCTTAAGATCTTGATATTTACAAGACCATTTTTTATAAATAATTTCTGCCTATTCAGAACAGAATGCTTATTGAGAGGTACAGCAAGAGGTATGCCCTCTTCTGTGCTCCTAGATCAGAGGTGCCAAACAAAAGGCCCAGGGGCCAGATCCTGCCTAGTGCTTAGATCTGGCCTGTGGCGCTGCCCTGGAAACAACGGACCAGCCTGTGGTGTGTCTGCCACTTAAAATGTAGCCCGGCAGAGGGTTGCAGAAGGCCGTGGCAATGTAAAATGAAGCTCGGGAACCCATTTTCACTAACAGAGCACTCAGGCCATGACAGGCACCTCTAAACATGAGTGATATTGAGCTGGCCACACCCACCCCAGGCCCCTGATGTCAAACAGAACCCTGATGTGGCCCTCAATGAAATCAAGTTTTACATTCCTGACCTAGATGAAGGCAAGTTTATTCTCATGGCTTTTGAAGCTTGTTAAAATGTAGCTTTTCTTGATGGTTTTTGAAAATTAAATATTACTGGAGTTATTGGCACCAGGCAGACAAATATAATATGGATTATATTTTATTTTTCGTGTATGTCATTAATTTATTGCATTATTTAACTTTGTACATTTACAAATGAAATGTTCTCAAACTACTCAGTTTACCCTTTCCTAAACTCTTTTTATTCTTCCTTCAAAACATCTTTTTCTGTTGTACAAGTCTTCAGAGTGTTAACAGGAATCTAACATATTTTTTTTGCCACAGTGCTAATTAAATTGCTAGGTCAGTAGTCTAAAGGCAATAGTCTATCACCTTTTTAAAAGACTGAGACAATGATGCTGCTGTACCATTCATCAGGGATAAGTCCAGAATGACGAATATGAATAAAATAATGTTACAATACAGAGGCTCACCAGGTCAGCTTATCCTTCAACATTTCACCACATAGCAGATCTTTGCCTGCTGTTCTTATGGAGGCAAATATTTAACAATACTCTTTTTCTGATTCCGTTATCCTTTTGGGTACATTTCTTAGGTCATTGCTATGTTGTTGTTTTTTAACTTGTGCTCTTATTTTGTGCACCACTTAAACCCTTTCAGGTTTGTAGCAGTACATATATGCTAAAAAATAATAAATACTAACCAAAAATTCAAAAATTACTTTTATTCTAGTCTTAAACCATTAGTATTGAAGGCTGAAACTGGCATGATTAAAAATAGAGCACCAACACAATTGGATTGTTTTCCTACCTTACCAGAAGTAGATAGGAAAGTAGGAAAATAGAAGTAGGAATCGGCTGGTGATAGCTGCGTCTAACCTTCTAATGAATGGTAGTACAATAATGGAATGGGATCAGATTTTGGAGAAAAACTGGACATCCTGACTGAATGTGATCCAGACGGAAAAATTACTTTTTTTGGTAACATAAATGAATAGATGGCAATAATATAATCGTAAAAAGAAAAAGACTTCATCATATGAAAGTTCAAGAATGTTTAAACGACAGTTTTGTATGATGAGTATTTGCTTATTTTTACACATAGTTTAAGCCTGTGTCTATCTGTGTAGGCATGGTGGCTCAGTGGCTAAGGCGCTGAACTTGTTGATCAGAAAGGTCGACAGTTCAGCAGTTCGAATCCCTAGTGCCGTGTAATGGAGTCAGCTCCTATTACTTGTCCCAGCTTCTGTCAACCTAACAGTTCGAAAGCACATAAAAAATGCAAGTAGAAAAATAGGAACCACCTTTGCTGGGAAGGTAACAGCGTTCTGTGTCCTTTGGCATTTAGTCATGCCGAACCACATGACCACAGAGACGTTTTTGGACAGCGCTGGCTCTTCAGCTTTGAAACAGAGATGAGCACCACCCCATAGAGTCAGGAATGACTAGCACATATGTGCGAGGGGAACCTTTACCTTTTTATCTGTGTAGCCATGGCAAGAAAAGAAAAGAAAGAAATATGATTGATTGTATATGATGAAACAATAAAGCAATTGACAAGATGTGCTAAATGTGAGATGGCTCATCCTTTGATGCTGGCCAGAGTGGATCTTGACACTATCAAATAGACCTGGAAGAAAAGGAGGAAAGGAAGGAAACATATTAAGATGGAAAGAGAAAATGTTATGGAAACAGCAATGTGCAGCCCTCTCTAAGCGGTTTACAGAGTCAACATATTGTCCCCAACAACCTGGGTCTTTGTTTTACCCACCTTGGAAGGATGATAGGCTGAGTCAACTTTCAATTCAAGAACTCAAAGAAATGTATGAGAAGAAAGGTGAATTTCCTAAAAGAATTAATGGAGAGTAAAGAAAGAGGATGTGGGATTTGTTTGACAGAGTGAATTATATTACAAAAATAAATATGAGGAGATATGCAAATAGTACATATAAAAACAATGCTTGGTGAAATGAAGTAAAAGAGATAATAGATGAGAGAAAAATAAGGATGAAAGAAAGGTATTTTATAATGAAAATAGAAATAAAAGACTGAAAAAATGAAATCAGAGTGCCAGGAATCATTAAGATTAAAAGAGTAGGGAACAGGCAAGTCAATTTTAATGGAAACTGAAACTGTTTTAGAAGTGGGCAAAAAGGGTTAAACAAAGACTTTTTAGTAGAACTGAGAGGATACTTTAATGAACATTTCAGAGATATGTAGTACTGATAGCGATATATCAAAGAATATAACTGAAATGAATAGTATAAATGTTAATAACTCATAAAAAATGAATGGAAAGGAAATGGCAGGATGACTTCTGGTCAAATTGGAGACATTCTAAGCTGCAGTTTGTTCTTTTCTCTGTATGTAAGCTGTTGAAAACTAAATCTAGATTGCTTGCTAAAAGTATTTGATTAGCAGTGATATTAATTAAACATTTTTCTACTATGTTTGGAAGTTTACTGATAATATGCCTCTTAAACATAAGAAATAAGGTTCTTTGTTCCCTTTCTATTTGGTCCTCCTGTCTCAAACAAGGATAAACAAAATCTTACCAGGTGCTGAATCACTTATTTATATGCTTGAGAGTTTGATTCCATCAAAAGTTTTTACTGGTAATCTTAAATATCAGTTTGAACATGGACAGTGTGCATTTTAGCCCTTTAGCTGCTAACCAGAGTTCAAGGAAAAGAAGTAACTCATTTTGAACTGATTTGAACCCCCATTCGGACAGATATCTGACATCTTTGAAATCCTGGCCAGAATTTTGTTCCAGTTCTACCAACATTTTTTTCTTTAATTCTATTCTATATTTTACTATTTCCTATTATCTCCAGAAGTCACTTATATTCTGGAAGGTGTCTGTGTTATTTATGGGGCTTTTTATTGCTGCTTCCATGCATTTTCTAAATGCTGTAAATTGACTAAAACTGGCAGTTTAGGAATGTAGCTAGTAAATATATTCCCAGTGTTAAGGCAGTTAAACTTATTTGCATGCAGTTAGGAAATAAATGGTTCTGGGCAGTGGTGGGTTTCTATTTTTTTAACTACTGGTTTGCTTGCGTATGTGCAGAAGCGTCCCAGTGGGTGGGCAGAGCCTCCTGCCACTGCTACTACCGGTTCGCCTGATCTGGGCTGAACCGGGAATAACCCACCTCTGGTTCTGGGTGAGCTGTACTTGACATCTCCAAGTAGCAGAGATGGAGCAGTAAAAAAAAAGCAGTAAACACTGATCCACAGTGATTTCTGGCTGACAAATGTCTTTCTGGATAGAAAGGATAGTTTCTGGGACAGCTGCTTGTCAGGAGGAGACAGTGAGATGGAAGTAGACTGACTGGTATGGGAGGATGTATAGGAGAAACAGCTGGTTTGCACTAGCAATGCAGTCATTTAAAAGATATTAAGTACTATGACCAACCCTCACTTTTTTAATCCCCTTGAGATATTATAAATTTATATATGTAATGGAATGTGAGAATAACCTTTGAAGGGGAGGGAAGACATGCTTTCTAGGAAACAATCGGATAAAAGGAAGAAGAGCCTGCAAACCAGTAAACGGAAGAAAAAGAATCCACCCTAACTTATCAGGTGGTTAAAAAGAGATGGAGGAGGATTTCTACTTTTAGACTTGCAAGGTTCTGTTAATGCGGTCTTATAATAGAGTAGAATTAGTTCATCTTGTGTTTCTTGTCTGGTCTACTTGGAAGGTTGACAACAGATGAAAAGAGATCTTTGAAAATAGTGGGACAAAAAAAACCTTCTCAGTGAGTCATCCTTTCTTTCTGAATTACAGAAAGTGAGAAACAGAGGAAAACAATACTTTTAAAAAATTTTTAGAAGCACAGTTAAGAACTTAATCAAGATTTTGACTAAGAAAGTGATAAAACGATAAAGGGGATTATATTAATCATGTAAAAGACAATGATTTTGGAAAAAAATGCTTTTAGTATTCATATGGAAATACTTAAATAACCAACCAGGCCTTCCTGGAAATGTTGATTATATGACTTCGAAGGGGGGGGGGAGGGGGGAGAAGATACCTGGTGTAATTTACAAAAGAAGGAGTAAACTATAACAGGAGATGGAATGTGTGATTAAAACTATGGAAAGATAGATGAGACTAAAGACTTAATGATGCAAAGAAAGAAAGTGAACGGTGTGTGTGTATATGTGTGTGTGTGTGTGTGTGTGTGTGTGAAGGAGTGAGAAAAATGTAAAAATGTAAAAGGAAAAAGGCAAGAGCTGCTGAGGTCAGGCTGGGTTAGCTGCTGCCAGAATCCCCAATGGATGACTCTACTTTACTGTTTAAAAAAGCCTTTAAAAACGCCCTCTACAGGAAGAGGCAAGAGAACCACATGCCTCCTTTGCATAAGGAATTTTTCGGCTATTAACCCTTGCTTAACTCTGCTCGAGTGATCATAAAGATAGACTAAATGAGGAACATGGTTCTCCTGCCTCCTCCTGTAGAGGGCACTTTTTTAGAGGCTTTTTTAAACAGTTAAGCACTAAGCAGAGTCATCCACTGTGACTCTGGCAGGAACTACCTCAGCCTTTTTCCTTTTACATTTTTTTTCCTTTCATGATGACAGTGGTGAGGCCCTGCCTTCCCTGCCTCCCCTGACTGCATGTCACTGACCTTAGAGCAGGGATGTCAAACTTGATTGTGTTGCAGGCTGTATCGTGATGTATCACGATGTTTTTTGCCTTTGCAGAGCCGGGGTGTGTGAGGCCTCGGTGGGCTGTATCTGGCCTATGGGCCGCCAGTTTGACAGGCCTGCCTTAGAGTAACAGACTTGGTCAAGTATGCACAAAGGCCTTGGAAAAGATATTCATATGCTGCAATGTCCCTATACTCACAAACATCAAAATCACACAAGTCATGGTATTCCCTCTGATACTCTGTGGAAACAAAAGTTGGACTTTAAAGAAGCAAGATAGGAAGTCTTGTTACCTTTGAAATTTGGTGTTGAAGAAGTCTCTTGAGAATATTGTGGACAGATTCAAATTAGCTTCCCCTTTGGACATATTCCAGCTCTCTCGAAAAAGCTTTAATATCAGCAAAGGTGGAAGGAAATTGAAGAAAAATGGCTGGCAATGTGACAATCCATCTATGTAGTTGCTAAAAGCCAACAAGCACTTGTTGTATATCATCACTGAAGAATTATATGTGGATTGATTGGGACTGATTGGTGATTGACACATGCAATGCAATGCCATGCAATGTTTTATTTCTAAGCAAAAGCTATTTCTCAGATAATCAGATCAGATCAGATCCATTCAGGTTTATGTTTGCTTTATCTGATCCATTGTGTAGAGTAGTCAAATTATGCCTGCAATAAAAAGAATTTTAAAAGAAGCTTCTTTTTATAAATGCAGATATTTTCTTCTGAAATAAAATGAGACAAACTGAATGTTTCATGTTCTGTTGGAGAATAAGAGGCAGAGCCTGGGGGTGAAGTTAAGAGAGGAATAAGCCAGGATCATTATATGTCCACAAGCAACCCAAGTTCAGTTCTTGAATTCCATTAACTTTTAATTAGTGCCAATTTAGTGCATTCTTGTGTAAAGGCATGAGGAATAAAACAGCTTAACTTTATGTGTGATCCTGATTCTTTGCCCTTGACATTTTCTGCCTTAAAATAATTTTTACAAAACAGAAAAAGACTTATAAAGTAAAATTATATCTTTGATAAGAAGAAATGCATATCTTTAATTATAACCAGGCAGAATTTCATTCAATTAATAACACTTTAAAAATTATTCTTAGTTGTATTATTTAACCCTTTGTTTGAATGATTTCTCAGTAAAAATAATGTTATTATAAATATTATACATACTGTATACATTACAATAGAAGAAAAGAAGTCCTGTGGATTTTACTCTGCTAGTTGTTTTCCAACTATAAGGGGAGATGCTCATCTCCGTTTCGAGACCTGCAGCCAACACTGTGTGAAGACATTTCCATGGTCATGTGGCCAGCATGACATTGCAGACACATTACAATGTTTTACTTATTATTTCACATCCTAATCATTAAAAACAAGCCATTTATTTTCTGTGATACAGAGAGTACTGTGAATGAAAACTACCATCTTGTGTTATACTTCCAAGATTTGGGGGAAGCCAATGCTAATATTACATCATTGATATAATAATTATGCCTATGCTTGTTAGAACAAATTGGCACAATCCCACATAAAGCCTTTGATTGCAAAGTAGTTCTGGGTAGAAATTACAGACCTATTTGAAAATGGCTCCCAGTGTTCATTAAGTAGATTGTGATAGGTATTTCTGGCTAATCTCACAACCTATAATTTAGGATTAATATGGGCGTATAAGGCTCACTAAATAAGCATGGCTGAAAGCTCTCTATTAGAATATCATATTATATCTTCTTGCTGCTATGAAATAAAATGATATGGAAGAACAATGCATAAACATTAACTTTTTTTGCTTTTTTCAAGAATTAGGCATTGCATTGATGAATATGAATCATAAAGAAAGGGGTTGTTTTATCTAAAAAGTTACAGTATTAGTCAAATAATGAGTTAAAACATTTTTTAAATAATAGACTGAAGTATAACAGAAATAATTTCTCTGCAGCCCAAGTTATATAATTCAATAAAATGTGGATTCATGAACAGTGTGTGTGTTTTTGCTCAGTTTAGTAGTGGTCATGGCCAGAAAGATGAGATTAAGATTATATGAATACTAGTTTTGGGAGGGTCTGTGAGGACAATAGGATGAAAACAGTAGTGGGATTCAAAACATTTTACTACTGGTTCTGTGGGCATGGTGGGCGTGGCTTGGTGGGAGTGGCAGGGGAAGGATACTGTAAAATCTCCATTCCCTCCCCACCCCATTAACTTGCTTTCCAGCTCCATTCTCCTCTGCAGGGCAACAGAAGAAAACCCAGACGATCGGGAGGTACTCGGGAGGCAGGGAATAGATGGGGGCGGAGTCAGCCATAGCTTTGCCAGTTCTCTGAACTACTCAAAATTTCTGCTACCGGTTCACCTGAACCGGTCAGAACTGGATGAATACCTCCTCTGGATGACAGGCAATGATTTACTTTTATCTTTCATGGCCTACAATCCTGTTCTTATAATCCACTTAGCAGTAGCTGAAAATATGTTAACTGGAATTATGTTTTGTTCATTTGTAATTTTGAAGGTGATTTTGGGGGTTATTTTTAGGAAATATATTTACAGACTTGTCTGCTGAAGAAGCTTTAAAAAAAAGATAGACAAGCTGGTCTCTTTCCCCCACATTATAGCTGAACCTCACTTTGAAAATTCTTTTCCTAAAGCAGCCCAAAATGATTGGTCTGATAAAAGGTAGGTTATATCTTGGCAATGTATGTTTCTTAAATTTCTTGTTTGACCCTTAATAAGCTTCATATTTATGAACAATGAAAAAGCTTCCCTTTAAAAAAGCAATATTGCAATATTTTAGCAAATGTAGTCTGATAAATGTTGGATTTCCCCCATGATTTAAATTTGCAAATGCTAAAACTAGTTGTTGAACAAATATATAATAGCTATTCTAAGACTACTGCCTGTCAATATCTAACTACAGATGGTATCATGAATCATAGCTTGAATAAAGAAATTGTTGGGTACTAAACCAGAGTTGCTAGGAGAATTTTTGTGCACAAATATCACATGCGATGCTAAATTTTGGGACAGAATCAGTATGCATTAGGGTTAAAAAAAATTCTGTGGTAGGAAGGAAGTAGATTAAAAACAAAAAGAAGCTTGGTATGATCGAGGACACAAGATTTATATACAGTGAAAATCGATTCTTGAAAGAATCTGAAAGGTAAAGCTCACCCAAAAAAAAAGGGGGGGGCACTAGGATTGCATAGTAGAAATGAAAAGTTAACTTGGTGTCTGTGTGTATTTGTACAGCATGGGCTAAGTGTCTATTAATTGTGGTTGTGTTAATTACATTTCTATTTTTTGTCATTTCCCTGGCTGTTTCTAAATGTTTGCATGTCTTACTCTAATTAAGTACTTTAAAATTGTATAATTTTTGGAATGATGTAATTTTAATGGCTAAGCATGGACATAGCATATTACTTTGGAATGTATAGATATAGTTTAGCAAAGTTAATAATTTGAAAGTGAAATATTCTGAGATATTAATATAAAACTCAGAAATGCATTATATTTTAAAATAAATATCAAGACATAATATAATTGTTTTCAAGTCTGCAGGACAGCTTTGTACATACTTTGTAGTATAAAATATTTAAGGCAAATATTGAGTGTCAGATGTCAAATGGTTTTCATATATGCTTTGTCTCAGGATATTTCATTGGAATGCAGATGATTTACAGCAATTAATCTCATAGATCAAAATAATCATAAGCATTGTCATATAAGTAATTTGTTTAATATTCCATAAGTGCTAGCTTTTTACTGTTAAAAATGTGTAAAGCTGTGCTTTTAAAGTTTAAGTGTAATGAATATTTAGGGGAAAAAATTATTTGGCTGTAAAGATCATTTACTATATTGGGCAAATTTTAGTGTTTTATTATACCAAATTCAAAAAGTCTAGATGCTTATTTTGAGTAACGAAGGTCCTTTGTACTTTCTGGACTTGGTCGTTTTTTTGCAGACATTTCATTATCTAAACTAGGTAACTTCATGTGTGCTGATAATGAAAAGTCTGCAAGAAAATGACCAAGCTCAGAGAGCACCAAGGACTTAAACTACAGCTATTTTCCTTTATTGTTATTTTGAGTCAGCATATTTAAAGCTTGTGTACATTAAAAATACAGATAAGTGATAAATTAAAAGATTAAGATATGCCCTTATCTTTTTAGAAATTATTATTTATATTAACTTTATAAACTTGTTTGTTCCTATATAACAATAGCTCTCTTTGGCACTTCCAGTCCTAATCTGTTTAAAAAGGGGTTGGCTAAAATATGCTAATGTATGTTCCATTCATCTGAATCTGTAGAACTGATACAGAGATTTATTTTTTTGCAATAGGAATTGCTGCAATTTCAATTATGCACTATGAAATAAATGAAATGAAATAAAGACCTGTAGCTTATATGATACTACTGTGATGTGGAGAGAATCTATAACATGAACTTTTCTGAAATTAGCAGTGCAAAAAGTTGCTTCATGACTCACAGATAAATATGATAAAGGCCTTTTCAATAATCCCACTTTAATATTTACTCATACATGCTTTCTTGGATGATTGTTCAGTTACCAGCAACTGCTTGTCTATGTCTATGATAATTTTTTCCAGAAAATTTTAACCAAAAAGAAGCAGATAGCACCAAAGATTTTAAAAAAGGAGCACATCATGAAGGAAAACAGAAGCCAGGATAAAATCAGGATCATAAATAGAGGTTAGGCCCAGAGATTTCAAAATAACAGGAAAATCAGGAACAAACAGAGATAACTATTGACACGCAAGTGTTTGAGGCATTTTTGTATATAGTTGGTCCTACTCTTGTTTTCTACTTCATACAAATTCAAGGAAGTCTAATTCCCTCCCTTCTCCTATCCCCAAGTAATTCTTAGACTTTAGTCTAGTAACTACTTCTTTAAGTATGTATAATATGTTATTACCAGGGACGTGCAGTCACTAGAGGCAAGGGAGGCGAAGCCTCACCACTCTCCTCAGGAAAAGAAATTTAAATATTTTTTTAAAAATAATTAAAGCCAAGATAGTTGCTACCAGATTCCAGGTCACAGTGGCTTGGTGTCTGCTTAGTGTTAACCAAAGCAGGAGGCGAGAGAACTCGGGGCCTCTTTTCCATAAGGAATTTTTCGCCTTCTAAAAGTTAAGAAAGAGTTAAAAGGCAAAGAAGTTCAGATGGAAAAGAGGCACTAATTCTCCCGCCTCCTGATCTGGAAGCAGCCAATCATGTCTTCTTGAGCACGCTTACGTTGGGCGGGTTATTTCGGAGGGCGTGCTTCAGAGGAGAGAGGAGTGGGGGAGAAGGAGGAGGCTCGCTCTTCACCCCTCCCCAACCTTCCCAGGGTCCAGATTCCCTTCGCTGCAAGCCTTGTTGTCTCTTGCATCCCAAAGGTGGTGGGTGTGGGAGCTTTGGAGGCCACGGAGAAGCTTCGCTCCGCTTCTCACTCAGCTTTCCCCCAGAGGCGATCCGAGACTTCCAGTGGCGGAGCTTGGAGAAGCAGCAGCCACAGGCCGGGTCAGCGGGTGGGCGGCGGGGCACTTTGCATTGTGGGAGCCACCAAGCGCCTTTGCTGCAGACCCGGGCGCTTGGCGGCTCCCGCGATGCAAATTTCCCCCCACCCCCCACCCCCCGAGGCCGAACGCTGCCCTGCTTCGCAAAAGGATGCCCAGCTGAGCCTCACCAGGCATAAACCTCACCGTACGTCACTGGTTATTACCCATATCATAAAAGCCACTTTATTGTGAAGTCAAATGGAACACACCAGTAATTGTGAAAATCTAGACAGGTTTAAATAACAGAAATCCATCAGTTAAGACAATCTTATATTAGTGATTTTTAAAGAAGTTATATCCAGCAGAATTATAATCATATTCCTGCTATTGCTATTCCAGTCATTGATTAGGATGACTAAGATAGTTTATAATAAAAATCTAATCAGAAACCAGTTTGAAGTATATCCAGGCTTTTGAGAAATAATTGCAAAAAAACTTTAAAGTTTTCATCTAACTGATCGTTCTAGTCTCCCATCATCTGTTTAGTAATCTAAACCTCCTCCACAAATTCTGGATTTCAAAGGAAAGCAGATGGAGATTGCTACCTTATTACAAGGCTTAATGGACAATGATTTTCTTCTCTGAATAAATTAATGTTGGACAGTGTTGTTATTGTTTAATACTTCATGTTGGAAGTCAGATATTTCTTTGAAATGATTTCATCAGACATCATATCCTTTTTAAATGTTATTTTCTAACATTTATATTACACCCCCCTATCCCCATTATAAGTCTTGATTTTAAAGTAAGTTTACTTAATTACAAGTTCAGGACTAAAAGCCAAACCATTTTAGTCTGTACAGAACATATTAATTATTGCTACAATTATAATTTTGATGGAGTGTCCAAACTAATGTTGAATAATTTCTTGAAACATTTTGCCATGATACAAACTATACAGTATTTTAAAATCAGTTTGTTAGTTGTTGTGACCAGCAGAAAACATGTTCAACAGTTTTTAACATACCTACCCATAACTAACCAGTTAAAGTATCTACACATAATTAACCCAAAATACTAAAATACCCAAAATACTAACCAGTCTACTATAAAAAGGTGGCCATTCTGCATTTAGTAAGTTTCTTGTCAACATTTTATGTTTTATTTTGATTTTTAAAGATGGTGTTGGCATAAATTAGTCTTCATTTCTGGCTGTTTTATAACTGGTTTCTAAATTCTTTTCATCATGTCTCTCAGGATTGAGTTGGCATTCTAATGCGAAGGCCAAGGTGCAGAAATAAGAGGGAGGGAGGAAGAAAAGAAAAGAAAAGAAAGAAAAACAATATTTCAAGCAGCTGCATTATTTCCTGATGATTACAGGCTAGCTGAAACAGATAATGCATATTGATTCCAACACCATTTGGAGGTTGAATGTAAATTGCTTCAGTATTAAAATTTCAAGTTTGAAAATTTTTATTGAACACAGAAAGCAGGTTTTGTTGTTAAATCTATATAGTTTAGTCTGTATAAATCAAACAAACATTGTTCTTTTGATGATGTTTTAATCCTTAGATTAATAGTGGATTAAATTTAAACAGGAACCAGATCTTTTGGTGGAAATGTGGGAAAATGGATTATTGTAAATTCTAGCGTGACACATTGAATCTCCCCAATTAAAAGTGAAAAAGGAATCATATCATGTATGGTATATTAAGCTACCCAGAGGTAATCACTGAAACACATACACTGACAAGTTATTAGCAGGTACTCTAGATGAACTCATTAACCATATTAAATTATAGCAAATGTCACTTTTGCTAACATTCATCTACACTATGAATAAACTTTTCTTTAATTGCCAGGTACCAGGAAGTTTCACCATACTCACATATATAAAAAAGTCCCTGAAAATATTGTTTGATATTTTAAATGTCAATTACTTTTTAAAATATATTGTTAGTAAAAAAATATTGAAATAGATTGTTTATGGAGCAAAATTTGATATCTTCTAAAACATGAGAAACTGGGATGTTGTAAAAAAAGGTTCTTAAAAGTAAGGAAAAGCTGCACATTTGCGTAGGCCAGCAACATTATATTGCAAGGATGTTTTCTCATTTATACTAATATTAATTAACTAAAGTTGTATAGTTACCCATCTCACCAAAATTGGCTCTTTTTATGCATGCAACAATCAAATAAAACTACGTATATAAAAACAAGAAAAAGAGGATAAGAATGGCCACCTCAGAAATGGAGCCATCTAAGTATGTCTCTGAATTCTTGGAGCCTCAGGCCTGGTAATATAACCAGGTCTGGGGGGCGGGGAAGAATGTTACACATGGTGGATACTATGGCAGAAAAGATATGTGGCTGATAGTACCTACAGCAGCGACGTGCGGTGAGGTTTATGGCTGGTGAGGCACTGACACAGTGGTGGGTTTCAATTTTTTTTTGACTTGTGGACTTCAACTCCCAGAATTCCACAGCTAGGCATGCTCAGTTCCGATTTAAAGCGACAGCATTTGTTTTTCTCCTTTGCGAAAATGACATGCCTCACCTACGTCAGGAATTTTTAGGCTTTTAACCCTTACTTAACTCTGCTTGAGTGATCATAAAACGCCTAAAGTCAGACTAGATGAGGCAAGTCATTCTCCTGCCTCTTCCTGTAGAGGGAGCTTTTTAAAAGGCTTTTTTAAACAGTTAAGCAGAGTAATCCACGGTGACTCTGGCAGCAACTAGCTCAGCCTGACCTCAGCTCTTGCCTTTTTCCTTTTACATTTTTTTTTCTTTTCATGATGACAGTTGTGAGGCTCTGCCTCCCCTGACTGCATGTCCTTGACCCACAGCATACATTTTCTACTAGATCTATTGGAGCAGGCTGATGTAACTGGGGAGATAGGGTTCCTCAGGTAGACTGGCCATGAATATCTTAAAGATTAAAACCAGCACCTTGAATTAGACCTGGAAACAAATTGGCAACCAATGCACTAATGAAACGGGGATGTAATATTTTTCTTACTTATGTTTATATTCAATGAATGTAAAACACTACTTCAAAAACAGCATATATTTGCCACTGCAAAATCTGGTCAAGAACTCTTCAGCATTGAGCAGTTTGGTTAGGTTCTTTCACTGAGAAGCATGAACCTAATCATGCTGGAATGAGCTAAAGGTAAAATCTAGTTCAAACTGAACTTGACTTTTTATGATTTCACAAATTTGGAAATGACTTCTTGTTTTCTTGGGGATAGTTTGTTCAACTTTCAGCCTAGTTTATGGAGATTTATGGATGCTTCCACATTGATGCTGACACTAATCCTGCTTAGCTTTTCAAGCTAACCCATGGTCAGTTAGGTACTGCCAATCAACAGGCTAAAAGAGAAAGCTACAGGGGATAAAGGTAAATAAAGATAGAGACGACAGGAAATAGAAATAAATGAGAAAGGCATTTGAAAAAACTTCACACTACTTATTTAGGAGGTTTTTGAAGATAAGAATGTTTGTGGATTCAACAAAAAGACAAGATGGATTAATAAATGATACACTGTTCTGAAAAATAACTTTTCATGACAGATTTATTGTGTTATATCAGACTTTTGTCAACAGCATTTCAGTTTAATAATTACACCTTGTCTCTCTTTAAATTTTAAGTGGTAAATGTTGAATGCTGATTAAAAGAGATTGTCATTGTATAAATATGAGGTAATTCTTTGGGGTGTTCAAGAAATACATAAAATTTCAAAATGAAAATAGGACATTCCAGCCCACTTTAAAAGTATTCTAGGGAAATATCCTGAATGCTACACAAATGGAACAAAGTTTGCAACATCTTGAAACATTTCAGACACATCAAGGGTTCTATTACAAGGAACAAAGGGAATTCTAGGACAACTCTTGATCCCTATTTTTTTCTCAGTTACCAAAATAGTAAAGAGCTAATCTGTGCTATCTACCACTCAACCTGTAGATGATTGTTTTGAAAATATTTTTAAATATAAACTTTTAATAAATTTTTCAAACTTTTTAGAAAAGTCTCCAGAGTAGAGCTGATAAATCATAAAGATGATTAATGGATATTACCAAGCATAATTTACACCAAATAATTGGTTAATGGATATTACCAAGCATAATTTACACCAAATACTTCCCCCATTTACCCTATCAAATTGAATCTACTCCAAAATGGCGCTATTCCAAATTTACTTCAAAATGAATGTGTTAAATCTTTCCCAATTTCTTTTTCTTATACTGCCTGCATGTTGGTATTAGGCAATCACTAAAAGTTCTCTATTCCATTCCTCATTACGATATCCATGCATTAACTGTTAGATATAACTGCAAATAAGCCTTAAAAAAATCTCCAATCAATGAACAATGAATAGTCTCATGTCAGTGGACAATTGTAATGTTGCAGTTACTATCTAAGTATTCATACTTTGGTTTAGGTTATATATTATAATGTTGTAGGCTTCGCAGCCAGCATCAGTTAAATTGAGTTTTGGGATAAATCTAATCATCTGATATTCTGCTATTTCCTCTTATTATGTACAAATGCATAGAGAAGCCATCAAGATTTACAAACACTCTTAACAAGTTTAATAAGAAGGAAGAAATTATAAAAGCTAATAAAACCCACACCCCAACTTTACCCAATACCAATACATTTTATTGCTCTTTTGTCTTACTTTCTGTTATAAATATGAAGGTATCAGAAGTCGAGATTTCTTCTTATATACTGTATCTGTTCTTATAGTCTATATATTTGTCTTTGAATTTGAGGTTTTGTTATTTAAGTAAATCAATTTCTTAGGTAAAATAAACATCAAGTGAATGTTAAGTTAAAATAGATCCAGGAACATGTCTGTTCTTATGAAATCATGTACTCTCAGTTTATGTAATTTAATCATGACTTTATAACTGTGAATATAGAAGTACTTACTGAGCAGATATGTCATTTTTTTCCTATAGAATAAATCTTCCAAGGGTTTTGGAAGCCCATTCAAAGGATTTGGGCTATATCTTTAACTTCAAAGGAAATATTTGATACTTTTAAACAACCAAATTTGATAGGGACACAAGACCAACTAGGATAACAAATCCTATTGAGTGGTTAAAAAAGCCATAAGGAATATCTGGTTTCTATTTTAGAAACAAATCTATAGAAAAATGTAATGAATATTCTGATAAAGGAGCTCTACTTATAACATTTTCTGAGACTACATAATGCTTGCTTTTGAAACAGGAAAGAATGTTGCAAATTGCGCAAGCCACAGGTAGTCATCAATTTATGACCACAGTTGAGCCCAAAATTTCCACTGAGCTTTGGTCCATTTTTGTGTTTAGTAAATCACTGCAGTGTTTAAGAGAACCATGTGGTCATTAAATGAATGTCTTCTCCCACTGACTTTGCTTGTTGGAAGCCAGCTGAAAAGGCTACAAATAGTGATCACATGACACTGGGACGTGCCATTTGCTAAGTGCCTGGATTTTGATCATATGACTGTGGGGTTGCTGCAACTGTCAAACTGTTAAAATGGTCATTGGTCACTTTTTCCAGCCCCATAGTATCTTTGAATGGTCACTAAAGGAATGAATGTAAGCCAAAGACTGCCTGTATTATACAACATTCCTATTACATGGAGATTCAAAAATTTTGACAACTACTTTTTAGAAGATGATAGTATTCAATAATTTATCCAAATTAATTTGTGTTTTTGAAAGCCACCAAGCTTTTAACACTACTAGACTCTGGGTAGTCATTTTAGCATTTTATTTTGATAACAATGGATCAGTTATATTGCCTTTGTTAGATGTGAAAAAAGTCTGATGTGAAACTTAGTTTAATTGAACAAAAATAGACTTTGATCTCCATCGATATTTAAAATGGACTCCAATTCCTCTGTTGAATTTATTGCATACTCTGATGGAGTTTTTGCTTAAGCATCAATAGTATGATAAACCAGATTCTTGGAAGGAAAGTTATGGATTAAAGATGGCATTTTTAAAAATCAAACATGGACTGTGTTAAATTTGGGATGCAGCCAAAAAAAAAAGAAAAAGAAAAAAAGTACTGCTAGGAGGCTATGGGTGTATTAACTAAGGCTTAATTTAAGAAATTTTATCACTTTTCAGTCTTTCAATTGGCTTTGAGGAAAAGAAAGAGGCAATAAAATTTCATATGGTCTACATTTAACTAAAGTAACAGATGAGTTGTATTAGCTGAGTTATTACTAGGAATTTTGTAATCATTTTATTTGTATTGTTTTTATGGCTTTTTAACTTTTAATTTTTTATTCTTTTACTTTCTTTTTTTATGATGATTTAAGTTTTCAGTTTTTAAAAAAAAACCTAAGATATTAATCTACATCAGAGTTCTCTAATGTTTCCGGCTTTGCAGACCAACAGGGGGAAGGGGGAGAGAGGATAGTTCCATGCAAGCAGCCAGCAGCTCTATTGCATGAGCAGTGTGCATGTACGTCTGCTGCTCATGCAAATGTAGCACACACACACTTTTGCCCACTGCTCATGCAAGTGGGGATGTGCATGTGTAAGTGAGGATGCGCATGCACACACTGACTAGCTGTTCCCAGGCCCTAATTGCAAACCCATCAAGGCCCACATGTTGAGGACCCCCTGGCCTACATTATTTAGCAATTGACTACTATTAGTATCTAACTTTACAAATTACTATCTAATTTGGGTTGCATTGTTTGAGTGGTATATACACATTTGTTTTCCTACTTTTGTTCTACTTTATCCATACCTTTAAGAAAAGATGACTTTCCATTAGAAAAAGAAGCATGACTGTATCAGAGACTCATATAGGATAATTTAGGTAGTCCTCATGTCATGACGTTTGAAGTTACAATGGTACTAAACAAAGGGTATTTATGTTGGGTCCCTAAGTAACAGCCATTGTAGCACATGCAAACATGTTATTAATATTTAGGTGTTTGGTAACCTGCATGCATTTATGACTGTAGGGGCACTGCAACTTTTCCCCAACACTTGTCTCTTTCACATCTCTTGGCCTCCTGCACTTCAAGGCTCCTGCTACCCTGTTCTTCTCCAGTCTCAGCTATATATTCACCACCTTCTTGCTTTTATTGACCAAGAATCATTAGTCTGGCTCTTCATAAGGAAGTGCTAGACACACAAGTCCTCCTTCCCACATTTGAATATAGCAATTTCCTCTCAAGAGCTCAGGAGGAAGACTTGTGTGCCCAGCAGTGTGAGCAAGAAGACAGCAAAGTTCCACTGGGACAGTGGAACACAGGGAAGTGAGGGCTCAAGAGTTTGTGGCTTTGCGTCATGCTGCTTAGCTTTGCTAGGATTGCTGTGGTTTCCTAAAGTGTTTATGGCTTCATGGTGCTGACAGGCAGGCACAGCTGGGGCTTCCTGAAGTAGCTGCAGTTTTGTTGCTGTGGGGCTGATCTGGATGCTGGGATGAAATGGCTCAGCTGTGTGCTGCAGCCTAGCTTGGCATCAGCTCAGATGCTTCTTGTAGCCTTAAAGTTTCTAGAAGCCCTAACTTGCATTGAAGCCAGGGCTTCTTGGCACACCACAAGTTACTGAATCCAGTTACTAACTTAAGGGGCAGTTGCTTTTTCACAATGATACACAGCACATTGGATGACTTGCTTTTAAAATAAATGAAACATCCACCAAACCTTGGCATTATATGTTCATTTACATTCTCTGTGTATTTCACTATCATCTTGAACTTCTGATAACATTAAGTCAAAAAGATAAGCAAGTTTAGATTCTTAACATCTAGAAAGGAGAGAACTGTTTTTCACAGAAATGTAGATGAGCAGAATACTAATAATCAAAATCCAGTAATGTTTATAGTTAATAGTTAAAAGAATAAGTGAGACAAGATCGTTTCTAAAATGGAAATTATCGGTTAATTCTTTGTATGGAAATTTCTGTTGCAAACTGAAAATGCAGTGTAGTTCCTAGACTAGCAATGATGAACCTTTTTGGCACTGAGTGCCCAAACTGGAACGCATGCATACCAGAAACACGAAGACCAATTGGCATGCATGCATGTGCATCCTGGAAACCTAAAGACCAGCTGGCTGGCATGTGCATGCACATTGGCCAGCTGGTCTTTGGGTTTCTGGTGCTCCAGCGCACCTGAAGACCAGCTGTACGGCACACATGCGTGCCATCCAGAAACCAGAAGAGCAGCTTGTGCCCACAGAGGGGGCTCTGCGTATCACCTCTGGCACATGTGCCATAAGTCCGCCATCACGGTCCTAGACTAATACTGTTAATGCTCCAAAGCAGTTTGTGCTTATTAAATTTCCTGGATTATCACATGATATTATCCAGGGAATTTAAAAAATCATTATCACCACCACTACCTCCATCATCACCACCACCATCATCAAACAGGCACAAAAGAAATAGTAATTAATAAATACCTGCAGTAAATTTATTTATCTATTAAATTTATAGAGTTGCCCAGTCTATGACTTTGGGCTAAGTGGATTATCCATGCCTGTGTATTAATTTCAAATCATCATAAACCTCACAGATTATGTTCAACCGATGTTCGGTTAGATATGTTTTCATTTAGATCCTTACAGTGAACAGAGAATTATATTAATAGCTAAAATGCCTCCTTAAAACTTTTAGTTTAATATTGTGTGATCATATTTTCAGTTAAAATATGATTTCCTTTTTTTCTAATAATTTTATATATAAAAATCAATTTTTGTAGTAAGGCTTTTGGACTGCAAAACTAAGGATTGAAAACTGAAAAAATGTTTATCATTTTTGGGGATTGATAATAACATGTCCTCCTATGATTTGGTTTTTATATTTTCATTTTATTTTGGTACTTGCTTGCCTATTCATGGGAAAATGTTGCCAGATGTCACTATTATGAAGCATTGTTGCCAAATGTCCTTTTGCTGATTCTATGGTCAACATACATTTTTGTGAACCATCAGTTGACCAGTCCTATGTTTAAAATAAAAGTTTACAGAAATTAAAACTTCTTTTTAATAGGCAATGTGTATATGACTGGGGAGGTGTGGTGGCTCAGTGGCTTAATAGATACTGGAGAAGGTCAATGGTCTGTTTTTTTCAGTCCTACCACTGCATGCTGCAGTAAGTTCCTGTTACTTGCCTCAGCCTGTGCTAACCCAGCACATCAAAAACATGTAAATGCAAGTAGATAAATAGGTACCACTTTGGTAGGAAGGTAACAGTATACCATGTTTTTTCATATGTTTTGCGCTGTGACTTGACATCATGCTGGCCACATGATCGTGGAATTGTTAAAGAGCACTGGCTCAGTAGTTTATAGACACAGAGATGAGCACCTCTAAAATTGGTGCCAACTAGTAGAGTAAAACTCCAGCGGCACTTTTACTTTTTTATGTACATGACTCATTAGAACAGTGGTCGGTTGCCAATTTTTTTACTACCAGTTTGGCCACACTAATGTGCGCGCGATGCTTCTGTGCATGTGCAGAAGCATCTGGGTGGGTGGAGCCTTCCACCACCTTTACTACCACTTCGCCTGATCCAGGCCCAACCGGGAGCAATCCACCTCTGCATTAGAAGTCAGAAAACATGCAGAAGGTTGTACTGTAGAACTTTCATCATCTATGTATTGATTCCTAGAATTTAAAACTTATATTCTATTTATACACTGAAATATTATATATAACCTGTTTTATAATTTTTCAGGTGGCAATAATTGCTGGAAATTTTGAGCTTGCGGAATATATCAAGAACCATAAGGAAACTGATATTGGTATGTACATTGGGATTTCTGTTTAATATTGAACGGAAGTTATTGCACTCATCAGTTATATAGAATGAGAATAAAATGAAATAATTTTTGTATTATATGTGAAATAATGTTTGATATATAAAAACCCAAACTAATTAAAAGTACACTTTGAAAAACTCCCAAAACTCCCAAAAATGCCTGCAAGCAAACAACCAAGCTCAGAGATCATTAAAGACTTCAGAGTTCAACCCTGAGCTACATATATTCTCTTCTATTGATATTTGTCAAAATGTTATTTCTCTCAGGATAGTATCAGAAAAAATAATGTTTTTTCTTATACTCTTAATACTCTTATATACTGGGGCATGATCAACGTAGTGCTGTACTAAACATTATATTTTAAGAGTTTTTAGATCTAGGAGATATGTCAAATGTTCAGAGAAAGAGGGAACATCTTTCCTGTGGTGGGAGTATTTTTGGTTTTGGAATCTTTTTACTTAGATAATATTGAGTAAAAGTAAAAATTGCACAGATTTAGAACACTATACTAGGAATAAAATTGATAAACACTTCTGAGGGCTTGAAATATGATGTAGCTCCAACTCTGAGATGTGGTCAGAGAGTTCTTCCATCTGTCGCAGGAGCATTGACCTTTTTGGACATTTAAATATCAATATGAGATGAACACCATTTTTTTTTCTGCGAAGAGGATAAGAGGCAATGAAGGAAAGCAAACTGAAGCTAAATCCTGATAAGATGGACATCTTATATATTAGGAAGTTTGTTGGATCAAATAGAGGTAGAACACAAATGGCATCCCTAGGAATGTGCAAGCGTGGGGGCAAATAATAAAATGTGCTTTGGCATAAACCATGTGACCCATGTATTTATGTCAAACATTGGGATGCAGGTACAAAGTTCAGGTTTGCACTGTGATGTCATTCCCTCATTCTCATCATGATTTGTACCGGATACTTAAGGGTTGAACACAGGTTGTGCTTGAATTTCCATTCTGTAAAAGACTGAGGCTTGCGATCTGCAGTTTTCCCTAGATTTGGCATGCTCAGCAGAAGCATAGGTGGCCCTGAAACCCAGAAGTGTGCCTATACATGTGTGGCTTTTATCAGCTCCAATTTATTCACAGCAGTAGACAACCAGAAAAAACACATTTTGCCTCAGTCATACTTCATATTGTACCTGGTCTCTGTCTCTCAGCCCTAGGAATAAAAAGGCAAATCACTTCTGAAAATCTTGCCAAGAAAATTGTAGGGCAGTTGCCAGAAGTCAAAACACCACACCATACACACACACACATGCGCGCGCATGCACACACACACACACACATTGAAGTCTAGCTTTAAAGATGTCAGCAAGAGAAAAATGCATTTTACCAGTTTTAGTCCTCTTTTTCTTTATAGATGGGGAAGCTAGGAATACTTATGAACCTAAAGACGTGTTTCCAAATAAAAATAGCATCTAAATAAGGTCTTGGTTTGTGTCATTTCATTAGTACATCACTTGCTATGTAGTAGTAAAGCTATTTTTAGATTTAAAAAAATGATCAGTGTGTGTTTCATCTTTAAAAAATAATCAAATTCTTACTTGGAAAGATACATATATTTAATTCTATTTTAAAGCATTTTTGATAGGACAAACAAGATCCTAGTCTTTAATCTATATACAGTAAGTTTATATATGTCGCCAAGATACTCTCAATCTTACATGGGAAAAGACCCGAATACACCAAGACCTATGCATACACATAAACATTTAATAGGCAAATACGATTTTTCTGGCTGAGTCATACGTATTTCTTTAATGGGTGCAGCTGAATTTTAAGTATTGCACTAAGTGTGATTTAGTTTAAGTTATTCAAATTTCACAATTTTAATAAGCCTTTTATATAAATATTACAATTTTATCAGAGTATTTTTAATATTCACCTTAAATTATTCTTGAGAGCTGCATCATTTCATTTACTGCATGTTTTATAACCAATGTTCTGTCTTTTAAAAGGGAAAGTCTTTAGGGTCCAAAAGATAAATATCCTTATTTGACATGTTATCCTTGCTTGCTTGTCCTGTAGTTAGTTGTCACATTTTATGTTTTTATTTATCTGAAGAGAAAGTAATAGATTAAAAGCTACGATGAATAAAAAAGTTAATCCCTGATTGTTTTCATCCAGTCTACAGCTGTCTGTGACTAAATGAGCACTGAAGCTTTAGAAAGCATTTGCCATACAGCATTTACTAGGGCCTCTATACTATAGGATGGAGATGCAAAAAACTAGCAATAATATCTATAGGAATCTGGACTATCTCTTTAAATACAGGTCTGCACATTTGAAAGATGTTGCAAACCGAAGATCCTTTGACTTGGATAATCTATTTTTAAATCTTTTTATTTTGTATTGCCTTGGCTGTTTGTGATGAGATGAATTATCCGATGGATTAAATGACATGGGTTGTTCCTCTTCAAATGAACAAGGTTTGTTTTATCATATTCCTTTTCCTTCAGCTGCTCTGAAGATAGAAACAGGAGGGATTTTATTTTAAATATGAAACACATTGAGGTGGTGGTGCGTGAGTTTTGGTAGTTGATTAGCAGACTAACTAATACTTAGATACTGTTGCTAGGCTTCAAGTCAGAGTTCTTGTATTCCTCTATAATTATGCAGGAATGTGTATATATGATGATTTGTGGGTGTTTCAAGCAGTTTTTTAAATTTAATTTTATATACGTGGATACCAAATAGCTGCTGATGCATTCAACCCATTCTTTATTATATGTGCTATATTTGGCATTTGCTTTAGAATTAATATATTGGTATTCCAGATATCAATGCACTAAACATACTGCTTAAAATGGAAAATGGTTTTTGTTTATATTTTGAAGAAACAGCTGTCGTTTCTGCTTATTTGCATCTTGAACATTTATTTTGAAGCCAGAGTGATTGAGGTCAATATTACTGCTTCTTAACTAAGAATTTGAATTAACTACCATCTGGTTTAATTCTATTCATTTATTTATAGCTTTCCAAATGAATTGTTTAATAGTTAGATTTATAAAAATATAGTTCTTTCAGACTAACATAGGTATCAGAATTTTTAAAATCCTGATTTTTACCAATTGAAATTGGAAATACTAAAGGAACTTTAAATAAAACAGTGAGCAGCATGTGTGAGCTGCACTATTTTTATCTTGCCTTCCTTAGCAGAACTAAAAAGGGTAGGAAGTATTGTGGCCATGTTCATTCACCATTTTAGTTATGAGTAATCTTAATGAATTCTCATGGCAATTTTATTATAAAAGCTAAAATAAAAACAATACTGACAGTTTAACATGCTTATTTTTTAAGTAAAAGTAACCATAAAATCTAAAACTTTTGTTCTGAAGCCAGAAAAGAATATAACATCTCACTATCTAAATCTATTTGGTGTATTTAATTGATAAAAATAAACATGATTGCAGTTATGCATTTGATGATATCAAAAATGGAACAACTGACTGACATGTAAAATTTTAAGTATCCATATTGCTAGAAAATAGATAAGCTACTTGCTCCTATTTTGCTTAATAGAATTCAGACGTTTTCATTCTTATAGAACATAAATAATGTTATTATATTAAAGGAGGCATGATGGCTCAGTGGTTAAAAATGATGAGCTTGGCAGCTGAAAAGCTGACTGCCTGGGTTCAAGATTTCAGCACTGTGCTACGGGGTGATCTGTTGTTTCCCACCTCCTGCCCACCTACAAATTCAAAAGCAATAGCAATAGCACTTAGAGTGAAAATTATAAACCACTTCATAGTGCTTTACAGCCCCACCTAAGTGATTTACAGAATCAGCATATTGCCCCCAGCAATCTGGATCCTCATTTTATCAACTTCAGAAGGATGGAAGACTGAGTCAAAATTGAGCCGATGAGAATCGAACTGCTGTCAGTCAGCAGAATTAGCCTGCATTCTAACCATTGTGCCACCACAGTTCATAAAGCATGCAAATGTGAATACATGCACGCCGGGAGTGGGTTCCTGCCAGTTCTAACCTCTTCTATAGAAGAGGTTCCACAAATCTACCATACCTTTTAGAACCAGTTCCAGTTCCCTTCCCGCACCCGTCCATACCATGCCTGCCCCTTCCACCGCTCACTGATTGGCTGGCTCATCAATCGCCCCGCCCACCTTTAAGAGTCCTATCTAAACCTTAAAGTCTTAAAGCTGTCAAGTTTGAACTTCCCTGGGGTTTTTTTTCTAAAAGGTTAGGGGTGCAAGGGTCTTGTAACTTGACAGCTTTAAGATTTGTGTGCTTCACATGCCAGTTTCTGAGCCAACATTTTGGTTGCTAAGCAAGAGCGTTGTTAAGTGAGTTTCATCACATTTTACAAGTTGGCCACGCTACCCAGTCACATGACTGCCAAGCCACTACCACCTGGTCACACGGCTGGCAGGCCACTCCCACAAAGCAAGCCACACCTACAGAAGAGGTTCTAAAAAAATTTGAAACCCATCACTGATACACGCACACACAAACACCACTTTGGTGGTAAAGTAACAGTGTTCCATGTGCTTTGGAGTATAGTCATGTTGGCCACATGACCATGAAAAATGTCTTTGGATAATGCTGGCTCCCTCAACCATGAAACGGAGGTGAGCACTGCCCCATGGACATGAGTCAACAGGGAAATCTTCACCTTTAATCTTGTATTACTTATAAATTTGAATTTCTCAGCCATTCTGCCCCACATCCAAACAATTCAAGATACTCTATATCCCTGAAAATTTTTAATTAAATTGGTTCATCATACATTAGTTCAGTTGTTAGGATTTTTGGTTGCATAATTGTAAAAGACTTGTCAAATCCCATAGTGGAATTTGAAATAACAATATTCTACTGTTCTGTCATTCAATAATTGTTTTCTCTTTTTGTGATGGCCCACTGAGTTGGCGGAGCAAAGGATTACTAAGAAGTTGTGGCTGTCTAAAGGCATTGTCTGAGGAGAAAATGCATGCTTTTTTGAAATTTTAATTATTTTCTGTATTTTTAAGAAGAATTAAAATGATAACATCATATGAAATAATATCTTTTCTAACTTTTGAAGGGAAATGGATTTCATAAAAGAACCAAATAAAGGATACACTGTAAAGTTTATAGAAATTAACATAACGAGATAAAAGTAGGTTAAAAGTAACATTTGTGTGAACAGTATTATTTTCATTTATGATGAAATGTTATAGCATTGTTTTCTGATGCTATAATTGTTAGTATATCTATTGATCATTCTTTTAAAAAGCACATTGACTTTTTAAACGATGTTATAGTTTTCTATTCTTTTTAGGCACATCATTTTGATTTTGCTGAGCAGAGATAAAAGAAAATTACAAAAACTGAATCCATAATATGTAATACTCCTTGACTTATGATTGAAATTGAACCTGTAATTATGGTTGTAAGTTGTGACAGTTATTAAGCGAGTCACCACATGACCATGCCGGATTTTGCAACTTTTGTGGTTGTGTTAAATGAATGTAGTAGTCGTAAAGCAAATGCTGTGATTGTTAAGCAAGCCCATTGTTTCTGGCAAATTGTGTTCATGTGATTGCAGTACACTGCAAACCTTTGTAATGTGGGCCAGTTGCCAAGGGCCCAAAATTTAGTCATGTGACTGTGGGGGGGATGGAATGGCCATCAGAACTTCCAATCTGGGTCATAAGTAGCTTTTTCAGGTTCTGTCATAACTTCCGTTGCTAAGCGACTATAAGTCAAGGAACACCTTTATTGTACTTACATTAAAATTGATTAAGGATTATTTTTAAACCTACAGGTTAAAAAAATGAAGATGTTTGTGTCAATGCAATTATAGACATCTAGCTAACCTGCTGAATGCTCTCCCTGTTTCAGTTGCTGCAGTTTCAGTCTTATTGCATGCATCCACTTCTGCAACATGTTTTGGACTGCTCCAGTGGATTATTGTCCTGATTCTTCCCCCAGTCTGACCTTCTGGTCTATGCATACAAAGAGCTCTAGCTTTCTTAATAACTTGATTACAATTCATACTCCTAATTGCTTGGCTTCATTGAGCTATTGAGATCACCTAGCTTTCCCTCTTGTGAGAGGGCCACCTGACATTTTGCTCCTGCTCTTTAGAATCAACATCCTTTGAATTATGTTTGGAGTTTGTTCCCCGAGGCTTAAAAAAGCCCTTTCTATTTTTCAGGACCTTTATGAAGTTCAAAGAACTTTTATTTCCAATGGCAGCGTACAATGCCATCTTAAATTACAGTTGTGTTTTGGGTTAGATAATATTTTTATATTGATTTTTTTATAGTGATACCGATTGAGACTGATTTATATTGCCCTGTTATTTTTATCATTATGCTTGTATTCTGCTTAAGGACAAGTTGCTACCAAATAAAAATGATTTCCTTCCTCCTTCTCCAAAACATCAGTGTCAGACAGCTTTCCTTGATGTTTCTTTTCTTCACCTGAAAATTGCTAGCCTGGAGCCATCTGAATTTTTTGTATTGTTTTCTAAAATTACCGCTGGTCTTATCGCCTCAACAGTGATTTCAGGAGCACTTTTGCTGCCATACATTCTGTTCCTCCATCTCTACATTTTCTCTTCCACTAAATCTTATCTAATAAGGTCAATAAAAGGTCTTCTGTCTGCATTTTGGTATTACTTTAATTATGATGATAATCATATTTTACATAGATAATAAGGAATGTTTATGAAATTCTTTCTTTTTCTTTATATTTCTTTCTAGCTTGGCTGCTCTGGATCTGCCACATCACTTCCTCGTTCTTTTTCTGAAATATAACATCCTTTTACTTGTTGCCCTTTCACTTCTAATTCCCCCACTTTTTTTGCAATTTCTGTAATTGGCTTATTAATTGCCTTTTGTTTTATTAGTGTTATTTATTCCAAAATGTTTCCTAGAAGAGCTTCCTGCTGTTCCTTCCATGCTCCTTGCAGAGGTACAGAAGTATATTTTTGAAGTGATGCTTGCAGTTTCCTTTTGGACAAATGTCTCTGTACCATGCTGACCTCAGTCTGCCTTCTGCAAGAACAGTGTTGGAGAAAGCAAATGCATGTATGAATGTTCACGCAAGAGCAAGAATTAGTGATGTAGCTTCATAAATTTAACAACAAGAAGATCGATTTAGGGAAATTGCAAGGGATGGGCCAAGCCTAGCATCCAATTAGCTACATTCTGTTTGGAGCTCCAGATGGAATTAAAAAGCTCAAAGCACACATGGCTTGGGAACAAAAGCAAAAAGAAGATCCTGAGATTAGCAATTTCATATAGAAAGATCAGGCTGAATGAAAAAGAAGGAACACACTAAATCCCTTTTTAATCTATATTTTACTTTCCTTAGAGTATGTTTAAAATGCTGAAGAGTAAGGTTAATCTACATCTTCATCGGCTATTTGTGCTATAGAAAGGCTTATCTATGAACCATGGAAAATTGCGGAGGCAGCGGGAGCAAGGAGAGGTGGAGCAAGATTAGATCAAGGAAGTATGTGATGTTGGGAATCAAATTATTAATCTGGAGTCAGTTTTCTGTATAATAGAAATGTTTGAAGGAACTATCTGCAATCTTTAGTGGAACATATGCATAACTGAATACCTAGATTGGGGTGATGGAGTGGATAGAGGGAAAACCTGTTGTTGTTCCTGTTGTTAGTTCCTCTAACCCCCATACCTTTTATCTTAAGCTGTCTACCATGGACCTTATGCATTTCTTAAGAGGTCCCTAAGGGGGCGTGCATAAGCGCACCTGCGTGCCTACCGTCCCTGTCCTACTATCCCATTCATATCTACTCTTTTTTGTGTTTATGATTATGTTTTGCTTATTTTTATTTTTGCCATTTTTTCATGTGTTTTTCCTACTTGTTTTCTTGTACTTGTTGACAAATGAAAATGAATGAATGAATGAATGAATGAATGAACGAATAAATAAATGAATAAATAAATAAACCAGGTTGGACCAAAAGCAGTTATGACCCTGTGTACGATATGCATACATTCAGTCTATAAAAAACATAAGGTCAGAATAGCTTTTTGTGTATTGGTAGGGAGGAACATGGGAAAATCTTTATGTATGGAGGGTGAAGAAAACATTTGTGCATGTATAAGCATTTGGGAATAAAAGTTAAATTACATGTATGTAAAAGTTTTATACGTGATTAATTTCTTAACCATGTGCATTTTTTCCACATATTATTCTGAGGTATGTTCCTCACTTCTTGAAGTAATATTTTCTATGTGAATTTTGGATCTAGTATCAAGAATTTGTTCAATTTTACAATCTGTAGAGAGAATCTCTTGCTTGAAATGTACATTTTTAATTTTTTTTGGTCCTTTTTCAGTATTTGCTTGATCTATATAGTACTGCCAAATGGCTCTGTCTTCCAGCTCTTCTGATTCTATTTTAAAATGTGCTGGGATTTGTATAAATAGCTTTGGCTGTTTGTAGATACCAAGATGCTGAAACAGGTTTTTGTTTTTTTTGCTATTTTGAAGATTCTAAAGCTTGCAGAAAAGCAACTGTTAATAAGACATTTCATGGTCAGTAATTAGTACTTTATCCTGATATTCATATTATAATTGTATTAATATTTGCAATTGAGAAATATCCTTTCTTTAAAAAAAAGAATTAAGACATAGTAAATTGATGGTGTTTTCTATATTTGTCACAGAGACACATGTATACAGGTAGTCCTTGACTTAAAACCATTTGTTTAGTGAATGTTTGAAGGCACTGAAAAAGTTATTAATGAGCAGTTTTCACACTTATGAGTGTGGCAGTATCCCCATGGTCATGTGATCAGAATTCGAGTGCTTGGCAACTAGTGTCCCAGTATTATGTGATCGCCGTTTGTAACCTTCCCAGCTGGCTTCCAACAAGCAGTCAATGTGGGAAGCCAGACTCGCCTAACAGCCCCATGATTCATTTAGCAACTGCAGCAATTTGCTTAACAACTGTGGCAAAAAGGACACAAAGTGGAGCACAACTCACTTAATAATTGTCTTGCTTAGCAATGGAAAGAGGAGAGGGAGGGGATGATAATAGGGCGGGAAAGAATCTTGGACATGTTCTAGTCCAACCCCCTGCCTAAGGTAGGAGAACAGTACAATGCACAAAAATCACTGTTCAGTGAATTCTTGAAAAACTCTAGTGATGGATCACCCACAATTTTAGGAAGCAAGCTGTTCATTGATTAATTGTTCTCACTGTCAGGAAATTTCTCCTTAGTTCCAGGTTGGATCTCTCTTTGATGAACTTCCACCCACTGCTTCTTGTCCCACCTTCAGGTGATTTGGAGAATAAATCAACCCCCTCTTCTTTGTGACAGCTCTCAAGTACTGGAAGACAGCTATCTTGTCTCTCCTAAACTTTCTCTTCATCAAGCTAGACATACCTAGTTCCCTTAACCATTCATTGTACAATGTAGCTTCCAAATCCTTATCCTTGTTGTTGAATTCTTTCTAAGACCTCAGCATCTTTTTTGTATCTTAGTGGCTAGACCTGGATGCAGCATTCCAAGTATGGGCTCACTAGTGCAGTGTATAGTAGTGCTATACTTCTTGTGATCTTGATGCTATCCCTCCTAGAACTGCATTGGCCTTTTTGGCAGCTGCAGCACATAGCTGGCTCATGTTTAAGTGGTGGTCCACTAGGACACTTAAATCTCTTTCCCAGTTACCACTACTGAACCAGGTACCACCTATTTCACACCTATTTATTTGGTTTTTCTTATTGACATAGTTGTGAGACTCTTGATATCTGTGGCAGAAAATTTAATGCTTGTTGCACAAAAAACAAATTAAAATTGCACAAACATAAAGAGCACATAAGAAGCCAATTCGATAGGTAGTATCATATTAGCTGAGTTAAACCTAAGTTTAGAAATCCCCCCCAGAAGAACTCCATTTTTACTTGCTTCCAAAAGATCATTGGTAGGGCAAGTCAGAATTCTAGGGTTTTTTCTGTCTTGTTATTACTTTTTAATGAGTGGTTATAGCACTGTGCCTAGTAATGTAAGATGTGACACCCCTGATTCAGATATAATTTTACTGTTTAATTCATTAGATGGCTCTTGGGCAACTCACTTCAATCTCAGGATCAACAGCAGATCCCTCTTGTCTTCAGTATAGGAATAATTATGATCTATCTTAAGAATCTTTGCTGATTACCAGTTCTTTACCCTTATAGCAATAGAGTATAACTTCTTTCCTACTTAGTGATATGTGGTACTAACTCTCCTTGCTACACAGACTAACCAAACATATTGTTTTTATTGGTGAAGCGGTGGCATGAGACTGTTTTGAGAGTATTCATTTGCTGATGAATAGCAATCTATGCACTTTTCCTGTTCCATTCTAAAATACAGATATCTTGATGGAAGAAGCTACCAGTCATTGAGTAATATTGGGTTTAAGTGAATTATTTTTATGATCGGGGATGTTGGGAAATCTTACACCATTTCAGAACTCCATAATGACTCAATAGCCTTCAATTGTAATTCCTCTTCCTGGTTTTTAAAAGTTTTTTTTTAAATGAGAATTGCTATATTTGAAATACATGTTTTATGGAATATGGAATAGTTGATATTATTTTGATACCATTTTTCTAATACTTTCCTAACAAGCATTCATAAACTTAAGAAGGCTATACTTGTCTTATTTAAGAACGGTTTGGACCATGTAACCAAATCTAAAGGAAGATAATCTTGAATTATTTTATAAATAATAATATCTCCAGTCCAATCCCAGTTTGGATTACACTATGTGTTTAAAACTGAAATAAATGGGAGATGGGTAATATTGGAGGTAGAAACAGGAGGCTTTTCTAAAATACAAACAGAGGAACAGTTTTAAATATATGTTGTAATAGTAGACAATTTATTTCTTAATTTCAGGGAAGGATATTATTTCTAAGATTGTACTTATTTGCATTTATTTATTTATACTAGTTTTACATTGCCTTGCAAGAAATAGCAATTAACAGTAAATTGGAAGGAGTCTGGTAACACCTTTTCAGACTAACTATTTTTATTATTTGTGAACTATATATCTCTTCGTTAGAGCATAAAGTAGTTGAAGCAATGTAAATTGGAATGAAGCTACGGGTGAGAAGAAAGAATGTTTATGCAGACTAAGTTACCTGTGAGACAGATTGCAAATACCTCATCAAGTAGCAATGTTTGTTAAGACTTTCTGAAATGGCCTGAAATCTTTTTATCTAGGTGAGTTCCACAACCTCTTGTTCAACAGTGGTGGTGTAGTTCAATTGTTTCAAAAACAGCTATCTTGAAATCTATAATCAAATGCCATGGGAAGTTGAAATGTTCTGATATTGTCTTTTCTGTGTCCTGATGTCCAACTCCCAACAAATCCAGATCTTTACTTTCCCCGACATTTACATCAATTGCACCATCACAGGACCCAACAATTTCATGAACAAAATCAGACATGTCTTCACACGCTTTTCCTGTAAAATAATGTCTGCCAACAATGCTCTTCTAGATTCTAAGTTGAACAAACAGACTAGACTTTGTACAAATAATTAATGAATACAGTTTTGACATCATGCATATCAAGCTCATTTATTAAACCTCAGTATCCTTCTATTCTTTCAACCATTCTTGAATGCTTGTATATATGACTCTTGAATTCGTATATGTAGTGTAGCCATCTGATCAGTTGTGTGTTCCCTGAGAGATCCAATCCTGCTGACAGCCACATTTTAAGGGACTTCTAGGAGTTTGGTGGAGATTGGGCCACTTTTTAAAGTGTATGGTTAAAAGCCAGTGATTTCTGAGGTAATCTACTTTGGGTAGATATCTGGGTAGATTAAGAAGAAAAGACATATTAAGAGTCACTCCTCCAAAAGAATGTGACATCATGAATCCTAGGCATTCCTGTATATGAGCCATTTCAATGATGCCCCTTTTTCTGGAACAAACTCCCTTGAAGCATAAGCATCCCTGCTATATTTCCCAAAAAGAGTCAAGACCTGACTATTTTGGAGGGCTTTGTAGAATGGAATGGAGGAATAACTCTTGAGGACATTGGTACTGTTGATTGAGGGATGGTCAAAGCTTGTTAATTACTCAGATTTTTTGGATTGGAGCCACACAGCAATCTGAGTAAGTAAATGCAATTTACTTCTCTGGCATTCTGCAACATTATTCCTCCCTTTTCAAGCAGTTTCACATTTCTTTATTTATGCCCATTTTTCATTCTAAGGTGGTTTTTGTACAAGTTTTTATATCTCTTCTTGCAATCATTTTATTCCACTATTACTTCCTTCACTTTTTCCATTCTTTTCCGGGTCAGTTGTTTCTAAAATAATGCATTTACAGTCTTTCATTATTTTTGTATCTTTCACTAATTATCAGAGACTTTTAATCCCATCAATTACATTTTTCAATTCTTTCTTTTATGAAGTACATTAGAAGGTGAAGAAACAAAAATACCAAAGGGTAGGTAGAGATACATAGCATGAACAAGTCTAGTTATAAAGCTATAATCCCAAATTTCTCATTTGTCTGCTGGCAGCTTTGTCCTGCTTTCTTTTGCCAAAACTTCTGACAAGCTTAGATATCAGATCAGAGCATACAAATTAATCCTGGCTGAGCAGAACAAGAATTCAATATGATTCCTGTAACAGATGTAGCATGACAATAAAAATTATAGGGTGACATTCACAACTAATTTGATATTAGTGGATTATGTTTCTCAAAATAGAACAACCTCTTTTAACAGGTTGTTAGGAAATGACTGATGGAGGAAAGCTCATTCTAATAAATTAATACACTATTAAATGTAGTTTTTGTATTACTCTGGGATTTTTAAATAATTCAAATTAATAAAATGTGACATTATATAGAATAAAATGAAGAAATACATAAAAGATACAAAAAAGATGATAAAAAGTGCAGGCAGAAAAAGAAAAGATATATAAAGAATCAACTTCTGTGCTATACAGCAGTTACAAGCAAATTCATTCCCATCCCTTCTGCTTAAACTTACAACATTGTTTTTTTTTCTTCCCATATTCAACCCTTTTTAATCAGCAAACCCATAAATTATCATTTCATTTTTTTCTATTTTCAGCAAAAGTCCATATGAGATTTGCAGTCTTTTAGCATAAGGTCCCTGGCTCCCACGCAGTGGGAGACCTTGAGCCTTTTGTAACTGGGCCGTGGAAGTGCAGGTGAACGTGCTCCATTTGTGCGACGCTTGTGAAAATGGAGCTGCCTGCCCATGCATGCTTGCCCATTGCTCACATGGAACCATCTTCTCTCCTGCCACCTTGGCCGGTCCACAAAGCAGGAAAAAGTAGAAAAGTACCTGGTGTATCCCTGACCAAACAAGTCAATTATGCCATTTCTGCAAGTGTTGCAACTTCACGAACCATTCTTCCAAAGTGGGTATATTAGTACTTTTACATCTTTCTGCATATAATTGTCTTGATGCAGTTACCACATACAAAATCAGCCTTCCATAAGACTTATTTAATTGGCTATTCATAAGTCCTAGTATTACATTGGAATTATTGACATTTATTTCAGTCGTGCAATTTAAATTCTTTTCTGTGCAGTAATATCTTGCTTTTATTTGTAAACAATAGAAATGTGCAGATTAAATGTGCAGTATGCAGTAATTCTTAGTTTAAAAAGATGTTTCTATGTTCTATAGAGAAGAAGTATAACTTGGACTATAACGTTGGAAAAGTATACCTCTCTTATTCTTGTTATTTTATTATTATATCATTAAACAGATTATAATGGTTGCTATATCCAACTGTCAGTATCTGGACCCCATCTTGTCTCTTTTGGGTGAACTTTTAAAAACTTGATATTTTCCCCAAGCCTTGGGTTAGAATGATTGGGCAAAAGGAATTTCTAGAAAAACTTAAGTTTTCATCTAAAATAAATTTTCTTTCTTATTTTTATGATCAAATACTGAAAATAAAAAGACCAAGATATATACTGATGCAAAGAAAGTAGTAATATTGCAGTCAAAAATATCATAAGAAATATAAGAGGAGTTTTTCCCAGCCATTCAGTCATATTCTAAGAAAAAATAATTTAGCATCTTGATCCAATTGCATAAAATTTACGTGCTACTCTGCTATGATTCCTGGCCCTTTTGTATTTTTTTTAAATACAACAAAACCAAATGTATCTGATTATTAAAAATGCATAACAGATGCTTAAAAAACACAACAGAAAAAATGCAAAACATAAAGTGTAATATGTTCTTTGAACAGTAAATAATTCTCTACATATTTATCTAATATACATGCACACATGCATATTCTAATATACTTTTATAACTATCATTATTTTAGCATACTATATTTTGTATAAATGAGTCCCATCTTTCATTATACTTGTCCAAACAAAATCTATGTCTATAGGCAATCTGCTATAGGTGGCAAATATGATCAGATCTCCCATCCACTGAGTGAATAGGGTGATAAACCTATCTTTCCAATGCTGCAATATCACTTTTTTAGCCATAAAAGGGGGGGGGGTGTCCATTTGTGTTTTCTCATTGTTAATTTCTCTAGGTTAATATCTAATATCTAAGTACCGGTATGCAGTTCAAGAGAATACTATTCTCTGGCACTTTTAGCTCTTGTCACACAGTCATGTTTATAGTCCACTACTTTCTCCCAAAACTTTAGTACATGTAAAAACATGTGTTTTAAAGAAGCTTTAACCTTATTGTATCTCCAACAAAATGCTGTCTTAACCAATTCTTTATATATAAGCATAAAGGACTCCAATAAATTCTACATATTATTTTTTGTTTTACATATTGTAGTTTAAAGTGCATTGATACACTCTTGCTATAGAAATTAAGATACAGTTCCATAGGCAATATAGGAACCGCTAATTCTTTATTCCATTTATCTTTTAGCATATGCATATCAAACTGATTTATTGATAAAAATACCTGTAAAAACTTATAGTAGCTTCTTCTTCTTTTAGTTTAACAAATTGTTCTAGTGTCTCAGAAGCTGAAAATGCTCCTGGTCCAAATAATGTTAATAAGTGTTTCTTGCCCTTTGATCAAAACTATACAAGGCTTTCAGATTCCTCAATAAAGGAAACTTTTCAAAACTCATGATCAATTATCCCAATTGTATCAAAACCCAGGACAATGGCATTCTAGCATTTTCCCCCCCAGAACATACCTTAAAAGGCCATAGGCAAGGTATTGAATCGGAGTAAAAGTTTAGTTCCCAAATTCATTTTTTAAAAATGCTAGCATCTACTGGAACAGTGTGACTATTCATTCACATATTACACAGTATTTTGATTGGAAAGTGCTGTGCTGCATACATATCTTTGTTCATTTTAGCAGCCTTCATATGCCATGTTTGTTTATGGTTTTGTAAGAACTACTGCCATCTCTTCTTATTATGATGACACTTGAGCCCTGAGGCTGTCAGTGAAACAGTCTGTCATCTATTTTTTTATCTACTAATGTAAAACTTCTGTTTTAAGAAAAGCTCAAAATATTCTACAATGTAGAGAAGAGATTTTGAGGGTTATCCTTCATAAGCTAGCAAATCATCTGTAGTCATATGCTTAGATACTAGTTTTCCGAAAACCAAATTCAGTTAGCTTAATAACTTTTACAATAGTGTCTATATGTTCACAGCTGTTTTTAAAAATGTACACAATTTTTTGTGTGGTCAAAGTTTTCATATTGAAACATTCAATTTGATGAGGAATATTTTTGGTAAACAAAAATTATATTTATATTCCCTAAATATTGTGCAAAAGCTTTCAAAGGTTTGACCTTAAACTTCCCAGACTGTAGACTTCAAATTTGTGCCAGACAAAGCAATTCTACTACATTGTTCTACCAATTCTCATTCAGATTAATGAAAGAGGTTGCTTTAGAAATTATATCAAGGGATAAGAGTATCATCTGAAGTCCTACCTAGTAGCTAGGTGGTTGCAAAGATAATTCATGTCATACTAGTTGGGGGAACAAATAGAGAGAATTTAAAGTATGTAAGTGGTGTATTCCTAAATGTTAAGATCATTCTAATTGGGCCGGACAAGCTCCTTGCGTTAGCTTTTTCCCTCTGTGGGCAATATCAATAGTGTAATTTCACGGAAAAAATCTATGTTGTAGGAGATGAAAATGAGTTAATAGCACATAATCAACATTTATATTAGTATATAATAATAGCATAGCATTGTTTACTGACTAACATGATTTCTCTGCACAATTAATATAATGGTATCTCGGAGCCAAAGACAAAAGTTCTTAGAATATTAAAAAATGATGACGCATACTGAGTCACTTTGGAGTGCAACAGCTTCAAAGGATGTTGACCTAAAATACAAATATTAACTTTAATATTAAATAGCAATATTACACACTTTATTCCCTTCAATTGAGAGTAAAGGGTGGAAAGTTACACAATTATAACATTTCCATAGAGGATAGAGTAAATATCATGGAGTGTTCATTATTGGTTATGAAATCTGTTCAAGTAATTATTATATTTCCTCTCCCTCTAGCTATGCAGCTAGTATGAATCAAGATATCATGCCATATTTTATGGACAGATTACAAATTGCATAGCTGGCACTTTTCATATGACAATACAACATCTAACAACAATAACAACAACTTTTCCAAGCTGTGCCATATGTTGTAAGATTAGGTTGGGACTCAACAAAAAATGGGCTTATATCCAGTAAAGTATAAACTTTAATGACATTATGACTTAGAGAAATAATTTCAAGGTAATCATAGAAAATATAGTATGTGGAATTGACAAAAAAGCTGAAAATAAAAACTAAAAGGTCTAATTTTATTGCAATCTACTGTTCTGTACATGGTACATTTCTTTATCAAGAGTGATTTTTTTTCCACTTTCTGTGCTGCCTTTTTGTGGCAGAATGATAAAAAAGCAAGGAATATGCAACCAAACTATAAATTCCCAGCAGGATCACCTAAGCCATGAAGGTCAATTCAGGTGTTCAGCTACAGGAAGTAGGTATCTTGAACAGGAGCAATATAGGAAGATGCTGAAAGTGAATGCATTTGACCAAGAAAACCATGTGGATAGACATTATTAAGTGACTGACAATAGATGGCTGGATGGTGAACCCATCCGATGAGATGACACTCATCATTCTACTGGGGAAGTCTGAGTACTAATCGTGTTTATGATGCAGCTAGATGAAAGATATCTGGTTAATGTTGGCATTCAAAAGTGAAAATTGGAAGGTGCAGACAGAATTACAGTGGGAACATGGAAGGTCAGCAGCACGAACATGCGAAAGTTCAACACGGTAAAACATGAAATGAATCAACTAAACATTGACATCTTTGGCAAATAGCAATGGACTAGAATTTGATACTTTTCATCAGAAATCATGTTTTCTATTCAGGACCCAAAAAACAAACAACAGTTGTCAGAATCAAGAAGGATATACCAAGAGCAATACTTGTGTACAATTAATTAATGACCAGAGAGTATGATTCAGAGTTCGTGGACAATCCTTTAATACCATGATTACCATAGTTTATGTAAAACAATAGGTTGATGAGTTTTATGATCATATTTAATTTGAAATTGAGAGAACATGAACACAAAATGTGCTGCGTGCTGTGGTTGGGAACTGGGATACCAACATTGGAAATAGTAAGGAAGAAAACATAGTTGGCTTAGGAAATAAACTAGAAATATTAAGAAAGAAAACATACAGTAATTTGGAAACAGAAATAAAGGAGGAGGCTGGCTAAATAATTTTTTTCAATCCAATGATTTCTTCTATTTCTAACATCTTCAAACAACCAAAACCAAGCTTATTTGCATGGACATGATTATTGTAAATGGAGTACCCAGAAATTAAATTGACTATATTATTTTTGGAACAGTGCATGTTTCTGCATCTGTTATGCCTTTATGGCTTCTGGATGACTTCTCCAACATCATCTGCATGGCTCCCTTTACTAGCAAAATCATTGTTAACCCAGCTCATGTGAGAAATCTCTCTTTAAAAAAAATGAAATAAGTTTTAAAAATTTATGATATATTGATGTCTACCATTCAGATAGATAAAACAAGTTATTTTATTGGAGAAAAGTCTGTAAAGATTCTCAGTCATCTGGGTTATAGTTGTCTCAAATGTTCTTTTTTCTTCAAAAGGCAACTCAACTGTTTTATTGGAGAAAGTGGTTTTTATTATCTTGTGTCTTCCCACTTGTACTCTTCAGATATACTTCTATAATGCCTTAAAATTATATATTTTTGATGGCGGAGGAGAAGCAATTCAAAAAGGAACTGACAATTTTAGGCAATATTTAAATGTTCTTGGAAAAGTCTCTTTTTTCTGACATGTTTAACACTCATTTGTAATTGGCATCTCTAGCTGTCAGCTTCTCATATCAGCAGTCTCCCCATATAAGCAATAGAGGCCTTTTACCTGCAGCTGTTGGGCCTTTGTACTGCTGGTTTTAGAAATGTCAACAGGAACAATAGGAGCCCTCCTTTTTTTTCTTTCTCTTTCTTCCACCTCCCTTACATCACTTCCCTCCTGATGCTTGGAAACCTGCTGGGTGCCCCTGGGAAAATTACATGTTCCAGGATCCCTGGTGCCTAGAAAGCTACTACAGCTGCCTTCTAAGAACAAGGAGGCAGAGATGGAGGGTGGGGGAAGACATACAGAAAATAAAGCAGGAAGATGGTCTCTCTCATTGCTACTGCAGGAAAAGCTAAAACCATATAAAAATAAATATCTAGGAAAATAAAAGTAATTCACAAATGATATTTTTCTAATGTCTCATATTACAAGCTAATTTAAGGTTCCAAAATTGTTGATTATAAAGTAGATCATCACTTTTTTTGTGGTGCTGAGTGCTACGTCATCTAACTGAGTCCAGTTTTTTCATTGAAACAATGGTTAGAATTGCTTTATTCTATCTTGTCCCATGAATAATAACTGGAGAACTTCAACATTTTTTATTTTAAAGTAAGTGATCCAAAGCAACTTGAATTAAGAATGATATATTTCGGTTATTAGCCTACATTTTTGTTGTTATTGTCCTTGATATCCATCAGGTTTTTCTCCCCACTTTTTGGCAAATTGCTGTACTTTCTAGACTTTAAAAAAAAAATAATCTTGATTAGATAGTTTGGAGATGATAATGTTTACAAGCTTAATTTATTATAACCACGAAACCTTCTCCTTTTAGCAATGTTAAAGGCTAGGTCTGGAAATCTCTATGATAGTTGGAAAAGGAATTGCAAAATCGGATCTGATTATGTAATTCCTTTTCCAATTACCATATAAATTTAGGAGATTATTTTCTGAAGGGAAATATTTAGTGTGGAAATAGCTTAAATATTGTAACATGTTTTACTTAATTGAATTGCATTGTTGCTTCAGCATTCAGTTCATAAGGGCAATCATTCAGATGGATTACTCCTGTTTGAACTGTGCTGCCCTCATGCTAAGGTTTGCTATGGCTTAACTATGAGGTCACAAAATGATATTCTTGCAAATCTATTGTAAGACAATTTTAGGAGAGCAATTGGTGGATTGTTCTCTTACTATCCAGCATTACTTCCTACAGAAAAAAAACAACCTGCACTAACTTTCCATAACATGCATAAAGCCTCTTCTATACTCCCCCTATTCTTTGTGGACCATTCAGATGGATGAATAGTTGGATGCATAGACACATACATAGACACAGACAGACAGACAGACAGACAGACATTCTTAAAGATGGAGTTCACACACAGATCAACAGAGTTCCCTAATGCTTTGTCCCATTCTTACATGAAAAGTTTTCTTAGACATAGAACTATAAAACCATCAATTTCCAGAGAGATTAAAACAACAAAAACAAAAAAAGCCTGTCATTCAGAATAGAGTTCACACACAGATCACTAGTTGGCTTTCCTACCTAATGTGACTTTCTCATACACCCATTGATTTGTCCTCTGGAATTTTGTTGTTGTTATTGATTGTTGCCCACTAAGAACAAAAAACCTCATCTGACAGTTCTACTTTGTTCATGCTAGTTATCTAGCCTCCCTCGTAGTTCAAGCCAAAATGAACATATAGTGGAAAGCAATGCCTGGCAAGAAGACAAGAGATTTTATATTGCTATGATAAAAAAGAGTCAGTCTTCCAAGAAGTTTCATGAAAGGCAGATTGGTAGATTCTTCACAGCCCTATTTAAATAGTATTCTTGGATAAAGTTAGAAGTTAAACTTCATTCTGTTTTATTCTCTATTTTTGATAGAATATAGGTTTGATTCAGAAGGGTCAAAAGACTCCAAGTTGTTGCACAATGATATCCAAGTCCTGGGAAAGTTGAAAACATGAGCATTGATTGTCTGACTTGGATGTTCCCAAAGGTTCTGAAAAAACTTGTTGCTTAAATGTAAAAAAGAGGGGGGAAATCCTAGAAAAATCAAGACATTAATATAAATTACCTAAATATATTTCCATATTCATTTAATCAAGTAATAACAATGTAGCAAGTTGTGCATTAAAAGTACGTCTTCTGGTTAAACATTATGAAATCTATGCCAAAGAAAATATGCCATTTTTTAATTAGTAGAAAAAATTGCTTTTATTTTTTTTAATAAAACTCTTGAATTCAGTATTTTTTCATGCTTATTTTTTTCCTTTTGTTAGTTTTGATATAATAATTTCTTAGTTAATTTGGTGAATATTACTGCTTTAAATTTTATTTTGTGTACTATTTTCTGTACTTTCAAAAATTCCATTAAAAATAGCCTTACAGCTTGACATAATTGGTACCTAATGAGGGCAGAAAAATAAATTGCCTCCCATTGTTTTAAAACATTTATCTCTGTGATTATGTATTGTGTTTTAATGAATTTAAATGTTTGTTCCAGGCAGGTTGAATTATGAAAATTCATGAGTGATTGTCAACTAACCACTGTCATAATATATAATTTAGTAGAAGAGAGCATGCATCCCTTCATTTTGACCTCTGTTTGATGTTATGTTTTGTCTGTGAATGAATGATCATGGTTTGAAAGAAACCTTGTAGTCTAATTATTTTCCTAGTTCAGGAATCCATTACTATGTTATTCCCAACAGATAGCCATCCATCCTCTCTTTAAATATAGCAAAGTGAGCCAATAGCCTCCCAAAGCTGTATTTTCCACTGTTGAATAACTCTTATTGCCTGGATTTTTTAAAATGTTCAATCAATATATATTTCTTTGTAATTTGAACCCATTCTTTCTTTCCCTCTCTCTGCAACAACCCTTAGAATAGTTAGAATAACAGAGTTGGAGGTCTTCTAGTCCAACCCCCTGCTTAGGCAGGAAACCCTACACCACTTCAGACAAATGGTTGTTCATTATCTTCTTTAAAACTTACAGTATTGGAGCATTTACAACTTCTGGAGACAAGTTGTTCCACTGATTAATTGTTCTAACTGTCAGGAAATTTCTCCTCAGTTCAAAGTTGCTTCTCTCCTTGACCAGTTTCCACCCATTGCTTCTTGTTCTACCCTCAGGTGCTTTGGAGAATAGTTTGACTCCCTCTTCTTTGTGGCAGCCCCTAAGATATTGGAACACTGCTATCATGTCTCCCCTAGTCCTTCTTTTCATGAGACTAGACATATCCAGTTCTAGCAACCGTTCTTTATATTATAACCCTAAATAATTTTGTCTCATCTTCTCCAAGGCAACTGTTAGAATGGCCTGCTGTTTTTGAATAAATTATACTTTCAATCCTTGTGTTCCATTGATACATTTTGACTCACCAGTTTTCAATAATGCTTATGAAATCATACCTGCTTCCTTCTTTAAAAGACTTCTAATTCTTCTAATGTTACATACCTATACAGGCACATGACCTGACCTATTCCTTGTTATATTTTGGTGCTTATTATTGGGTCCCTTCATATCCTACATATCCCTTCCATTCCCAATTTCAGTCATTTGCACTTTCTGAGCTCTCTTATCTCTCCGCTACAGAACCCAGTTTAAAACTCTCTGAATCAGGATTGCAAGATTCTTTCCTAAACACATTTATTCCTAATTCTAGTGAGATGCATCCCACTACTTGCCAGAAATCACCTTATTTCAGAATCCAATTCTGTTTTCAAGAAACTAGAATAGAATATTGCATGTCTGATTGTGCTATAACCTTCCTCCTCTCCTCCCTCCTCCCTACACCTCCTCCCCACTCAGAAGTGTCTGAGCTGGTTCCAAATGTTATCTTGTTTCTCAGGGCTTAAAAAGGGTTCACCCTCTTTGCCTAGGTACATGTTTCCATCAAGGCCATCTTCCTTACACTCTACACGTGGTCAGTGCCTGTAGCTTTTGTTAGGAATGTAAACTAACAATTGGGTTAGCAATATATAAGCCATGAAATAGTAGTACTGTAGCTTGAAGTACTGCTGTGAATGTGATTGGTTGCTGTTACCTCAAGTGGCCATAAGAGGGAGCCAGAATGACTGTTAGCTCTCTGTTTGTTAGATGCTGATAGTTGGATGCTGCTTGTAGATGTGTCATGTATTGCTCAGCGTGAATTACTATGAGTTTTGCTACTGTTAGCGTCTTTGTGTACTGAACTGATTATATGATACTGGACTGTGTTTGATGGATCATCTCTTAACTGAGAACGTTGATGATGTCTTAACCGTGTATGAATTGGACTCTGCATACCTCTATTTTCCACAGAAGTAAAATACTATTTGTTTTACTATTCAGTGTCTCTGTATGCTGGTTTACGCGTTCTTCCACACCACTCTCACTATGCTTCTCTGCCTGCACTCGTTCTCCTAACGGGGAGCTTACCTAACAGCTTTTATATTTTAAGGGCAGAATCATTCTTTTTCTTTGCAAATCTAGTACAATCCCTTTCCTCAGTCATCCAAGGCTTGTGAAAACTTATTTACATCCAGGTGTCCAAAACAATTGTAAAATCTTGGAATTCATTTTGAAGTTGCAGATAATAAGAGTCCTTCTGGTTAGATTTGGGCTGTGATAGATATCTTTTATTTTTCCATGAAGAGATTTCTTATATCTTCTGAGAGGGTTTTTGGTGCAATTGTTCTCTATTTCATACACACAATTTAAGAATTCCCAGCCTTCCTTGGCTTGGAGGGAACGGGTGGGTACAGTTTTGTTTCTAATTTCTTCAGTATTTCAATCAACCTGCACTTATAGTATTTACAGTACTTATCTGGGGGGGGGGGGCATTCTTGCAAGCTTTGAGAGTACACATTCCTCTGCTGAACAATAAGTGAGCAATAAGTGCCTCCCTCTTGACTACTCTTGCAACTTTTATTTGCTTACTTAATGAACTTGCTCTTCGGGGTGCTGGTTCCTTTATGTGTCCCCTGAAATTTTCTCTGTTAGATTTGGATCAAACAATACTGGTCATATACACTGAACAATCAGTAGTGCAGTGAGTAGTCAGCTGCAATTAGAAGCATCTCTATCTCAATGGCTCTTCCTCTCTTTTCTCCCTCCTCTATTTTCTTCAGTCTCCTTGGTCAAACTACCAAATTCCCCTTTTGCATTTCCTGTTTACTCAGCAACCTTTAAATTACCCATGTTCATGTTTTAAGAACTTTTTAGCAAAGCTCACTTCAAAATTTGTTTGGCTTGGTTTATGCTTGGTTTAATCTCTTTGGGGAGTTGTATCATCATCATCATCATCATCATCAACATCAACATCATCATCCTGCTAGATCCTGTAGACTTGTAATGTGTACAACAATATAAGATTACAGTAAAACACTCCCAATAAGAAAATTAACATGGGACTATCACTCTCTCTTAGCCCAACCTGTCTCACAAGACTGTTTTTACAGTGACAAAATAGTTCTTGTAGAGTGTTTAAAAATAAGAGGATGCTAAATAAAAATATTAACACAAAACATCTCAGAGCATTTCACAGCTCACTTTATGTGGAATAGAATCCTTCATGCTATTTTTCAGAATAGTGAATTTAATATAGTTACTACATTCTATCAAAACAGAAACTAATGCTTCTCTATTTTGAAAATTAACCCTGAATATTTTAGAGGAAGCTTGTCCTCTTGATTTTATTTTATATTTATATTAGATTTTATATATCATCCTTCAGAACAAATACTTTCTACACCATTTTATAAAAAATTGTTAAAAATACTATCTAAAATTTTTAGTTATAAAAGCATCATAAATCATATATATATATGTGTGTGTGTGTGTGTGTGTGAGTGTATGTGTGTATGTATGTATGTATGTATATATATATATATATATGTATGTATGTATGTATATATACAAACATACAAACATACATACATATATCATACACAATAAAGCAAATTTAGTGAAAATGGATCCTAGATTAAAAAAATGTGATTCAAAATAATTTGATATTGGCTTGTTTAGATTTCATACTCGTTATGGTGTGTCACTATTTATAAAATAGCCTTTAGTTTTAGCTTTTAAAGCAGTATCTTGAATCTGTGAATTTGCAGGACCAAACACAGACAATTTTTTTTGGTATTTAATTAAAAGGTAAATTACAGCATCTCTTGCTAAAAATAGGCTTACTTTAAATTATCTATTCACCATTCCAAACATATTTTCACATCTTCATTCTCTTAATGGAGTTGACTGTATAGAAAATGGCAAATGCTACTAACCAACACCTACATATTTGTACAAAGATAACCTTGCAGTGCTGCTGTGAGATTCTTTTTTTAATCATTTGTTATTTATACAAGTATGATTCATTAACAGTTGTTCTTACAAAGAGGAAATGCAGCCTACTAATACAATTTAAATGTTCTGAATTTTTGGTATTAAGAAAAAAATCATTAACTCTGGAAGCTTTCTCAATTTTTTTTTATAAGAAAAGATACTAATTTATTCAGATGCATTTTCTTAAAAGTACATACACTAAACACACATATAAGCCTCACATTCTTATGCAAAAAGAGTTTGAAGTAGTATATAAAATAAATTAAAAATCTGGAGAAATAGAGTGACAAAGTCAGCAGTAACAATTAAACCCCATTCATTACACCTCTTTGACTTTCATATCCTTGCAAACTATCCTTGTTCTCACCACATACATGCATGCCATTAAATCTTTAAACCCATCCTGTGTCTCTCTTTTTCAAAATCTCAATGAGTCTTACTCTCGCCCAAGGGTGAGCCATTCACTAAGTTTTATATTCTTGCTTATGCTTGTTTCCATCATCTACTCTTACTGCTTTTAGCAGCCAAGCTACAATTTCTTGTTTTTTCAGAATATTCCATAATGAAACCCATTCATGCTATCATATGCTTTACTGAATGTTCTTACATTCATATATTTCCCAGTGAGCTTCCAAAGGGAAAAAAGTCTGGTTTGCACACCCACTCTAGAGATTAAAGAGGATGGCCCTAATGTAGAGAAAGAAGATCTGTTACCAAGGCAATGAGCAGATAAACATTGCCGAGACCAGATGAGGGGAGCTGGGCTAGAAAATATATCAAACACCTCCCAAATTTACTTAAAAGATCAAAGAGGCAGAGGAGAAGAAGCACATTCAGACTTGCAAGCTTTCATTAAAAAGTAAGTCTTAATAAAAGTAGATTTAGGTGCACCTGACATATGTTTCTTGGTTTGGACTGACATCCACTGTCCAGCATAAAGCAACCCAGTTAATTTATCTCCTTGTCACCTTTTAATCAAAATTCTGCCAAGCATTTTTCCAGGCATAGTTATTAAACAGATCTCTTGTAGCTTTTGCATTCATTGTTGTTCCCTTCCCTTTATATAAGGGAACACTAATAGCATTCTTCCACATAAGCAGAGATATAATCTTCATACACATGCTGAAAAGCTCCACAGCAAAATAAACAAAGCACATCCATACTTTATGTTGTAGCCCAACAGCGCCTGACTGAGCTGTTGGTGGACTTTGACAGCGATGAACACTATGGGACTTCCCTGGAGGCTGAGGAAGACCTGGGGGGGGGGTGTTCAGAGTCAGAGCAGGGACTAGAGAGGCCTGTTGGCCACCAGATGGCGTCTGAGTCAGGGAGCAGTGAAGAGGAACAGAGGGAGGCTGTCCCTGACGTGCGTATGCGTAGGGCTGAGAAGAGGAGGGAGCAACTTTGGAAAAAGGGCCATAGAAGGAAATAGGAAACAGGTGGCTACAGATTGGCCCCTTCCAGAGAACTTATAGATGGGGTGATGGGAGGGGAATTTTGCAGGAAACAACAGTTTGCTAATCTAAGAGTAGCGGAAGTTTGCAGAATTATGTGAGTTCAGGCCTTGTTTTTCTAGAGATAATTTTCTGGGCTCCTAGCCAAGGGGTTGTTTATCTCCCTCCTTAGTCGTGGCAGACAGCCAAGCTGGCATCAGTATAAATTAGAGGCTTGGGACAGAACACTTTAACCTCTCATGTTATATTATCCATACGTGCAGACTTTCTTCTGGAGTTGATTTCTTGGCTTGGTCTGCCTGGTGGGCCAAGACCAAGATATCTGCAAAGTCTGGTTGTGTTGTATATCTTCTTCTTTTTAACTGTTTAATAAATTAGACTGTTGTTTTTCTAAGCTGCTTCTGAATGTTATCAGGATATTCTGGATTTAAAACATGTTTTACCCTTTGTTGGCTTGGCAATGGGGTTTGCATTTTCCTTGTTTTCTATTATTAATTTTTGTATTCAATTTAAGATGCTGATTTTGTACTATTAATGCCCTTCACATCTTGAGAACCACATTCTCCAGCCAACTTTGGCACATTTGATTAGTTCCAATAATGAAAAGCTGCTGCAATCCCCATGCTTTGGAGAAGTTTGGAGAAGTTTGGCTGCAAGGAGACACTGATATTTTGTAGCAGTGCCAATATAATGGAATAGCCTCTTTGTGAAGATTAGGATGGTTCTGTCTTAGTTGGTTTTTCACATGCTTCTAAAGGTTGAACTTTTTCAGATGGCTTTTCCATATTTGAGTGGTTGTTGTATTATTTTTTCTTCATAATGTTATATTTTTAACTTTTATATGGAATCTGTTTTTATAATATATTTTAATGAACTTCCAAGTCATTTTAAGTGCAGCAGCATACAAATATGTTTAATTAATAAATGAATATCCATATCTATACAGGAAAAGTGGTAACTAGCCCAGTGTACTTCTGATGCCTAGTTGTTTTTTGTATGTTTTTTGTATTACTTTTTTGTATGTTCATTTTGTTCTTTTTAAAAAAAACAATGCTATGTTGTTTTGTACTTAGTGTTTGTCTCTGAAAGTGAACTTTGCATTGATCTTCCTTTAGTAATCCAGCCCGAGGTTACTAATTCATAGGCCTACATAAATTTAACCCAGAAAGATTAGTTGTATCAGCTGAAGCTGTTAAAGTGCATTTTTGCCAACAAAGGTTACATAGATTTTCAGTGTCCAAGTTCAATATATAAATGCTTTCAGACTATGTAGCTCTTTGCAGAAAGTGTACGCGTCTATGCAAATGAGGTCAATTATATATAATATATACATAAGTCCCAAAATCAGGAACTATATTTCTGTAGAACTAAAATCTCATCTGGATTCAGTTTTGGTCATCTCGCTCTCATCCAACCTAGTTGTACATGGCTTCACCTTACTGTGATATACTAGGAAGGTTACAGATCTCTGCAATATTTCACATTTCCCCAAATTTTCCCAAATTCTCTATTAACAATTCCTTGTGATTTGTATGTTATTGTGAGACAACAGTCTGCCCATATGTCCAGCCACTATGCAGGTTATCCTGCCTCTTCAAGTCTTCTCTCAAGTCAGCACAGCACTTGGCTATAAAAGCTGTGCAGAGAAACAGCTGTTGGTGTATGGGAGTCAAGGAAGGCAGTGTCTGGTTTTTGTTGGAAACAAAGCAGCCTGAAGCAATTAGAAAAAGATACCTTCCCTAGTAGTAGGACTCACAAAAATAGTAATTGGAGGAGCAATAGTAGGAGATATAGTAGCAGTGGACAAGAGTGGAGTGTGGGTTAGCTGTCAATACTAACACACAAATGCTTGACTGAAATCTGGCTTTCTGGCTTGGCCATAGCTAAACCCAAGACTGCAGTCAGTCCAGGTAATCAGTATTTTTTTTCAGGCAGCTTGCTCAAAAAGGAGATACTTGTTACTTGGCAATAGTTATAAAAATCTCTGGATTCAGGAGAGGTTGCTTATCAAAACATACACATTATAGCTTCCCCCCTCTCCCTGCCAGAGGTGGGTTACTCCTGGTTTGGCCTGGATCACCAAACCGGTAGTAGCAGTGGCAGGAGGATCCACCCGTCCACCCGGACACGCAAGTACAAGTGAATTGAATTGGATTGAATTTTATTATTTGTATGCCGCCCTTCTCCGGGAAGGACTCAGGGCGGCGAAGTGTATGCAGGAGCATGCCCGAACCGGTAGTAAAAATTTGGCAACCCACCACTGCCCCCCCCAAAGGTACCAGGGACCACTCCATTATACAATCCTGCATTCACCAGCATCTTCCCCTCCCCTGTCCCGATAGTTGATCAAGGTGATGATGATCAAGAAGTCAAGCCTTTGAGAAGGAGGAGCCACGTCACGATGTCACAACGTACGGACTCGATACTCCGCGACCGCCATTGACACTTTTGCCACTGGATGGTCCATTGAGACCTAAACCGTCCTGTAGAGATGGTGATCATGAAGATGAAGCCTTGCTAATCTCAGGGACATTGCAAAGTCTCTGATCGACCCAAGGAAAGCACTTCAAGCTGGCAGTAAACAGGTAGCCACCAGGCTGATGAAATTGGGACGCTCCAGAAGGAAGGAAGTGAAAAGAGAAAGTGAGTCTATCTGGTGAGGTATTTTTTCCATTTTGTGAAAGACTGCCCAAAGAATTTTTTCTTTAAAGCCAAATTAGATCCTTAAACAAAAGAACTGAGCGGTGAAATTAGCCCTAATTGGATCGCTTTGGAAAGCTTCTTTTTTCTTTGTAACTATTCTTTGTGGATTGAAGTGCTCGCAAAGTTTCTCATTTCTCCTCTTAAAGTGAATGGATTGATTTTTTCTTCTGCTTTTTGTTGCTTTATTTTTTGTCTTCTGGATTAAAACCTTTCTTCTTATTTTAACAATTCTTCCTATTACTTGTTATTAAATTTCACAAAAATAAATCTAAAGAACTTTGTTTCCTATAAGCCAGAGATAAATATTAGAAAGTGAAAAGTAGCACACTGCAACTTGGAGGTCAGAGGCTGGGGGTTTTGTACGTATCTCTTCTCTTCTTTGATTTCACTGACTTAGTAGCTGAAGGGTTTGCAACTTGTTTACAGAAACTGATAAAGAGCCAAGGGCATGAATTGTTTTCTCAGGTGCCTTTGAGAACTATTTTGGCAGGGGAAAGAAAGGGAAAAAAACAGAACCCTTCTCCTTTGAAGAGCATAAAAGAACTTGTGTTCAAGTCAATCTAAAATAAAAAAATAAAAGAGGCCTGGAAGGCTAGAGTGGCAGTGGTATTAGTTTTTTTTCCTTTCTTTCTTCTGTTTTGGAAACATGGATCAATATTCAGATGAGGAAACCTTAAAATTCCAAAATATGTTGGCTGGACTTCAAAATCTTTTGGAAGGATATGGGAGAATTGAGAAGAAGTTGGAAAGACTAGTCTTCCGCACAGCAAAAGGTGATGGGGTTGGAGCCCCAAAACTTAAAGGGAAGAATGAAGATATAGAAGATAAAGATAGATGACAATAGATGAATTTATTAATGGAGCAAATGTGGGTGAAAGTGGAAAGAAGGGAATATGGAATATGGAAAAGGGAATTCAATGAATTGGACCTCTACCCCAGATTCCAGGATACAGAAGAAAAAAAAATGGTAATGATGATGGATTTAAGAAGAGGATTTTTTTCAGAAGCAAGATTAACAACCAAAGACAAGCTAATTTTAGTAGCAGCTGGTGGGCAACAAGATTACTTAAGAGATCCTTCAAGCAACAAAGTGTGGAGAGAAGTCTATAAAAACCTTATAAAGGAGATAAAAAGAAGACTGACACCACAATTGGTAAGAGAGATAAGACTGTTTTGTTACTGGAAAGATACAGGTTGGCAATGAAAGTTGATAAAAAAAATACTTGATTTTGGTGATTAATAAGTAGGAATTTAGTAATTCTTAGATTGTTTTAGATTGTTATTAAATGTTTATTTGTTAACAAATAATTAACTGTAATAACAATAATGAAATGATAATGGATACAGCATAATGATATATACATGTACTGGAAAACTAGTAAAAGAAATTTGGATATAAATTGCAAATTGTGACTTGGAAAACAGACCTATAAATTTTATTAACAAATTTTTATTTAGATCTTGTTATAAAGGTGTAAGGTTTTTTTTGGGGGGGGGTGTCTGACGAGAGGATATGGGACATAAATAGTAAATGATTTTTAGCCAATTATAATAACAACAAGGAAATGTCAATGGACATTGTTTAACAATATATACATGCTATGGTATTGGCAAAAGTAACTTGGATATAAATTCTAAACAGTGATTTGGGGGGTGGGAATGGGAAGGTTTAGAAATTTTATTAATTGACTTTTACTTAAAAGATGTCATAAAGGTGTAATATTATTGGAGGATTTTTTGAAATAGCTAATGAATGCCATTATGTGGTTGTGTCTTTAAGTATGAATGATTTGAGGTAAAAACATGTTCAAATAATTGTAGTCAAATGAGAATTGTGATACATTGATAGTAAGATATACAAAGATTTTGGATTTAAAGTGCATAATCTAATATGAACTATAAATAATGACTGGAAGAAATGCACGAAAGTTATCTGTAACCAAGATGTAATGAAGGATGATTCTTTTTTGTGTTTTTGTTCAATTAAAATAAAAAAACTTTAAAAAAAAAAAAGAAGTCAAGCCTTTGATTGCTTTTGGTATAAATCTTGTCAATACCTTTCAAACAGCATATGCAGAAACTCACAATGTTGAGAATATTGGACACCTCAATAGGTGTTCAGATCACCATGGAGACAGATGATTTTATCCTCAAAGTATATTAAACATTCAGTGCCAAGTATATCCGTGATGAAATTCTGTTCTCTTCCAAATACTAATACTTTATTGGGAGGACAGTTTTATTTCATTTTAAAAGTCACCATTTTACAATGAGATGTATCTTAATACTTTTTAGTTCTTCACATCACTGTCAAATGAACAAAGCAAACATTTGTATTATTGATGGACTTATTTATTGAAACACATACACATCCCACTCGCCTTTCAATTATGCCATTTTAAAAATGCCTTAAAATAAAACAGTGCTTTAAAATAAAGTACAAATTAATGTTATAACAGAAATTCCCAGTTATAATAATACACAACATATCTAGAAGTAAATATTATTGCACTCAATAGAAGTTAATTTGGAACGGCAGTAATGTGTAGATTGATCTATAAAATATAGAATTTTCCTGGCATTTAAAGGTTATGAAGGGTAGTGCCAATAAGGCTCCTTCAGAATAGTCTAAAGCCAAGGTAAGAAAGCTGTTTTGAGATTTATTAATGGAAGCATATTGGAAGAAGAGCCTTGGATGATGTTCTTAATACCTGGGCATATACTTGTTAGAGAAAGATAAGCATCAATACAACATTACCACCCCACAAATATTATTGAAATTCAGGGCTCATCAGTCCTAAGCAAGGTGACTCTTAGAAGGCTAAATGTAAAATGCAGCCCACCAAAATCCTGAGAGCTTTATGATGCCTCACTGTCATGTTGGTGTCAGTCAGGATTAAGTCTCCCAGTTGCTTTACTTGAGTGTAGAGAAAAATCAAAAGGAGAGCTAAAGATTCTACTCTCGGTCTCGCTAAGTTTGGTACAGATAGTCCTCCACTTATGACCACGGGAACCAGAATTTATGTTGTTAAGTGAGAAATTTGTTAAGTGAGTTTTGCCCCATTTTATGACTTTTCTTGCCACATTTGTTAAGTGAATCACTGCAGTTGTTAAATTAATAACATGATTGTTAAGTGAATCTTGTTTCCCCATTGACTTTGCTTGTCAGAAGATCGCAAAAGATGATCCCATGACCCCAGGACACTGCAACCGTCATAAATATGAACCTGTTGTCAAGCATCCAAATGTAAATCACGTGATCATGAGTGTGCTGCAATGGTCTTAAGTGTGAAAAATGGTCATAAGTGACTTTTTTCAGTGTTGTTGTAACTCTGAATGATCATTAAATGAACTGTTATAAGTCAAGGACTATCTGTACATGGGAACACAATCTTTCCTGTAATTCAGGCAGCAAAATGTTTTTTGGATTCTCCTAAAAACCAAATGTTGTTACTGATTCTTCCATCCCAAAAGTGTACTGGATTTTTACCAGCATTTTTTGTTCCTACGTATAGAAAATATGTAATAGCAAATGTTCCTCAAGCAGTTCTGGTCATAAATTCCATTGAAAGTCTGCAGATTTACTTCTGTGGAGGGGGAAAAAAGATAACTGGGTTCAAATTAGTTCAATCAAACATATTCACATATATATTATTAGTATGATTTAAGGACGACTTTGGAGGAAATAGTAATTGGGAATGTATAGGGAAAATATTCAACCATACAAATGGAAAATTCTGAATTCATTCTTCATATTATTTTTTTAAAAATCTATGTTCAAGTGTGCCAAAACTGAAACTGTGACAAGAATAGTTTCTTGATTTACACAGTGTCCTGACATGCGAGTGTCACTGTCAAAGTCTCATGTGGGTGATTTTTGAAAAATGTTTTGATTCTTATTTCAAAGGCTTAATTATTATTTGGCACATGAAAATAGGAAAATGCCTGTGTATGAACACAAGGGTTAAAGCCTGACAATCTAGTCTATGCTATGCTATATAATGGTAGCACAACACAAATCTTCCACAAATTATAAAATAAGAATTAAATATTGATGGACATAAACATTTCAGATACATTATTGAAGTAAATCATAGAGATGTATGCTGTTTAGAAGAGGGAGGTCCTTTTTACCAAGATGGGAGTATTTGATTTATTATTTATTTTTGTATAACTAAAGTTACTGATACAGTTTATTTAAAAATAATTATAAAGCTCTATTGAGTAGAAGACCTTCATTTCATTTATATACCAGTGTTGCAAAAATTAATCATAAACTAACTTTAAAAGTCAGCCAGTATGACCTGGGATTATGTTTTATCCTTCATCTCCTTGTCTGTGTTTTTATCAAACACAGTAGGTAGAAAAATGCAAACAAAGCTACCTAGTAAAAGCATATAGTTTATATTTATTATAAAGGAATTTGGAAGAGAATTTTGAATGAAACGAAGTACAATGTCTGTTTGTGTGTGTGTGTGTTTAATTTTCATGTTCATTTTTCATGTAAAGGAACCTTTATTCTGAGTCATTTTGCAAAATTATACATCAGATGTTTAAAATCCAAACCTAAAAAATAATAAGGTGGCTTATTAGAATTTAGAAGAAGGTGTTTCATGAAAAATTAAGGGAAACATAAACACTGCAATATTAAGTGAATTTAAATTCTTTGCATTACATACTTATGCTTACTACTTTTTTGCAGCAATTGTATCTGAACTATAGAGGATAGATATTTAATTTCCTATGAATTATATTTTTTTAAATTTTTTAAAATTCCTGAAGAAAACATCTTAGCAATTAAAAGATCCAGAATTTAATTCTACATACTCTACAAACAGCAGGCAAACAATGTTGAAGTGTGAATATTATTAGTAATTGGTAATAAATTAGAAATAAATATTTTTTTCATGTTTAGACCAATTGTTTTTTTTATCACAGTACAAAATTAATATTGTAGTTGAAAGTACAAGTACATTTTTACCTAACTGTTAATAAGGAATATAGTACATTATATCACTTCCAGTGTGCAGTACATAAAAAAGAAAATGCTACTCCCAATTTGTTTTTTGATTTTAGGATGCACTATCAGTGGTATAGAAACTGGCAATCAAGAAATATGCCACTGACTGGCACTGACTGGTTGGGTAGCATAGCAATGAAGGCCATGAAAAAATATTCAAATGCCATAACTTGTCTATATATACAAAGATCAGAATAATGCATCCTTATGAAAGCTAACATGGGACTTTGAAGAAAGAAACTGGATATAAAGAGTATTGATGCTTTTGAACGTTGATGTTGGAAGAAACTTCTGAGAGTACCAAAGTTAGTCAAGACAGGTATCATATGGCTCATACAACAAATTAGTTCAGCATTCTCACTCAAAACAGAAATGACTGGAGTCAGTTTATTATATTTTGGACACCTTATGAAAAGATCTGTCTGCTTTAAAAGTTTATATACTGGCAAAGAAAGCAAAGTAGATGATCAATGGCAGAATAGCTGGGCTTCATTAAAGTCACAATGGATGTAGCATCATTGTGATTATCCTGGAGGAGCTCCATTTACTGTAGGTAGTCTCTCTCTATGAGGCGATACCTTGATGGCACATAATTAATGAAACTGAAGAATAAAAAACACTTGCATTTTCACACATATGAATTAACAAGAAGAATATGAAACTTGAAAAAGTTAATTGTCTACTAGTAGGGCATATGAATACAAGTAGTCCTCAACTTACGACCACAATTGAGCCCAAAATTTATGTTGCTAAATGAGGCTGTTAAGTGAGTTTTGACCCATTTTATGACCGTTCTTGCCACCATTAAGTGAATCACCACAGGTGTTACATTCGTTACAAAGATACTAAATGAATCTGGCTTCTACATTGACTTTGCTTGTCAGAAGGTTGCAAAAAGTGATCACATCACCCTGCAAACATCATAAATATGAGCCAGTTGCCAAGCATCTGAATTTTTGATCATATGACTATGGGAGTGCTGCAGTGGTCATAAGTGTGAAAAATGGTCATAAGACACTTTTTTCCAGTGCCATTGTAACTTTGATCAGTCACTGATGAACTGTTGTAAGTCATAAGTAGAGCACATTGTTTGTAACTTGTCAGGAAGGATTCAGGGTTTAAGGATGATTGCATTTCATCAGTTCTGTATCTACCGCTCTTTCAAGCTTTTTCTGCTTAGTTTGTGAAATGCAGCCCTGAGATAAAAAAAAATATGAATGACTGTTCTCCTATTTCCAAATGTTAATTTTGTCTATATTCGGTCTGCACTGTCTCTCTGTTTCAGTCATCCCTATTTTCTTACTCATAAATGTCTTATTTACAAAAACGGGAGAACATTTGAAAGACTCTGCCGATGGTGTTCACATGACTAATACTACGAAATGCAGGAAGGTTTTTTGAGCAGCTCCAGTCTACGCACAGTTGGCTCCCAGCTGACAGACAGAATGTGGGGTGGGCTTTTTTACCAGAATGTTGGGAACTGGATGCCCAGCTATGCTTGTAGTTATACAGTGCCCAGAAATCTGATGCTTATGCCAGAATTCAGGCAGTTAAATAGTATAGAAACTGGGTAGCTTTTATTCCTTTTTCATTTCAGCAAAGGTTATATAATGAGGGGATTGCTGCTTAAGTAAAAGGAAAAATGAAGTCTTTGTTAAATGCCTTAACAAAGAAAGAAGGTAAGCACTTAACACAAAGCACTTGATGCTTAAGAACTGCTATTTTTTCCTGCATGCTTAATGTCATCTGCTGGTTACTATAATTATAGTAAATTCCTTCTATATTTTTTTTTCTAGAATTCCTTTATGTTAGGTTTCCTTTTAGACAACTCATTATAAGAGCTTGCCTATAAGTTGCTGGCTTTGGTATGTTTTTGAATTATTCCATGTATTAAAAAATTCTGTTGTTTCCTAGTGTATGCTTTTAGTAAGTGTAAACAATTCCTTAATATATTATTAAATGTTTGTGGAAGAACATTTTGGAGCTTATGAAACATTTTTAATCTATTATAATCATGATAATTATTTACAGGGAAGCTTTTTATATATTGTCATCTAAAACATTACAAGTGTAGCTGATTATGAAAAAGAAATGAATTTAAAAGTGGAAACCATTTCCATATAACTTGTAAAATGTATACTCTTATTCTGTAAGTTTTCATATGCAATTTTATTACAAAAATAGTACATGTAGGAAGCAGCTTGGAAATATCCGTCCAGTTGTATTGTCCAAACTATATTGGGAAAAGGGAAGAAAACATACTGAGCAGGAGAAGCTTGTTGTGTCCTTAATTTTTCTTATACTATTTATGATATGTGCATTGGTCATTTAAAAACTTCACCCATTTTAAACTTAATATTTAAAAGAAGGTTTTGTTTTGAACATCAAGTGAAAATAATTCACAAAGTAATAAAATCTAAGAATAATGCCATGTAGTGAGAAAAGAGAGGATATGTTCTTAAGGAAAATTGCTTGGTATGTTGTTTCTCCTTAAATATAGGAATATACTATGGATTTACAGTACAATTTAGGAGAAAATTAAATTGGATTCCATAGATTAAATCTGTGTTATTGTTTTTGATGTTTGCCTTATAATTAAGCTGAGATCTGTATATGGTTTGAATCTTTGTTTGGAAGAGGGAGGGAGAGAGAGAGGGGGGAGAGAGGAAAAAGAGAGAGAGAGAGAGAATATGAAGCAATTTCCTGGAGAAGGGAGGCAGGGTTACCCTTCTTTTGATTTCCTATTCCCCTTTGCAGCTTTCCAGGTCCCTTCTAACAATGTTCTGGAAGGTCACTCCAGAAGAGAAGATGTCAATGAAGACTGCAGGCTGAAGGAGGAGATAGAGAAAATTGTTCTTCCTTCCCTTGTCCTTTAGCACCAACTGACATCCAAATGAGTGCAGTCTGGTTCCAACTTGTTGAATTCAGCACTTCCACACCGGTTACAGTATTTTCTTTTATTAAACCCTTGGGAGCAGGATGACTTTGACTCAGAAATGGTAGCAATGTTCAATCATAGGGAAGAAGAAACAAGCCAGTAGTCTAGTCCTTACAAGCTGGGTTCATATAGAACAGTGATGGCTAACCTTTTCTGGACCAAAGCGTGTGTGGGTGCGCATGAACCCCCAAAATGCAATGTGCGTGCCCCCCCACATGCAAGTACAGCAGAGACCTGATGACCATCTGGCCAATGGGAGATGCGTGTGCATGCGCGGTGGAGCTGAACTGGGGCGACAGCTCGCGTGCCCACAGAGAAGCTGCTGCATGCCACCTGTGGCATGTGTGCCATAGGTTTGCCATCACAGATACAGAAGAAAGGGCAATTTGACAAACCCATTTTTTCACTCATTTAATCTCTTCTCATTTCTTTTCCATTACTGAAAAGGGAACAACATCAAAGCTTTCAGGCTAGTATATCCCTTATGACCTGGAGTGCTAGAACTGGGAAGAGGGCTGAGAGCAAAGTTTATTATAGGAGAAAATGGAGTTACAGGATTTTCAACTATAATGTTGCTGAGCTAGAAATGAATCAGCTTAGTTCTTAAGATTGCTGATATTACAGACTGAGATCTGGAGCTACTCTCAAGCTGACAAAACTTTTCATGTGGATGTTTCCTGAAATAACATTTTTGTTTTGTTTAAATATTCAGTCTAGAATATGTGAGGAAACTTCATTTAAGGTGGAATAAACATGGATGTCTTTGAGTTAGTGCATGTTGTGGAAGAATGCAAACCAAAAAAAAAAAAAAAACAACTCACAGGAAAGGTCATTTCTCTGTCATGAATTGGAATCATTGTCCAGAAGGTGTTAAATGAAAAAATAAAGATATAATGATTTTGTTCTAAAGTGATGTATGTCATTTTAGTTACTAAAAAGGTAAAATCTTTCATGAAGCATACTCAGTTTTGAGTGACTACATGGACATTTCTAGTGTTCTTGGCAATAATACAGTAATGGTTTGCCATTGTCTTTGTCCAGGATGTTTTTTAAGCTCTTTAGTCTATTCTCTCCTCCTGTGAGCTTTTGGTCATCTTCCATTTAGCTGCTAACCAGGTCTACGTAGGAGATTCTCTTCATACGTAGCTCTTTTTAAGATTGACCAAAGTCAGTTAGTTGCTGCCAAGGGCTCTTATTTCTTGTTGCTACATATACAAAACATTGTTTCTGGCTATTTGAAATAATTCAAGAAATTCAGTTAATGAATAAAATGGTGATGTTTCTTAAAGAATGCATATTGATACCTGTAATCATCTATCTTTGTGAACATATCAGAACTACATTAGCTCATTAACGAATGGAAATAGAAAAGTGGTTACTTCTGTAAAAGTTAAGAAGTAAAAATTCAGGGCATCCACAAATCCAACATGACCTAATTACTAAAAAAAAAGGCTGAAAACAGGTACACAAGGTTTTCTGCAAAGGAGACAAATGATGCCATATGTCATGATGTCACAAAAAGATGGGACTTAATACTTACGTATTATGTAAAGAAATAATTACATAACAGCATCATGATAGACATGAGATTTTGACATCTTAGAGGCTTGCCAGAGTCATATTGATAACAAATTCATATCATCTTCTTAAGATACAGGCAGAAGGAAGGCCCCAGTTGTTTTAGCCTTTAGCCTTTTGTCTATTCTATCAGATCCAACATACATTGAACAGACATACCCTAGGTGTTTTTTTTTAATTAAACAGTATAATATTGTAGGACTGAAAAAGCATGCCTTCTCTGTCCCAACACTTGCGCCTTCCTGTCTGAGATTGGGAGGCCCCCAGTTGTTTTAGCCTTATGGAAAGTTGTTAAAACTGGACTTTTCTCTTGTTTGAAGCCCAATATATGGCTTGTCTGTTTTCGTGGAACAGTTAGGCTATTTTTCTTTTTATATTGAATTATTTGAAATGGTTACAGGGTTTTTATATTGTTTTATATAGATTGTTTCCCCATCCAGAGGAACATCTTAACTTCTGAAACAAAGAAAGAACGTGTAGGATTTTTGCTGTTTTTAGAGATTTGGTTAGTTCTATTATTGCACAAGCATCGTAAAAAAGTAAGGAATCAAAAAAATAAAAGAAGAGCTTCATGAAGATATATAATCTAATGCAGAATATACTGTAAACAGAAGCAATCTGGCTTTTCCCATTGACTTTGCTTGTTGAAAGCCGGCTGGGAAGATGACATATTGCTAAAGTGTGACCCCAGGGCACTGCAACTACTGTAAATACATGCTGGTTTCCAAAGAATCCAAATTGTGATCACATATGTCACTTTTTTCGGTGCTGTTGTAATTTCGAACTATCCCTAAACGGATGGTTGTTAGTCTAGGAGTCTACAGCTGTGAATGTAGGTAGTCAATTTCTCCATTTCTGCATATTTTCCCATGTTGGGTTAGGGTTAGGGTTAGAGTGAGGGGATGGGATGGGATGGGACCTGCAACATTACTTGCCTCCCTGCTCTAGTGGGTCAGGTAGATGTCATTGGCAAGAGACGGTCCCTCAGATAACTTGGTCCCAAGCCATGAAGGGCTTTAAAGGTGACAACTAGCACTTTGAATTACATCTGGATTTGGGCCTAGTTGGTATCTTTCAGTCTAATTGTAGAGTTGTGTAGGGGGAAACTTGGCATGTTGCTGTATAAACTATTTGTTACTCTTGTGGGGAAGCAGTCATAATTCTAATATATAAATAAACCAACAATTTGTTTCATAATCTCTACCAACACTCAGCTGGGGAAATCATTGGAATTATGGTACAGATGGGCTTCAGAAGGTTGTTGCATAGAACAGCAATGTTCTACCTTTCTGGTTCAGCAGACCAGAGTGGGGTGGGTGGGTTTGCAAACACTGGTTGTGCAAATGCAGCTTTGTGTGCTTGCATGCTCGCCCGCATATCTGCGACCTGGTTCCCAACATGCCAGGCCATGGACCAGCAGTATAGTACACAGTTGAAGTTCTTTGTCACTGGGAAAGAAGAGATACAATGGAGACCAATGTTCCTTCTAATTTTTTTTCAGTGTGAGCAGAAAAATATAGTGTTTGAGCGGCATATTTTCATGCCTGAGCACGTGAATTTTTTTCACAGATGTCATCTAAGACAACAACGAAATCAGTATTATTTGAAACTCAGTTATGTTTATTCAAGGTACCCGCTTAATTAAGTGTTATATAATATCAGTATCACTTAACAACGGTCCTGCTTAGCAACCAAAATGTTGGCTCAGAAACTCTGGCATTGAAGCATGCAAGTCTTAAAGCTATCAAGTTACAAGACCCTTGCACCCCTAACCATTTAGAAAAAAAACCCCAGGGGTCTTCAAACCTGACAGCTTTAAGATTTGTGGACTTCAACTCCCAGAACACCTCCTCCAGTCATGTTGGCTCAGGAACTCTGGCATTGAAGCATGCAAGTCTTAAAGCTGTCAAATTACAAGACCCTTGCACCCCTAACCCTTTAGGAAAAAAAACCCAGGGATCTTCAAACCTGACAGCTTGTGGACTTCAACTCCCAGAATTCCTCCTCCAGTCATGTTGCAGCAATGTCATCTGCGTGGATCTGCTCCATCTTCGAGTTTTTTCACAGGGGGCAGGGCTGCCGCTGAAGATGCCAACGAGCCCCCGCCGCCACTAGAATAGCTGCTGCCGCCTGCTCCTCCTCCTCCTCCTCCTCCAACAGCACCAACATATTTGCTGCCCAGCGCTGCAGCCGAGGTGAAGCCTCCAAAGCTCCAGCAGGCGCCCCCACCCATGGCAGCGGCGGCGGTGCCTCCCCCTCTGCTCGGAGCACCTCAGCTGGGCTCTAGGTTACCCCTGCCGCCGCCTCCACCTCCGCCGTGCTTTTCAGAAGCCATGAGGCCTTTTTCCCTGCTCCCACCCCCTCCGCCGCCTTCTTACTAGCTCCTGCGGCCAAATGGCTCCTCAAAAGCACGGCGGAGGAGGAAGGGGGAGGGATAACGCGGGGGCCAGCTCAGGTGCTCTGCATGGAGGGGGAGGCACCGCCGTCGCTGCCATGGGCAGGGGCGCCTGCGGGAGCTTTGGAGGCTTCACCTCGGCTGCAGTGTTGGCGGCAAATCCGGCAGTGCTGTTGGAGGAGGAGGCGGCAGCAGATATTCCCCCCAGCTTCTGGAGCCTGTGACAGAAATCACTGCACGCAGTTAGAAATGGCTGCACGGTGTTTTCTTGCCACGTGCGCGGCCGCGCAGCCGCGCACCTTAGAGGGAACAGTGATGAAGACATGTCTGAAAAGATAAATGGACTTACATAATTCCCTTTACAAGTGTTGATCCTTATTGGATTTCCCTTTTCATGTCAATTTAAAAGTTTTATGTTTTTCAAACAATTTTTAAAAGTATTAATTCATATGAAATTTGATCTTGGGAAATATTAGGTTAACGCAGTGTTTCATAGGGTCTGGTAACAAGATTCAAGGGTTATTGCAGGGCGTGGCTTTTTTCTGTAATATTCTTTTATACCAGCTGCCCATTTGAGGTGCTTGCCTTCATTTTTGTTCATGTCCTAATATTTATGTACTCTCTCTCTTGTTGTTTGTAAGAGATGATGATAATAAAATTGTTAAATATGAATTTTGCATAAGTGGAACTGAAATTTGAATGCTAGTTCAGCCTAGCTTATAATTATTTGATTCCATTTTTCTAAAAAAAAAGGTTTTCTTTTTCCTTTTCATGTTGTAATTATTAATATTTAACAACGATCTGAGTATTTATTTAAATATTTCCACACACACACACCCCGACGATTCAGTGAGAATGAGTGAAGTTAACCGAAAATTCTTTAACAAGTGCCATAATAGATTCACCAGTGGAAATACATTTTCGGCTGTGTTTAAAAGGGGTCATAGTTTCTGTGGGTTCAGCAGATAACCAACACGTAATTCTGAAAAAGGTGAGAACTTTGCGTGCTGGGTAGCCTCCTGAACATAGGCCATCATGCAAAGCCAATACATTTTATAACAAATGTTCTGTGGATAAAAACTCAGATTCCTTCCACAAACAAAATTGCTGAGATCTCACCTGCACGGTTGTTTCTCATGATGCTGCGTGGATGCCATGTGATTAAGTTTTAGTACAGCTGTTGCTCCAGAGCAAATGCTATAATTAATCAGTTTTGCTGAGCTTGCCCAAAGAGACAGAGCAACTGGTTCCCTAGTATCAAGGAAGCTTCATTTTGTCCTACCATCTGGTGTCTCCCGTCTAGATCCCTCCATCACCTTCTTCCATTTTTGGGAGTGATAAGAAGGGTGGCTTTGCCGCATCACCCATGTAACGGAATTAGAGGCTATTGTGTTTTTGGAACCAATATTTTTACTCCGTTGGACAGCTGAACATCCTCCCCTTATTCAAGGGAGCAGCAGGAGGGCACTTGCTTGGCAGTATGAAATTGCAGTACCGGGTAATGAGGTCAGGCTGGTGGAGGTCAGTCTGAGAGCCTTATGTAACTTGACACTCCTGGATTTGCAGAAAAGTCAGTAAATGAAAAGTCCTGCATGAGGATAGTTGTATTTTGTTTGTTCCTTTTAACCTCTTTCTCTTGAGGCGATATCTCTAGGGTGGAATCTTGTATCTTATTCTGTGTTTCTTGTAACTGCGAAGCAAGTTAGCATAGCTAAAGGGCCAATTGTGGGTGAGAAAAATCTGTTGTTTTCTGTCATAAATAAGTTATTTTGCAGGATGACAAGCTGTCTTCTCTTGCCATACTATAACATTTACTTCTTCTTTTTTAATGAAACTATTCATACTGCTCATCATTCATTGGTCAGATATTTGATCTTCATTGTTGAGTTTTAACTTCCAATTCTTTATTCTTGAACAATAATTCTATACTATTACAGTATTCTGTAATAGATACAGATAGTCGTTGAATTAAAACCATTTGTTTCGTGACTTGAAATTACAAGTGATTTACAACTAGTCCTCACACTTAATGACTGTCTCAGCCTCCCTACTGTCATGTGATCAAAGTTCAGGCACATGGCAATTGGCATGTATTTGCAACCATTGCAGTCTCTTTCTTTCCTTCCTTCCTTCCTTCCTTCCTTCCTTCCTTCCTTCCTTCCTTCCTTCCTTCCTTCCTTCCTTCTTTCTCTTTCTTTCTTTCTTTCTTTCTTTCTTTCTTTCTCCCTGCTCTGTCTGTCTCTGTCTCTGTCTCTTTTTCTCTGTCTCTGTCTCTCTCTCTGTATGTGTGTCTCTCTCTCTGTCTCTGTCGGTCTGTCTCTCTTCCACCTTATCACAAGATAACTTTCTGAACTGGCTTCCAACAAGCAAATTCAGTGGGGAAAGTCAGTTTCACTTAGTGACCATGTGTTTCACTTAACTGCAGTGATTTGTTTAAGAACCATGGCAAATAAGGATTTACAATTGGCCCTGACTCACTTAACAACCACCTAATTTAGGAATGAAAATGCTGATTCCGATTGTTGTTATAAGTCCAAGAGTACCTGTAATGAGTTCAAGATTATACTAATCTCATTAAATCTAGTTCATTTTTAAAAGTTTTCCAGTGGAAATGATTTTTAATTGCTCTCTAAATGAAATTGCAATGTTCACCTGAATAGGCAATCCCACTTTTAATATTCTATATGAAAAATTAAAAGGATATTAAAATACCACTGAAATGTTTGCAAGGTGAGTAAGTGATTTTAAAAGATCAATGCTTTTCTCTATTTTATTGCAGTGCCATTCAGAGAGGCTCCCACTTACTCAAACAGACGACGGAAACCTCACAGCACTTTGGCCACACCTCGCCTCTTGCTTCGGTCTAATAGCGATAACAATTTGAACATCAATCTTCCTAACTGGTCAGCCTCCCCTTTACCCTCTTCACACCGTAGCCTTTCGCCTCACCTATTCCAACAGATGCAGAATAATCCTAATGGAACTGTAAAAACTGTGGGAAGTTACACTTCATCATCTCGGAGCCGCTCTCCATCATTAAATAGGCTAGGAGAGGATGCAAAGCGCCAGCAGCAACAACGGCACATCAGGTAACTTTGCACTGTTGGTCTTTTTAAAATGAGAATTTCTGCAATTCTGTTATTATACCACCTCCTCTATGCCTTTAACTACTGCGCTGAGCTGGCGCTGTGGTTAAATGCAGCACTGCAGGCTACTTCAGCTGACTGCAGTTCGGCTGTTCAAATCTCACTGGCTCAGGGTTGACTCAGCCTTCCATCCTTCCAAGGTGGGTAAAACGAGGACCTGAATTGTTGTTGGGGGCAATATGCTGACTCTGTAAACCGCTTAGAGAGGGCTGAAAGCCCTATGAAGTGGTATATAAGTCTAACTGCTATTGCTATTGCTATTCTTTTTCCACACAAATATTTGTCATTCCCCAAAAGAATACAAATAAACACTTCTTCCTGCTGCCTTGGTTGGAATTCTAATGGGACATAGGATATGGATATTACCTATAGCTTGAAAGATTCTGGGAAGCTGCCATGGAGCTAGCTAATGGTTCTTTTTTAATGGAAAGGAGAAACAAGAATGAATTTGTAATTAGTTTTCCAGACTAGCTCCCCTGGAAACTTTGATAGTCTGATACAGAAAGTTTGGATTTAGCCCTTCTATGGATTTTGTATCTGTTCCACTCACTAATATTACTGCTTTATGTGGAGACTCAGGAGACAGAAGGAACTTTGCTCATTTGCAAAGTGAATAAAGTTGCACAAGTTAGACTGCTTGTAAGTAGCATGCACCCTCCAAATTCTCTGTTATTAGGGATGTAGGTTGTGTTTGGGTGATGTGTATTTAAGGGTTAAGTGACTTAAGTGTCTAAGATGCTGAGCTTCTAGATCAGAAAGGTCGGCACTTCAGCGGCTTGAATCCTTAGTGCCATGTAACGGAGTGAGCTCCCATTACTTGTCCCAGCTTCTGCCAACCTAGCAATTCAAAAGCATGAAAAAAATGCAAGTAGAAAAATAGGGACCACTTTGGTGGGAAGGTAACACAGTCCCGTGTGCCATCAGTATTTAGTTATGCAGTCCACATGACCATGGAGATGTCTTCGGACAGCACTGGCTCTTCGGCTTTGAAACGGAGATGAGCACTGCCCCTAGCGTCAGGAACAACCAGCACATATGTACGAGGGAAACCTTTACCTTAAAAACTGCAGGGTATTTTTGTGGGTCTCAATTTGCATTATAATTTCAGAAATGAAAGGGGAAAGAATTATTTCTCATCTCCAGTTTTTCTATTTTTTTTTAAGCATTATAGTTAGTAGAAGTGGGAGATCACATCTCTGTGTCAGCCTGGTATGTAACATATTAAGATATCCCAACATGAAAATGAGAAAAGAGAACACTCTAGCATGCATTAAGGAAGGGCCTTCAAAGTGAGTGGACTGCGGGGATCCAATTGGTCTACAATTGGATGACATCCTTTTGTCTGATTGGGAGATTCTGGACCTCTGTGAACTGTTTGCAATGACTGCCAGAGAGAGACTGGATTTTTCATTGACCAGCTTGTTGTTTTTTTTGGGGGGGGGGTGTTATATATGCTATACCCATTTTGTGGAATATTGACGACAAATTGAATGGCTTCTATCAAGCCTTAGCAGTGGGTTGGACTAGAAGACCTCCAACAACTCTGTTTTTCTGTTAAGCTAATCAAAAAATTGCAAAATGATGGATGCAGCTTTGTTGTAAAAGGGGATGTAGTTCTTTTAACAGGAATAGGTAAATTGAGGGAAGGAAGTGAAGAGGAACAGAGAAGACACCAGAGCAGTGATGGCTAACCTTTTTGTTGTTGGGTACCAAAAATGCAAGCGTGTGGGCTCGTGATAGTATGCGCACATGCTGGCAACCCATAATGCAAAGCAACAACCCCCCCTCCCATGCACGTTGCACTACTCGCCTCCAAGCTGAGCTTGGTATTTCCTTCGGGGGGAAGCTGTTTTTACCCTCCCCAGGTTCCAGGAAAGCCTCTGGAGCCTGGGGAGGGCAAAAAACGGGCACAACAGGATTACTGGAAGTTCAGAAATGATCTGTTTCTAGCTTCTGGGGGGCCAGAGGAGGCTGTTTTCACCCTCCTCAGGCTCTGGTGGCTTTCCTGAAGTCTGGGAAGGGTAAAAACAGCCTTCCCCAGGCCCCCGGAGGGCCTCCAGAAGATCAAAAATCAGCTGGCCGATGCATGCTGAAGCTGATGGCTCGCATGCCAGCAGACATGGCTCCTCATGCCACCTTCGCCAAAGGTTTGCCATCACGGCACTAGAGTTACCAACAGACAACTTTCTCTCCCAATGCAAGTATTGAATTAAAAGGAAGAAAGAAGGACCTTGGTGGAGTCTTGGCACATGCTGCTTGTAGCAGGAGAGGACGTTGCCTGTTGCTTTATCCGGGCAGAAGGTGGGCTGGGAAACAGCAACAAGAAAAATCCTTTCTTGCTTTGACACCCAAGAAAACTGAAAGCTCCATGCACCCTGCTGTGTTATTTTTTTTATTCAGGCAGCAATACTGCCTAATTCTTGAAATGTGGTTGGTTGCAGGGGGCAGCAATTTTTAAGAAACACACCTTCCATCTGAAGAAGAGGAAAGCAGATCAATATAGCTGCTTTAAGTACAGTAAATGTCACAAAAGAAAGCCAATGTGTCGGAAATTCATGATGCTTTTAGTGCAAAATAATAATACTGCAATTAACTGATTTTTCTCCTTAAAAATCTTATCTAAAGTTTTGGTTTAAAAAATGTCTAAGGTGCTAGATTGGTAGCAGATAATGCTGCATGATTTTATGCTGTTAATTGGGAGCAAATTCTTTGTTTAATGTAAACTATGCTATAAAGAGTGTTAAAAGATGAAATAAAACCATTCTATTCTGCTGTCTTTCAGTGCCAATTATAATCCCAGTGCCAACAAGGACATTATATCTGCTTTAGATTATCAGGGTCAAAAACGCAAACTGTATAGTGCTGTACCTGGAAGACTATTTATTGTTGTGAAGCCATATCAACCTCAAGGAGAAGGGGAAATTCATTTGCACAAAGGCGACAGAGTAAAAGGTCAGTTTCTTTTCTTTTCAAAAATTTGTGGATAATCATGTATAAATTTTTGAAGCAGGCCACTGAACATAAAAATATTTCATATATCTAAATTTTTAGCTTATGGTTATTACGTAAATGGGCAGATATTAAAGTTGAAATTGATTTTATCCTGAGAGTGATCACTCCTCTCTTATCGCAAATTTATACATGGAACATTTTGAAACTAACACCTTAGATAAATCTGAACACAAACACAAACTCTGTCTTAGATATGCTGATGACACTTTTGTGATTTGGCCACACGGGAAAGAAAAACTGGACATCTTCCTCACAGATCTCAACAGCCTACCCCCAAAAATATAATTCACTATGGAAATAGAAGCAAACAACCAACCTCCCTTTCTGGACGTCCTAATTTACAAAAAACCCAATGGCTCCCTAGGACACACCGGAAAAAAAAAACCACGAACCGCTACTTAAACGCACAATCCCATCACCACCCTGCACAGATCAACTTTGTAGCCAAGACCCTCATCTCCAGAACCAAATGCCTACCTGACAAAGACCACCTGAAAACCAAATTACACACTCTCACAAACGTATTAATCTCCAACGAAAACCAAGGAGTCTACAAAATACCATACAAAATCTGCCCTGCCACATACATAGGACAAACGAACAGGAGAATAAATGCACGCATTGCAGAACACAAGAATGCAGTAAGAAAAAAAAGAAAAAACTACCTCCCTTTTCCAGCACCTTAAAGCTATAGGACATGAAATTAATTTTGAAGGAACCAGGTTAATCTCCAAAACTGAACACTTCAACAAGAGAATAATTATGGAAGCTATCAAAATAGAGGAACACCCCCACAACATGAATAAAAGTGACAATACCTCCTGCCTACCAGACATCTGGAAACCAGCCCTGGTAAACAAATGAGCCCCATCCACCACCCAGGCCATTACAACATAAAACAACAACGGACCCACAGCCAGCACCAATCAGCACCAATCTAATATGATCATGATACAGCCACACATCCATTCAATCCACTTTCTGAAACAAAGCCAGCACTCCACACACACACACCAAGATTTATACAAAGACGGCAGCTCTGGCCACTCTTTAAGCCAAAAACAGCAGCCTGAGGATGGCGAGTGAGACCTCACCAAAACATTGCCAAGACAATCTCAATCTTACATGGGAAAAGACGCGAATATAATACACACACACACACACACACACACACACAAACGAAATAGTCTTGGACAGGAGCAGTGAATGTGAGGAAGTTACTTCCCAATCTTCTAGTTTGCTGTAGCTTCCCAGTTTAGACAGCCTATTCAACCTGCAAAGGATAAGAGAGAAATGCTATTTTTCCACAACAGATCAGTATCATCCTAGAACTGTTAATGGATAAAACAAACTATACCAGAAGTAAATTCAAATCAAATTTCCAGCTTGATCATGAATACATTTCAGCCAAGGTTAAATTGATCAAAACCTGCATGACCTTTGCATGTAATAATGTACAGCATCTACAGCATTTGCTCTAAAAGCAAAAGGAAAAACATGAGGTAAAAACAGCGAAGTAGGAAATGAGCTCAATCAATTAAAGATTAAAAACTGCTTCAAAAATTGCTTCAAGAGTAAGGACTAATTAAATCAAGACCTGGTCGACAACTTCAAGGCTTTATCAAGTAAGGATAAATAATTAAATAATCCAACTGTAAAATCATGTAAGGTTTGGACAGGAGTTACAGGACCTAGGAGATCTTATGATCCAATCCTTTTCCCAATACAATAATCCACTATTATAGAGTTTCTGACAGCTATCCTCCATCAAATGATAGTCGAACATTTCCTAGAGAAGTCTGTTCCATTGTTGTACAGTTCTTGTTGTAAGGAGGCTTCTTTTTGTTGCTGTTCAACCAAAATCTGTTTCCTAGTAATTTCATCCTATTGTTTCTCATGCTGTCATTTCTAAATTTCTGAATAATTTTGTCCCGTCTTCTGCTTTTAATAATGCTTGAAGGTAGATATCATGTCTCACCTCAGTCTTTGCTTCTTTAAGCTTAATATACTTGGAACCACCTAATTTTTCTTGTATATTTTTCCCTCCAGACCCTTATCACAACTGTCAGTTTGGAATATAAGTGTTATATTAGCAGTTTTATCTATTTCCAAGTGTTTACGGTATAGAATTAGGAGATAAATGATATATACTATGTTATTTACTTTTCAAAGTAATACAGCTTATCATGATTGTTAATATTTGCATTAAGAAATCTTGGTTATACTGATGAAAACCACAAATAGGCCATTTATATAAAAATTATATTAACTATGCTAATTAAATATGAACATTCAAGAGCTGTCCTTAGTGCTGAATCAACCTATCCATTGACATAGCTTTCTTTTAACTAAATATTTTCTTGATAAGAAAACACCCTCAAAATATTGAGAGCAGAGGGGCATTTGCAAAAGAGAAGATATGGTCAAGGTGTCACAAAGAATAGCATTGTTGAGTAAACACTTAATGTACCTACTTGAATAATGATATGCTGCCTAGAGTCATTTCTTGTGAGATGGAGAGCCATATTACATAGATGGATGGATGGCTAGCTGGTGGGCTGGCTGGCTGGCTGGCTGGCTGGCTGGCTGGCTGGCTGGCTGGGAGGGAGGGAGGGAGGGAGGGAGGGAGGGAGGGAGGGAGGAAGGAAGGAAGGAAGGAAGGAAGGAAGGAAGGAAGGAAGGAAGGAAGGAAAGAAAGATGACCTTGTCCCTCTATTTATTACTATAGTTATTAGAGTTTAGTTTAATAATTATAGTAACAGATAGAAGGGCAGGGCCCATATTAATAATGAAACATTTGCTTGAAGCTGCTTGCTAACAGATGGATTAACTAATATGTTCTGTTATAACCAGCATAACACAAAACTGTGCTCAGGCCATCATGGTTTCCATTTGTTGCCGCAAGAGCAATATGCTTTCTCAGTTAGTAATCACAATACTAGAAAAGTATAAATGATTCCCAAAGTATAATCTTCTCCATCTGTCATCCTTCATATACTGTATGATGTACTAGTATGTCAATCCACAACTATCATAACATTATTGATATATGATGATAATTGCATTCTAATAAATCACCATATTTGGAAAAATAGGGGGGTGGGGAGAAAAGCACAGCACTACACCCCTTTCTTTTCTTCTTCTATAATTCCTGGCAGTGAGGAAAAGACATGAGAAACAATTATAGTGAATGCAATGCTTTCATTCTTTTCTCACGGGTATGATGATAAAACTTTAACTAGGATTTTGGCTTCACTACTCACAGCCATTGCCTGTTGTATTCAACACATAATTTGCTCTGGATCTAAGAACTTTTGCTCTAATGGAGAAAGCTGATGGCTGCAAATTCATACTCCAACTACCATTGCCTGAAAAATGGTGCATTAGTCTTAAAGAGATTTTCCAGCCATTACGTAAAAAAAACTGCAGAGAAAAGAAAGAGGCGGGAGGTTCCAATGTAAATGCTGCATTCTCTTAATAAAATCATTCAGATAAATCTTAAGTTTAAAGTTAAGGATCTTAGTTAAATATCCTTTTTCCGATCTTCCAACCTTAGCCATCTCTCTGCTGCTATAGATTCTTATATGCTTTCATGTTCCTTATATTTTATCGCCAAAGTACTTTTGATCCCTCAAAGGAGTCCACTCGTTCTTTCTTGTTGCTTCTCAGAAAGAAATAGTTATCGACTTATGACTGTAATGGAGCCTGCCCAATATAGTCAGAAGTCATTTCAATTGTTAAGTGAGGAACCCGTGTGATCACCTCTCTCAATGACCACTGCCCCAGCCCTCTAAGGTTCAGTTGCTAAGTGACCATGTGGATCATTAAACGAATGGAGTGAAAGAACTGCCTCCTGCTGTGCCTGCCCTACCCTGCCCTCCTTCTTCAAAAATAGTTTGAAGAATTTTTTTCAGAGTATGTGGATGATATCTCAAAGCATATCTCTAGTCAGAGGTTGCTGTAATATCTGTTTGTTATCTGTTAGCCAAAGGGCTATGTTGCTTTATTTCTCCTTGCAGAAGAAATAATTTGGTCAGCAGAGCTCAGATCTCTTGATCTCTGAGTGTCCATTCTTGCCTTCTCTTTCTAAGTGGCATGATCCTGGAAATTAAATACAATATTTGTATTCTCTTTGAAAAGTTTGTGGTGATGTTCTGTCCTTGCTTATCTGCATATGCTAAGGCTGAATTTTCATTGAGACCACCACGAAAGGCAGATAGGCAGGGATAATCTTTCAAACAGCCTTCCAAAAGATGGGGCTGATTTTACACTGTGAAGGTATGTGTTTTACTTGTGCTAACATCCTTCGTAAAGCATATCTTTTGAGTGCTTTTCACAGAAGCAGATTTGTTAGATCTTTTTGTGGGATAATGTCCCTTTACCCTGATTGAAAAAGACTGCCTGTGGGGCTATCTTTTTCAATGATTAATATACAACTCTACATATTCTACAATTTTTAATAGAGATTGTATCCAGTGATACAATCTATGAATATAGTTGTTATATACAATTCTACAATTTTAACAGAGATTGTATCTTCTACCCATGCCAGCAGTTGCCCTGTAGTGTGGCCATGTATCTTAATCTGCTTCATTATATATTCCTGTCTGTGTATAGTAATAAGTTAAAAATAGTCTTCTTAAAGTCAAGTTTGAATTCTGATGTCTTCACTGACATTTCCATGTAGTTTTCTTGGCAACAATGCAGAATTAGTTTTCTATTGCCTTCTTTCATTCCATGCAAACATATTTTCGAAGTGTTTATAACATATATATAAATTCTGTTTCCTGTCTTAGATAGGTTGAAATCCTGTCTAGGACATGAGATAATATCTTTGGCCATCCAAGCTTCAGCACATTCCAGAATGATGGAAAATTGCAATTTGCATTGCCATAGTTTGGAACCCAGTTTATTAATTCAGATAATAGATCACTTCACCGTTGTTTGATTTAAACAGATTGTACTGATGCCTTTGGAAATCACCTAAAACTTCTACAGTGTTTTAAGCTTATCCTAATTAAATGAAATTTAATCACTTTTTGTGGGAAATAGTGACTAAAATTATGTGTAATATACTATGTGTCCATCTACGAAACCATAATATTTCATAATGATATTAGCAATAACTTATAAAAGAAGAGCCATAAAAATACGGATGTATAAATATTTATACATTTATACATGTATTGGTTTATGTGTTTATATCTGTTTTCGTAGTTTAGATATAGTTGGTGAGCCTTTAGGCAGGAAACTTGCAAAGTGTCAGGATTAGGAGATTTTCCAATAACTAATGCACTGTTTAAGATTTGTTTAGTTTATTGTAAAAAATTGCTTATTAAATTCATATAGTGTCCTAATCCATAGGGACTGTTATCAGTTAACAGTTGTAAGAAACAGCATACATTATAACAATTAAAGTTCCTGTGATAAGCAAAATAATTAAATTCAAAATAAAAATAGAACAATGTATATATAAAAAAAACATACACTGTCAGCTTACTCTCCAGATATTGTCTGGGAGAGCTCCAAAGGCAATCAAAAAGAGATCTCCTGCTGCTAAAGCTTGACCAAGTACTCAGTAAAACCATTTGTCAGTTCACTCAAAAACTCTACTAAATACCTGTTGGCAGTAGTTAGTATTGTCTGAGCCAGGAACTGATCTGACTCGAACAAAGCGCTAGATGTCATACCTTCCATGTCCAAGTCAGAACACAGGTATTCCTAGGCAAAAGACAGGGTCCAGCATGTAGCCTGCTTGCTTGGATATGTCAGGTCAGAAATTACCTGGTTATCATGGAGGCCCCGAACTCCTGATCAAAACATCCAGTTATATTCTGTTCCATCCATACCAATATTCTAAAATCAGCACTTGCAACAAACTACAAAATAGAACATTTATTAGCATTCCTTTAAAAAAAAGTTATAGAACATGAATAAGGAATTGATGATGGAGGTGAGTATACTGTGGTGTTGATATTTGGTATATGTAGCACTTTCTCCTCTTGTGTTCCTACATTATGCCAATGAGGTAATTTCCTAGTTTCTTGTTTCACAGTTTTCCATCTCCCAATGTATTTTATTGTCAACAGTATTACATGATACCATATTGGGAATGAATGGGGCAAGGTCAGAGCAGGGCCACACTAATTAATATCCATTTATTATGCTGGATTGTAATTTGTGCAGTTGTCGTTTAATGTATCTGGAAATACATGGCTAGACAAGCCTAAATCATGCATGAAATGATTTGGAGGGTAGACATAGTTCCAAGAAAGCTGAAATTGGGTCAAGTTCAGGTAAAGATTTAAAAATACATATAAATTACTGAATTAACAAACCATTAGGTAATCTAGTTAAATATATCTCTTTACTTTGAGCCATTAGTCATGCCCAGTGACATCATTTCTGTCTAACACCCATGACACAAAGAAATCCACAGCTGATAAAAATAAATTTGATATATGGTGGGAGTGTTTTTCCCACCAAAGCAATGCCAGTGATCAAGGTGGAATCTTAGACAATATCTAACTCAGATATTGCTATAATTTAACATTTATTGCTTTGTTCCTACTACATTGCTATGTTAAATTAACAATATTATCAATATAAACCAATTTATGTGACATGGTAGCACAGTGGTTAGAATGCAGTATTGCAGACTAATTCTGACAACTGCCAGCAGTTCGATTCTCACTGGCTCAGGATTGACTCAGACTTCCATCTTTCCAAGGTTGGTAAAATGAGGACCCAGATTGTTGGGGAGAATATGCTGCCTCTGTAAACTGCTTAGAGAGACCGAGCTGTAAAGCACTATGAAGTGGTATATAAACCTAAGTGGTATTGCTAAACTTAATCTACAACTTTATCTTTTGTGAGATAAATGTGATTCATAGTAAGCTACTGGACTGCTTCTTAAATGGCTTCTACAAAATATTCTTCAGTTTCCTCTCTCATAATTTAATTGCCCAGATTTTACATCTTCAAATGAACAGTTGAACAGTTCAAGGAATGAAAAAACAGACAGTTGAAGCTTGATTATTAAAGGTAAACTTCACAACCAGCTTTAAAATTGATAATAAATATATTGGAGTGATGGATAACTATTGTTTTCAACCATCAATTAATAAATTAACAATCAAGAAAGACACTAAAGACTGGCATTTGGTGGCATGACAACGAACTTCCTGAGAAACATATTCAAATGCTATGATGTTTCTATATCTACCAAGATCAGAATTGGCATTTTTTATTTTAAAAAATGGTGACAACCTATGGCAGTAAAAAATTGGACATTGGAAAAGTAGGTCTTCCAGATAAGAATATATGGTGGACTAGACATCCCTGAAGGAGTGGACCAGCATTGCAGTGGACTTCAGCAGTCATATGGTGAATTCTGGCCACCACTATCTTTCCAGATAAAGAAGAGATTGTGAGATTGCCTTTGTGCTCTCCAGACAGCTGCAGGAAATGAGGTTTTTGTGATGGACTCATGAATTGAGCTGCTGGGAATTGAAGATTTTCAATCAACTTCACAGCTGTAATGCAGTCTAATGAGGATGGCATTGGGAAATGAGGAAATGATATATTGCCTAGGAACAATTAACCAAGAAAAGGAGAAGTCCCAAGGACTTAATGGTTGCAGAAAAAACTTCAGAAGAACCCATCCTAATGGATTAGATGTTTAAACATGGGGTGATGGTAATCTGAGACTTCAGACTTAAAAAACACTATTATATTAATGTTGTAAATAAATTACAAAAAAATCTAGTTCACCTAGTCATGTTTCCTGTCTGATTTAGCTGGGGAAGTTGACATTTATATGGACAAAAGGTTTGCACAAGGCTCAATTTCTTAACCTTTTTCAAATGTAATTAATTTATAGCTAAATGGAGATTTTCTGATTGGCAGGATAAGAGAATTTCATATAATGGGTCAACATTGTTTTTGTACTAAAAAGGAAAAAAGACTTCTAAAGATTTCAAAGCTGTTGAGAAAAAATTCAACAAGAAGGTTTAAAACAGATAAAAGGAATAATTATTTTGAAAAGTAATTTTGTGATGAAAGTGCTGTTGAGAAAATTGGAATTAAAATGCACAAATGAACTGGACTTTCATGGGAACATTTTTTTTTTACTATTAAAGAGTCAGACAATTGATACATTAAACAAAACAAAAGATTAAGGTAATATGAATCAGACTGATGCTGAATGTAACTAGAGATTGCAATTTGAAATAAAAATATTAAGGGCACTGGAAGACATAATAGAAAAAAATAAAATTTTTGCCTTTTATTCTTTCCCTTGCAACTGAGATACTGTCACTTTGAATAACAATATTAGAATGGCAACTATCAGAAAAGCATCAAAAACAGGAGGGGAAGAGAGGATTCCTAGAACAATCTGCAAAGAGAAGAATTATACCATCAGGATTTTAAAGTTTAAGAAATTGTGCACTAAATAGCTGAATAATTATACTAAATTGACTAAATCACTGGATATTATATTGAAAGCTTTTTTAAAAAATGGATGAAAGAGGTAAAGATGAAAGAGGAGATGAAAGGGGGAGTTAAGAAAACAAATATCTGGGGATGTGAACAAATTAATGATAAAGTGAAAATTTTGTGAGGGTAAGTTATATCTATTTAAGTGTAATATATTATTAGTGAATGATATATTAATGTGAATATGTATGTATGTATGTATGTATGTATGTATAATGTTTATTATTATGTATGTTGACATTTAATAATATGTAATGTGAATGTGAATGATATATTAATTTGAATATATATATATATATATATATATATATATATATATATATATAATGTTTATTATTATGTATGTTGACATTTAATAATATCTAAGATTTATTAAACATATATTAAAATTAAATATACTTAACAATAGTGCGTAGGCTTTGGTGCAAGGGAATGTGCTTTTCTGAGGAAGAATAAGAGAGAAACATTATAATATTCCAATCAGATTCACACAAGGCAAGGGAGCAATTATTAAGATCTGTCAAGTGTCTTTAAAAAGAATCCTTAGTGATGTTTTTGTAGCTGTCAGTTTTACAGTGCCCACATTTAAAAAGTAATGTCTATGTGCACTTTTAGTCTTTTAAGAACATGTGTTAACATTGTCATTTTTCTTTAGCAGTGAAGATTTTTATAGAATTCAAAAATGTACTTTATACTGATTGTGGGTTGTATGAACATGGCTTTTCAACTAAAGCTGTTAGTCATTGGCACAAGTGCCTTTCCTTTGAATAAAATTAAGTGGTATCATTTCCAACCCAGTTTATAAAAGGCTTAACTTGCAATTCATGTAACACTTACTTTGAAGCAGTATCTTCGAAGTCTCACTGAATGTTCAAAGACTCATTTTCTGGAATTTCTGATAACCTGTTTTAAGATTCACTGAAGGAACTTCTGCTAATTGTGTGAAAAATGCTTCGAATGTAAAGGCACCTTTTATATTAGATTATTTATTTTAGTTTTAAGTATGTTTTAAATTAATTTCCTTAATTCTTTGTCAAGACATGTTTTATTAGTACAGTATGAATACTGTATATAAATGCTTATATTATATTGCATTGTTGTTCATACTTGAGCATAAATTATCATTTATATAAATTAATTATTGATTGTGTCCTTAGTTTATTGCAAACATTATTACAGATGCATCTCAAATAGTGCTGATGAGAAATCCCATGAAATGGTTGCATTATTTGAATCTACACTATTCAGAGTTATATTTCTATGGGAAATAGGGTAATTAGTTTCACAGAAATAGGCAATGAAAACCTTTAAACATAATTTTTATATGTTTATTAATCAAATATAACAAAAGTTTAAAATAATATATATAAAATTTAATTTTTTAGCAAATTGCAGAGTGGTTACAGAAAATAAAACAATAAAAAATCTAAGTATAATTCTTAAAAGTAAGCTTATTGTACATTGACAAAAACTTCTTTATTACCTAATTCAGGATGTGCTAACAAGATCGTCTAGTTCATCCTGCAGTTAACTTCATGTAGCTTTAGTGATTTTTATTGAATTCTAATGGATTATGACCTGCCATACTATAGATTACATAAATATTTAAAATAAGTAAATTAAGTAAACAAAGGACAAACTAGAGGATAAGCATACATCCAAACTGTACTTGCTATCTCCTACATTCTGTTACCATTCTTTCAAATGAAATTCTTCTCAAATACCTCAAATGGAACTGTTCTTTTCCCATTTTGCTCACATGACAATTAGTGGCTAAAACCACAACTGTACATATAGTAACCTCAATGCAGTCTAACAGTAACAGAAGTTGGTCTTATATTAAACATGACCAAATATCAATTTATAATTTGCACTGAATAGAATATTGCACTATTTGAAATAGCATTGAGCGCAATCTACCTATTTAAAGTTTGGGGATTATTATTTAAATTTGTACATTAAACAACAAAAAACTGAACCGTATTTTCCTATTTTCTTTCTAGTTTTGAACATAGGTGAGGGTGGATTCTGGGAAGGCAGTACTCGGGGACATGTTGGATGGTTTCCTGCAGAATGCGTTGAGGAAGTGCAATATAAGCCAAATGAAAGTAAACCAGGTGAGATGATGCAATTCAAGAGTAAACTATGCTTACAGTTTTTCATGGGGAAGTACATGAGTGCTGAACTAGAAATTACTCTAAAAAAAAGTAACTATAATTTTTTTAAACTATAGATTTATATTATGATGCAGATATTTCTTTAGAAGTATGTGAAATCAGTAAAAATCTTAAATGCATGCACAATTTGATTCTTCACTTAAAATAATTATGGATGATTTTTTTAAAAAAATATTCATTTTTCTTTGAATATGCATCTAAATCTGTGATGAGCAAAAAGAGGTGACCTCCAAACGCTTTGGGCAATTTCTAGAAGTTATTGGCCAAGATATATGGATGGCATCAATCTGCCAAATTCTTGCTTATGCATTTAATGCCTATTTTAGTGTCACCTTGTTTTAATCAGACAAGATTATTCTCACATTACAAAGCTTCACTTTCATTATATTCACTTATTTAAGATGAGACTGAAACAAATGAATAAGTTGAGGACTACTTATATAAGGTGAAGCTATTCTCCTCCCCTCAAATTATTCTAAAGCTTTGAATAATAAAGTTCTTTTTCTTGGCTGAAACAGCCTTGCACTCTATATCCAAGGCTAGTTTAGGTACAGGAACAAATACCCCTTTTACATTTGCCAATATATAGTAAGATTTCTCATGTATCTTATACAACTAGAATTCCCAAAACGCAGAAAAGCTTTTATTTTAGGCATGTTGTTATTCTCTCCCTTTGCTATTTTTGGAGAGAAACTGTAGGAAGTTTGTATATTTTAAATGACCATGTTCTTTTGATAGAGACATTCAAAGTGCTCTTATTTCCTCACTACTGTACTTGGGAGATTGCCAGGTTGCATAGATGAATCCCCTGTCTATTTATTACTTTTGGACAGAGGTGGCTTGCTCCCAGTTCAGCCGGCACCGGCGAATTGGTAGTAGCGGTAGCGGAAGGCTCTGCCCACCTACCAGGATGCTTCTGCTCATGTGCAGACGTATTACGCACGGACGCGGGAGTGTGCCCAAAACGGCAGTAAAAAAATTGGCAACCCACCACTGCTTTTGAAAGATAATTTGTTCATCACATATGAAGTCATTCTATTAAAAGTTGCAGTATGAAAAATCCATCATGAATTGACCACTAACAAGAACCAATAGATGGGAGGACCTCTGTTTTTTAATACTTGTTTTATTGTTGGTTTTTTTACTTTCTTATATTTTTTTAAGCTTGTAGTATATTTTTATTTCATAGTTTTTATTGTTTTAGTATTGAAACTTATTAGAATGTTTGTGTGTGTGTGTGTTACACACACACACTTCAGTGTCTTACACTGTACTAGCATTGTGTTAATGTTGTTTACTTTTAGGTTTGGTATCTAAATAACTACAACACATATTTTATATCTCGTCAATTCGATTATTATTATTGGAAGGGCCAGAATTCTCACTGTGTTTATGTTCACTTGCGTTGGTATATAATTGAAATAAAGATTTGATTTGACTTATTATAATAATATCACTAAGTGTCCTAGTTGGGCAGAATGATGTGTACAAACAAAGTAAATATATAAGATAAAATACTCTACAATAGAAGATAAGATTTGTTTATTATGCAGTAACTGTGATTTCACAGGTGGCAGTATTCATAATCCTTGTTCTTCTATTTATCTGTTAAGGAGAGAAGGACCTTTGGCATAGTTGCCAAAATTTCTTTTGATTGATCATGCTGAGAAGAGTTTGTGTGGAAACACTCTCAAGATATATTCAGTTCCTAATTAAGATATTAAAGTTATGCTTTGACAAGCTACTAAAATTTAGCTGTGGCCTTGATCAGAACTAAACATAGGTGTCTTCATTAGTATTATTGTACCCTTGCCATTGCGGCAGCATTAATTATGCCTTGAAATATTGAAATCTTGCTAGGTAAGGGAAACAGGCTATATAATAATGAGGTACCAACAATAATGGCACAATGAATTCCTTTGGATTCATCAGGAAAGTTTAGTGTAGCAATGTGAAGTGTACCTCAGTAGCTTTTTAAGCCCAGTTGAAAAGAAACCTGTTAGACTAGGAGAATGTAATGGAGAAGTGAAAAACTCTTATTAAGTTCAACTGTCATAAATACATGCCAGCTGTCACTCATCTACATTTTAAAAATACTTTATCTAAAATACTTCAATTGCCATAAGTGTGAAAACCAATCATATACGTCTCTTTTTTCAGTGCCACTGTAATTCCAATCACTAAGCAAATGATTATAAGTCAAGGACTACCTGTATTCCCATAATACCAGATATTCAAGTGATGCTATCAAGCAGTTTTATGCCATTTTCAGTTTACACTGATTAGCAAGTGCTGTTTGGAGACATATTACATCTTATACTGGACAATATATAGCTAGAAACTGGGGAACTCTAAATTCAACTCCCACCTTAGCCATGAAAGCTGACTGGGTGACCTTGGGCCAGTCTCTCTCTCTCATCTCAACTCTCTTCATAAGGTTGTTGTTGTGGGAAAAATATGAGGAGGAACATGTGTTGGATATGTTTGCTGTCTTCAGTTATTTGTAAAAATAATAAAAGTTAGGATATAAATAAATAACAAATATTTTCCAAGACCAGAACCCATTGCTTTGTTGTTAGTTGCGAAGTCATGTCCGACCCATCACAACCCCATGAACAATGTTCCTCCAGACCTTCCTATCCTGTACCATCTCCCAGAGTCCATTTAAGTTCATGCCGACTGCTTCAGTGATTCCATCCAGCCACCTCATTCTCTGTCGTCCCCTTGTTCTTTTGCCCTCAATCTTTCCCAGCACTAGGCTCTTCTCCAGTGAGTCCTTCCTTCTCATTAGGTGGCCAAAGTATTTGAATTTCATCTTCAGGATCTGGCCTTCTAAAGAGCAGTCAGGGTTGATCTCCGGAGTCCTTCGGGATTGGGCGGCATATAAATGTGTTTAATAAAATAAATAAAATAATAAAAATCCTCTAGGATTGTCTGGTTTGATCGCCTTGCAGTCCAAGGGACACCCATTGATAGTGTTGAGTTTTACATTGATTTAGACCAAATTATATTCGTAAAGTTAATGCCTACTCTTGGAGTTTAGAGATCAACATTTAAAGTTCTCAATCTGCATTAATCTACATTAGCAGACTTGTCTACTTTGATGCTCATCTTTAGTGCCAGATAAATTATAAACAAGATCCTGTCCCAGGCTAGATCTTTCAGGAAACTCTTATCCATTTTTCTGTTTTTAAGAATGTGTATATTAGTCAAACATTTAATTTAAAACACTCTTATTAAGGAGTTAGAATTTTAATGTAGATTAACCATCAGGCACTTTCCTGATGATCTGTGTGGTAGAAATATCTTTAAAATGTGGCCTTTGTGTTAAAAGGGGATGTGTCAAGAAAAAATGCTTCCAATATTGTTTTCTCTTATTGCTTCCTATGAAGGAAAAAGAAAAGTCTGGAGATAAATTGCTACCGTGTTTCCCCGAAAATACGACCTGTCCTGAAACTAACATCTTGCTACATTTTTCGTGTGGGCAAAAATATAAACCCACCCCTGAAAATAAGACCCCCGGACAACTCCCCCCTCCGGCCAGGCAGAGCACCGCTCACTGACCTAGCGGTATCCCGAAAGAGCCAAGCTGCAGGAGCCGGGGAAGGCGCTCACGTTGCTTGGTGTCTTCAGGATACCGCTAGGTTGGGGAGTGGCGTTCTAGCCTGGCCAGAGGGGGGAGTTGCCTTGTGGCTGCTCCCTTGCAAACTGGCTCCCGAAGAGCTGGGCACAGCCTCAGGTGCGAAGCAGCCATGAGGTGACCACACTCACGAGCAGCCACCCAGCAAACCCCCTCTCTAGCCGGGCAGAGCGCCATTCACTGAACTAGAAGGTATCCCTAAGGCACCAAGGCATGTGGCACTCTGCTCACTCCCCAGCTCCCACTGCTTGGCACATTTGGGATACCCCCTAGGTCAGTGCATGGAGCTCTGCCTGACTGGAGAGGGGGTTTGCCGGGCGGTTGCTCGTGAGCATGGTCACCTCATGGCTGCTTCGCACCTGAGGCTGTGCCCAGCTCCTCGGGAGCCAATACGCAAGGGAGCAGCTGCCTGGCAGCCCCAAAACAATAAACTGTCCTCCTATAATAAGCCCAAGGCCATATTTTGTGGGGCAAAAGAAAATAATACCCTGTCTTATTTTCAGGGAAACACGGTAAATCATAATCCAGAGATTCTGAGCATAACTTCTCAGGCTTCCAAACTCCAAAACTTGGTTGCCGAGTCTTCCAGCAGCGGCCACTCTAGGAGTGTGTTCTATGGTTGTGGGCTGGCTGCTGGAAGACTCTCTGTCCGGAAGACTCTCTGTCCAGCAGCCAGTCCACAATCATAGAGTGCACTGCTAGAGTGGCCGCTGCTGGAAGATTCGGCAGCCAAGTTTTGGAATTTGGAAGCTCGAGAAGAAGTTATGCTCGGAGTGCGGCGGGGGTGGAACAGGCGTTCACGCAACCCCCCTCTCCAGCCTGGCAGAGCTCCATGCACTGACCTAGAGGGCATCCCGAATGTGCCAAGCCGTGGGAGCTGGGGAGTGGGCAGAGCGCCATGTGCCTTGGCGCCTTAGGGATACCCCCTAGTTCAGTGAATGGTGCTCTGCCCGGCTGGAGAGGGGGTTTTCCGGGCGGTTGCTCATGAGCGTGGTCACCTCATGGCTGCTTTGCCCCTGAGGCTGTGCCTGGCTCTTTGGGAGCCAGTTTGCAAGGGAGCAGCTGTCCGGCAACCCCAAAACAATAATTTGTCCTCCTATAATAAGCCTAAGGACATATTTTGTGGGGCAAAAGAAAATAAGACCCTGTCTTATTTTCAGGGAAACACGGTAAATCATAATCCAGGGATTATGTTTTTTATTTGCTGTGACTGAGGGATGTGCTTTTCACGTTCCTCTTTTTTTTAACCCAGTTCCTTTCCCTGTCTATATTGTAGTCTTCATATTGCAGTAGGTTGGGAAAAAAGGGAAGAAGACTGGCTTACCAAATTAATAAAATCTTAAATTTCCCTTAATTGAGTGACAGATTTAAAAATTATAATCATAAATATAGAGGCAGTCTGGAGAAGCCTAATGATACCATATTTGTAGAAGAATATTGTCCTGAACCAGTGTGTCTTAAACATTTTGCTCTTAGGAACCCTTCCAATTTTAAAATATTAGAGAGCCCCCAAAAAGCATTCATTTGTATGGGTTATGTTTATCTATATTTACCATAATACAAATAAAAATGGATACAATCATATAATCTTTATTTGTTGAATCATGTAAAAATAACAATACTTATAAATTCATTTGTACCATAAATATTTTTCATAAAAACCTGTTGTAAAGAAATATAATGAGAAGTGTCCTTGTTTAACATTTTTGCAAATATCTTGAATATCTGGCAAATAATTTTGATTTCAAGGGTCTTGAGGTACTGAAAGGGTCTTGAGGTATTCCCAGGTCTACAGTTTAAGAAATACAGCTCTAAACTAAGTTAATCCCCCCCACAATAATTAAATAAAGACATCTTCATGTTCCAAAAGATTTGGCCTATCAACGCAAAGGGCTTGTTTTGCAGCTAGCTGCCTCTCTGAGTTATTTCCATTTTTCCTACTGCTGAAGATTCATGTGATGAAAATAAATGCTGCCTACACCTCTTAGGATTCTTGGCTCCTGTCATCTACAGCTGGCCAAACACACAGATTGCAGTTTCCAGATAAGGAGATCTAATTTGCAAACCCAGCATTAGTAATTTAAGTTTGGAGGCAGAAGTTTGTTTCTCTTTTCACTCAATAAATTTGGTAAAGAAAAAAGCAACAATCTTTTAATGATAGAACAGCTGGAATGTATGAGTCCCTGTATTCCTCTATGAGAGAGTGTACATTTGTGTGTGTATGTATGAACGTTATTTTGCATTTAAGATAATATATATTTTCAAATTCTGTAAATGAGCTCTAGAGAGAGAGAGACTAATGCAACCTGTATGGGATTATTGAGAAACAAATGTCACTGCTGTTAGTGGCATTTCTTATTTTGTTGCATTTATATCCTGCTTTTGGTTTGGGGAGTTTGCATTTTTTCCCTCCAGAGACAGTTGATCCTCAACTTGCAACGTCAACTTACAACCAGAATTTCAGTCATTCAGTGAAGCGGTCATTAAGAGAAACCTCCACATACTGTTTCACCAAATGATAACAATCCTTGCTCTCTTAATTCATCATTAAGTGGATGGAATGAAAGAGCTGCCTGTGGAATTGGACAGGCACCTCTCTTTCATGTACAGAAGGAAACTCCATCGAAGAAAAGAAGTTTGGATTTTTATGATCTGAGCGTCTTTTCTCCAGCCCACTGCATTAGCTCTCCTCCCCAACATGCGCAGAAAGGAACTCCAGCAAAGGGCTGAAGAAAGGAAGCTCGGAGCATGATGATCTATACTTCTTTTCTCTAGATTGCTCTAAGAGCCTCCCATCACCACCAGCCCCATGCACAAAGGGAGGGAAAAAATCTTTCAGAAGGCAGCAGCAACAGCTTGCAACCATCCCTGCTGCCTTCTGAGGAAACTGATAGAAAAGATTGTAAATGGCTACCCCATGATTATGTGGCAACTGCTTGTAAGTGTGAACAGGTTGCAAAGACCTGAAATGGGATCACATGACTGTGGAAAAGGGCAACGGTAATAACTTCCATGACGGGTCATAGGTAGCTTTTCAAAAGTCTGTCATAACTTTGAATAGTCATTAAACAACCAGTCATAAGTTGACTAATCCTCATCTAGCCACCACAATTGGGACTGGCAAATCGGTTGTTAAGTGAAGCAGTAGCTAAGTGAAACAGCAACTTAGAATCTTATTTCAGCTTTCTGTGCTTTACAGACCTGTGCTTTATAGCAATTGATTTGCTATAAATGTGAGGATTGGTACCAAAGCTCCTTTTTCATCTCTGTTTTAATTGGGAATGGTTGAGATAATTGCTAAGAACAAAAGTGGGCTTCCTAAAAGTACTAGTCCGACCCACTTTTTCACTAATATGGTGATCTTAAGATAGTACAGGTCTACTATTCACCATTGTGATGTCTCCTGTGGATGATGGTTCATCCATGTCTTCTTCAGAGGCTTCGGGGGAGAATGAGAGCATTCCTGGTATGTCCGGTATTCCTGACCCTCAACTGTCAGCTGAACATAACTTGGCTGGGGAGAGCTCACAGGCCAATAAGGAAGAGGGGGAGGAGCTGCCAGCCTTGGTAGATGGCTAGAGCACGCAGGGCAGAGAAGCGGAGATCTGCCAGATTGATGGGGGGAAAGCCCCGCCTCTCTTAATGGCTGCACTGGGAGTGGCCATTTAGCATCACAGGCAGAGGGAGGCGTTGGTGGAAGCAACATGTGTGGGTTGTGGCCAGATGGTTGTTTGTGTTTCTGGAAGTCTGCAGCTCGTGGATTTAATTCAGTTGCGACGAGCGTTTATGTTCATGTTTGGAGCAGCCAGTTATCTGTCAGGTGGACTAATTGACCATTGCCTTGAAGGTTAGTCTGGAGTTTGTTCATGACTGGCTTCACTGAAACGACCCTCTGCATTCCTGGCTTGGACTATTCCTATGACTTCTCCTTGCAAGTCCTGAAACTTGGACCATCGGACTTGTTGACACACCTCAGTGGAGGCCTCTAACTTCGGAGGGAATTTTGAGCTGTTTGTTTTTGGAACCTATCCAGGCAAAACCTTGATTTTCAAGACTGCTTTGATTTGGCTGTAAGTTTGTTTTTAGTTATCTATTTGGTCATGAGACAATTAGTATGCTAAGCTTACAGCTGGGGGTTAGATGAAAACCTGAAATAGAACTATTGAGAGAATAGACTGAATAAAGTTCTCTACACCACCCCTGATATGTGGGTGAGTAGGGGCAGCTCAACCATATATATAGTCCTTATTTTGCAACTACAGTTGGGACTGGCTACTCAAACGTTAAGTGAAGCAGTCACTGAGTGAAAAAATCACCCGGTTATTTTGCTTCAGCTTTCCTTTGTTGTACACTGCCAAACAACTGGGTGAGCCCCCCAAAAAGTTTCTGGAATCGACTTTAAGAGGAAGAGCAAATATTGTAACCCTTTTTTCCTCACTCCTCTGCCCTTTGGAATGGTTAGCCGGCACTGGGATTATCATCAAGAAGAGAACTGAGAGATGATATTCTGTCGGCTTGGACCAGTTGGTCCGAACTAGTAGTGGAAATCTTGGATAGTACTGCCTACCTGCCCTGACTCAATGGCATCCCATTTAGGCACTTGTTTTAGCCAAAGTGCATGCGTGGGAGTCTGAGCGTATGAGTGGACTCACACACAGTCACATTTGCCAACCAATAGGGAAGGTAAGTGAATACCACCCCTGGAGAACTGATGTTTGTATTTACATTCATTGAAGACATTGGGACTACAACTGAGTAAGCAGCTGTACAATGGGAAATACAAATTGAAAAAAATATGCTAGCACCGGCTGTTTGCCTGGTATGCTTGGGGCTGTCAGCCAAGAGCTGCTTAGGAGGCAAAAAAAGCCTTTGGATGAAGGTCTAGTCAGTGTCAGACAGTAATGCCTACCAACCAATAGAGGGTTCTAATCAACCAATTAAGGTTGTAGAGCTTGTTAACTTGTGGTTAGCACTTTTTGGGGGACTCATTACATCATCAAGAAAAGCAGCTCAGGAAGAGATAGCTTGTTTAGGTAATCTTTCTCTTCTGAAAAGATAGTAATGGTGGGGAAACAGGCATAGGATTAACTGACTGTAATGGCGAATATATGACTGAGGGAGATGCTAAGAAGGTCATAAATGTGAGCATTGGTCACAAAGTTATTTTTTTTCATCTCTGACTGTGAGCAGTCACTGTCTGTGGCAGTCACTAAAGGACGACTGTCTATATCGGATTGCGTATATAGAGAAACAAGTGACTTTTAATCTTCAAATGAGAGCTTCCATTGCACTTGAAAGGTTGTTCTCATTGAGGTTTGTTAAGCATCATGAATTTCAGTTTGCATAATAATTCAGAGGCAAGATTTGGCGGAAGCATGACGCTAGAAACAGCACCTGTTGTAAAGCCAGTTTGATAATACAGCCCAGCATTGATGTAATAGATCTTGATGAACTGTGGATACATTTATTACTGATTAGTGAAGCCTTCACAGAATACAAGACTGAAGAAAACTTTTGTAGTTTAGTTGGTGTGGAGTATGAAATGGGGTTTTTAGATTGTGGTTTTCTAGGCTTAGAAACATTATACTCTTCCCTTGACTTAAAGCTGAATTTAAGTCTCAGTCCAAGTGTGCTTCAGTATGTTACTCTTCAGCAGTCTAGTAGACTATTTAGCAGTTATAAGGTTAGTGCATAATTTTTGACACAAAAAATGTTCAATGATTCTCTGCTGTTACCCAATCTTTGGAAGATTCAACTTCAGAGGTGAGTTAGGCCCAGTCTTGTGGCCTTTCAGAAGTGTCTGAAGACCTGATTTTGCCGATTCACTTAAGGATCCTACAGGAGCATGCATCCATGGAGTTGCTTAGTGCGTTTTTAACTTTATTAATTTTATCCTTGTTTTAATTGCCTCCTTCTGAAACATAATATTTATATGGCTTCTATTCTTCTATGTTTTAATTGTAGGCTGCCCAAAATAACTTTGTGAGCAAGATGGGCAATCCCCAACTTTGATATAGTGTATAAAGTAGAATAAGAATAAGATATAGAATGGAATGGAATAGAATAGAATAGAGTTGGAAGGGACCTTGAAGGTCTTCTATTTCAGCCCTGCTCAAGCAGGAGATCCTATACCATTTCAGACAAGTGACTGTCTAGTCTCTTCTTAAAAACCTCCAATGATGGAGCACCCACGATTTCTGAAAGCAAGCTGTTCCACTGGTTAATTGTTAGGAAGTTTCTCCTCAATTCCAGGTTGCTTCTCTCTTTGATTAGTTTCCAACCATTGTTTCTTGTCCTGCTCTCCGGTGCTTTGACCCCCTCTTCTGTGTGGCAACCTCTCAAATACTCGAATACTGCTATCATGTCACCCCTAATTCTTATTTTCATTAGACTAGCTAAACCCCAAACCTGCAGCCGTTCTTCATAAGGTTTACTTTCCAGGCCTTTGATTATCTTAGTTGCTCCTCTTTGAACTTTTTCCAAGTTTCATCTTTTTTGTAGCATGGTGACAAAAATTGGTTGTAGTATTTCAGGTATGGTTACTAAGGTTTTTATAAAGTGGCACTAATATTTCACAGGATCTTGATTCTATGCCTCTGTTTATACAACCCAGGATTGTATTAGTTCTTTGGGCTGCTGCTGCACACTGCTGGCTCATATTCAATGATCATCCACTAGGACTCTAAGGTCTATCTCACAGTTACTGTTTTTGAGCCAGGTCTCACCTAATCTTACCTATGTATTTGATTTTTTCCTGTCTAAAAGTAAAACTTTGCTTTTCTCCTCATTAAAATTCATTTTTTGGATGGGGCCCATTGTTCAAGTTTGTCAAGATCTTTTTGGATCTTGAGTTTGTCTTTTCGGGTGTTGGCTGTTCCTGCCAGTTTAGTACCATCTGCAAATTTGAGGAGTTTCCCTTTTAATCCCTCATCTGAGTCATTAATGAAGATAATGAAGTATACTGGGACTAAGATGGAGCTTTGTGGTAGCCCACTGCTTACTTCTCTCCATGTGGATATATACCATTAAGGAGTACTTGTCTGGTACAGTTTGTAAGCCAGCTACAAATCCGTGGTGATTTTGTTTATTACACGTTTTTTCTAGCTTACAAAGAAGTAGGTTGTGGTCTACTTTGTCAAATGCCTTACTGATTTATTCTACTAATTTAGTAACTTTATAAAAGAATGAAATAAGATTGGTTTGGCATGATCTGTTTTTTACTAACTCATGCTGGCTACTAGTTATAACTTTATTTGCTTCTAGTTGTTTGCAGATCTGTTGTTTTTTATTATCTTTTCTAGGATCTTCCCAGGTATTGATGTTAGACTGATTGATCTGTAGTTTCCTGGGTCTGTTTTTCCCCTTTCTTGAATAAATACACAATTATAGCTTATTCAAAATTAAGATATGATTTCTTAAACATTTCTAAAGCAGTGTTTTATAGGTAATACTACTTTATCAGCAGTTACACTTACAAATTGAATTTTGTTTTAACTGTTCTATTGTATAAATGGTCACTAGATGGCACTTTAAGTGCAAAAGAGATCAGTCGCAAGCAGTTTCTTCAGAACATTTTTTCACTTTCTCCACTTCATATCAAAGCAGCTTGAGAGCTAATCTGATATAGTTTGGCAAAATGGAGTTACTAATCTGGCCATGAAGAGACAATGCTATCATAACAAAAGCTAATAACTTAGTATGAAATTGTCCATATATTTCTGTTTAGGATGTGTGGCAATGATATCCCTGTGTTATAAAAGAAAAATTAATACAAGCAGTCCTTTACTTATGACCAGGCACTCAGTGATCATTCAAAGTTGTGATGGGCACTTCCCCGCAAAAATGGTACTTATGATTCACTTACAAAATTCTGGCAAGCCTCCTCTTGCAATCGTGTGATTGCATTTCAAATGCTAAGCAACTGACCCACATTTATGTCTGTTTGCAGTAGCTGACAGTCATGTGACTACAATTTACAACATTATTGCCAAAAATGTGTGCTTACTTCTGTTTTAGGCAAAACCATCCCACAACAATCAATTGGTTAGTATAATAATCATGGCATCTGTTTAACAACTGTAGATTCACTGTACGAGCATTGCAAAAAAGGCCATAAAATTGGATTGGTCACCTGATGACCCACTTTAAGACCATCACAAATAACAACCATAATGGGTAGGCTTCATTATGGTCATAAGTCAAGGATCACCTGTATGAAGGACTAAACAGATTCTTGCTCCTTTATAGTTCTGTATATGTAAATTTTGATTTGATTTGATTTGATTTGATTTTGATTTATTCGGTTTGTATGCCGCCCTATTCCCAAGAGACTCAGGGCGGCTAACAATCAAAGAGGGAAGGGGAATACAAAAAAATAAAAAAGACAAACACATAGTAAAAAAAACAACAGTCATACCCTTAAGTGGGGCTAAGAGATTCAGAGGCCCCAGGCCTGCCGGAATAGCCAGGTCTTAATGGCTTTGCGGAAAGCCGGAAGGGTGGTGAGGGTCCGGATCTCAACGGGGAGAGCATTCCAGAGGGCCGGAGCAGCCACAGAGAAGGCCATCCCCTGGGGAGTTGCCAGCTGACACTGGCCGGCAGATGGAATTCGGAGGAGGCCTAATCTGTGGGATCTAATAGGTCTATGGGAGGTAATTGACAGGACGTGGTGTCTCAAGTACCCAGGTCCGATACCATGTAGGGCTTTAAAAGTAACGACTAGCACCTTGAAGCGAGTCCGAAGACCAATAGGCAGCCAGTGCAGCTCGCGGAGGATAGGTGTAACTATATGTAACTGTAAATGTATCAATATAAGCAGCATTTAGTAGTATAAAACTTTCCTAGCCTCCTGCCACACAGATGTTAGACTTCAACGTCCAGGGTGCCAAGTTGTTGAAGGTACTTAGTGAACAATAAAGGAGAATATTTGGAGCTCAGGATTGAAATGAGGGGTCCTTGCTGTTCTCTGGGCTTTCTCAAAAAGCACTAGCATTGGTGATGTTACCTAGTTTGGGTAATGAAACGTCTGCAAGAAAACAAGAAAGCTCAGAGAGCATCAAGGACCCCTCATACTTGGCTAAGCATTTTTTATTGCAGCAGGCATTTATTAAATGTGTTCAATAGAAACCATGGGGAAAATATTACTGTTCTCACTTGGGTCAGTTTATACTGAGTTTATTCCAATTCCTTTCACAAAGCAGCATGAACAAAAAATATGTTATCTATTGTTTTATATAACATTACATTAAAAAAAATTAACATGCCCAGGCTTTAAAATATCTGATTAGTTTTTAGGCTAGTTGGAAGAGTCTGTGCCCTATTCATTTATTTATTTGCTACAATTTATGCTCCCCTTTTTCAATTGCAGAAGGAAAAAAAAGAAATTACGCCCTAACTTTAATATATCCTTATGATTTGTAAATGTGATTAAACTAAGTTGGCCACAAATTGTTTTGTCTGCTTTTTTCCAGCATGATACCCATGCTGTGTTTTGGGAAGAGAGATTGAAGTTACCAAGTTTGAGAAGAGCAGCTTGTGGATAATTAGTGGTTGCACAAACTGTTTTCTTTCTGCTTTTATTAGACAAGGGAGAAGACACATTTTAAACAACCAGTCACAACAATAACAAACCCAGTCATTAACACTCAGTAAATGCTGTCAGGGGAAAAGCCACGTAGGAGCAATTCCATCTAAGAGTTAGGTCAGTTCAGTCTGTTAACATCAAGGAGCAATTACTGCAGAGAATTCTGAAATCAAATGGATTTGTAATTCTTCTGGAGCAGCCCATTTTAAGGGATCCCCCACTGCTGTAAAAGTTTTCAACTTCAGTAGTAATAGCCATGTCTTTAGTAGATAATGAATGTTCCCTGACAAGAAAAATGGAACTTCTGGTGAAGATGCAGTATTTTTAGAACAGTGAGGCTATTATGAAAGTGCTTGTGATGCTTACTTCAGACATACCTTGCCTGTACCAAATCAAGTTCTCTGAGCCAAGCCGCATGTGATGTTAATCATGCGCTTCAGTAATCACAATTTGCTTGGCAGATTTATTTTTATTATTTGAGAGCAGGAGATAGTGCCAGATGCCTTCTAATCCACACTAAGGTCCTGTGCCATATTTTTCTGGAGGAAATCTTAATTCTCTAGCTGCTTTATGTCCATGGAAATAGTTAATGCAATAACTCAGGGAGAAGGAGTTATTAGTTACCTACATAGCAGACTTATTTGTAGCGTCCTGTGAATTATAAGTTAACATGGGGAACAGAGTTGATGCATCAAGTGTATTGTTCCCAGAACAAATGTAATCTTCAGGATATCACTGGGACTGAATAGGTCTACAGTAACTAGATATGTTCATGAAAATAGAGATTCTCACGTGAAGTTGATTTTGTTGGGTTTATTTTCAACATAAGATGAAAGTTGGGGCTTAAGTACATGTTACATTTACAGTAACTAAATGTAGCTAGCTATAAAATCTAGATGTCAAACTCACATCACGGTATTGTCACATGAAGTATCAGGGCTCCTCCCCCGTTCTCTAAACTGGGCATGGGATTGGCCAGGACGTGACACATCCAGTCCATGAGCCAGGAGTTTGACAGCCCTAATCTAGAATTACTTATCCTTTTTTACCATTGTCAGTTATCATGCCATTTTTGGTTCAACAATAGTGGTATAACCTATATCTTGGTAAGTGAGTTTGTGTCCTGATATTAAGAGTAAAACAGAATATGCAATTAGTTTCTTGCCAATGGCAATATTTTACTTGAATTTTATAAAAGAACCAAATTCCAGGTATAGCCAGCTCTAAGTGCTTCTAAGTGTTTAAATATATTTAACTTTAATAATCAAAACTAAATTCTCTGTATATTTAATTGAAATGTATTTAATAATTTCCTCCTGTAAGGTTGAACATTACTATTTAGGAGCAGTTTCTGGAAGAAGCTTTAATGTGTTTCTGTTTTTGTCATAAAACAAAGAGAAGAAAAAATACCAAATTCAGAAACTTTAAAAATAAGGGGAAGAATGGAGAATACCCCTGCCACCTCAAAAAAACTATAATGAAATTATGCAGTTAAAAGTGAAATTCTTATAATAGAAAACTAAATCTTGACCATATGGACCAGATTTTCCACACAATGTTGATAAAAAGCTAATTCATGTGTAAAAGTAAATATATTTTCAGTGTGAGGTTTAAATCAAGTGTAGTAGGGTATTTTCACCAAAATAGAATTCTTTCAGCTTCAAATCACTCACAGTGAATCTGTAGTTCTTTATACTCTGATAGATTCCAAGTTTTTGTATATCATTTAATATCACATTCACATCTTTAACTTTCTTTTCCAACACAGCTATCTATTGAATCAACATTGACAATATTAAACCAAAACAGTGCAATTGCCAAGTAAGTCAAAAACATTCAGGTTTTCATTCAATGAGTTCTGTAATGAACCTGAAAAAGAATATTTTGTGGAATTAATTTGCATTTTAGTATCATAGATACTAATTTAATCTTCTTAAAACTTAAAAAAGTCCATAAATATGTTAAAACATGATATTTTAACATGTTATTCCAAATTATTTGCAGTTTTGAGTCTATCCAGATTGATTTTGGTCATCTTTTTCTCTTTTCTTCCACCTTTGCAACCATTATAATTTCTTTAGTGAGCTAGGACTTCATATAATATATTCATATAATGTATCCAAAATATCAAAGTTTGTGTCTTGAGAGAGAATTCTGGGTTAATTTGTTCTATGCATGATCCATTTATTTGTTTTCTTGACTATTTATGGTATTCGCAGGAGTTTTTTCCCATGCCAAGTTCAATCACATCAGTATTCTTTGTATCCCACTTCTTCAAATGTTTCATTTCATAAGGCATCATAGGGACAAACATGGCCTACACAAGACTGATCTCTGAAGGTGACAGATATGTTTTGGGATCTGAGTATCTTTTCTGAGGCCTTCATTCTTACTTCACCTAGTGCTAGTTTTCAGTACATTTCTTGATTGCTGGTTGCTTTATTGTTGGGGTTAATTAATTTTAAAAAGTGAAGGCTTTTACTTTAGTATCTTTTAGGAGTATTTACAGTCAGTTCTAAGGATAGCTGCAGTACTTGTCATCATTGCTTTCGTTCTCTTTATATTTAATTTTAGTCCCATTTTTTCAGTATACTTCACTTTCATTACAAGAGCTAAAATCATTTAGCTATCAGAATAGCTGTAAAGACCAAATTGTCGCTTTTAAAACCATCCTTCTTCCAATTCTGTACTTAGCATATATGTTGAATAAACAAGGGGTGGATATAGATAGAGCCATCTTCAGTTTGGACCAATCTCTTTTTACATGTCCAGTTTGTAGATTCCTGACCTGTTTATAGGTTTTGCATAAGTGCAGTGAGATGTTCTAGAATTCCTATTTTCCCTTGTTCCTATTTTTGCTTTGTATGTCCAGATATAATAGCAATAGCACTTATATACTGCTTCACAGTGCTTTTACGACCCTCTCTAAGTGGTTTACAGAAGTCAGCATATTGCCCACAACAATCTAGGTCCTCATTTTACCCACCTCAGAAGGATGGAAGGCTGAGTTAATCTTGAGCCTGGTGAGATTCGAATTGCCAAATTGCAGTCAGCTGGCAGTCAGCAGAAGTATCCTGCAGTACTGCACTCTAACCATTGCAGCTCTTAGGTATGATATATGAAGCATGATTAAGCCTTTTTATCAGACACAATAAAAACATTACATAGTAAAGCAAAGAGCATTTCATATAACTATTTCATAAATATTCATTTTTTGTTTTGTTTTTCCACATAGCATAAATGATAAACCAACATCAAAGGCACTTGTTAAAAATTTCCATGCAACATGTGTGTGCATTTCTGTGTGTCTCTACAGTGTGTATGTATCATGTTCATAGTGATATGGATTCAGAAGCTAAAATATATGTATTACATTAAATGCTAGGCCTAAAGATTTGTCAGTTATTATGAGCTCAATTGACATGAAAGTGAATTGTGATCAACTGAAGGTTCCAAAACTCCAGCCATAATTATCTGAACAACTAACAGCCTGACTAGGAAGATAAGTAAAATGTTGGAGTAAAACATCTGGCTGACCTTTAGTTGGACCTTAGTAGTTAATATATTCTATCTTACAATTACCCCTAATTACTAATATTAGAAGAATATCCTTCTGAATCACTTATTTCTTATTGCTCATAGACGATTTATTAATCAGAGTTACTCCCCCTCCCCCAAGTAATCTGAAACTACTATTTCATTTAAGTGTTTCCTAGATTTTTTTTTAAAGAACCCTTTTTAATTCTGAGTCTGAGATTCTTGCTTTAGAAAACATGGTTTTAAACTACCCAATTTATATAAAAAATATCTCTTTTAAGGCCACCTAAAGCCTTGAACATTCTAGAGAATTACTGATATCAACATGAAAATTATATGTAAAAAAACTTGCTTAAACCATTTTACAGCCACTCTATGCCAAGCTACATGGTGTGTGTGTGAGAGAGAGAGGGGGGGAGGGAGGGAGGGAGGGAGAGAGAGAGAGAGAGAGAGAAAGAGAGAGAGATATATAGATAGATAGATGATAGATAGATAGATAGATAGATAGATAGATAGATAGATAGATAGATAGATAGATAGATAGATAGATAGATATCTTTTTGGTCTAAATCTGTCCAAAGCTTATGGTCAGATAATTTCATCATATCAGAATCCACAGATAAACAAAACACGGATTTAGAATATAGATATATAAATTATGATCATTTTGTTTTGCTGTTAAATATGTCCTATTAAAATGTACATTTATTAAATATCTATAGGTTCAAATCCAGAAAAATCTTACTATGTTTCCATGCCAAAGAATCAGTTTTTCTGCACATTAGTGAAATATCTCAAGTAATGGACCACTGTCTCTATGATGAATGAAAGTGGAAGCCTGAATGGTATGGAGCTTTTATCTTCACGTATTATCTAGGCTGTAATGAGAAAAAACAATCTTGTTGCAGAGAAAATAAGAGGCAGGAGTATTAGGTATGTTGCCACCTTCAGTTTTATATAAAAATGGATAAAATTTTGGTGATGATTATGAATTTCCATAGATAGATAGATAGATAGATAGATAGATAGATAGATAGATAGATAGATAGATAGATAGATAGCACCGAAACTTGATTTAAGCCAGCATTTTAGGTATATTCAGGAAATTATTTCTATGTTCTAAGCCCTGTAAATAAGACATTTCATTTTGAACATCTTTATTTCCTTTTAGCAGCCTGTCAACATCCATAGCAAATTGTTTATCAACACACTGAAACCGATTCATTCTTTTCTCATGAGATACAAACTACCATTTTAAATTCCACTCTATTCATAGTCAGGAAGTCAATTTGTGCTATTATTCGTTCACCAAATTTTGTATAGCCGCTCTACAGTGGTCTATAATAGTTTCATTAACAAGAAAAGCTTTTAAAATTACATGATTTAGACACCATCCCTGAAATCTCAGAAAAGTCAGGGGTTAATCTAACTCTGGTGTTCGTCAGAGATGGGAGGGCTTCTTCAATGCTTTTAATAAAAGTATATTTTCTCATTTTCTAATGAAAAACAAAGATTGGAGATTGGAAAGTCATTTTCTTCTCTGATGTGTGCTTTAGAATCCTATTTTTTATCTTGTTCAGCTGTGCAAAAAGGGAACATACCTGGACATTTTCTATACTAGATATACTAAAAAAAATTAAGAATATGCTACATGACATATTTATCCTGAAGACATTTCATAAATCTCTAAATGAAAACCACATTTTTGGTGAATTTTCAGATATTGTTTGCAATGCCAAAATTATATATCTCAAAAGAGTGAAACTTGTACATACAAAGACAATATATTTGAAAATATACATGCATGGTACAAAAATAATGCATGATGGGAAATGTGCACCAAATATGTACAGGTTTTGAGATGATGATGATTTTACATAGTCCAAAACCAGCATATTCTTATAGTTGGAAGTTAAGTATCCAAATGAAAGCAATTTACCTATCCTGAAATAAAAAGTGGTGGATTTGCCCACATTGTTAATGAACTGTATTTTCAAAAAAATAATGTGATTATAATTCCAATATTCCTAACATGGAAACTTTTATTAAAGCTTCAGAAAATATAAATGAAGCAAAATGTAGTAGGTTGCTTGTATGAAAATGGGCAATTGCATATGCCATTGACTAGCAGTAACATTCTAGAGCTGTAGCATGCAGAGCCATTTGCTAGGGCATGCGAGGCGCTGCCTTGTCAGCTGGCCAGCACGCATGTGTGTTCTGGCCAGCTGACTTCGGCCTTCTTTTGAGGCCATTTTTCACCCTCCGGAGGCTTCCTTGAAAGGCTCCGGAGGCTTCCTTTGGAAATGGACTTCTGATTTGTTCATAGGACTGTTTTGTGCCCTCCAGATGGATCCTGAGGTTGTAAATTGGTCCTACGGACAAACCAGAAGTCACAATTCCTGGACTTCTGGGTTCCACATAGATCCATTTTGGGGGGCAGGGGAGGCCGTTTTCCCCTCCCCAGGCTCCTAGAAAGCCTCTGGAGCCTGGGGAGGATGAAAAAACCATGCCAAAAGTGGGGGGGGGGCACTGGTTGCATGCATATGCGCATGGGGAGTCATGCGCATAGCATTATGGGTGTGGCAGGCCCATGCACAACCCCCCTGTGCTCTCCCCACTTTTGGCACGGGAGCCAAAAAAGGTTTACCATCACTGTTCTTGAGGTCACCAAAGATTGATTCATGCCTCTTTTCCTGTTATAACTAAGCATTCAGAAATCAGAAACAAGCTTAATATACCATCTATGCCTCAAATCTACATTCATTTAATGTAGATATGTGTCATTGAATTTGTATTTCTCAACTTCTTATTTTATAACAGATTATTTTACAACAGATCTGGCATTCACATAATATTAGGAGAACATAGTTTTGTTAGGTTAATAGCAAAAAGATCAATTGGCTAAGAGTACTGAAAGTATTAATGCTGAATAGATTGAGTTTGTACTCTACAGTGTTCTAAAAATTCTATGGTTTGTTTGCGATCTCATTTTATTTTATAAAGCCTGATTTACAGCTTATATTATGTATTTATCAGGCTACTGAGACTTTTTAAAAAAGAAACCATCATTTAAAAAACTATGGAGATTTAGATCACAAAAGGCAGATTGCTTAGTGTTGGAATCTTGGTGTTTGCTGAACTTAGTTTTTTCTTTTTGTGAGTGCTTCATTACCAAGGTAAAGGTAAATATTTCCTCTCTCCAATTGGGTCTTACTCTTGGGGGGTGGGAGTGTGCTCATCTCCATTTCTTAGCCAAGGAACTCATTGTTGTCCAAAGATGCTTCCATGATCAGCTTTCCAGCTGACAAGCTCAGCATCTTGAACCACTGAGTCATTGTACCCTCCCAATATTACCAAGTGTCAAAGCAACACGTTAAAGGACTAATGATGTTACCTAGTTTTGTAATGAAACATTTGCAGGAAAAAAGCCAAGCAGCAAAAAGGCATTTCTTTTCTGTCACTGTGCCTGCCATCTGAGCCACCATTCCCTCTGAGAATAGTTTGGCCCCAACACAGCCAGCCTTTCAGAAGACCCAAAAGACAAGGATGTTCTCCAAAGCTTCTATCAGAATAGCATTCCTCCAGAATAATACAGTACGGTCTTTCTCTTCAGATGTCTTCCTGGCATTACCATTGTCTTATTGTGTCACTAATGTGTGAGTTAAACAAACTGATAACTATAAAAAGTTTCTTAATTTCTATTGTCTCTAGTTGCATCTGCTTCCTTCCTTGCACTTCTAAGTTGTATTTTTAAAGGAGGACTCCATCCATTTGTAGCAAGACTAGTGTGTATGCTGCTGTGCCACAATTTCAATATACTTCTTTACCCATTTCAGCTAATTAGCTTTGGATTTTAAGAGTAATGCTTGGACGCAATAGAATCAAATGCTAACAATTGCAGTCTAAGAATAAAATTTAAAAAACCCTACAAACATCCATGGCAGGATCCTGGAGGCACATCCCAGGCTCCTTTGCATCACCTATATGGTTTCTGATGTTATAGCTCTTCATATATGGTTGAGTTGCATGACAGCAGGAAGATGCATGCACTAGTATGAGACAGCATCCTCTTTAGCTTCTGTCCTTGTATTATTCTAAGGGAATTATTTGAGACAGTCATTGTTGCTTTATCCTTCAAGGGATCCCTCATAACCTAATTTGACACTATGTTTGGATTGCTATTGACCTTGTGTCTAATAAATCCCTTTTTCAAAAGACCTTTGGATACTTTATAAGGCTATCTTGCTGTTGCTTAAAATGTTTCTGTTTTCAGTTTTATTGCATCTTATAAGCAGGGCAGTAGGTAGACTGAATGGCTTTATTTTTTAACTGTTGTGTTTATTAAAAATAAAAATAAAAGAAACTGCTTGAAGCATCCTTATAATTGATATTGTAGAGAGTCTTTGCTGAACAGGACCATGATTGATGTTTATGAAAGGATATTGGTCATTGGACGGACCTCAAGAAATCATAGAATCTGCACTTGAATTCCATTAAAGGCTATTATCTAATGAAGTCTTGTTTGAAGCAGAAAGGTCTATTTAAACTAGTTCATTTCTGCATGTGAAGTATCCTTTATTTCTTCGTTGAGTAGTATTATTGTTGCCTTTTCTCTCCTGCAGTTTCAGGATCCTCATGATAGAGAAATGTTTTAAAACCACTTCTATGAGTTTCTTAATTTCTGTAATTATCTTGAGCTTAGATATTTTGTATCTGCATTATATGAAATCTGTATGTAGCTTGAGGCAATTCTCAAAAGGAAAGATTCAAAATTTTGCTTATATTCAGTTTGAGTTCAGCTGTGATTATAGTTTTTCCTTTTAATTCAGGCTAATAAAGGCTTCTTGATAATGTGTCATGCTCTACTTGTTCTGGTTCGTTTTAATGTGGATGTTTTAATAGTATGAAAAAAACGCATATATGATTATGTTGGAAGCAGTGAATAATGAAATGATATCAAGATTATATTATGTTATAAGGTGGAACAATTTAACAATATGTTAAACATGGTTGTTATATTATGACTGGATGCTATCTAACAAGATGATTAAGGTGTATGGGTTTTAGGTGGTACAATTGTATATCAGGCTTCTAATGAAATATTTTTATTCAGTATTCTGACCAGATGAGAACCATGTAGCTTTGAAAAGTGAAGAAGCAAAACAAAATTTCACTGTCCTGACATGATATCTTTACAGGTTTTCCTATTAATCATGAAAAGTTTCAGGCATTTAATTGTATTACATATATTAGTTTATATATTAGTTTTTGGTAGTCATCAGGCAATAAAATTAATAACAATACATATGATTAACAAAATAAGAGAAGCTCTAGTAACTTTAGAAGCTTTAGAATGTTAATTGATATTTTAGAAGTATAAATAGAAAAACTTGAATTGACAATAGGGACAATATGGTGTGGGTTAAATTGTTGAACAGGTTTTTTTTGTATAATAATGGTTTGTTTTCTGCTTTTGTTAGATGGATTAGAATGTAATATATTAATTCCTCTCCTAATTATTTCCCAAAAATATTTCTTCATTCATTTAGATATTTTGCATAAATTGTTATCAGGGTTCTTTATCTTCGCTTATATTTAATTTTGGTTTTGAAACCATAGGGTTGTTTTATTCGGCAGTCACATACCATATTTTTCGGAGTATAAGACACACCTTTTTTCCTCAAAAAAGAAGCTGAAAATCTGGGTGCATTGAATACAGCAGGTTTTTTTGGCCTCCTGAAGCCCCACCTCTTCACCAAAATGGCCGTGCATAGCCTTATGAAGGCTTTCAGAGAGCTCCTGGGGGGCTGGGGAGGGCAGAAATGAGAAAACAATTGGCTGTTTTTTGCCCCCCAGCCCCCAGCAGCACTCTATAAGCCTCCATAAGGCTATGCATGCCTTTTATTTGAAAAAAAACGGGCCCGTTTTTGTGAAAAATGGGCCTGTTTTCGTGAAAAATGGGCCATTTTTCGGAGGTTTGCAGAGTGCAAAAACTTTTTTTTCCTTTTGGAAAGCTCTTTAACTGATGAAAATTACATTGATCAAGTGTTGTGCCAACAGAAACAAAGTCTTAAGGTTTGTCAGCGATTTCCTTCTCCAGCACAAGGATAAATACACCTAGAAACATCTACCTACCTACCTACCTTTTCGCTTTCTCCCTACCTACTGTATATACTCGAGTATAAGCCTAGTTTTTCAGCCCACTTTTTGGGCTGAAAAAAGCCGCCTCGGCTTATACTCGAGTCAGTGAAAAATTTGCCCGAAATGGAGGAGAAAAAGGGGCGGGGCCATGCCGCTGGGTGACACTCGTGAATGGCCCAGTGCCCCTGTGAGTTTCTCCTCCCTCTGTGTCAGTTTGCCGCGCAGCGCGCACCGCACCATCCCCCCTCCTCACGTTCTAATGTAATGCAGGGCTGTCTTACGATTCCCCTTCCTCCCCCTCCTGCCGCTCTGCAACGATATCCCACCTCCTCCTTGTTATGGCAAGCAGCCACATAGCGATGTCCCACCTCCTCTGGTACAGTGATCCAATGATAGGAATCACTGTGCCGTGTGTCATAGGAGGCGGGACATCGCTCCCGCGGCTGCACGGGACATCATCATCACAGCGGGACATCAGCATCATGAGGTGAGTGAAGTATTTCATTGAATACACCGCTAGTTTACTGTTTTTCTTCGAAATAAATATTCAAAAACATTATTGGTATCTATTTTTATTTTTGAAATTTACCGGTAGCTGCTGCATTTCCCACCCTAGGCTTATACTCGAGTCAATAACTTTTCCAGTTTTTTGTGGTAAAATTAGGTGCCTCGGCTTATATTCGGGTCGGCCTATACTCGAGTATATACGGTACCTACTGTATTTCTCTATCCCTCTGTCTACCTACCTACCTACCTACCTACCTACCTACCTACCTACCTACTTACCTACCTACCTACTCTTTCTCTGTATTCCTCTCTCTCTCTTTTTCTATTTCTCTCTCTCTCTCCTCTTACCTACCTACCTAGCTACACACACTCTCTCCCTAACTACCTACTGTATTTCTCTCTCTCTCTCCATCTCACTACCTACCTACCTACTTACTTACTCTCTCTCCCTACCTATCTACTGTATTTTTTCTCTCTCTATCCCTTTATCTACCTACACATCTACCTACTCTCTCTCTCTCCCTACCTATCTACTGTATTTCTCTCTCTCTCTCTTTGTATTTCTCTCTCTCTATCCCTCTATCTACCTACCTCCACACTCTCTTTCCCTACTTACTTACTTACTTACTTAATTACTTACTCTATCTATCTATCTATCTATCTATCTATCTATCTATCTATCTATCTATCTCTATTTCTCTCTCTCTCTATCCTTTTATCTACCTACCTACCTACCTACCTACCTACCTACCTACCTACCTACCTATTTCTCTTTCTTTCTCTCCCTCTCTATCCCTCTATCTACTTACCTGCTTTTTTAAAAATTTGCCTCAAAACCTTGGTGCATCTTATACTCCAAAAAATATGGTAATTCCTTTTATGAACAAGTAGCTGGAACAAAAATTATTACATATAAAAATACTTTGGGTTTTATTGTTAATTAACAATTTTCTTTTTCTAATCTTTTGGACAAGAGTCTGTTAAATTAACAAGTTATTCAGTAAACAGGAATAAGTCCATTTTATATTTTATTAGTTTATCAAAATATAAAATGCAAAAATAAAAAAGGAAAAATGAAAAAGAGAGGAAGAAAAAGGAAAGAGTAAAAAGTGTAAGATAAAGCAGGATAAAACTTAAGAAAAGCACTGACTTCTGACTCCTTTTGGCACAGTAGAATAATAACATATCATTTATCTGATATCTTTTAAAGATTTTGCTCTTATTTAAGGCAAAAGTTAGTGATTTTTTTCACAGTGTTAATGGATACAAGATACCTTCAAATATTTGAGGATGGCCCAGATCACATTAAAAAATTATACTTTGGAATAATCCTAATTTTAAAATTGCAGGTTTTTTAAAGAGACATAAGGTGGTATTAATATTCAAGATAAACCTATTGCTTAGTATTTCTTGAAAATAGTTGATGCATTGCTAAAAAAAATTGGTTTGACTTAACTACCGAATGGCAGTATATTCAGTTAAAACATCTGTTGGACCTGACCTATCAGCAGCTTCTGAAACACTCAAATTACTTTCAGAAACAGTTTTGGAAGAGTCTAAAGCAGGGGGGAAATTCAGCAGGTACTGACAAGTTCTGGAGAACCAGTAGTGGAAATTTTGAGTAGTTCAGAGAACCAACAAATAACACCTCTGGCTGGCTCCAGTAGTGGTTTGGGAATGGAGATTTTGCAGTAACCTTCCCCTGCCACACCCACAAAGCCACGCCCACAGAACCGGTGGTAAAAAAATTTTTTTTCTTTTTTTTTAATTGAAAATTTTGGAAAAAAACCTTTTACAAATATTTACCTGCCCATACTGAAACCATGTTTTGAATTGCATTTTCCTCTTTTAGTGCATTCAAGGGTTTTAATTGTAATACACCTCTTTCTAAGGTGAGAAGCTGTCTGTATGTAATTACATCCTGTTTTTGTACTATATTTATGTTTTCTATTGCATGTCTAGGAATTGCCCACATGGGTATCTTATCATTTAGTTTGTATTGATATTTTTTCCAGACCCGCAGTAGAGCATTCCTTAAAATATGACTTTTAAAGTTCTTATCCACCTTTTTATCATATAACAAGTAAGCATGCCAACCATATACCAAATCATGCCCTTCGATATTAAGTATTCTATCATCTGTTGAGTTAATCCAATCACTGATTACTGATAAAACTACTGCTTCATGAGGTTGAGATATAGACTCCTAGATATTTAACCTTTTTAACTATTTCACATCCTGTCATTCCTTCTAATTCTTCCCTTTGTTTAGTGTTCATATTTTTAACTAGCATCTTTGTTTTCCCTAAATTTATTTTGAATCCGGACACTTGGCCATATTGATTAATCATATTCATTAAAACCTTGCTAGATTCCTGTGGTTGAGTTAATGTTATAATCAAATCATCCGCAAAAGAACGTATTCTATATTCTTGATGCCTAAGTCATCTGATCCCTGAATTTTATTCAACAATAATTCCAGAGTTACAATACACAGTAATGGGGATAGGGGACAACCCTGCCTTGTACCTTTCTCGATTTTAAAAGAATCTGTTAAGCTTCCATTGACTATTATTTGGGCTGTTTGTTCCTCATATATTGCTTTAATTGATTGTAAAAAGTATTCTCCTATTTGCATTTTCTGCATTATTTTCAATAAAAATTGTCAATTCACTCAATCAAAGGTTTTCTCGGCATCTAGAAATATAAGCACAGCAGGGATTTGGTTATTCTTTCCCAAATATTCCAGTATATTAACAATTTGTCTTACGTTACTTCTCATTTGTCTCCCTTGTATAAAAAAATTGAATTTCACCACTGGTCTAAAGGCATATCTGCCCTCCCAGGTTGACTTATGTGAGAACCAGCCAGTAACATCTTGGAGGGCAGGAACTGATGACATTGTGACCTACTTACTTCTGTGACCTCTGCCTAAAGTTGTGTTGTCCATTCGCGCCAACTCATTATTTGTTGTCTGTATGGCTTACTCTGCTTTATTGTCTTCTATACAACACCTGCACTTTACTTGACCTCCTACACAATGGCTGGAATATTCCCTTTTGAAATTGCTGCTTTGTCACTCTGTAATTTGGAACAGGTTATAAAAGTTGTCTGTCATATAGAATAGTATTGATTTGAAATCTACCAATCAGTAAGCAACCTTTGCCAAGACCATCATAACTTTGAACTATTGTTTTAAAAATGGTTGTAAATTGAGGATTACATGTAGTCTCTTATATAGACAGATTTGCTGATCTGTAAAGTGCCACTCTTCTCAGATTTAGCTGACCTCACTCTTAATTCCATAGTGATTTATGTTTCTACCAATTACACTACACAGATAAAATACTCCCTGGAAAGAATTGATGAAAATTATTGCTTTTCATTTTGGCCACGGACATTACGCTGGTTTCTTTTAAAGCATTTTAGCATATGTTAATTCTCTAGTGCCATGTCTGCTATTAAAATCTTGACATTTATTGACAAATATTACCCATATCATAATGAAAACATACCTTCTGTATTGACTGAGGAAATCTGTTTTGATCAAATATCATGTATTCTCTTATTAAATATAATTCAGATCTGACTCAGCTGTTTTTAAGGCCTCAGAAGAAGAAAACTTTAAGAGTATATAAAGGTTGAGTTTCTTTTTTTATTATAGTGGGCTTTACGTGAGTAGGTATGCAATTGATACTTTTTGAAATCCTTGACAGCTAATCCTTGACATACAACCACAATTGAAGGTAATTGGTAAATAAGTCACAACCTTTTGCCATGATTGTTAAGTGAATCACTACAGTTGTTAAGTGAATCATGTGAACGTTAAGCAAATTGGGTTCCCCTCCCCCATTGACTTGCTTGTGAAAAGCTCCCTAGGTATGTTGCAGATGGCAAACCCTGGGAAGCTGCAACCATCATAAATACATGCTGGTTGCATTCAAACTTCGATCATGTGACTATAGGGAATACTGCAATGGTCATAAGTGTGAGAACTGCTCATTATGCCATTGTAAATTTAAACAGTCATTAAACAAACTACCTGTATAAACTTCAGAAAAAATGTTATAATTGGTTCTTTTGTTTTCTTCAAGCAGTCTGACATGACCTGAATTATTGCTCAGTGTTTCTGTAAAACAAAAAAATCTGGAACAGAAAGCTATTTAGATGAGGATTTTAGCAGAAAGGGAAAGAATTACAAGCTTCCCATCCCACACACCACACTTCCAATCTGGATTTGATCTCTTGTACTTACTCTAGTTTTAAAACAATAGATAGCTGCTAGTCAGACCTTTGAAATAACGCTTGATTGGCAATAATCCATAAATAATATGTCACCTGATATACAGTTACAAGTGATTATTCTGAACTAGTTAATTTTAGGTCTTAAGATTTTATGCTTAATTTCAGGGTTTAGCTCTCTTTAACATCAATCAAAGAAACCAATACTTTTCTTGTCCTACAGTACTGGTGGACAGACAATATAGTCATGCTTTAAAAGAGGAAATTAACATACAGTATTAAAGCCATGGCAAACCAAGCATGCTTGGCATTTGTGGGAGGAGAGAGAATTTGCATTTGAAATGCTTTAACTTCTAGTATGCACTCATCAAGGTTATTTTTATTATGGGCGTGTTAGAGACAGGGCAAGCAGAGTTGGTTTTCATTGCTAGTAGAGCAGATTTTGTTTAATGTTGAACACTAAAATGTAGAAACGATAGCTATTAGTAACACAGTACAGCTGGGTTGAATCATTCTTTTTCCTCTCTAATGGCATGCGTAACTGCTCTAGGTTTTCAGGCGTCCTTCACCCGCACTTACTTACTTTAGTGACTGATGCATTTCCATGGAAACCTTTACTAAAAGACTCAGGGAAATGTGATGGTACAGTGTGAAATGGAAGGATACCGACTCTATTACTGAACCTTTAACTTGCATATAATAACTGATTTCTTGATTTACACTGATGTCTTGATCTCGAAAAGTTCTTCTCACAACCCTTCAATATAATGGATTTAAAGATTTGAATGGCTGTTTCTCTTTTTCTTTTTTTCTTTTTGCTTCTTATTGAAAGAAATTTCACAATAGTAATGAGAAACAGCTCAATTTGAAAACTGGGGACTATGTTTTTTGTGTTTGTGATGGTGGAAATATACAACAAATGCATCTGAGATGGTTACATCCAAGTTAGAAATTATGACTGAAAATCCAAGATTCAAGAAGAAAGTTCATTTTGGAGGTATTGTGTAACTTTGAAAACTTCTGACTGTGTGTATACCTGCGTGTGTGTAATGTTGTCAGTATGAATAACAGTGGCTAATGGTGAGAGTTGCTTTGAAAACAAATTGTAAGACTACTTTTGTGTCCTATCCTCTTCTGCTTGTGTTTAAATTATTAAATGATAATTCTCTTCCAAGATACATCTCTATTGGGAAAACTCACTCATTAGAGTTCTCAAAATACTGATGTATGTGATTGGTTTAATCACTTCCAGCATAAAATACTATTGTAGAAAATAGGAAGTGGGTGAATTTCTTTGTTGTCAGGATATATTTACTTGCTTAAAATGGAGGACTTCTTCATGTTTATGCTCAGTTTTGCAGGAGATTGCTAATCATTTCAATATAATCAGAGAATATATGTGTTTGAAGATCTATTCTAACTCCCCTGCTCAGTGCAAGAACCCATTAGCCCATTAGGAACAGGTGGCTATCTAGTCCCAGTTTGAAAACTCCAACAAAAGGGAGTCTACCAGTGTAACAGACAGATCGTTCCGATGCTTATGGTCGTTCTTAAAAATTAGGAAAGTCTTTCTAAAACTCAGCCTGAATTTGCCTTCTTATATTTTCATGCACTTGATTCTTATCCTCTTCTCAGTTTCAGTACATTGCTTATAAATACCTTTGATATTATAATTTTGAATGAGGATGTAGTCCATACCCATTAATGAATGAATATAATTATTCATTTTTCTTTTGTTTTATTTCTGTTAGATTTATCAGGTAAACTTGCTGGTTATTATTTCTAAATGCTTTTCAGTTGTTCTTAATTTTCCCATGAATTGTGTCTTTCTCTATTTTATTAGTAGTAGTATTTTATTAACAGTATTTTTTTTAGACAGCAGAGATTTTTGGAAATAGATACTGAGGCAGAAGTTTAAATCTTTTGCAAGGTATCCAAAATATACTTTAAAGTATTGGAAAAATAATGTTTCAGCTTTATAAACACTCACCTAGGGATAAACTCAATAATACTTCTATTAATTTATAAATATGCTGAACCCCTTTCTAAAGAGGTATAGGTCAGATTATCTATAGATTAGCATTAAGTTTAAATTCAGTGAATGATTGATGTTGAGGAGGTAACCATAGCTATGCAGCCCTTTTAAAACTTTTAAAACTAGGATATCTATTTAGTTGGATTCTAATTAAAATTGTGTACTTATGTACTCTGGGTTGTACTAGTTAAAAGATCTATTTGAAATATTCATTAAATATTTAATTATTGAAAGTTTATTATTATTCTATTTTTCCTTCTTGCTTTGACTCACTAACTAACCATTTTATTTTAAATTTTGCAGTAGGTACTATTGAAGTTTATAAAGTTCAGGTAGTCTTTTCATCTCTTCCTCCAAGCACTAGCTTCCTATATTGCCCCAGAAACTGAAGATTGGAAGTGTTTGATTGTCACTTTGCATTACTCTTTGTTCTTGCACTAAGCAATTTGTAGATTTGGAATCTTTATTTGGTTTGAGAATAGTTGAGAAGAGGCAACAGCTACCTGTGCAATAGTTATTGGTACATGCGCAATAAATCAATTTAGGACATTAGAAGTGATAAGAAGCCAACCAGAAATTCATTTTAGGAGATTAATTAAGTACAATCAGTGAAGTGTAATAATTAATTTCATTATAGTTTGAAAGTACTCTAAATTAATATTTGACTTCAATTTAGTGGGGATTATGAACTTGAAGTCCAGGATTCCGATGGTGTAAAAGTTTGAGAGCTATGTTAGAATTTCAGTATTTCAGTTCCTGAATTAGATGGTTGTAATTGTTACAAACTTTAACAGTGAGAAATGTGAGTATAATAATAGCTTTGAATAAAGAAGTCTAATCCATAGTCTGTTTTCCTTTGATATTTTAATTATTGCCCTTGCTCACACTATGCCATTTTGCAATGCTTAAAAAGCTTAAAGTAAATGCTGGCATCTCACTTGAAATTAATTAATTAATAAATAATAAATTAATAGCATAATAAATACATTAATTAAAACATTCAGTTTGAAACATAATTATGTTGAAGATAGTATGTAAGCATCAGTTGGTTACTTATCTAAGTGACCGTGATATGAATATGTAAAACATGTATATTTTGAATTTATAAGCTTCATTCATTTTAATATCCAACAGAGGGCATTATTCTTTTGAATATCAACACCAGTGTCATATTCGCATATCATTGGGTATATTGAATATAAAATTAAAGGATAGATGATAGTAAAATAGTAGTTATTTACAATATTAACATGGACTTTATTTTTTTTTGCTTCAGAGTTTTAATATAGAGATTACAGGAAAATACAATTAATGTTGAGGTTATCAGTTACTTTAAGTAACTACTTTTACAGAAGGGCAAATTTTCTACAAATCAGCAAAACTTTTCTCTATAAATATCCCAAATCACATGTCTATATCAAACTGCATACTGATATTTATCAAGTTGAATTTCAGGTTAAAAATACAAAGAGCAATAGGTGCTTTTTAAAGAAAGTCACTTCTCGTTCCTCTTGCCATAATATTTACAAGAGAGAGTATATAACGTGGTTCTTAAAAAGGTAGTTTAGAATGTTCTGGACAATGAGTGCAGGACCTCTCAAAAACAAAAAAACAAAAACACATTGGTTTTCAGGCAAATGTAGCGATCTGGAAAAAGACACATGTTTTAAACTCTACAATTGTACTCTTGTGTTTTTGGAAGCGTTGCTTCTAAACATGTTTTGAAGCATACATAGCTCTTGAATGTACCAATATTAAAAATTCTGACTTATAGTGAGCAATATGATCTTTCCTTCTTTCTCTTCATCTCATGCGTCTGCCATATGTGCCCCAAATGACAAGTGACTACATGTGGTAGAGAGAATTGGTTCTACCAATCACAGCTTGCAAATTTATGCATGTTTGGTTCCAGCATGCCTTCCTTTGTTTGGTGATACATATATATAGAGAGAATAGATGGATTTGTTCATATATGAACCATGTATATTTTGAAATAACAAGTCAGCATTTCATAGCATAAACCATGTTACAGGTTTTGACATAGTAAATCAATATATGAATATCACATTTGATCTATACCTGATTTCAACATAAAAATTATATGTAAAAAAACATGATGAAACCTTTTTACAGTCACTCTATATCAAGCTATTCTATCTGTCTGTCTGTCTGTCTGTCTGTATAGTATATATACACACATACATATAATATGAATGATTTCGTGTGTGGGTGTATGTGTGTACACACACACACACACACACACAAATATGGAACAAAAATGCATGCCTGGAAAACATTGACAAATGTTTTACATAGAAAGAACAATTAAAATTAACTAACAATTCCCATATCTCCATTACAGATTGGTATTCTAGACCTTTTCCATCTGTTGTGGGTTGTTAATTAATTATTTTAATTAGTTTTTCTATGTTCTTAACAAATGTTACTCTCACAATTGGATGTTTGTGTGCATATTTGTGCACACACATATATATATTCATATAGTTCTATCTGTATATAATTTGTTTATAATATAATTACTCCCTGAATTTGTCCTGTTCACACACACCCCCAATATTTACCACACCCATGGACCTAAAAATAATAATAAAGATCATGATATAAGACCAACAACTATTGATTTTGTAGTTATACTTTTGTAATTTATAGGTTCAGTATTTGCAAACCACTAAATTTTGCCTATAAGTCTGGCAACAAAGCTAATCAAACATAGCCCACAACAGTTTCCTTGGTGACGAGTATATAGCTGCTAAAATAAACTACAGCTTAAAGAGTAGAAACAAAAAAGCAAACAACCCGAAGTGTTCCTGTTTTTTTAAATGTTTCAATAAAATTATACAGATTTGACTATTTTTGATGCTGATTTTCTACAAATACCATTGTCCTGGAATTGTTAATTGACTGGCCTCAATGTGTGATTAACAAGAAATGAGCTTTTTTTAAAAATGTTGTGAACCCTTCACAGACACTCAGTTGTGATCCTCTGCATGAAGCATTATGTTCTGAATCTTACCGTTGTTTAAAAAAGGTCCAAATTGCTGCTAAGAAAGGGGGAAGGTATACTGAAGAAAAGTGAATCTCAGTCTTGGTTGTAGATTGTTTTAATAAGAACATTCCAGCTTTCCAAATGGGTTGAACTCCAACTTCTATAATCACTACCTGACATGATAAAAGGCCTGTCATTAGGTTGCAGTATTAAATAGTGTTCTTTTTACAGCCTGTTAAGAGAGAAGCTATTATTATTTATCTGATTTACATCCTGGTGGACAGGATTACATTCACTTAATAAAATGTGTGATATTTCTGTATTTGTATTTGTTTTTTAAAGATGTGCTTAGTTTTTCTGTCTCTTTTAAGGCCTCAGGCCAAAAACTGGTAACTATTCATGGATTAGTATATGGGATATACCGTAAGTAAATTTATGCACCTTTTATCATTGCGTCCTCTTTTTACTAGGGAGAGACTATATATTTTTCTCTCCATTCAATAAAAAAACCTCCCACTCTATAATGATCCTAACAAATATATATTATTACCTTGCCCTTTGGATTATCTTGCTTCTCCCAGTAATTTATATTTCCTGAAAACGCACTTAGATGTTTAAATTATTGCATTACAATTTTGCTTTGCAAACTTTTGGATAGCTGACATGGTATAAAGCTTGTCACTTTCATATTTTTTGTTTCCTCCCACCCACTTTCAGTACAATAATAGAACTCTGAGAACATACCTATAGAAACCAATTTGTCCCTACAGCTGACTTTTCTAAAGAATCTATAATTTTGGAGTTTACAGGCACTGTCAGAGTGAATATGCTGGTTTTTTTTTTAATATTCACCTGAAAAATTAGACAATGTTTTCCTTGCATTATAACAACTCATGGCAAACTCCACTACAATCAATTCAGAATTACCTTGGCAAATACTTTCTTCAAGAACTCGTCCCCTTCCCTCCCCCCATTCCAAAGCCTGCATTAGGCATTTTCTCTCTTACTCACAATGATGGAACCTACATATCAGAGGTGGTATTCAGAAAGTTCTGATCAGTTCTGGAGAACCGGTAGCAGAAATTTTGAATAGTTCAGAGAACTAGTAAATACCACCTCTGACAGCCCCTGCCCCCATCTATTCTCTGCCTCCTGAGTCGTAGCTGATCAGGAGGGAATGGGGATTTTGCAGTAATCTTCCCCTGGAGGAGGGAGGAAATGGAGATTTTACAGTATCCTTCCCCTAAAACGCCCAGCGAGCCACACCAACAGAACTGGTAGTAAAAAAAAATTGAATCCCACCACTGCTACACATGGTGGCATCTTTATAGAATGTCTTATTTCAACTGATTCTAAATATCTACATTTTTTAAAATACATTTATTAAATTTTATAATTAAAAAAACTAGTAATCAAGAAAGAGAAGAGAAAAATAGAGAGCAGAATAGAAATACAAAAAAAGGAATGACTTATAAATGAAACTTACCTTAAACTCTTTACAGTAACATCCTAACTTCCGTTTTAAATAGTTTCTTAATATTATCAATCATCAAATTTACATATATATAAAATTTCATTTTTTTTCTGTTTCACAGAAAAAGTCCGAAAGGGTTTCCAGTTAGCATTAAAATTAATCAATGTCTTTAATCAAGGTTGTCAATTTCGTTCTCAGCCAACTCCATCAACTTTAACCATCATTGTTCCATTGTGGGTATTATTGCATATTTCCACAATATAAAAATCTTGCTGTCGTTATGTATAAGAATAGAGTTCCATGCAGTTTTTCAAATTGTTTTTTTCATCAGCCCCAACAAAAATGTCTCTAGTCTCAATTGTATATTGATCTTTAAAAGGCCCTAAATTAATATATGTATTTGAGTCCAGACTTTTTTACAAGTCTTTAATGCCTGGACTTTATGTACTTTAATTCCCACAAAATATCTTTACAACCTTATTCCTTATTCAGTTTCTCTCATTTGTGTGATATTACATTTCAGCTAATGATTATTGTGATGATGATGCATCTCTATTATATGCTTGTGATTTATAAATGCGCATCAACTGCTTTAATGAATCATAAAATGTATCCTTCCTTGAACATGTAGAGACAAGAAGCATTACGTCTTTAATTTAGTGTCTTAAATTTATGACACTATGGGTCATAAAGAGTGTCCAGAATTTGGGTTAAAATATATATTTGGAAGCAGGCAAAAATTATTTTAAAAAGTTGGAGGTTTTCCTTGGATCTTCTGTGGTTTTCTTCATTGAGCACATTTTTGCAAATAAGCCTACAAGCAGCCTGTTCAACCCAAACACTGACAGAGTTGATAGCATATATTGAAATGTTATTGCTAGATAAATCGCCAATATATAGATTATAGCTAAAGCTTTAAGAGTGTTGTATCTGTTATGGGCCAAACCTACAATTCAAGCTTTTAAAAAATTACCGAGATAGTTTGAGAAGTTAGCAAAGTTATATGGTTCTTTCTAAAGTAAGATTAAAATTAAGCATTTGGTAATACTTAATTTTAACATATTTTCAGAAATTATATTAAATACTGCTCTGGAAATCTTTATGGTTGCTCCAATCCTGGAGATTTTAAAAAAGAGATTGGACAACCATTTGTTTGAAATGGTATAGGATTTTCCTGATTGAGCAGGGGGTTGGACTAGAACCATGATGGCAAACCTATGGCACGCATGCCAGAGGTGGCACACAGCGCCCTCTCTGTGAGCACGTGAGCTGTTGCCCCACTCAGCTCCACTGTGAATGCGTGTGCACCTCCCACCAGCCAGCTGCTCTTTGATTCTCTTCTGCGCATGCGCGGGGTGGGGTACATGTGGGTGGGGTGCATGCAGGGGTATATATGAGCATGCAGGGGGTGTGAGGCATATGTGGGAGGGTGCATGGGCATGTGGGATCGCATGTATGCGTGGGGGCCGCATGGTGGGTCTGGGCACATGCACGGAAGTGGTGCGCATATTGCATTTTGGGGTTTTGGGCAAACATGCATGCTTTGGGCACTCAGTTTGGAAAAGGTTAGCCATCACTGACTGGAAGACTTCCAATTTCTCTCCCAACTCTGTTATTCTACTAAAACAATATGATATATGAATGTACAATAAATTTGTGGTAAAGTGAGTGAGCTACATTGTGTATTGGCACTTACATGCATGCATGCGTGGGGGCCGCATGGTGGGTCTGGGCACATGCACATACATGAACAATATAGAGTTTGAAAAAGAGAACAATGACTATTTGTACTCTTTGTGGGATAAATATGTAGTTTTCATGGGGCAATTAGCCCATAGCCCAGAGGTTCTGCATGCCTGATCTACTTCTTAAATTCATATTGTATATTTTGTACATATGTGCTGTAAATAAGAAATTATGTCCTAAATATCAGTAAATATTGAAACTAAGTTCTGATTATTTATAGTAATTATTGACACATTTCAGTTTAATTTAAAAGAGCATTTGATTATCTTTCTGGACATAGAATATGTTTAATAAGAATAATTTATCTTCATTTTGAACAGAAACTCGAGCAGATAGAACAAAGAAATTGTTTAGACATTATACTGTTGGATCATATGACAGCTTTGATGCTTCAAGGTAAGATGCTTTTATTTTATTTCATAATGTAAATTGTATATTTTTTCAATACTTAAAAAGTAAACTTCATATGTAGACTTTATCTTCAAAACTCTTAAAGCAGTAAGCGTTTTTCACTCCCTATTTATAAACTCATTTATTGGTTACATGACATCTTTTGCTAGGATAGAGAACCACCAAATGTCTTCCCAGAGTGAACAAAGGATGATGCCATCATAGCCTGTGTTTCAATAAATGTTAATAATCCATTGTTTCTCTTACTTCAGCAGGCAGGCTAATTTATCTACAGATGCAATGTTCTTGGAGTTCTCTTATGAATGAAAATTTAATAATTGCCTATAGATAGTCCTTATGATTGTTTTCTTTTAAAAGTTTTTTATTAACACACAATAAAACATTGGACACAGTATAACCATCCTGGCAGTGTCTTTGCCATACATACTAAAATATAAAGTTAAGTATAATAACCACCTTGCTTACTTACATTTAGTCTATTCAGTATTAAATAAATATCGAGACATCTTATTTCCATTCATATTACTTCGATCTTGTCTTATACATGTTCACTCTGTTATAGTTACATACATAATTCTAATTTTCCATTCTATAGATCCTAGTCATTTCTTATTTTTGATCCCTCTTTTCGTCCTTATGATTGTTGAAGTGTAGAACATACATTATTTATCTAATCAAAGAACACCTTCAAAAATTATCCCCTTTTTATTCTTTCCATCAATTCTGAAGTTACATTCTAACATCTGCCACCTAATATCTCATCATTTTAATGCAGTTTTGGAAAACTTCTTTTGGGGCATTCTATTAATTTTTGTTTTAAATGGTGGCTTTCTTGTACTTCCTATACTTATCTTTGAGTTGGGTTTTGTGGAAGACAATTTCTCCATGGAGCGGGGGTGGGATATGGGGGTGGTTTCATGTGCAACCTATATCCTGTGCATGTGCAGATAAGCTTCGTTTGCTCGCCTGCCGTTTGCGCAGCCCGGATTCTAACAGGACACAGAGTGGTAATGGTCCGTGTCCTGGGGGTTGCCCCCCCGTTATATGACATATTCAAGAATCGAATTTGAACTGATTTTGAAGAAATAGTATGAAGACAGAGGTGTACAATTTTAGGGCGCTTGTGGATTTGCAGTTGGTTGCAGCCTGAAATACTTCTACCCATTTTCTAGCTTGCGTATTTATAGATAGATTTCAGTGAATTGCACAAGCTAATGGAGGTGTTTTAATAACCTGCCATTAGTCTAAAGTTATAATTGCATGTGCAGTTCAGTTTCAATGTGTAACTTCTATGGCATAATTTGTTTGAAGCAGGTGGATTATATATATAGTCTTATTCTATTTCTTCAGTAATATTAGCATGTAAATGCCATATGTATACTTGGAAAACAGAATACATTTTGCATATTTTATATAAATATAAAAAAACGTAGCAAACTGTTTACTCTGAGCCTATTTTAGAGCAGTTTGAAACTAGAATGGTGTTCAATAAAATGGCAGGGTATTTCTTTGTTAAGTACAGCATGATATGCACAGGAGAAAATAATAGCGAGTATAGATAATATGGTCGGCAGCATTTTAATTAGAATAAGGTCAATAGTTGCTGTTGTGCTACAGTTGCCAGTTTCTGTTCAATCATGCTGTCTCAGCTGTTGAGATATATAGTTTAGCTACTTCTTGAAAGCTAAAGTTTCTCTGCCTCTATAGAACGTTGGACTGAGTTCCTTGCTTTTCCATCCCTTTCCCAAGGAATTGAAAGAAAACTTTGGACCTGGTTTTAGAGGTGCATAAGATGGACAATGATGGAGCAGATCACTCTGTTTGCTGATATTAGATGTTGTTATGCACTGTGTTTCCCTGAAAATATGACCCTGTCTTATAATTCTTTTTGCCACCAAAAGAGGCACCAGGTCTTATTTTCAGGGGGGATGTTGCCTACTGACTCATCTCATTTGCGTGTGTTGCCCCTGGCTTCCTCTTCACTGTCAGAGGCCTTCAGGGACTTCTTCTGCGGCTAGCAAGAATGGCAAGGTTCCCCCCACTCTCACCCTTGCTTAATTTTTACCTGTGCACCCTGGGGTGGATGGCGTCTTAATTAGGTCTTATTTTGGCAGAAGGGCTTATATTGGGTGTATGTTGTGGAAACCCAGTATTTGTCTATATGCACATAGATTTGAATATATCTTATCCTTAAAGGAACAGATTAGAAACAGCAAAAAATACTCAGAAGGGAATGGAAGAAATTGACCAGTATAGATAATGGTGAGTTGGATGGTCTAGTACTGTTAGTTCTCACTTACTGGCTATCTCATTTAGTAACAGTTCAAAGTTATGACAGTGTGGGGAAAAAACCATTTTACAACCAATACATGCATTTATAACCATGGCAGCATTTCGCATTAATGTGAGCACTTCATTTGAGCACTTCATAGCTGACAGACATTTTTGATGAGCTGACACATCCCACAATCATTAACTTCAAACTTTCCAACTGGCTTGTGACAAGCAGAGTTAATGGAGAATGAACAAATCATGGTTCATATGATGCCTCACCATGATGATACGCTTAAGAACTGAATGAGAAATGACAGCGTAAGTCTGTCATGGTCACTTGGTTTTTCACTTAGTGAGCATGATGCTCAGTGATGAAGTTACTGGTCCCAATTTTGGTTCTTTAAGTAAGGAATTCTTAAAACAGTCAGGAATATCAGAAGTCAAGAAAAAACTAAAAGGAAAACAGAACATCTGTAGAGGTTAAAAATGAGAGCCAATTGGATAGAAACTGGGAGATTGTGAGCTAGTCCTGCTTTGGGCATGATGCCAGCTGGGTGACCTTGGGTCAGTCATTCTTGAGGTTGGGAAGCAGGCAATGGCAAATCAGTTGTAAAAAACTTTGCCAGGAAAACTGCAAGAACTTGTCCAGGCAGTCCCTGAGAATCAGACACAATTAAGTAGAAGAGGGGGAAAAAAGAACTTAAAATGTGTCTACATTAAAAACTTTGTTTACAAATTAAAGGGAACATATTTAATAAAGAAAGAGGGAACAGCTATGTTTTTAATAAATGATAAATTTAATAAATAAATAAAATGCAATGGAGTTGTTGAGCTGATGATATATATAAAAAGTGCACTCAAAGATGCTTACATCTCTTGATTCTGTTTCTGTTTTAACTATCTCTGGAGTATTTAAATAATAATAGCTCATAATTCACTTTATATAATTGTACAGAGTAAGCAAAATATGATTGACTACAGTTCCTTGGACACCAATGATTATATAAAACAGAATACAAATTGAAGATACACTTAACACATGCCAAAATGATACTCACTTGGCTTCCTGCTACACACAATAGAGGTTACAGGTTAAATAACTAGTACTTTTAGTGTTCCAGACACATTTCTTTCAATCTCATATTCAAATAACGTATTTCCAATGTTTTTTTTCTTTTCTTTCATATGACTACATATTATTAACATGGTTGCAACCTACCTTCCAAAAACTTTGCAGTGAAAATTTGAAAATTGAATAAAACTACTTAAAAATATTGAAGTAGTATATAAAGGGGAAGAAATGAAGAGTCAAAATAATTCTACCACACACTAAGGGTTCAATTTTTATAAAACAATTAGAAAACTAGGATAATTTGCAGTATATTTACTGATTTTAAATATCCCATCCTTTCACAAGGAATTGAGAGAAAAAGGGTAAGACAAATATTGGTACATAAGGACCACAATGTAGGATCAGCCAAACGACATTCTAGTCCAGCATCTGATTCTTATACTTTCTATCGAAATCTCTATGGGAAGCCCACAAATAAAAAAAGAAAACACTGATACTCTGTGATTGAATGTGATCCCGTGATATTAATTTTCCCTTCCCATACATGTCATTTTCAATGCTAAAAATTTATATAGATATAATAACTTTGATTATAACCAATTTATAGCTCCATCATTCAGGAATATGTGTACCATGTGGGTTGCTCCTGGTTTGGCCGAACCAGTAGTGGTGGTGGTGGGAGGCTCCGCCCACCCACTCGGATGCTTCTGCACATGCACAGAAGTGTTGCGCACACGCGAGCATGAGTGAACTGGTAGTAAACTGGTTAGCAACCCATCACTGATATGTATTCTTTTTAAAGTTATCTAAACAACTACTACTATTTCTGGCAACAAATTCCATAACTTAAAGTATGTAGCTTATAGCAAGCACATCATCACTGACATGGGACTTATCTGTAAGATGTCAGCATTAGCTTCCAATTTGTTGACTTTGTAATGTGTGAACCATCCCAAGATAATTATCTCTCTGATTTTAAGCTAACAAATTTTCTGAAAACTGAAATAAGTTATTTGGATAATCATTTATTAAGACTTCCCAATGCATTGCCTCTACTTCTTTTAATTTGGTAGTTGAACAAAAATAATAAAATGAATGGAGAAAACGTTTGCATTATATAAAAAGCTAGATTATCGGTTTTATCACTTTCAAATAATTTCTAGGAGCCAAGTCTGATTTGCCATTGCCTAAAACCATTAGCTGTGTTTAAGGTGAAGCTGAACCTACAATTCTCCCTCAGTTTTGAAATCCTCACTAAATTGTCACATTCATTCTTTCCAGGTGTCTAAACTGCACTGTAAAGGTTTTGTAATAATAGAAACATCATACTGAGCAAATGAATAGAATCTGGATGGTTTTTCATACAGTAATCACCACACCTGTGGCAGTTACTAGAACAGATGTATTCATTACAATCTGTGGGATTAAATATGACTCTCCTTTTCCCCCTTGGGAGCTGCCTGATACATTTGCTTAGTTATTGGGTCACATAAATTGTCACTGGTTTCTAGTAGCAAAGTTTTTTCCCCCAAAGTTTTATATATGAAATATATTGTATTTTATTTTGGGATAATTTTTAGCAGCAGAAATGAAATGTCATGTGGTCCCAAAGTAAATAGATGATTAAAATTAATACATATCGAGGTATACAATTATTTTATTTTATTTGCATTATTGGCAGAGCATGGGAGAAGGATGCAATCAGTACTAAAATACTACAGGTATTCCTCACTTATAGATTGCATTCGAAGTTACAAAGGTACTGAAAAAGGAGATTTATGATCGATCCTCAAACTTTCAGCAACTGCAGCATCCCCACAGTCATGTGATCATAATTTGGGTGCAATGGCACACATTTATGGAAATTGTAGCATCCTGCAATCATGAGATTGCCATATTCAAAACCAGCTTCTGACAAGCATAATCAGTGGGAAAGATGGCCGGAAATTGCACTTGTGTGGCATTAGGTCATTAAGTGACCTCAACTGAATTTACATAATAAGTCAGATACGATTATAAGTTTCATTTTATAACTCCAGCACTGGATTGCTGCTTCTGATTGCGGTTGGTAAATGAGGAATACCTCTTTTTGTATATAAAACTATAGAAATACATGGGCATTTAATCCTATAGCCAGAGGGAGTAGGATGCATTAAGGCAAATGTTTAAAATAGTATTAAGACTATTAACACGTGCCAAAATGAAATTAGGGTAATAAAAGATAAAACATAGCAAAACTGAAATATCTCTAACATCAGATGTCTTCAAACCTTCAGATATTTAGTCTGTCTGTCTGTCTGTCTGTCTGTCTCTCTCTCTCTCTCTCTCTCTGTCTCACACACACACACACACACACACACACACACAATGCAACTTCCTGTGCATTGGAGGAATCCACTACTACAACATGATTCATCTAGCCAGGTTTCCAATTTCTCATGGTACAAAAGACATTCTCTCCCTCCCTTTTTTAGATGATCTCCCAATCCTTATGTTATATGTTATATGATTCCTCAATCCAATTCTGTTCTTACTGTGATCTAATAAGACAGCATTGAAAAAGAAACTTTTCTTTTATAAGCCAGTAACAGAGCATTGAGGTGCAGTAAGAAAATTAAATATATGGGTAGGAAATCTTGAATAATGTTTTGACCAATAAATAAAGGAAAAAAGGAAGGGGGGAGAGTTAAGATGCTTTTTTGTATTCTCTATTTAAATTAAGAAATTAAAATCAACAACTAGATATCAGTGATTCATTTTCTTGAATTAATTTATTTTTAAAAATTATTTCTAATTATTTCTATCCCCCCGAATTTATCCCCCCGAAAACCCCGCCCGGGTTATAGCTGGACTTCAGCCATCTTGAACACTAAGAACTATCTAGCCTTGGCAGGCTTCGCACCTTAATTTTAACTTTTAGCGCAACTTTTCTTCTATTCTTTTTCTTCTCTTGTCTTCTTTCCTCCTTTGTTTGGGATATGTCTGGAAGATGTGTATGATTGTGTGAATGCGCCCACTTTTATTGCCCTATTTTTGCTGTATTCTGTGTTTTAACTATCACGTGGGGATTGATTGAGTGAACGAATGAGTGTGTCTGATTCGGAGGGCCTGGCATGGAATGCGGGAGCTATAGGTGTGGTTGGGGGGACCACGGACACGGGAGTGGGTCAGAGCATTACGGTCGTAACGGGGAGGGGCAGATATGGCGGGGACTTTAGGGCTGGCCATTACCGGGGGAAGGAGGGATCGCTACGTAATAGAGATCCCTCCTTCCGGCCCTATGAGTTCCACTCCGAGACCAGATGGCGCGAGTAATAAGGACCCTGGTCTCCGGCTGTTGTCGCTAAATGCCAGGTCTGTAGTCCACAAAGCTCCCCTCGTCCGGGACTTAATTTTAGACGAGGGGGCAGACCTGGCGTGTATTACTGAAACCTGGCTGGGCCCGGAGGGAGGAGTCCCCCTCGTAGAGATGTGCCCAGAAGGATTTCAGGTGCTTCATCAGCCGAGACCTCAGGGAAGGGGTGGGGGTGTGGCTATCGTTATTCGGGAGCCTTTAGTTCCTCGTAGGATCCCTGCTCCGGAGCTTGTCGGGTGTGAGTCCCTGCTGGTGAAGTTGGACCTCAAGGGTCAAGTGGGCCTGCTGTTAACGTACCTGCCTCCCAACTGCGTTGCAGCTGCCCTCCCCTCGCTCCTCGAGTCGGTAGCCGAGCTAGCAGTTGAGCTCCCCAGGCTTATGGTCCTGGGGGACTTCAATTTGCCTACGCTCGGTGAACACTCTGATGGGGCGCGGGAGTTCATGGCTTCCATGACAGCCATGGGCTTGACCCAGGTAATTCGGGGCCCAACCCACTCAGCGGGTCACACGCTCGACCTTGTATTCCTCTCGGAGCAGTGGACTTGTGATCTTGGTCTGAGGGGTAATGAGATCATACCCCTGTCGTGGTCAGACCACTGCCTACTGAGGCTTGACTTCCGGAGACCAAACCCCCACTGTAGGGAGGAGGAACCGACCAAGTGGTTCCGCCCCAGGTGACTTATGGACCCCTTGAGGTTCCAGACAGAGCTTGGGGTTATTCCTGATACTCTCGCCCACAATCCTGTAGAGACTCTGGTTGCTGCCTGGCACTCGGCAGCATCGGAGTCCCTCGACCGGATTGCGCCACTACGGCCACTCCGAGGTGGTGGATCCCAGAGGCCTCCTTGGTTTACCGAGGAGCTCCAGGAGAGGAAACGCCGAAGGAGACGCCTAGAGCACCTGTGGAGGTCCGATAGATCCGAATCGAACCGAGCACTTTTAACAACCTGCACCAAGGAATACATCAGGGCACTTAGGGCAACAAAAAGGGCATATATTGCCTCCTTGGTTGCGTCCGCCGAGTCCCGTCCAGCCGCCCTGTTTAGGATAACCCGTTCCCTCTTAAATAAGAGGGATACGGGGGACCCCTTGCAGGGTAGGGCTGAAGACTATGCCCAGTTCTTGGCGGACAAAGTTGCTCGGTTTCGGTCGGATCTGGACTCCACCTTTGCAGATCCAGCTGAGGCACGAGTGGACGACCTGGTAGACCATCGCTGGGTTGAGTTTCAGGATGTTACCCCCGGGGACGTGGACAAGGCCATGAGGGCTGTGAGTGCCTCCACCTGTGTACTGGACCCGTGTCCCTCCTGGCTGGTTGCTAACAGCAGGGAGGTGACACGGGGCTGGATCCAAGCGGTTATTACCGCCTCGCTTCGGGAGGGGCACTTCCCCGCCGCACTTAAAACGGCGGTGGTGAGACCCCTCCTGAAGAAACCATCTTTGGATCCAGCCGTACTTAACAACTACCGTCCAGTCTCCAACCTTCCCTTTATTGGGAAGGTTGTTGAGAAGGTGGTAGCCTACCAGCTTCAGCGGTCCTTGGAGGAAGCCGATTACCTGGACCCCTTCCAGTCCGGCTTCAGACCTGGTTACAGCACAGAAACCGCTTTGGTCGCATTGACCGATGATCTCTGGAGAGCCAGGGATGGAGGCCACGCCTCCATCTTGGTTCTTCTTGACCTCTCGGCGGCTTTCGATACCATCGACCATGGAATCCTTCTGCGACGACTGCGGGTGGTGGGGGTGGGAGGCACTGTCTTGCAGTGGTTCTCCTCCTACCTCTCGGACAGGTCGCAGTCGGTGTTGGTTGGGGGGCAGAGATCGTCCCCTAGGCCCCTAACATATGGGGTGCCGCAGGGTTCGGTCTTATCCCCCTACTATTTAACATCTACATCTTGCCAACTCAATGAAGCGGTGGACGTGATGAACCGGGGTCTTGAGGCCGTTAAGAACTGGATGAGAGCTAACAAACTGGTACTCAACCCGGACAAGACCGAGTGGCTGTTGTGTTTCCCTCCCAATAATTTGGTTAGCGTTCCACCACTCAGGCTGGGGGGGCCAAATTTTACACCCCTCAGACAGGGTTCGCAACTTGGGAGTCCTCCTGGACCCACAGCTGACCTTTGATCACCACCTGTCGGCTGTGACCAGGGGGGCATTCGCCCAGGTTCGCCTGGTGCGCCAGTTGCGACCCTACCTGAATCGGGAGGCCCTCACAACAGTCACTCGCGCCCTCATGACCTCTAGGCTGGAATACTGCAACGTGCTCTACATGGGGCTGCCCTTGAAGAGCATCTGGCGACTTCAGCTAGTCCAGAACGCGGCCGCGCGAGTGATTGTGGGTGCACCTCGGTTCACCCACATAACACCTATCCTCCGCAAGCTGCGCTGGCTACCTGTTGATCTCCGTGTGCGCTTCAAGGTGCTTCTTACCACCTATAAAGCCCTTCATGGTAGTGGATCTGGGTACTTGAGAGACCGCCTCCTGCCGATTACCTCCTCGAGACCGATTAGATCTCATAGATTAGGCCTCCTCCGAGTGCCATCTGCCAGCCAGTGCCGGCTGGCCACTACGCGGAGGAGAGCCTTTTCAGTGGCAGCTCCGACCCTCTGGAACGATCTCCCCGTGGAGATTCGTACCCTCACCACCCTTCAGACCTTCCGCGTAGCCCTCAAGAGCTGGCTATCCCGCCAGGCCTGGGGGTAAAGATTTGATCCGCCCCCACCCGAATGTTGAATGAATGTTGTTTATTTTTAATTATGTGTTATGTTATATGTCACTGTTTGTATCCCCTCCCTATAAGTTGTTAGCCGCCCTGAGTCCCCTCAGGGAAAAGGGCGGCCTATAAATAAACTTATTCCTATTCCTATTCCTAAATAATTATCAGATATTAGTTTTTCTTTAACAGCTATTTGAAGAATATATTTTTCTTCCTAGTAATGGCATCTTCTCATGTTTTAGAAAATTGTTTTTATTTCTTTTAGTTACAACTGATTGACTGTAGGCATTAATCTGTACATTTGTACTTTCACATATCTGTGGATTAGTTCATATAATTTCCTAGAATATCTAAGATTACAAAATCCCCAAATACTGAATTTTTCAGTAACATTGCATTATTTAATGTTTTCCCTTCAATTTTATCACATATTATTATAAAGGCTACTTTTATAAGAAGTAAGCAAGTAATTGAAATAAAATTGAATGCCCGAAGGAACTAAATCCAACCTTGAAAATCATATTTGAATTCTAATGTTTCCCATTTTGAATTCTATACTGGTTTGTAGTTGAATACAACATTTGGCACCTTTGATCAAATTTTATATTTCAGTAAATCCTTGAGTGGACTGACATAATTTCCACATGAAATAAAGTTTGATTATTGCAGATACTTATTACTTAGGTGCAGTTGTTTATAAGAAAGCAGTGAATATGTTAAATATGGAAGTTTGGACATCTTTTCAGTCAGAACTTTGCTATAGCTTTTTTTGACAGAAATAAAAGCCTCTATGGATTTCCAGCTAGGAGTAGCCTTCTTATGACTTCCAAGTTTTGCTTTTGGGTTGTTTTTTTTCTGCAGTGAACTCTTCTGGCTTAGAAATATGATTAAATCTTCCTTCGTACGTAATATGTTGGAAGTATTTACACATATTTTCATAATATTTAAATATAGAGATTTTGAAAACCATTAAAACTGTTGCCTTTCCAATGTCCTTTATAGTTGATTTGGAAATATGCTTCAGATTGTCGTTTTGCTGAATGATCCAACTTTTCAGTTTCAATTTCTAGGGACAATAGCTTCTTAAATATATTGATATTTAATTGAATCCCTTCTGTCTTCTACCTGCACGGAATTTCCTCTTCCTGTCATATAATTCAAAAATATAATGGAGCCACCTTGAATGGCCATGTTATCGTTGTGGAGCCGACAAGATCACCAGAAGCTGAGTAGATACTTGCCCCGGACACCAAATATTACAAGGCATCAGTGTTGCTTCCCCTTCTACATCATTCTAAAAATACAAGTCTTCACATTGGTAGGAGGTAGTGCCATCAATCAGGGTGGCCTAGAGGTGCCATATGCCCTGTAGCTGGCATTGCAACTTAAGATAGCAATAGCACTTAGACTTATATATCGCTTCATAGTAAGTAACTGCTTTAGTTTTATGGTAAGCAAACTGGTTTTCTGAAAACTGAACATGATGCTGGAAAAACCCCTTTAGTTAAAATTATCAATGGTTTTCTGTTGTTTGTTTGTTTGTTTATTTGTTTGTTTTTTAGAATAGTGGAAGTTAAAGTAATGACAAAGGGAATAGCCTCAGGTTTTATATAATGCATTTTCAGCAGCCCATATAGTTATAAAATAACAGAAGTTGTTACATTATTTTTTTGTTTCAAATAATAAATCCCTAGGAATTAAATCTAACTATCTAGTAAATGTTTCAAACCTTTTCCCCCTCAAAATATATCTTGTGTGGCTGAGGCCATTGATTTCGGATTTAACAAGATTTCTTTTGCCTAATGTAAACAACAATATTTTGTCTGTCTTTTTCTCTTCTGACAATCACATGATAAAGATAAATAAGCAAGTCCAAGTCATTTAAAGATCATTATATAAGGAGCACTATACTATGGGCAGTTATACTAGCATTAGCTAAACCGTCAATTATCTATGGGTTCTATTTCAAAGATCTGACGATTTTAGGAACTATTCTACCATTTTTTTTCTTGGTCTTCCACCTCTTCCTCTGATTTTGACAACTTTTTAATTAAAAAAAGTATAACTTTTATTATTCTTTGGGATAAGTCTTAGAATCAAAAATGCAAGGAGGAAATGTTTAAAGATTTCTTAATAGTCTTCCCCTGCTTTCAAAAAGTGAAGTGTCTTAATTTTCAATTGCTCAAACGCCTATTTAGAAGAGGCCACAATTGTTGATAGCATTTGCTTGTTTGTTTGAGCTTGGGCGCTGTTAACTTACACAACCTATTTCATAAAATAAAGTTAAAAATATACATAAAAATGAAGCAACTACTGAACAGCTCACAATTCTTGATTGCTGGAGACAATAAAACTCAAATAGAACACCACATTCCAAGAGAGAATATCTGTCCCCAAGGCCTATTAGAAGAACCGGTGGGTTTTAATTGCCTTTCCAAAGACTTTTAAATTGGAATCATATGGATCTCAGGAGGGAATGTCATTCTAAGTGGGGGGAGGGGAAGCGGTTGAAAAGCCCTACCTTCAAGGTTCACAAAGGTGACATTCCCTAAGTAAAGAGATTTAAAAGGACTTCTTATGGTATAGGCAGAAAAATGGAAGAAGGCCCATATCCATGCAGGATGTTAAAGGTGACAGCCAGTAATCTGATTTACACCCTAGAGGTGCAACTTTAAAAGCATACTTAGTACAGCTTTTTTGCACTTCTTTACATATTAAAATTAAGAAAAAGAAGTGAATATGAAGGATGGTAATGGGCAGTAGGAATAAACTTGAGGAATAAGAGGAACTTTTGCAACCAAGGCAAAAGTGATATAAACTAAATCTGAGTTTGGGGCAGAGAGGTAATTTGAGAAAGCATTTCAAACATAACCCTCACTTGTTCTCATTACTGTAATCATGAAATTGGAATCTGATTTCTATTTAGGAAGCACCTGTTTAATGTAATGGCTAAGGTATTAGATGAGAAGAAAGTAGGAGACCAAGAGTTCTAGCTCTACTGTAGGCATGAAGACATCTGGGTGACAGTCAGTCAGTCACCAGAAATTCAAAACTCCGGAGTTTATAAAAAAATGCAATTAAAGCCCAATTTGACTTTCTAGTTAATTTGTTATAGCGATTTCTTTGATTTTCACAAATGTTTCATTAATAACCACAGCCATTATAGCAGCCATTTTTGATGGCAGTTCAGGATATGTCAGACCCATTATAACAAAGCATTTATTTCAATAATTTATATTGAAAGAACTATCAAAAAAGATTTCTTATTCTCTTTGAATGGGAAAAAGTGGAAAATTAAAGTTTTCGAACATTTATTTGTTGTGTACCAGCAATGTTTAAGTGCTTCTGATATCATTTTACAGCTCTACATAGACTGGTCCATGAACTTGACTGTCCTATAGTGGATACGGGCTTATCAAAAATACATTCTGTTTGTTTCTGTTTGTGTGTGATTCATGAAATCCTCCCAAAAAGGACCTTTTGCCTTGTTTTGCCTACTCATTACAGAGGTACAAAAGCAGCTCTGCTACTGTAGGCCAGTGATTATCTTCTTCTGAATTTAAAATTAAAACCTTTTTTTAATGGCATTAACTACTTTAATGATCTGTGGGTGCTGATTTATAATGCTAGCATCTAAATGTTTTCTGTATCTTGATAATTAATTGCAAGCCTTTCTAATGGTTATGGTTGGCTACGAAGTGGGATAGAAACATTTTTTTATTAAAAAAAAAAACACTTATATGACCCAGTTATTTATATGAACAGGAAGAGATTATGTGAACCTCAGTCCTCAGGGAAATAATTGTGCCGTTTTTCAGTATCTGCTTTTTTTTTTTTTTTTGCTTTTGCTTTAGGCCATTTTTCTCTTAGAACAGGGGTAGCACCTGTATCCATGGGTCACATGTGGGTTCCAACCTCCCCCCCCCCACTTTTGTTTCTTTTTTGTAATTGCCAGATTGAAAATAGGCTATTCATTTTCCTGTCATTTTATGGCGGGGAATGCACAAAAACTATAGTTTAAGTCTTAAAATAGACTTATCACAGTTAAGAGAGAGAGAGAGACTCCACTCCTAAAAACCTGCCGCCTCCAGAAAAATCTGCCCCTGCTCATTTTGCATAATAGCTGTAGTTATTTCAGCCCTCAATTCCCCCTCCCCTTTGTTAATGTGGTTCTCAGCTAGAGACTTTGTGCCTCCCTTTCCTAGAATTTATCCTGGAAATGGCTGGTATAATTAGGACTCTTTCCAGATTAATATTGCTGGACAATTCTTACATTGCTCACAGTAGTACGTTGCTGTTTGCACATGACTAAGTATGGTGCTTTTTAGCTAGTCAAGTATCTCAGAGATCTTTTAGACTGTTTCATTCAAATGTCATAGATGTGTGCTTGCAAAAATCCCATTCGTTGTGCTTCGTATCCCTTTATTTGTACGGTAGATACTTCTTTTGTTCTCATATTGTGGGTGTTTCACATCTTGCTTTGCAGCTGAGTAAAAAAAAAAAAAATCCAGCGGAGAATCCATAAATAGCCTAGTAGAAATGGCAGTCCTCTTACTAGATATGTATATATAAAATCATTTTGATTTTGACCATTATTTGTTTGGAGAAAAGAAAGAATAATATAATCCAAAGAGTATTTTCCAAGCAGGTAATAGCTTCTAAATTTACATCATATGTGTCCAATATTCCAATATACTCTTTCTAGAGTACAGAGAAGAGCAACAAAGATAGTTAGGTAACTGGAGACTAAAACATGAAGAACATTTTCAGGAATTGAGTATGTCCAATTTAATGAAAAGAAGGACTAGAGGTGACATGATAGCAGCGTTCCAATAACTAAGGGACTGCCACAAAGAAGATGGACCAACCATTTTATAAAGCACCTGAAGACAAGACGAGAAGCAGTGAAAAGAAATTAATCAAAGAGAGAAGCAATCTAGAACTAAGGAGACATTTCCTGAAAGTAAAAACAATCAATGAAATGATTCACTTCCAGAAATTGTGGTTCCTCCAATATTGGAGGTTTTAAAGAAGAAATTGGACGATCATTTGTCTGAAATGATATAGGGCTTCCTGTCTAAAGAAGATATTGGATTAGAAGATCTCCAAGATCCCTTTCAACTCTGCTATTCTGTTATTCTGTTACCAGTTGGCTGATCTCTTTGAGCAGCCATGCTACTATGATAATGAAATATTTTGCTTGGAATGGGCTGTGCCTAGTTTACTTGAAGATGGATAGAGGTAACTCAAGCATTTACCCTTATTCCTACTATAAAATACTATCCTGTGTGAGGATAAATAATTTAGCTTTATGAATGCTTAAGACTTGCTTTTATCATACTTTTCCAAAACATGAAAATAGGTTTTTGTTGTTGCATTTTGTGTTTAGCCTATCTGGTTTCTGCGTTATTATAAAATGGTGAGTGAAATATTGAAAGAATACTGAAAGTATTTCATAAAACATACCTAAAATGATATTAGAGAAAATGGACATTATCCAGAGAAGTGTAGGGCTGGGTTTTTATTTTCTCACTATCTACATATTTTTCTGGATTTGATATATTTGTGTGAACCTTTGCAATTTTGCATTTTTACATATTTAATGAGACATCAGTTCAATTACAATTGCTATAATTTGCCATGGTAGGTTTCTTTTTTTGAGTTCTATTGGAATATCAGATTCTCGGACCATATTCAATTGTCCATGCTTTAATTAGGCAGTTTAAGTATCTGAAGGCAATTAAGATAAATTAGATAAGATCAGATTTTATGATGTCATACCTCAAGATAGCATTTATTTTATATTTCTGTCCTTGAGTTCAGGAAGGCTATTGAATAGAATTTCTTACTTTGCTTTGATGTTTTTGCAAAGCATTAAAATCTCTTCTATCCAACATGTTTTGAATATTAGCAAAGAAAAGAGGAAAGGTCAAAGATTTCAGCTGTTCATTTTTGTATAGGTCAATCTTACTTTGGTTTCCCTGAGGATGTGGAAAAATAGATAGGATTTGACCATCTTCACTGTCTACTGTCTATGTCATGTTCTTGACCTGGTAAAAGAAAGAGACCCTGAGGCTAAGGACTATTTTATTGTTGTTGATTTAATTTCTAAGCCTATAGAACAATCATACACAACTATTACCAGTAAGACTAACTGAAGTTTTGCAAATCATTTCCAAACTGATGCTATTGTCATATGACATCCAAATAATTTTTATTACAAATTCTTATTATATCTCAAGTACTTGACTTTTGGCAGTTAGCAGTTAAAAGCAGAGTAAAACCAATTAACAAAACCATAAATGACATAAAATAGCCACACAAAGTCACTAACAATAATTCCAATCAACACAACCATGAAAGAGGCTCACCCACTTCAAGGCGCCCAGGCTCAATTTCAAAACAAGGTCTTTAGGACTTTGTGAAAATTCGGCAGACTCAGGGCAAAAGTGAGATGAAAGGCACCATGAGAGGATCTTTCTATGGGTTGTGTCAGATGGCACTTAAAGCATACTTCTCTTGCTGGATCTCACAGGATGGATAGATACAACCAGGGAGAGATGGTCCTGTAAGTAACAAGGCCTCAAACCATGAAAAGCTGTAAAAGTAACCACTAGCAAAAGAAACCACTAGCTGATTTTTATTTGGCAGCATACAGGTAGTTAATGCAGGTTACAATCCAGAGGTGTCACATATGCTAAATAGCAAACCCATAACAGTTCATGCTGCAGTATTTTGCACAGCTTAAACTTCTTAACACTCTTCAAACCCTATGTGGGATGTGCTGTAGTAATTCAAAAGCAATTCTCATCCTCCTGTTCTCCTCTTAACAAAATATAAAAAACCTGTGTCTATTCCTTAAGGTATCACCAACTTTATTTATTGAAACTCTACATTTTCAATTATTTGATTTGATACTGATTTGCACAGGTTTATTATTATGGGTTCCTCATTAGTATTAGCTGAGTCTTTTTGCTGGTGTTCGTCCATGGGCCTGGGGTTATTTTGTTATTCCCTATTGACTTCTATAGTACTTTCTGAAGATGCTTCATTTACAGTTTTCTTTTCTCAGTCCCTTCTGCTCCAAAGTTACTTCTCAAATAACACCCCTAGAATACTACTAGACTAACACCTTGCCATCTTAAATGAGTGATGAATGATTCATATGCATTGCCATAGCTTAAGTGGTGCCTATCTAGAGATGGGCATTAGAATTCAATGGTGGTAAAGCCATTGATTTTAATAGAATGTTTAGGTTGGGTGAGTTCAGTACTCTGGCTAGCAGTGGGCTGTAGCAACCTGGAAAAGAGAATTCAGTTTTCTGCCAAAGAAATTCTTAGCACGGGGACAAACCACAAGTGAAATGAGTAGCTCTATAACAGAACAGCTGATAGGGATCACCTTCCAAAGCAGAGGATTTTTTCACTAATGGATTTGCAATTTTAATGCTATAGTCTGTAAGTCTATTTGATTGTAGGTATTTCAAGGTGGATGTTATAGGAGATAAATCATATTGCATTGAAAGGAAGGAAAAGTCATGACCACAGAACCAAGGGTCATTAGGAGTTGTAATAACACGGGGAATTTCATAGACAAAAGAACTTGTATGTGGTAATCTTAAGTGGTTGCATCAGCTAAGAAAGCAGGCTTCAGCAAATGAAAAAATAATTACCATTATTAACATTGTAAGAAGAGAACCATGGTAATAATTGTTAGTGAAAAGGTCTGGTGGCACTTTTTCAACTACACTTTTTAGTAAAAAATATAAGCTTTTGTGAGCTACAGCTCACTTCATCAGGTGACTGGATTGGTTAAACTAATGTAGAATTTCATTTCAATTTAAATTCTGTATCATCCCAAGTTAAACCCATATGGACCTTTTAAAGGTCCCTATGGGTTTAAGGCTGAGAAGTGGTTGAATCTAAAATGAACTACAAGCCAATAGTAAGCACCACTGGAAGATCTCTGAAGGTATTTTCAACTAACAAAACCCTTTAGTGGGAATTATCTGACCATTATAAACTTGTAATAAAACAGATGTACCCAAGAGTCACTTTGGTTACCGAAGTAACAGCTAATCTGTAAATTTAGGAAACATGTTAGCTTGAACTCCAGGGTTCATTTTATAAGCATCTTACCTGCTATTAATTTCTGGTATAATAGTTCACTCTTCCTCCCTCACAATATCCATAGTTCCCCCTCTGCACAGTCATCCTCTACTTCATCTTGTATAATTTGTTTACTTGGTTTTCTCTTAAATGCAGGCTGTTCTTGAATGAAGGTTCTTGCAAAATAATTAAATCATTTTCAAGCATTACACTCCTTTCCAAGTGCAGGCCACTAGCTGTTCTGATGGAGGATACCATATTTTGTGCAACAAAAGATCTTTAAGCTCTTTAGGGTTACCCTAAGGGAGAGAATTGGAAGAAACTTCATAGTTGCCTGGTTGGTGGGTTTTTTTTTTACTTCCACCATGCTGACTATATTGCTTTCTGTACATATGATGTATAGTGGCAGTTTCAATTGCATTACTTTGTTCAGAGTAAAATCAATATCCCCCAAAAGTGATTTTTATAACTTTGGGGCTGCACAACCTGGGGATTAAAAAATATAAAATCCCTTTTATCAGGGATTCAATGAATTAGCCAGAATTATAATTCAGGTTTAGCAGCTTTAAGTCACTGAGGAACTCTTCAAAAGATTCATACCCTTTTTGAAGTCTTCTGCAGTATTTTGTTAGTCAGTTCCATTCTTTTTCCTTTCTTGAGTAAATTACATGCCATTAAAAACATCAACTGCTGCCTGCCCAGCTACATTGAGACAATTTCTCATTTTGTTCATCTTCTTTTGCTGTACAACTTGTGGCAAGCATATGATCAAAGCTGCTTATACTTGTTTTAGGATTCAACACTATTACCACTTCTTTAGGAACCTTGCATCATTTATTCTGTTTTGGTTTTTACTTTGTTTTGGTGTTTTCTTGTTATCCATCCTTGCTGCTGTGTGAAGTCCTTGAACTGCTAAAAGAGAAGAGGCCTGGACAATTTTACTATTGTTAATTTCAGTCTATACAAGAACCATGGACATGTCCTGGCTACTTAATTTTTTATATATCTTCTAAAAAAATCTAAAGTAGTAGTGCTACTCCATTACCTTTGAAAAAGGTGTGTTGATTTGAAAAAGGTGTGTTGATTTCTACACTAACAAGATGATTACATCTCATTCCAAAAAATCAGTCTTCTAAAAAAGAGATGTGTTTCCAAGTAATTTTTTTATGGACTGCAAAACTTCTGAAACAATTTTAGTTCCTCTTAACTGAGACATATTTCCCATATTATTTCTACCTTACTTCAACCAGATTGTGCACCTTTTTCTCCTTATGTACCACCTGAAATATCTTGCTCACACATTCCATTGTTTCTTTTGATTTTTTTTTTCATTTGAACCATTTTGCCTATGTAAAAGTATGAAATTGTTTCATAGATTTCCCCCCCCTATTGCTTGACTCGGTATTGGTTGAGATTTTAGTCTGTGTTATGTTTCATGAAGTCTCTGGATGAGTTTATGAATTTGTGACATGAGATATCATTAGTGTACTAAAGTTATTACCTAGTTGACTGGCATTTCAGAGGTGATTGATATTCTGATTCTCAGTCTGAAGATGCAAACATACTAAAGTTGCAATCTCTTTGATTTCTGACCCCATGTTTATATTTAATTGAACAAGAGATAAACTATGAGTAGTATCTAGATAAATATGCAAAATAACAAATGGGAGACTTTTGTTCTTGCAAATATTATAGATTGAATTTCCTAAATACAATTTATAGTTGTAGAGAGTTGTATATATTAGTTCAGATCATAATTTTTTCACCATTAATCATATTTCCATGTGTAGTAAATATATAATTGTTAACTAAGTCTTAATAATTTAAAATTTCTGAGAAAGATAGGACAATATTTGCAAAAGTCCTTTATTTTTAGATACAGACAATTTAACCAGATCTATTTATTATACTTTTAAGTCTTATCTTATCTTTCTATACCAAAACATTCCAGAGGACCTTATAGCAAAAATCTCTAATTTACAAAACTGTTAATGTAAAGTCAAAATAAAGCTGGAAAATGGTGTTTGAAGCAATAGAGTCTAAATGAGGGAAATCATTATATAAAATCACAATCTCTTATTAAAAGCAGTAATAAGGCCAAAGCTAGATTCTTAAATTGCAAGGAAATATAGAATTGGTCTCTATAACGAATTAAAGCACCTTTCTTAAACAGCTTTGTTTGGGATGATATATTTCTCTTCATGTAGGTTCTTATGCCCTTTTAAAATTATTTTGCAATAGTGGTGAATATCTATAGCTTGGGTGTAGGATGAGAGTGAAGGGGGGTTCTCTGAACTTGTAGGTTGGTTTCTGAACATTTTGTTACCAGGCTAGGTAACTTTAATTTTAACCAAAATAAGATTAACAAATGAAGATCTTTTAGCTGCCCTTCACCATGATGTCTCAGCAAACTGAGCTTCATTACTACAGTAAATGCAATATAGCTGGTTTTATGATCAAGGAATTCTGCAACGTGCATATCCATTTGTATATACCACCTTCTCATTACCACGTGCTGTTCCATCTTATTGGGATACCAATGTATCTGCCAAGATTGGAATGAAAAAGAAAACCTGAAAGAAATTCTACAGGTTGTTGATTTCCGGGCACTACTTGGAACAATGATTAATTCAAGTACACACGGGATATAAAAGGCCTGACTAGATATTATCTGAGAAATCAGTGACTGAAATCATCTATAAGGGATGTGTGAGAATTAAACTCCAATCTAAATTTTCCCTCCTTCCCCTGGGTGTAGCTCCTTTTAGAACAAGAAAATTACAGTGAGGATTTGTTACAGAATCTCCAGGGCATTATCTAGTTTGGTGTCTGTTGCTTTCAGATGCTATGTGGAAACTTAATTAAGGATTATCATTAGGGGCAAGACATTTTATTCTTAACAAACTATTGGATTTAAAATAAGAAGCAACTGCTGCCTTGCTATTTAGCATCACTATGCATGCCCCTTATAGACCTCTTAGGAATGGGAATTCTTTTTGAATATTTTTGGAAACAGGAATAGTCTGGAGGTTGCCTGAAGGTTGAATCATTGCAACTGGACTAATTTTTGTTGTTGTTAGTTTTGTTGTTAGTTAGCCCAACCAGCTTCCTCAATGACTCAACCTTCAGACAATTTCAGACAACCTTCAGACAACTCTACTTGGATGATTGAGAATCTTCATTGACAATTTGAAACAGGAATATGTTAAAGAGCTCCTTTAGTGCTCCCAACCAGTATGTCTGTTTGTGTCAAATAGTACAAAGTACAAACTTTATTTTTAGTAGTCTTACTATTTTTTAATTTAAGAATAAATATTATCTCTAATTTCTAAATAGAAATACTTGCATCAGAATACTTGAAATCTTGAACACAATGTTTGCTATGAAATTGGATAGGTTTCTGTTTTTCCTGATCTTTATATCCAGGAATTTGTAGATTTTTTTTAATATACTCCAAAAATAATTGTTTTTCTTCAAAAACTATATAATAAGAAATAGGTCTGTGCCAAACTTTTAAAAGAGATGCTTTCAAAGGACATCATGGTTTTAACAATTTAAGGTGGGAGAGATACTTTGCCAGTTTTTGCAAGGTATTTTTCCTCAAATTGTTAAAATACTTGTGTCCTTTCATATTAAGCTAGGCATGGTGTGAACAATACTATTTCAATTGAGATCACCAACAAAGTGAAATGGCTGTGTACACTCACTGAGACCTGTCAGAATGTAAGTGTGCAAGTTTGCTAATTGTAATTACATTTTGCGCAATATAATGCTATGGTATTTCCTGTTTAGAATCAGTGCTTGCATTTCTGGGATAAAGGAATGACTCGAATGCAGTGCTAAATTTACTATTGGTCTTAAACAAGTAATTAACATTTCCATTATGAATCATGTCAGGGCCACACTTTATATAATCATATTTCACAGATAGATTTCCTGGCACACTAATAATCTATCAAATATAGGATGTATATGAAATTTAAATCTCCTAGTTACTGAGATCATTTAGCTACTCTTTGAAAGGGAAAACATTAAAAATAGGCTTTTAGATAGATCTCTGAATTTGTTCTTCTAGTTATTTATGTTAGAGAGATACTGCAATAAAAAGTGTACTGGCATACTGTAGTTTGTCAACATTTTGGAAGAAATTCAAAGTTGTGTATATTGCTTCTCCCACAACATGCCCTTTGTACGAGCAAACAATTGGTAGTTGTAGTTTTTTGGGACAAACTTTTAAAATATTTGATCCATTGGAGAGATAATTATTTATAATTATAATTATAATTATAATTATTTATACCAAAGTGCAGAGTTCTATTAATAGAACCTGTTATATTGTGGATAAATTTTTCCATAAACTAATATTAAGAAATTCTTCTATTTCTTTGTGATTTAACCATAACATAGAATGTGCAATCCACATTATTCTTTTAAATAATTTTATTGTGCTAAATTAATAACCCAAATAAAAGTATATACAACTTTGAATTATGAATAATATTAATTAAAGAATATTAGCTTCAATCTTAATAACAATAAAAAAGAAGAGGTAAAAAGAGGAAAAAATTCAGGACTGGAAAATTAAATTATAAGCGGAACCATTTCCCAAATTTTGATTAGATTGCTCAGAATTCTTTTTTCGTTATCTTATTATCCATATAACCAGAAATCAACTATTGATATACAGGTAGTCCAGGTACAGGTAAACCAGGTTCACTTAACAACTGTGTTACTAATCTAATAACTGCAGTGATCCACTTAACAAATGTGGCTAGAACAGTTGTAAAATGGAGCAAAAGTCACTTAACAAATTTCTCATTAAGCAATATAAATTTTGGGCTCAATTGTGATCGTAAGTTGAGGATAACCTGTATTTGATAGATAATGATAGGCATTGTATATCAATAATACATTGTTGCAAATCAAGTGTATATTTTCCTTCTACAGTTGTGTAGTCATTCTTTTAGTCAATTCCTTTCTCTGAATAGTCCATACTTCTTAATAGATCAATATATTCCAAATAATAGCAGTAGCATCTTTACTTCAAGCAGTTGATGTAATCCTGTTCTCATCAAATGTTACAATAATCAGAGAAACCAAATCACGAGTTAAAATTCCAATTCCTAAACTGTACTTTGAACAACAAGGTAATCCACCCTCATTTAATATTCATTAAGGTGTACAGCAGAGTTCCCCAACATTTCCGGCTTTGTGGACTGGCAGGGGAGGGATCAGATGATTTACGCACATGCACGTAGCTCCATTTGCACAAGCAGCATGCATGCACTCCTGCTGCTCATGCAAATGGAACATACGTGCACTCGTCCGCTGCTCGCACAAGTCAGGATTTGCATGCCTGTGTGCGCACTCGCTTGCCATTTCTACGGCCCAGTTGCGAACCCCTCATGTTGAGGACCCCTGATGTAAAGCATATAGAAAGCTAAATTTATGATTGTACTAGCTTTATTTTAAAGTAGTAGGAAATTATTGTACATCATTTAAAGTACTTTGTCATTTGCCAAAACAGGACATTGAGTCTTATTATACTCCAGAAGTTGCATCCACTTACTATCAATTTTATTTACTTATAAAAAGGTGTTACTGATTTAGGAACCACACTCCTTTCTTAACTTCTATTACTTAGAAGTAACATAGAAATGAAACTAAAGAAACTGAGTAACAGTTTTGCTTGCCACATTTGTTAATTGAATCACCTCTCTTGTTAAGTTAGTCAAATGGTTGTTAAGTGAATCTGGCTTCAAGAGTGACTTTGCTTATTGGAAGGTCACAAAAGGTGATCACATGACCCAGGATTCAGCAACTGTCCTAAATATGATCAGTTGCCAAACTTCTGACTTTTGATCACCGTGAGAATGCTGTAACGGTCGTAAGTGTGAAAAATAGCCTTAAGTCACTTTTTTCAGTGCCACTGTAACTCTTCATAGTCATTAAATAGTTGTAAGTCAAGGACTTCCTGTACTTTTTGTTTTATATTGACTAGACATTGATCTTAATAAACAATAAAGGAATGCAGGCACTCTTCCTCTTCAAAAAATCTGTAAAAACAGACCTGTAACTATTCTTTTTAAAAACATCAGCAAGTTGCTTTATGCAAATTCAGAGATCATTTACCCTAGCTTTTTAAACTCATGAATATTGGGATCCAGATGTTAAGATGATGGCTGAAAGGCAAGTGTTATGTTCTGACAATCTGACATATGCATACATTTGGAGATTTTGTTGGTGCCAAGAAAGTTGTCATACAGTGGTTTTTTGAATTCCTAGTGTGTTTTAAACTAGATCAAGTCATATGTTCCTTACTCCAAATTCTCCACACTAAAAAGTTTCACATATGGCAGAAATTACAGGTAGTCCTCGACTTACAACAGTTTGTTTGTTATTCAAAGTTACATCTTCACTGAAAAAAGAATCTCAGAGTAGATGGGGGAAAATGAAGGAGAAACTAAGGGTGAATCTGATGTACAGTGTCGTCTACCTTAATCCTATGTCCACTTCCAATATTCCATGGTCTCTTAGATTAGATAAGTATGAAAAGAATCTATTTTTGCTGTTGGTAATGATACGTTTGTAAAGAATAATCAAATTCTTACATCTCTGTCTCTTGCGCCCTCAGATAGAATTTCTTGATTTAAGAATTAAATTGTAATTCTTGCTAAAAATGTATCAACGCACATTTTTCTGTCATCATTTAGAAATAGGAAAGAGTGAAAACTGGCCAGTTGATTAGCCAAAAAGCCAACCTATCTGGCTACTTGCCATATTTGTTTCCTTGAAGGAGTTTCCTCAGAGGATGCTTGCTGTTTTGTATCTATTAGTAGAAAGTTGATGGAACTCTTTGTTATATTTTTCTGCATTTCAAATGTGAATTTATACTTTTTTTGTGCAAGTACCTAAATCCTTAGTTTAAGATGCAAACCAAATTAAATCATTAGGTGTATATGGACACATGATATCATCCTTAGAAATTGGTTCTTTGATTCTACAGGAATATTTCCAGAATTTCCTTTTATGTTATTTCTCATTGCCACAGCAGTAGTTTTGCCATTTCACCACCATATTAGTTCATTATTATTTGTTTTTAATGGACATTGCATAATATATGAAAATGCTTTTCTAAAACTAAAAACGAAAAAATAATTTTTGTTTCAAAAATGTTTCCTAATTAAATACAGAAGCACAATTTAAATCATGCATTTAATTAAGGTATATAATTGCAATTATATACTGTTTAATGACTGTACATTAAGGTATGATAAATACCACAGTTTAATATTTTAGCTTAGAATAGGTATATTAACTCATTTATTCTTTGAATAATTCAATTTCTTAAATATTTTTTAAAAATATCACCTAAGTTAAATGTCAATGAATTTCTAACAAACCCCTTCTTTTTAAGCCTTGCTTTTTTGAGCACATGCCCTTTAGTGTTTCACTGCGCTGGTGTTCAGGAAGGCACAGTAATTTCTGATAGGAAAAGGTGATCATGAACATACATGCCTTGTTACTATTTAAATTATGCAGATCTTGATGCTGTGAAAATTTGTGCTTGATGACGCCAAGGCAGCTGCACGTTGTTAGCAATGTAGGCTGTCAGATGATCATGTGGGATTCTTGCAGTATGCAACATTCAATAGGATTTTAAAGGGCTTTTGATGCAAGGCATAGCTTCTGAATATATTTGTGCCTTTTAGCTCCTTACTACAGCTAACCAAGCTCCTTTTAAATTTTAAAATGCTGCCTCATTTTTCTTCTGGTTGGTTTCATTTTGGCTTCACTAGAAGATGCCTCTGGTACATCTACGATTGAGGAGTTTATTAATGCTGCTGTTGTTCAGTTCACTTTCTTTTCTGTTAGGCTCCTAGCTAGCACACAAGTGACATGATCGCACATTTGTTCAGCCACCACCATGCATGGTTTCTTCCTCAGCCTTCCCTGCATTGTTCCCTCTGTTAAGTTGCACTGTCATGTTCTCCTTTGCTATTAAGCCTTGTTTCTGTCTCTTTCCTTCTTCTGTTGTTTGCTATGACATTTTCCCCATGTTTGGTTACTGCACTATTATTTGATTAACGGGCTGTGAGGATGATGAACCTGCACACTGGAGGAGCAGCTACTACCGTGGTGATGAAGGGATATAATAACGGTCGCTATCCTCGGAATTCTCTCTACAGTGACTGCATTATAGAAGAAAAGGCAGTGGTCCTGCAGAAAAAAGACAATGAAGGATTTGGGTTTGTGCTCAGAGGGGCCAAAGGTATGTGGATTTCTTCTTCTTCTTTTTTGTATCTGTGTGATTGGGGGAGTGCTTGTGTGAAAAATTGCATGCATTTCTGAAAATAAACAGGCATTATTCCTTATGCCTTTGGTTGCTAGACAACAGCGTTCTCTCTGTGCAGTAGAGTGCCGATATGGATTTACTGGTTTCTGATCGAGCAGTTTTGTGTGTGTGTGTGTATCTGTGTGAGTGTGTGTGAAAGAAATAATTGATTTGTGCAATAATTCAGGGGAGAAGTTGCCTAAATATTTTGCATGCCTGAAATTATCCTTGCTGGGGGGGGGGGGAATAATCAAAATGCTTCATGTAAAGGGTCATTCTGCTAAAATAATGTGCTAGTTGAAGGGGCATGTTGACTTTTCTTTTTTCCCTTGAAATGGTTTTACAGCTTATTCAAAATAAAACTACTGCAGCTTTAGGAAGAAAATCAGGTCATTTTTTGTATTTTCATAAGCTGCAGGCATGTCAGATGGCCTTTTAGTATTATGTACTGTTTGAAAACTGCTTGTGTCTAAATATGCCATTTCTTTCCTATGCTAAACATGTTTCCGTAGATTTATAGAGCAAATATAATGATCTGTGATCTTTTTTCTCTTTTGGCAAATTTTATAAGTGGTGGTATATCCCAGTGTCTATTATTAAAATCCCCCCCCAGTTAATAAATGGGCTGTTCCTTAGACTGCTGTCTTCAAGGAAAGGCTATACCATATCTACTTTATGGAGGAATCTCCACACCCTTATCTAGGAATACCACTTTCCTCACTAGAGTGTGGCAAATACCTATTGGGTTCCCCTAGCTATGTAACAGATTAACTCTCCTGGCTAAACATACGTTTTGGTGGGGTCGTCTGGAAACCCAGTGACTTCATCACTGTGTCGATCAGCTGGCGCTGAGCTATCTATGCAGCAAACAGAACTCCCTCACTATACATCTTAATTTCACATGGAGTGAGTTCTTCAGGTTAAAAAAATCAAATGCCCATTGAAAACGTATACTTCAAACTGTACTAATGTTTTTCCAAAGGTGGTTTACCTTTATCAAAAGTGTATATGACAAACATAAAGCATGTATGTAAAGCTCATACAGAATATGTTTCTAATGCACAATTATAGGCTCATCCTGTTGGATTTAATGGCTTTATATAATACTAAGTGTAATTTTGAATACTTGAAATTCTCGATGCACTTCTATGAGGATTTAAAAGACTATTTTCAGATGTAATCTCTATGTTATCAAATTCATGGCTTTATGTTTATTAGCAGTTAAATTCAGAGCTTTATATATTTGTTGATTAAACCCAAAAGTTTATTAATAGGCAAGAAAATAAGAAGATAGATGGATGGATAGAGGGATGGGAAGTGTTTTACTTAAAGGCTTCCTTTAACAGGCAATATTTCATGAAAAGACATTTCATGTTTTTAAAAGTTTATTCAAACATGTCATTTATTATTCCTAAAGCTGATACACCAATTGAAGAATTCACACCAACGCCAGCCTTCCCTGCTTTGCAGTACCTGGAATCAGTTGATGAAGGAGGGGTAGCATGGCAAGCTGGCTTGAGAACAGGAGACTTTTTGATAGAGGTAGGAAAATATGGTTAATTATTCCGGTGGGGATGAAAAATGCTATCCAGGAAAACTGGTCCCTCTGTCTATTGGCAGCAAGGCCTACAGATAGACCTCAACTTACAACCATTTGTTTAGTGACTGTTCAAAGTTACAATTCAAAGTGATTTACAGCCAATCCTCACACAACCGAAACGGCATCCCCGTGGTCATGTGATCAAGATTTGGGTGCTTGGTAAACAGCATGTATTTACAATCGTTGTAATGTCCTGGGATCATGGGATCATCACTTGCAACTTTCCCAGCCAGCTTCTGGCAAGCCAAGTCAATGTGGGAAGCTAGATTTACTTAATGACCACATGATTAACTTAACAACTGCAGTGATTCGCTTAACAACTATGGCAGAAAAGTTCATAAACTTGGCCACAACTCATTTATCAACTGGCTTGCTTTAACAACAGAAATTCTGGTTTCCATTGTGATCGTAAGTCGAGGACCATCTGCAATTAATTGTTTGATGTCATTACTTTTTGCATATTTGTTTTGTGTTATTTTTAATCCTGTTTTTTAAAATATTAACACAACTTATATCATTATAGATGTGTAAAATGCTAGACCTTGGTGTGTCCAACCTTGGCAACCTTGACAACTTTAAGACCTGTGACTGGTTGAGGAATTCTGGGAGTTGAAGTCCACAAGTCTTAAAGTTGTCAAGGTTCAGGGACACCCCTGTTCTAGATAATACATTGTTTTACAAGTGAGAAGCCTCCAGAAGAGTGTCTGTTAAATCAATTCTTTTTTTACTTTGGGTAAATTTAATTTTAAGAAGAAATGAATTTGATTCTTGTGTATAATACTGTGTTTAAAAATGAGTTCTCATTATTAGATTTATTCCCACACATAGCAGCAAAGTAAGAGCCATTTGGTGTAAAGGTAGTAATTCCATCCTTATGATAGCAGAGACTCCAAAATTTTCTCCCTGACATTATTGGAAAACTTTGTATATTCATTTTAATGATAGATATCCTGGAGGTCGATTGGTTTTTAATCACTTGAAAGAGAAAAATGTATCAAATTATTAGGCATCAGAGAGTAAATGTATAAACATGTTTAACAAAAAGGGAGCAGAACTTTGTCAAATATCTGATTCCAAATGTTTATTTTCAAATATAATTTCCAGACTTAAGGTACTTGTTTTTCTTAAGTTTGTGCATGTGACACCCGGATTAAGATACCTGTACATTTTATCCTATAAGCAGTGGTAAACCAGATTTCAGATATAGAAACTCAGCTCTTTCAGATTTCTTAACATTATGTTTGGGCATTTATATTTTCATTTAGCTAATTTATTGTCTTGGTTATATTGATTTTAGCCATATATATTGGAATAAAATATATTGAATGTTTAGTCTTTCTGTTTGTATAATCTCTGAATATTTGTCTTTAGACATTTTGTATAGTATTAATTTGCAGGTTGATTTTCATACCGTTGTCAATTTGCTATTTAGAGAATTTATTTAGGAGATTGTTGCATGGATATTAAAATTTAAACTTCAATTTCAAGGGCATTTAAATCTTTAGTCATTTTTCATAATGCAGTAACTAACCACATGTGTGTCACAGAATGTACTGCAAAGGATTCGCCTATGGTGGTCATAATTTAGACATGAGTAGGCAGATCTGAAAACTGAACATGGTCTGTAAGATTTTGAGACTTTGCTCTGTGAATATTTAAAGTATTTTTGGACATCCTGAGGTTTCAGAATGAAGAATGCGTAGATTGCTGCTCAAGAAACACAAGCTCCAAACCGAAGCTTGTGAAAGTTGTTTAATGTGGTTTTGGATGTTGGCCAATGCCACAAACTGTAAGTGTATGCCAGCATTGCAGTGATACCTCTCTTGGGTTGCTAAAAGATACAGAGGAATAATTACCAAGGGTTAGTGTTCGGTAAAATGTAGAATGATAAACTCGGAGTTTAAAAATTTTAGGAAAGCATATTGGGCTTTCCGTAGGTTAAGATATTTTCTAGAAACTTAATTCAAACTTTTGGTTATGCAGATCGACCTCTTTTCAGCTGTACAGCTTTTTGGGAATGTTTTTTTTTTCTTTCAACAGCTGTCTTGAGATACAGTACTATATATAAACTTTTTTTCACTTTAGTTTTTACACATGTAGCAAGTAAACAAGTGAACTATGTGCTTAGACAACCAGGTTGCAATGCTTGCATGTTCTTTGGAAGTAAAGCTCATTGGAAACAATGGCATTTAAATAAATTTTTAATACAATTGTTAAGTACTCAGAAATCTATGAAACAAATGTTTCTCTTTCAGATCGAATGTCTGCATTGTACAGTGGGCAGAGTAATAAACTATCATAATTTGGAAACTGAACAACACCTTTAGAAGTTCAAGTAACTGAAAGCAATACAATGGGAGTTGATGTAAGGAGGAGGAGGAGCAGTGGTATGTTCTGGCCGGTACAGCCATACCAGTAGTAGCTTGGAGCAGCTGCCAACAGTGGCTCGTTTGGCCCACCCGCCTGCCCGCGTTCTATACCTGTTTTTAAAGCCACTGGCCAATTGCATCTGTGTGCACAGTGTGCGGCGCCTGCACGACCTCTGACAAGCAGCTGGGTGTCACAGGGGCTCTGGAGTGCGTATGCGCGTGCGGTGCACATGCACAAACAGGACGGCCAGCCCCATGCGCAGCGTACTGATAGCTATAAAGGTGGGATTAAAAAACAAAGAAGAAAAAGAAATGGAAACTGTCCCAGATGAGCATAGGCATGGTCAGGGAATATCTCACAGATTTTACTGTCTGTGAAGATTTACAGTACAAGTTCCTAGATCTCAAACACAGAATACCATATCACATTATTTTGTAACATTTTGTCAACAAAATTCTTTTTTTCTTTTAGAAATGCTATTAATTTAATGTTTTGTCAGATTTTGTTTATTTTGGACATCATCATCATGGTGAAGGTATATTTCTATTTATGTAATAGGACCTCTTATTTCTTTTCCCCTCCATCTCCAAATCACCACTGCGTTGCATCCTATCAGCTCTGGATGACCCTCTAATCTTTTGCAGCAAATCTCTGGAGAAAAAGAGAATTTGTTCCAAAGTATGATAGAAATATAGCTTTCACCAGCTGGTTACTTTTGGATACAGCCCAAGATATTAACACTTTTGTCTAGTACACAGTTCAGATTTTCTATTAAGCCCCGTTATTTTTAAAGATTGCTAACATAATCAAATTTTAAAATAAGCCTGTATATTACCATTTTTCACCCTACTAAAAAGAGAACTCTGCAACAATTGGCCACTTCAGCCATTTTTAAAAAAAGAATATACCCAAAAAATTAGCTGAGTCACTCTGTCTTTGGCAGTGGAAAAATAACAACAACTGGCACTCTTATTTCGTAAGTAAAGCCAGTCCCTCATAATGCCCATGATGAATTATCAATTGCCTGCACTTTTAATTACCACATTAATGTTGCACAATATTAATTCTAAATTATAACATAGGAGTCATGAACATTATATTTTAAATACATTTGTTAATGAGGAATAGTTTTCTGAATTCACAGTTTTTCTGCTAGGATGTATTTAAGGAAGTTGCTTGGATGTTTTTAAAAATTGCATACATATTTCATCTGAAGAACAATTAATTCCAGTAAGAACACTAAGTAAGGTTCACATGTTCTTTTCACTGCTGTGAAATTGGATTATGATAATTTTGGCAGTGACTGGCCTTAATGCTTGTTGCCAAGTGATAGAAAATCCTCAGTGACTCAGATATTTATAATATTATATGCTTGTCCTCAACCTCAGGCATATAGCTGGAGTACTGTTATTGTAAAGGAAAAGTAAACTTTTAAATAATGTGTTATTTCATACAGGTTATTAATCTTGTCTTGCATCTTTTGTTTAAATGCATTTTAAACAAAAACAGAATAATTTTATATATGTATTATAAATGTTTATTTCAAATTATTCTTCCAAAAATGTATTTCCTGATTCAGATATGAAGTTAAAACCATGAGATATAAAAATAAATCATAGATGTTGGTATTCGACTATTAAATTAGAACAGGCACTGAAAACATAACAAAAACTTTAAAAGCCTGTGAGTCTTTGGTAAGAGAATCTTCACTTGATAGTGTACAGTTTACAAGTTAACAGTTTACAGTTAAACTTCTCTGTGGAGGATGTTTCCATGTCTGGCACTTTTAGCAATAACACTTAGACTTATATACCGCTTCACAGTGCTTTACAGCCCTCTCTGAGCGGTTTACAGAGTCAGCATATTGCCCCCAACAATCTGGGTCCTCATTTTATCCACCTCGGAAGGATGGAAGTCAACCTTAAGCCAGTCGGAATCAAACTCTTGGCAGTGAACAGTGAGTTAGCCTGCAGTACTGCATTCTAGCCACTGTGCCACCACGGCTTCTAGTGTTACCACAGCTCCTTTAATAGTACCATGTCTATTTAAAAAAAGCTTCCTTTCCCAGTGACCGTATCATTTATTTGTGTGCACAAGAAGCTGACTTTGTAGTGGCTTCTTTGTGACAATCATACTAATTGGTTCATGCTTAATGATTGTTGCATGCTTAATGTGACAATCATTGTCTGGCTATATATTTATAGTGAATGTATTCCATTAATTATAAGTGTTGTTCTTTAGTAGACCATTTTTGCAAGGTCAGCCAGTCAAGGCTTCCAAATATATACAAATAATTTGTTAAGAGTATGTTCAGCATGTTTATTCCTTCTTGGGTATCAATTCTGCTACTTTGGATGCATGCTAGTATTCTGGTTTTGTGATTTTTCTGAAATTTGAATTGTGTGCTTTTTCAGAAAAAGCTTACTGACAACACTAGCCTATTTAGTGCTGAGAGCGAATATATATATATACATTACACACACACACACACACAAACACACACACACACACACACACACACATATATATGTGTTTGTGTGTGTGTGTGTGTTTGTGTGTGTGTGTGTGTAATGTATATATATATATATGTATACGTATATATATATATGAATATATATATTTATATGTATATATATATATATATATATATATATATATATATATATATATATATATATATATATATTCTTTTTAAGGATTTTTAAAGTATGTGTATGTATGTATATATATGTATGTATACACACACACACACACACACACACACACACACACACACACACATATATATATATATATATATATATATATATATATATATATATATATATATATATATACACACATATATATAGAGAGAGTCACAACCCCTGGTAAGCCCCAATTATGGGAGGAAGCTAACTGCTTCCATCATCTGTCAATCGGCTCGTCACAAGAGTCCATCACGACAGAAATTTATTTATCAGCACAAATAAACACACACACACACACACACACACACACACACACACACACATATATATATATACACTTAAAACAATCCTTAAAAAGAATTCTTATCTTATCTTGATTTGTTTTTTAATTTTTTTAAGTGTGAGAAGTTTTGCTCATTTATCTTTTGTATAGAAATGATTGGCTTTGGGAGGGAAAGAAAAAAGCAATTAAAATTTCACTTTGTCCCTTCACTGCTCATTGTACTGCACAAAAATGAAGAATAAAAAGTAATAAACCATAAAGATGAATAATAATAAAAAGAAACTATACAACAAGCAGTTAATATATTTTGCCACTGTGCTTACTGGGTAAAATAAAATAAAATGAATGGGCCACATATAGTCTTGGATTTTGTGACCATGCTCTCTTGGCCCTAGAGTTCTCCCACCACAACAGGAAGGTGGACTCTGCTTAATCAGCCAATCCCAGGCAACAGCAATAGCAATAGCACTTACATACCGCTTCACAATCCTTTACAGCCCTCTCTAAGCACTTTACAGAGTCAGCATATTGCCCACAACAATCTGGATCCTCATTTTACCCACCTCGGAAGGATGGAAGGCTGAGTCAACCTTGAGTCTGTTGAGATTTGAACTGCCAAATTTCAGGCAGCCAGCAGGCAACAGAAGTAGCCTGCAGGACTGTACTCTAACTACTCTGCTATCTGATGAACTCAGTGTTGTTTCAGAGGCAGCTTGGGTTTTCCCCCTAAAACTCTGCTACACGGCTCTGAAGAAGCTCTTGTTTCAACTTGGAATGTGCAGATATGGAATGTGGACCCTATCACATGTGTGTGGATTCTTTGTGCTTGGATCTCCTACAGTTTCTTCGTTTACTAAGCAGCTCAGAGAAATGGAGTGACATAAGAGTGTCATTGGAGAAAGACAAAGACAGAAGAGGACTGAGCATATGTAAGAGCTTATACTAAGACTTAACCTTGTGGTGATGAGGGGGGGAAAGTGTAATTACTTCTCTGATCTCATTGCATCTACAAATAGCAGACCAGTTTCCCTATATTGGGTAACTAGGTTCCTTCTGCGTGAGGAGGAGCTGAGGAAGCCCTAGCAGGGTTGCTATGAGAATATTCACATTATCTGTCAGATAAAATAACCCAATTGTGCTCACGTTGGACTCTGGCTGGAGAGATCCCCTGAGCCTTGTTATCTGGAAAGTGTTTGAGCCAATTGTTCTCAAGGAAATGGACAGTGTCCTTGGAGCTGGGAGCTTAGCCACCAGTGTTATGGACTGAAGCCACTACTGGTTGGTCAAGGTCTTCAGGAAGTGACATATGGTTGACTCCAAGACTGATTAATACCTCTTTATGGTGGAGGCGATACTGCCTGCTCTAAAGGAGGTGGTAGCTCAAGAGGCCATACTTGGACCTCACAGTATTAAACAAGTTTCGTCCATCCTTTAATCTTCCCTTTATAGTGAAGGTTGTTGTCAGGATGGTTGGCACACAGCTACAAAGAGCCCTGGATAAAGTGTGTTATCTAGACCCTTTTCTGGCTACGAGACAGCACTGAAATATTATTCTAGTCCTCTTAAATCTTTCAGCAGCTCTTAATACTATGGAGCATGGTATTCTTCTGGACTCACTCAAAAATTGGTAGTGGGAGTTATTTTATTGCAGTGGTTCTACTTCTTCTGTGGCTGGTTGCAGTAAGCGTTGGTAGCAGAGAAGAGGTTGAGCCCTAAGCTTCCGAAATGTAGATTACCTTAGGGCTTTTCACCTTTCCTTTTCCACATTCACATCAAACTGCACGGTAAGTCATCTGTTGGTATAGGGTGCAGTATCACCAGCATGCTGATGATACCCAATTATAAATACCCACCTCTAGTCAGACAGGCGATACTATGGGGGTGTTGATCATGTGGCTGTAAGGGTTTGGATGGGGAGGAACCAGCTTCAACTCAACCCTGTCTGCTTGTTGTCAATTGAATGGAAGAAGGCACTATGATGACTGAAACAGTAGAAGCAGATTTTCTAGTGATAGAAAATTGACTTCATCTGGATGAATGTTTCTCATTTTTTGCCCTTAGTCTCTCAGGAAAGTTAGACCATTAAAAGATGGAAAAAATTGCTAAATATAGTAAAAAGTAGCAGAAAATTATGGCTGTGGTCCATTAAGTACCCATAATTTTTATTATTTTAGACAGAAATATGATGAATTTGCAGCAATAAATTGTTTTACTACTGTGTAGACTAATTACTACACATATACCACAAGCTATAATAAATTCCTAAAACCAAAGAAAATATAAAAGCAGGACTTTTTTTGCACTCATTGCTTAACATCCAAGTCATACTGTAAATTGTTTATTTGATTTTGGCACTATCTGATTCAAGATTGACTCTGAAATTGTGTACAAGCAGTAATGAGCATTACATTGTGCGAGGTGTAATCGGGTCTTCATGCAGATCCCATTTAAACTATTACTTATCTAGAAATATACAAATTAAATATACCTATGTTTCTTAAACTATGCATGAGATCTAGTTTAGGGTAGGTGCTAAGGCACTAGGCTAAGGATTTGGGAAACTGTTCTAGTCTTTTCATAAGCTCAAATTTGGCTGTTGAGACAAACACTCTCATCTATAGAAAAAGAAGGGAATGGCAAATCACTTCTGAAGTTTTACCAAGAAAATTTATCCAGGAAAATGCCAGGAGTCAAGATTGATTGAAAGGCATAACTTCAAATTAAGATAATCCCACTCATTGACTTCTGTGTTGGGCAGCTTTGCTCTAATAAATATATAATTTATTTATATTTGTCAGTTCTGATGTACAGTATCATCTTTTTTGGAGATATGGTCTGAGTCCAAGATGCAAACTTTTTATGAGCAAAGATCTCCACTGAAGTTTCTAAAATGTTAGTAAATTTTGCAGTGCTGCAATTGGTATCAGAAGCCAAGGGATTTCAATGTGTTTAACCCAGCAGATTCTAATTGTTTGTGGGAATAGTGTTATTTATTGTCTGTAATTATGTCATTAAAAATTAAAAGGTTTCTCCTGTCCAGCAATGTCTGACTCTAGAGGGTAGTGCCCATCTCCATTTCTTAGGTGAGGGAGTCAGCGTTGTCGGTGGACACTTCTGTAGTCATGTGGCCAGCACTCAGAATGGGGTTTCCTTCCCTCCAAAGTACCTTTAGCATGCTTTTGAATTGTTAGGTTGGCAGAAACTAGGGCAAGGATGGGAGCTTACCCCATCATGTGACATTTGGGTCTAAAACCTGGGCTGGCAGCTTTCCAGCTGAGCAGTTCAGTATCTTTTACCACTGAGCCATTGCGCCCTGCACAATTATATCATTATAATTATATTTTAAAAGACCTTCAACCTTTTACTTGTCACTTTATCTCATTTGTTCCTTTCTTTATTCTACTTATTTGCTGTACAAATATGCATTTTCTTTTTCCTTTAATACAGCCTTTGACAATACATTTATAAATCAATAAAAATTCCAAATTTGAAGTCTTTTAAAAATGTCTGCCTATGCCAACTTGCTGCCCCCATTTTATGAAGGAAACTCTCGTAATTTATAAAAGAAGCTGACAACACAGAGTCTGCTTTTGTATTTTCAGACAGCATGGTTGGTAGCTCACCAAAACTAAAAGAAGTCACTTTTTAAAGTGATTGCTTTGAAGCATATTTTAAGGTTTGCAGTTGCCATATTAGCAGAGGTGATATTCAGCAGGTTCTGACCAGTTCTAGAGAACAGGTAGTGGAAATTTTGAGTAGTTCGGAGAACTGGTAAATACCACCTCTGGTCCCACCCCCATCTATTCTCTGCCTCCTGAGTCCCAGCTGATCGGGAAGAAATGGGGATTTTGCAGTAACCTTCCCCCAAAATGGGGAGGGAATGGAGATTTTACAGTCTCCTTCCCCTGCCACGCCCACCAAGCCACCTCCACAGAACCAGTAGTAAAAAAAATTGAATCCCACCACTGCATATTACTATTTGTATCTGTATATATGAGATGCATTTACACTATAGGTAGTCCTCAACTTATAACTACAATGTTTCTGTTGCTAAGTGAGACACTTGTTAAGTGAATTTTGCCCCATTTTATCACCTTCCTTGCTGCAGTGAATCAACTATGAATCAACATGGTTGGTTAAATGAATCTGGCTTCCCCATTGACTTTGTCAGAAGCTCGCAAAAAGTAATCACATGGCCATGGGACACCGCAATCAACATAATTATGACTCAGTTGCCAAGCCTCTGAATTTGGATCCTGTGACCATGCAGATGGAACAACAGTTGTTGAAACTTACTGGAGTAAGTTTAAAAAACGGTCTTAAGTCATTTTTTTTCAGCACCATTCAGGGTGGGATTCTACCGGTTCAGGTGAATCTGTAGCTCCAAAGATCAGCTGGGAGCAAACTGGTTCACTCCCACAAGCAAGTGGGCCTACCTGCCTGTCCTTGCGCTTTATCTACCTTTATCTTCTCTGCTGCGCCTCAGCTGTTTTCTTTCCCAAGCAGCAATCCAGAAGGTAAGTATTCTCTGAACTGATTACGCACGCCTAGCACGCATCCTGGCATGCGCTCATCGAACCGGTAGGATCCTGCCCCTGGTGCCATTGTAACTTTGAACGGTCACTAAATGAACTGTTGTAAGTCAAGGACTACCTGTATAGATGCAGATATATAGTAGTTGGAAACATTCAAGCAATCAACTGCTTGGAATTTGTTGGAGGTAGGTATTTCCTCCTGCTGCAAATTGCAGGTTTCTGAGGAGCAATCTTTCTTAGGACTACAGCAGGGGAAGAAAGTGCTCTTGAAAATCCCTCTCAGTGTCCTTCTTTCTCTTGAAATGCTGATAATTATAAGCCTTCCCTCTCCAGCAGCTATTTCTTTTTTTTTTTTAAAGTGCACATGAAAAGCAAAGGCACATTTAATCCTACATCCAATTTGATCATGAATATTAAGTACTCATGATACTCAGGATGGGGACCTGTTTGCTGATTATAGAATAAATGTGTACTGAGATACTTTCTCATCTTTATATTTTGACATTAGATTGAATTGAATTGAGCTCAGAAAGAAGGGAGCTTCCTGTGGGAATGAATGAACACTATTAAGCTTCTTACTAAACACCACACCAAGCGAAGGCAATGTAGAAGGATTTTTTTGTTGATAATCTTTTCATATGTGCTCACATGCATTTTTATGCCTCCTGTTCTAATAACCTTAGGCAGAACCAAATCAACTACCAAATCAAGAGAGAGTAATTTCTAAGAAAAATATTAGGAATTATTAATAAAACATTGCTGACATTATTTTCCCTGCCTGAATGCCATCCTAAAGAAAAGCACCTTCGCTGTTTTTCTAAAAAATACTGTAAATGTTGGATGTATTTTTGATCTCTCTCTCCTGGTCTCATTCCTGTGCCCCAGTTTAATTTTGTAATTTCAACATAAAAAATGAAATATAATCAAATATGTATCCATAAAGATGTATTAACTTTATATCTATTGTATAACCAGGATTTCCATGAAACAAAATCCTCATGTGAAGCTTATTACATTTAAAAATCTGTTGATTAATAACTGTAATTGGATTGAAATAATAGATGCAGTGTAAATAAAGTCTGCATACAGTCTCTAATATAAATATAACTTTGTGCAGACTAGAGGAACTTTTAGACAGAGGTACAGATTTGATCACATCTTGAATTGTCTCTTTGTGATCAAATAATTCTGTTCCTTTTTATTTTCCATTGTGTGAGTTCCTGACCTCCCTTTATTGTTGTTGTATGGTTTGTTGGATGGGAATCCCTATTTGCAGAAAGTTAATCTCATTAAGGAAATGAAGCACTTGATACTTTTGTCAGGCTCTGGGAACACTGTCATGGGGAGGTTCTGCTTTGACCTACCCTCTAGTGCAGTGGTTCCCAAACTTGGCAACTTTAAGACTTGTGGACTTCAACTCCCAGAATTCTCCAGCTAGCTCTTCTGGCTGGAGAACTCTGGGAGTTGAAGTCCACAAGTCTTAAAGTTGCCAAGTTTGGGAACCACTGCTCTAGTGCTCAGTATCTAGCCATTATGACTGGATGCCAGCACCATGTTAAAGATTACAAATAGAGAACAATAGGTAGCTCAATAGTTGCCACTTGGAAAAATACTTTTTGTAGACAAACATACAGACATGTTTCTCAAAGCAGAAAAAGCTTTTGTTTTGAGTGCAAAACTAAAAAGTCAATATAAAGTGATTATTGCTAGTTAGCAAATTAGCTCAGATTGGTTGACTGTTTCCTGCTTAGTTTCATTGTAATACGTTGAACCTGTTGAGGAAAAGTTGTATTTCCTAATTTCTTCCATATCTGCTGCGCAATATGTCCAGATATTTGTTTCACAATGGTAAAATTGTATAGTCTTTGTTCAGAAAACTGCATTTATAAAGAGATAACATTTTTATATATGGTTGTTGCTGAGTTATGCTCTTCTTCCTGGGCATATGGGCTGGACTGAGTCTAAGACAGTTAATAAATTTTTCCTGTGTTGCAATTGGTATTGGAAGCCATGGGTTTTGACTGATTTAAGTGTAGAGTTCCTGGTTATTTGTGGGACCATGAAAGTGCCTATTCAGTGCTATTTACTGTCTTCTTACTGTTGTCATGCTTTTTTTTAAAAAAATTCTCTTATTTTATTTTTTAACATGTTTTACTTGTAACTTTGCTATATTTATTCCTTCTGTTAAACTTATTAGTGTCACAAATGTGTGTGTGTGTGTGTATGTGTGAATATTTAATGTAGTCTTTGACTCTCAATTTATTACTTAATCAATGAAAGTTCTACTTGCAACATTGCTGTCTCCACCAGCCTGGTTACACAAGAGGCTGGCAGCCCTGGCTCTGCTTATTTATCCTCATTTTATGTACTTTATCTCTATTCATTGAACAGCCATCTATCATCAACCTATGGGCTTTTAGTTTGATATGCACTGAAAACAATTATTATGACAGATTCTGACATTCATTTTAGTTTTTGCATTCATAATTAAATCTATGTCTTCACTTTTCTACATTGTCTGCTCCAGAGGATCAAATTATTTTCAGTTGAATCCATTGTATCTATTAGCCTCCACAAGAAATTTCTTTTGTTTTCCTCATTACTTTATACACTTTATCAATTACTCTCTTACATTCCAAGTAATAATTTTCCATTTGTTATGATTGGCCCAAAATGAGCCTATAGAAATTCATCTCCACCACCCCAATGGGTTTCATCAGTTGAAGCTTTTATATTTTAATATTTTTAGTAAGATAAAAAAACTACAGACTGGATTAGATCCCTAGTCATATATGCCTCAAGAGCAGCACTTGGAGACTGTTCTTGAATGCTATTATTTGTTTTTGTTTCTGAATAATACACAATACCAGATCTTGTGGTCTCTATAGATTATGGTTAGCAGAATTTGAGAACATTGTTGTTAAACTTTGTTCAATAAATTATAATTAAAGTAACCATAGTTAGAACTCTAATTAAAAAACCATTAATGTTTGTGTGTGTGTGTGTGTGTGTGTGTGTGTACAAAGCCAATATCATAAAATATCATTCTACTGTTCATCACTATCATAACTAAATATTTAAATTATTAGAGTTGGTTCTATAGATAAACTGACTAACATTTTTAGAATTACTCATATTAACACCTATGAGAAAAGCTCTTCTTCAATACTTGAAAGGCAGCAAAAGAAAATACTTTCTTGCTTTTAATCAAGTCACACCAGATTATTTCCTTGGATACTCTAATTAAGGATAGATTTATTTATCCCTTACACTTGAAACACAGCAGTATATCTGCCCCTTCACTTAATATTCACTTAGCTACGCTGTCAGTATATTATCACTCAATTAACAATAAGCAGCTATTCTTGTGACATATTTTCTCAATTTTTCCAAGGTTTTGTTTTGGTATGAATTTTCTAAGTGCTTGATCATCAGTTTAAGCACTTTGAACCTTCCATGCTTTGTTTCAAGCAGAAACCTGAAAAAGATGCAGCTACCTTAAAGAAATCCTGCACATGAAATGCCATGCATCCCAAAGCACTTGAAGGAAAAACGCATGATAGCTAGTGTTGCTGCTGCATATCCCCCTGATTTGGTGATACAGGAAGTTTTATTCTTTTAAAAATGTGCTAAAATATTTTCTGATTTGTTTGTTTGTCTTATGATTTTTACATTTAGTGTAACAATTAATTAATTAAAACAATAGCTTCTGGAGGAAAAGTTATTAAAATTGCTGTTGTCGTTGTGTGTAACACCTGCTTCTATTAAGATTAGAAAATACCTTGCAAAATGGATACTGTAGAAATCACTGTGAAAATACTGTTACTTTATGCTAGATAGAAGCAAAAAGTCTACTCTAGATTTTCTGTAAAAAATAAGATTTAATAAACATTTGCTTCTCTACTAAATCAATGTACTTATTAGTTAAAAGCTTGTTGTCTACTGTATTCTGAAAGTATTTGGAAATCATTTTTGACTTGGAAGAAGTCAAGGATTTAAGACACAGCACATTCACAAAGGACTTCCTTAAACATTTCTATATTCTTGGATCTCCAACGTGGTTAAATCTCCTAATTTCAGCATCACTGGAAAATATACAACAGAAGCTGCAATTGGCAAGAAAATCTTTTCCATTCATAAATAATGTTCATCTCTTTTGTTTTCTCCTTGGTTTTGATTTATGCTTTTCATGATCCAAAAGGTTTGTGGTGCATAAATCCATTAGCCCGATCTTTTCCAGTTTGATGTATCTGGAGGTCACTGGATTGAGGAAGTCTGATTTAAATTCTGATAGCTTTTAGCCTTAGAGCCGTTAGAGTAAAGGCTAAAGAGTCATTAATTTTCTGTAGTCCTCCTGTGAATCAATTGTGATATTGAAGCTTATTAATATGAACATCATTAATGCAACAGAATAATTTAACAGGCAGTATCTTGATGGAGTAGTACATATTATATTAAATGGCATCTTCAGCTGATTAAAAGGTAAAGTGACATACATTTGATAATTATGAGGAGAAAATTCATGGATTCTCAGAACTGTAGAATTCAAAGACTCATGGGATAAACCTCTGTCCTAATTAAGCAAGTAATATCTACTGCAAACAAGCATTTGTTGAATATGCATGTTTTCTATTCAGTTGTAGTAACTATTAAACAGTTCAGTAACTTTTCTGATTCATCTGGAGAATGAAAAGTTACCAATCTATTTTGACATATTTCTTTTGAATGGTTAAGTAATTGAACATTATTACGTAATTGAACTCAGGGCAACCTGCTACATTTAAATTTTAACAATTGCAAAAAATAAAGAAAAAAAAGTTAGTTGTTTTTAGTGATATATCCTCCTCTTCTCTTTCATTTGGATTCCAAATCCTATTTGAATTCTGCATCAAACATTAATAATTGCTATTGGTTTCTAAATGCGAAAAACTATATTCCAGATGTGATTGCTGTGTGACAAACTGTAAATAACAGAAGTATTCTTGCTTAGTTAAACTTTGTGGATATACAGTACAGTCAATTTTGCCTTTGTATCATAGTCCTTTAGCTTGATCTTACAGGAAAAGTATCTCTTTTCCAATGCTGCACTAAGCGAAACATTACAGAAAAAGCAAACATACTTTTGCTTGGAATACTTTTGCTTTTATTTGCCTAGAAACTAATTGAAGCAAAAGTAATCATACAGTTATTGCATGATTCACAATTAGAGTCTTACGATTAATATCCAGCAAAGAGAACAATAATGAAAGTTACCAGATTGTGTCCAATCCAAAGTTCTCATTTGAGGCAGAAATGACCAAGCTTATATTGCAGAGAAAATGAAGGAAAGAAACAAAAAGAAAGAAATGAAGATGGCCAATTTCAAGGTAGATAGGCTTCATTACAGTGATGATGGGTATACTGTTGCAAGACCCAAGGGGACCAGATTGGGGATAGATCATCTGGAGAAGTTCTTTCTTCTGTAGTCACTAGAAATCAACACTGATGTGATGCCACTGAATCAGACGCATGTCCAATACAGCTTTAGAACTGTGTTAATTAAGGTTAGTAGACCCAGAGATAGTGACCCAGCGTTGGATTGGCATATTGCTTCCTGAAATTAATGTTTATTTAAACAGCCTGATTCCTCTGATAAACAAGGATAACTTTAAGTTTTAGTGGTAAATACATATCAGAGAAAAATTTACTTCATGTGGCTTCTCTGGTGGGACATTCCAAAGAGTGGAATATAACAACAGACAAACACAAAAGGGGAAGCAAGGAGACTTCTAGATAGAGAATGGCAGCATGTATAACAATATAGTAGGTTTAGCTTCAGAACCAGGCTGGCTGACTCTTGCCAATCCCTAAAATGTTATAGACATTTGTCCTAGCCAACTTTGATGCAGTGCCATAAATAGTCACTGAAGGCAGATGCCAAAAGATTCTCTACCATAAAAGAGTCTGCCCTTGTGATTGATGAGTGACACATCCTACTATACTAGTACTATTCAGCATGCTGAGCTCCTTTTAAAAAAATGTACAATATTTTAGAAAACTTTCTTCATATAAATGATTTGTTGTGGTCTCTTTGATTCTTTCCTGCTATTGTTTCTATGAATTATGAACCTATAAACATATAGGTTTAATACCATAATAAAACATTTACAGATAGCGCTTGCTTCATTTAATGACTTTCACATTTAAGATGATGTTGAACAAGTGATATTGATGACTTGTTCTTGAAGTTTCAACCATTGCAGCATCCATTCACGTAGTCACAATCTGGAATGGGGTGTCAAACTCACAATGTCACATTGTCATCATGACTATTGTGATTTTTTCTCCTTTGCTAAAATGGTGGTGGGCATGGCCAGCGCATGATGCATCCAGCCTCTGGGCAGCAAGTTTGACAACCCTGATCTAGATGCTTTGTGTCTGGCTCGCAATGACAAGGTTGCAGCCTTTCATAGTCACAGATCATCTTTTGTGATCTTCACTGTCAGCTTCCAATGCCAAGACAATGGGAAAGCCAGCAGTAGGTCATAAATGGAAACTGCATCACATCACACTTAATAATGGTGTGGGATTTGCTCAATTTGTCCCATCCCTTTAATTCTCTTGAAATCCTTTAAGACCTGATTATGCCATCAGGTCTGGGGCCCCAGAAACCTGGAGACATGTTTATTGAGGTACATGTATTTATACTCTCTTTGCTTGGTGTGTGCGTGTGTTTGTATGTGTGTGTGTGTGTGTGTGTGTGTCTGTGAGTGAAATTAAATAAATAATGATGGCAGTAGGAATTGCTATCACTAAGCAACATAGTCACATAACATCATGCTTAGCAATGGAAATTCTTGTTCCAACTGATGTTGTTAATGAAGGACTACCATATTTACCTTTGCCCTATGTAAATCAAATGGAATATATTGCATGAACTGATTGTTATGTGCTACTTGCTGTAGTATTCTATTTCTCATTATCCATGTTATTCTGTTCTAAAATATTATTGCTTTGGGTATGGAAGGCAAGCAGTAGAAATATTATAAATCAAATTTGTGTTGAGGGTTTAGTCCTTCTGGAACAATAGTGACTCATTGCACATGTGGATAAAGTTGAAATCAACCTTTCTGTACTTTCTTATATGCCTCCAAGATTTTGGTTGTAAATACTCTATTCATCATAGAGTTATTTTTCTTTTGAATTTTTTCTAAAGTACTCAGAAATGGTTTTAGAGTACCAAGAAGGGCAGGATATTTCATAGTCTTCTCTTCAGAATATCCTACGAAGCATTTTCCCTTAACATGCAGCCCCTCAATTTTTCTACTAAAACAAATACTAAGTAGTATAAGTTATATGGGGCAGCCCTTGAAGAGCGTTCAGAGACTTCAGCTTGTCCAGAAGCTGAGCGATCGTGGGTGCATCTCGGTACACCCACGTTACACCTATCCTCCGCAAGCTGCACTGGCTGCCTATTGGACTCCGGACGCGCTTCAAGGTGCTAGTTGTTACTTTTAAAGCGCTACATGGTATCGGACCTGGGTACTTGAGAGACCGCCTCCTGCCAATGACCTCCCTACGACCAATTAGATCCCACAGATTAGGCCTTCTCTGGATTCCATCAGCTAAGTCAGTGTCGATTGTTGACCCCCCCGGGGGGAGGGCCTTCTCTGTGGCTGCTCCAGCCCTCTGGAACGATCTCCCCGTGGAGATTCGGACCCTCACCATCCTTCAGGCTTTCCGCAAAGCCGTTAAGACCTGGCTGTTCCGGCAGGCCTGGGGCTGATGAGTTCCCAGCCCCACTCAAATTGTGGCTGTTGAGGAGTTTTAATCTGTTTTTTGTAATTGTTCTGTCTTGTTTGTTTTTTGTATTACCCCTCCCCTATGAGTTTGTTAGCCGCCCTGAGTCCCCCCCGGGAATAGGGCGGCATACAAGTTTAATAAACCATAACCATTTAATAAACCATATCATCATGGAAATTCATTTTCCCCCTCAAGCTATCCATATTGTGTTGCATAGAGTTTGTTGTCATCGGTCTCTGACTTTCCCTTGCAACCTGACAAGATGTAATCACATGGAATTATTGGTTTAGATGTAAGCTTGTGAAAACATGTAGATGGCTGATGTCAGTGTCCATATGGCTTGGCTACTCAAACCACAGAGAACAAGAAATGTAGCTGGATCTAGACTGCTAAATCTTGATTTGCAAAACAAACAAACAATGTTTCCCTGTCAGCCATGTCTGACTCTAGGGAATAGTGCTCATCTCTATTTCTTGGTCGAGGGAGACAGCATTGTGTGAAGACAATTTCCATGAACATGTCACCAGCACCTACTGCAAACTGTAAATATGTTCCTACAAGGTCTTGTAGTTTTAAAGGGTTGAAGATGATATACAGGACTATTGGAGAGGTTTCTTTTCTTCATTTTTTTCTTTATGTTTATCTTCATATATCCTTTCTGGTGAAAATTTACATAGTTTACAGCTGCAAAAAACATGGCCTTAATAATGCATGTCTTCATCTGTCTGATGTCTCTACATTTTAATATTTTATTTAGATTTACTGTAGTCTTTCAAGTAACATATGTCTATTTTATGACCACAGTCACTATCTGTGAATTTTTGAGCATAGGGAAATAAAAGCTGTTACTGCTTCAACTACTTCATTTATTGGCATTGTGTTTTAACATCTTCTTGGGTTCCGCTTTTTTGATTGGTTGTTTTTCATATTGAGAGGCAGTCTGACATTCTCTCTTATTTCACTTTGAGTGAGAAATTCCTTTTTCACTTCCAGCAGGTTATTGAAGTTTCTTGTAACAATTCTAATTCTTTTTCTCCTTCTCCTTCTCCTCCTCCTCCCCCCCTCCTCCTCCTCCTCCTCCTCCTCCTCTTCCTCTCCCCCCCCTTAGTAGCATTTGCTCAAATTCAGAAATAAGCTGGGATGATGTTCTGGCTTAGTGTTTGAGGAAAGAACCAGATTTTCAGGGTTGTTGGATAGTAGTGCAGGGGTTTGCAGATCTTGGAGAGAATGTTAGATTTCATTCTGTTGCTTTCAACTTTTTTCTCAAGCTTACTTCTCTCAGCACCTTATCCAACTTTGTGTCATCTATAAATCTGACATGCATTCTGCCCACCTCTTTAAATAAGTCATTAACAAAATCATAGGGCCCAGGACTGAATATTGTGGTTGCTTATCCTATTAATTGTCATATCATTAATCCCATGCTTAATTAATTTGCTAAGAAAAATGCCATGGCTCTTTATCAAATGCTTTCTTGTAGATCAACATAGTGGCTTTCTTCAATGGGCTATAAATTATTTATTACATCTGTATCCTATCACAAATCAAAAAGATACTTTCTATGTTGATTTGGGCAAAACATAATACACTTGTTATGGTTGGTTGTACAGTCAGCTAGGCATTTAGACTAAATTTAAGTTTTTTACCCACCCATCAGGTCCTTCCCAAGGACCTAGGTTAGGCAGATGTTGTTGTGGTATCATCACATCACCACATAGTTTTATGTGGCATATGGTTGTCTGTTTTACTTCTAATTCCCAGAGTACTTTAGTTTCTTTATTTTCTATTACTTTATCTATTTTGTTGTCCCACCAGTTCTTGCTTACAGGTAAATGGTATTTTTAATAGGTATTCCAATGCACCATTGTTGCTACTAATTTAAGCAATTCTGGGTGCTTTACAAATTGTTAAAACTTTAACAACAAGTAACAATACAGGAAACATAAAAACAATGGAAAATAAATAAACAGACATGAAAGAGTAAACCAAGCTGGATAGGAACAAGAAAAAAAGGGGGGGGAGGCGCCAATTGTCCTTGCAAAATGACCAGGGTGAAAAGCCACATCTTAAGGGATCTTTAAGAGCCGAAATATAGTTAACTCTTGAAGATGCAGCACTTTTACAATAGGAAAGCAATTGAAATATATTTGATAGTTACCATCTCATAGTCTTTTATATCTTTAGTTTAAAAACATGTATTTTCTTGATTTTGTCACTAAAAGAAGCAATTGTACAATAAGGAATACTTTCCTTATTGTATAACAGTATTTAAAACTGGAGATCTCCTGAAATGTGAAGAGGAAAGAGACTGTATTCACTTTGTTTGGCTGAGTGTATTTTTATGTTTAAAATATTTTTATTCATTTTCATTTTCATTTTATATAATCACATATATACTGTGCAAGATTGAGGCCATATAACATTAAGCAATAAACATAACTCTTCTTATATTCCAAAATACAAAACCAACATAGCGCTTCAACCCTCCATACACCCTTTCTTTCTCCCCCCTCCAACTTTCCTTTCTCCCCTTCAACATTCCCCTCTTCTACTTCCCCTCCCCCTCTAACATTCCTTTCTCCCCCTCCCTTCCATCTCACCCTCCTTCCATTCCCCTCTCGCTCCCTCTCTGCCCCTCCCTCTTCTTTCCCTCTACTCCTCACTTCGGTGTATTTCTACTATTCATCAATGTATTCGGCTTCTTATTTTATACTAAAATTAAAAGAAAAAAAAAAGCAACAGTATACAAGTGCGTTCTTGTTGTTTTAAAAATTGGCATAAACTATATTTCCCCCCTCCCCCCTATGATCCCCCCTCCCTTTCCCCCTTCCGACTTCCCAGATCCCATACCCGGTATAACTTTTTATCAAACACAGTCTGGAGTATATTAGAACCAAGTAAGTTAAAAATTAAAAGAAAAAAAAAGGGTAAAAGAAAAGAAGAATAAGAGAGAAAAAAGTCAATAAACTCTCTGCTTTGAGCTCAGCTTCTTATCACTACAAAAAGTTAAACAGTTTACATCATTCCTAATCTCAATTAATTAATTACTTGCCAGATTTCAGACTATATTAAAACCAAGTAAGTTAACCAAGTAGAATTCTTCTCTAGCTAGAGGCCTTATCTCTTTATCTAAATATCTGTCTGTTTCCAAACCCTTAATTTGTCCCTTTTATGCCTCCTTCCTCTATGACACAATTTAAACACATCTCGAATTCTTCTCTCGATTTCCTCTTCCAGCTCTTCTCGTCCCTGCCTCTGTCCGTATCCATATACATATATATACACATACACACACACATATATATATGTATATATATATACACACACATATACATAAACATACATATGTTTTATATTCATCCGTACTCCACTCATATATGCTCCACCTAGATCTCCTGCAAACTCCCTGGATGTATCCTTCCAAACAGTATATTCAGATAACAATTTTTACAAACATCAATAAAGTTTCCATCTCAAAATAAGCTCTCATTCGACCTCCACTACCCTGCCGTCTACACCACACCTCCCAACTCCATCCAAACTGGGCCGCGATCCAGGAAAATCACCACGATCTCCGCCCTCCTCACCCTGGAAAATGAGTCATCAGTAATTTATATAAAAATTAAAAATTATCCATCAAGTCTTTTTAGATCCCATACAATATATCTTCCAAAGAGATCAGCATCAGTTCTTTCAGCCTTAATGTCTCTTCATCGGTATACAACTATACCATTTTATGCAAAACAAAAGTCACAAAATATTGACCAAGTTCAAAGTTAAGCAAATATTTTGGATCAGTTAATTTAATATAATTTTCTTACAGAGAAATTATGTCGTTTTTGAGCTGTTTGATATAGCAAGATGTTTACTTTCTCTTTTATAATGGTTTTGTAGATATCTCCTTAATCAATGGCTGATGATCATAGATGTTGCTGCGATCCACCTTATTTTCCATTCGTCTGGGAGCACGGCTAGGTCCTTGTTCTCTGGTCTTCTGCTCTTCCAGGAGGGGAAAGCGATACTTCCTGTCTTGTGATTGTGTGTTTTGTTGTTTCTCTTGTCCTTCTCTTTGTCTTTCTCCGGGTCCAGGTGGTTCAGGATGTCCCGCCTTTAGGGTCTTATAATAAAAATCTCGGGCTTCCCATACAGAGTTGAGACGATATTTTTGCTCACCGAATGTAATTATAATACCAAATAGCGCATCCCATCTATACTGTATCTGACGATTTCTGAGTTCTTTAACTAAAAAAGCATAGTCTCTCCTGGCTCTTAACATTTGGGGTGGTATTTCCTTGAAAACAATCAAGTCCTGTCCGTCAATTCGCAGTCTGGTATTATAAAACTCTTGTAGTATCGCATTTCTGGATTCTCTTGTAGCAAAATATATAACTACATCTCTCGGAAGCTGTCTCTGTTTTGTCGCCCACGAATTATGACGGTAGATTTTTTGGATCTGCCAATCAAAGTTGAATCCCGGACTTCCCACCAAACGACTGAAAGCCTCTGAAAAAATCTGTTTCAAGTTCTCCTGTTCGTTTTCACGCAATCCCCTAACTCTTAATGCAAGCTCCATCTTTTTGTAATTTGTCATAACAAGTTGTTTTTCTGCGTTTTCAACTTTCTGTTGCAGCACTTCAATTTTAGATGTCAGGTTGGTGTTGGCTTCCTCCAGGAGCTCCAACTTATCTTCCATTCCAGCAACATAGTCTGTCAATACAGTTACAAGTCCTACCATATCCTCCTTTGTTTGAGCAATCTTGGTATCAAGCTTATCACATAAGTCTGTAATAAGTTGCTTTATCTCCTCTCTAAATTCTTTAAGAGTCTCAAAAAGAAATTCTTTTGTTAACAAATCTCCAGTAGGGGCGTAGAAGGTAAGGGCTGCAACTTTGTAGCAAATACCTGAGATGTATTGCTAAGAGGACGTCTCCCCAACTTTGATTTTGATGCCATTATAGAAAGGAAGCAAACAAAGTCTCTGCTCACATTGATTTCAAATAAAATAATTTCAGTAAATTTTTAGAGGTTGATAAGAAAAGATCTTCAAGGGGGCTAATTAAATTGTGAGAAGTTATTCCTTTGATTCTGTGCCAGGAAGTTGGAGATATATCGTTATAGCAAATGCGGAAGCTAAAAAGTCGCCATTTTAAAAACAATTAAACAAAGGAGTTTTTTATAACATTGAAGCTGGTATTTTGATAGAAAAAAAATGAAGAAAAGTTCTCAGGTTTGGTCTCTGCTCGTATTTATTTTCAATGGCTTAGTTTCAAAAGAATGTCCTGAGGTGGGGGGTTCCTCGCCTTGAGCTGGGGAAAAAAAAAACAGCTGAGAAGATCTGGCCGGAGTAAATGACTCAGCTTAAGGTGATCCTCCTCCGTTTACAGCCAAAAAAAAAACAAACACTGCAAACTACAAAGAAGGATCTAACCGACTGGGTCCCTCCCTGCTTTTTTCTTGCCTGAAAAAAGAGATATCTATAGATGTTAAGTAGATATACGAACCAGAACTCTGGGGGCAGCTCAGTTAAGCTGCCAACGACGGCGAGCCCCTCCCCCGGAAGTCTGGCTGAGTGTATTTTTATTGGTCAATGACTGAAATAAAGTTTTTGTCTGTTTATCTGTCATATTCAAATGGGTTTTTTTCTGGATATACAGTATATAACCCAAGTGTCAAACTTGATCATGTCATGTGACATCATGTAAAGTATCACAACATTTTTTGCCTTTGCAGAGGCAGGGTGAGCGTGGCCTGTGTGTGATGCATCCAGCTCATGGGCTGCCATGCATATATATATGCATGTACACACACAAACGTATATGTGTGAGGTTGGGATGGAGGGTGAAGGATGTACATGCATACATACTGGTACACACACACACACACACACACACACACACACACTATCTTCACCCTTAAGACGAAGTCAAGTCCTACAAAATAGCACAAAAATGCAGTTTTGCACAGTTTGGAGAATATATCATCTTAATGGTTTCTAAGGTTTTTCACTTCAAATCTTGCCCAGAAATATAACCAAAACTCCAGAAAACAAAATAAAGCATAACCTGAACTATCAGATCTTATGAGGCTGACAAACTCAGGAAACAGAAACCACCTGGTTCTCTGAAAAGATATTTTTTATTTCAGTAGAGTAATATAATGCAATGTAACAGCCTACCTAAATAATTCTCCTGTACAACTTATACCTGGGTTAATACAAGGGTGGGATCCAGCTGGTTCTGACTTGTTTGGGTGAACTGGTAGTTTCGATGATCAGCTGAGAGTGAACTTGTTCATTCCGACAATCAGGTGGGCCCATCCGCCCACCCCTGCACTATACTAACCTCCCTTCCTGGACTCAAGCATTCCTTCACTAGGGGGTCAGTTTCATCTTTAATTAGGGTGCTATCTCAGGATCTATCTCAGTTCCCAGGATCTGTTTGGCACACTAGTAGCAACTTGGGGGCATTCAAGGATGCTTATGGATGAGAATGGGAGCAAAAGGCTTCCTACTATAGATGCACTCTTAATTCTGGAAAGAAAGGACAAAAAAATCTTTTGAGTCCTAATGTGTTGTATTGTTGGTTTTTGCATATTATTTTTGGCTAGTGGCAATCATTGAACATAATTAAAAATAAACACAAATTAATATAAACATCATTCAAAACATTTCTTTTCTAAAATTAATTCAGTTGGCCCCAGAGAGAATATAAGATGTTTCTGTAAAATTTATAAAAAAAACTATTGCTATTGAAATTGTGGGAAACCACAAATGAGCATCTATTACAGTATAAATGTTTAAATTTAAAACAATTGAAATTTGATATAGTTGAAATTGCAATTTCTTCAAGGGAAATATTTTAAAACAATTTCTGCTTTTTCCTATTTTAAATTGAAAATTCTATTTTGTAGGGATATTTAAATATGATTCAGAGTTAACTTTGAAACATGATGGTGTTTCCAGTGATTGTATATATTCTTCTAGAAAGGTCAGGTGTAGTTGAATGAATTTGAAATCCTATATTGTGGCCTTTACCTCGGGGTGAGAATTTCAGTATGGAAGAAGAGTGTTATGTAGGCATAGACGCCTATGTTTTGAGTACTAACTCGTAACGATCAAGATAAACTGCTGACTCTTAAAAACAAATCAATCTTTCACTTTACTGCTTGGATAAACTATAAAAAGCCATTTCCAATCTTATTCTTATAATATAATCCTTTTCAAAGGATATTTTAAATTACTCCTTGGTAAATGCATATATCATTTGTAATGGATACATGAGAAGACAAATGACTGGACAACAAGCAGAATGTGAGCGTAATAGACTATAACAATTATTGCTGCTAGCAGCACTCTTTCGTACTGCTAGTTTAGTAACCCAGAGTAACAGTCTCCTAGCAACAAGCATTGCACTGTGTCACTAGCTGAGATGTAAAGCTTGCGGAGGAGAATTGGGGGAAAACAGGACAGCTGTTGCAGCTTTTAACACTAGCCATTGAACTTGAAATTTTACCTAAGATACTTTGAAAAGGGAACAAGGTAGAACTCTATTTATTTTGAAAATCGCAAGTTTAAGCTTAAGCTTAAGATATGCTTGGTTGCATATCTTAATCCAGAAATTGGTTGAACTGGTAAACACTATCTCCTTTTAAATAATCAGCAGATGGATGGCAGGTGTTTTTTTTTTTTTTACATTTGCAGTACTGGTCTTTAAATAGTGTTTATTTAAAGTTATACCTGATTCCCCGCCCCCAACAATATGTTGAGCAATCCCCTCAATCTTGGGTGGGGTGGATGATGTGTTGGAATGGTTCCCTTCTACTCTGCTCCTTACATCTCTGAAGTTTTTTCATTTATAGTACATGAGTGTAAGGAACATAAACCTGCTTGGTCTGCATCAGATGCAGATGAGGGTGAGGAGTATGCTTTGAACTGTATGATGGCAAGTTGAATTCTCTATGGTTTGGGAACATTGCTTTATAACCATCCTAATCTCATGGGTGTGCTTCCTCTTTGAATGAAAATAAATAAAAGACATTTCACATTTCCTTATGTTATGATGGGGCGCCAAATACTGAGGCTGAGGGGTTAAGTACAGTACATGATGGAATTTGTATATTCCATGGCCTTTTTCTTATTTTTATGCCTGCCCAGTGTAACATGTAAAGATTTACAGAGCCAGATAGCAATACAACAATGACAGTCTGTTTCATAGTTCAGTACATATAGGTTTGCCTGACTTTATGCTTCATGCAAATTTGCTATTATTCAATTGATTCTTGTCATGTAAGAATTCATTTTATGTGGGAAAATAATTGCTAATATGTGATCTGTGCCAACATAGTCAATTTGTGCCAAAGATCTGGAACCATTCCAAGACATCATCCTACTGAAACCACTGGAACATTCCTTCCCCCAAAAGCCCTTTCTGCCTTCATTTGCATATTTATCATCATATTGGTGGGGAAAGGTTTCATTGGATGCCTCAGTTGCCACATTTGATTTCATTGTATTTTTTGCTTTCAGTGTTGTTGGGAGTCAGCCAGAGTTGTGTTTTTAAGATGGACAGGAATCAATGTCAAATGAAGAAACATAGTGTGGTTTTTCTATCTGTGTGTCCTGTTTGCCATGTCCTTCCCATGTACACAGTTGTGACTACTATTTCTAGGAGATCAAAACAGTTATTAACATTTTGTCCAACTGTTTACCCAAAAGGGGAAAAAAACCTTCTCTAACACTAGAAACACAGGTTAACTTATTATATCACATTGAAGCTGGTGAATGATCCTTAGCGCAGAGACTAGCCTTTGATTTGGGCAAATCTATGTGTGCACAATAACAAAGAATGCTGATAAAACCTGTAGCAGTAGGATTCATTCTATCTCTATTTGCTATGATAACCATGGGCATTAGAAATCCAGCTGTAGAAAATGTTTTTATTGTTTGTGAAACAAGGAAGAAACATTTTTGAATAATGTGATGTTTAGGAAAATGTATCTAAAAATTTATGAGAGATGCCAAAGTTTTAACACCATACTCCACAACCTCCCCCGCTCCTGTATCCACTCTTTTGTGACCTACATAATAATTCTTCCTTCACTTCTTTCCCACCACAAACCTGTGAGGAAGGTTAATCTTTAAGAAAGTCATTAAATCAAAATCATCTAGTAAGTTTTTATGGCTAAAGGATGGACTTAAACCTTTGTCTCCCTGATCCTAGTCGTAACACCTTAACCACTACAGCACACTAGTACACTGATTCAGAAGAAATAATAGGAACATATTTGTCACATTTGTTCATAGTAAAGCTTTTTTTTAAAAAAAAAAAATCCTGAAACACGACTGGAATTTTTATCAATGAATTTTTGAAGCTTAGTCAGCAGTATGAACTCATGCATTTTATCCAGAAATGAAATATTTGGTTATAGCTGATATTTATCAAACACACGATTTTAACAGTTCACTTGAGTTGCTTTTATTTAATAAAATTCTCTTTAATAAAAATAATCAAAGGATTATTCTCCCAGCATTTTTCATAAAAACTCATATGTAAAGAATTTATTTCACTTGATAGCCCAGCAGGCCAAAGGATTTGAGACTTTGGTTCCAGGCCATTCTCTCTGCCTTCTCTAATCACACGTTATTCCTTTTTCCATCGTGTATAGATAGATTGCTAGTGATTACTCCTCCTCCTCAGAATAGAAAGGTTACGAAAGGAGATCCTGAGATGACCATCAGTCCTCTCTTTCACATGACACTGTCTTATTAAAAGTACTTGGAAGAGATGAGGGGTCTCTCAAAGGCGTTTTTTGAAGTACGGCTGCAGATCACTGATAGGAAGTGTTGTTGCCCAAAATCTGTTCTAGGAGACCAAGGAATTGAATGAACCTAACTCAAATCCTTACGGGCTAGAAACACTCTAGGCATCTTCTATCATGTTATAGTAAAGGCTGAAAAGCAACATATGCATTACAATTATTAAATTGCAATTATTCATTATTTAATAACATTAAATTTATAACTTGGTATTTCCTGATCTCTAATTTGGAATTATTAGTAGACTCTATCTATCTTTCTATCCATCCATCCTCTATTAAACTTGTATGCTGCCCATCTTGGCAGAGGCGACTCTATGAAGCTTGCAGATAATTAAAATGCACCACAAAACATTAAAGCAATAACTAAGGATCATAAATTTAAAATTCAGTTAAAATAAAACTAACCAGGATAGAGAAGGAGGAAGCAAAGCAGGGGTGAAATTCAGCAGGTTCTGACATGTTCTGGAGAACTGGTAGCGGAAATTTTGAGTAGTTCAGAGAACTGGCAAATACTACGTCTGGCTAGCCCAGAGTGGGGTGGGAATAGAGATTTTGCAATATCCTTCCCCCAGGAGTGGGGTGGGAATAGAGATTTTGCAATATCCTTCCCCCAGGAGTGGGGAGGGAATGGAGATTTTGCAGTATCTGCCACGCCCATCAAGCCACGCCCACAAAACTGGTAGTAAAAAAAATGGAATTTCACCACTGGAGCAAAGTATGCACAGGCTGAAGATAGAGTACAGGTAGTCCTCAACTTACAACAATTCGCTTAGTGACCATTCAAAGTTGCAATGTCACTGAAAAAAGTGAGCTATGACCATTTTTTCAGATGTATGACCATTGCAGCATCCCCATGGTCACATGATTTACATTTGGATGCTTGACAACTGACTCACATTTATGGCGGTTGCAGTGTCTTGGGGTCATGTGATTACATTTTGCAACCTTCTGACAAGCAAAATCAATGGGGAAATTAGATTTACTTAACAATCGTGTTACTAATTTAATAACTGCAGTGAGTCACTTGACAAATGTGGCAAGAAAAATCATAAAATGGGACAAAACTCACTTAACAAATTTTTCACTTAACATACATTTTGTGCTCAATTATGATCATAAGTTGAGGACTACCAGTATTATATATTCTTTCAGCCATCTCCAAAGTGTCACACCCTCGTTGGGATCCCAGGTTAGTTGGCACAGCCATGTCTTCAAGGCCTTTTGGAAGACCAAAAAGGTAGATGCAGATCTCACATATAACCTTATAATGGATTAACATTTCAGTTCATTTCCTAGGGCTGGGAGGGAGCAACTGGCTCTTAGTCACCCTCTTGGCTAAAATACCACTAGAACTCACTGTTTCCTTAAACGCTACACTGAACTGGTTTCCTACAATGTTTTCTATATATTACAAATTCTGTCATTTCCACCAAAAGGCATAGAGAGTTCTGGATCTTAATTACTGTAGTTCATTGAACTCATCTTCCCAAAGCCTAAATTATTTAGACATGTGACCTAGAAGTAACCTAAGAGAAGGTTCATTAAGTAAAATCAAACTCTTGTGTGGCCAACTAAGTATTATAAGGCACCTGCCTGATGCTGCCTGATGCTACTATATGTTATTTATTGTTCATTTTCTTCTCACACGTTGGAATATATTACAGCTAGTTCATCTATAGGGATCAGAGTAGAAGAGCAGCACAGATTTCCAAGCCTATGTTTAAGATTGTAGATCAGTGGTTCTCAACCTGTGGGTCGGTACCACTTTGGGGGTTGAACGACCTTTTCACAGGGATCACCTAAGACCATCAGAAAACACATATTTTCGATGGTCTTAGGAACTGAGACACCAATTTTATGGTTGGGGGTCACCACAACATGAGAAACTGTATTAAAGGGTCGCAGCATTGGGAAGGTTGAGAACCACTGTTGTAGATCATCAGGGCAGAATTACAAAATCACATTTTCAACATGAACAAACCATATACCATAAATCTTCCACTGAAGGGAGAATACACTGTTTTGCAGATAGCACATCATTTATACAGTAAGGACGTTTCATACACTGAAAGGTATGATTTCCATGTGCTAGGATACAAATATTTATGCTTGTATGCCCTTCCCAGAATAGCACAGGATCTTGAATAATTTGGGTCCTGTGGGCATAAACGGTTACTTGAGTATAAATTGATGCGATATGCTTGGGATCATATTATAAAAAAGGGAGAAAGAAGGATTAAGAATTCAAGATCATCCAGCAATTGCTCTAACACAATAAGGATACCACCCACATATTTTACTGCCAAAGCAGAACAGCAGGCCTAGGTATACTGTTCTGGCCCACCTCCGTCCGGTAATGAATGCAGATACAGACTTAGCTGTTTGCCACTCTTTATTCACAGCAATTATAATCCTGTTGGCTGATAGCCCAGACACAACTCACTGGCAAAACGTTGGCAGCAACCCAGACTCCAACAGACACAGGAACACAAGGCAGACCAGACAAGGAGTTCTCCAGATTATTACAAACAGTTGTGTCCTGCAAAAGGACTCCTCCCAAAGTCACTTCTTATATATTCTCTTGGGAGGGGCCAAGCCACAACCACCTGGGCTTGATTATCTCTTATGAGTCTGTCTTCGTAACTGCTGCCTTCGTTTCTTCACTCTCCATTGCCTGGTGTCAGGGGCAAACTCCCTTTGATCTTCCCTACTGCTCCATGCCTCAGGCACCTCCTGGTGGCCAACCAGCCTCTCTGTTCTCTGCTCTGAGTCTGAACCCTGCCCAAGATCCTCCACATCTTCCATAGCAGACTCATAGGACTTCTCGCTATCAGAGTCAATCGGCAGCTCCAACGGCTCCTGCTGGGCCACAACAGTATACTATACCTAAATGCATCTACTTTGGCATCTGAGGCAGAACACTATATTCTGCTTTCCTCTCTCATCTTTCCCTCCCGATTAATAAATACTGTGATAAATTTTCTTCTTGGTTTTTGCGCTACTCAGATACATAGAGAGAAACTATTGGGATGATGGCCAAGAACTATTTTCTGTGGTCCCAGAAATCAGGACAAAAAGAATAAATTTTAGGTACCTAGATTTCATTTAAATGTAAGAAAAAAGTTCCTGACACTAAGGCTTTTAAAAGAAGCTGAACAGCTGTCTCTTGTGCATTAGTTAATTGGTTTTCATGCACATTGCAAAAAGTTAAATTGGATTATTCTTATGGTTCTTTCCAATTCTGTGATTTTATTATTATTTTAAAGGTACCTGGTTGAAAACCTCTGGATTGAAAAAAAAAGTATGGAATTGTCCTTGTGGGTTATTAGTGAATTATGTTTGATTAGTTCATTGTGGGATTATATATAATCAAAGTTACTTATTAATGATTAAAGGTTGTTGATATGTATATAAACTGGAGTAAAGCCCATAACCAATATAAGCTCACTGATTATATCGTAAACAGCTAGCTATTTCACTTACCTTATTGTTAAAAGCCATAATGATTCTAAGGCCTATCTGAAATATTGAATGGCAATAGATGCAATGAAGTTTTTCTGCCTTCATTATATTAATATAGAATAAGCTACTACTTTTGTATGTTGCATCACATGTCTTGTATCAAGTACTTTTATTATGAAGTATAGCCAGAATAGCTGGATTGTCTTTATGAGCAATTTTCATCATTCTTTGCTGATAATTTGATTTGATTTCCTGAGATTAGGAGTCCAATATATGTACATATTCTAGAGTCGTGATGGCAAACCTATGGCACGCATGCCACAGGTGGCACACAGCCCTTTCTGTGCGCTGGCCACCTGATCTTCTGGTCTTCGCACACACTGGAGCGCCAGAAATCCAAAGACCAGCTGACTGGCACGTATGCGTTTGCCGGAAACCCGAAGAGCAGGTGACTGGCTCGTGCATGCGCACCGTCCAGCTGGTCTCTGGTTTTCCGGCACTTTGCCGTGCACACATTCTGGTTTGGACACTCAGTGCCAAAAAGGTTCACCATCACTATTATAGAGAAATAACTATGGCAATCTCCCATTTGTCTATGTGCATTTTTTCCAGTTTATATACCTTGAAGACATGCGTAAGGCATTGGAAAGATCAGAGCTATTGCTACCTTGCTGGTTAATCTTTGACCTCTAGGCTGATTTAATTGGCTACATTGGGACTGGATTTATGCTTAAAGAGTGATAAGAGATTCCACGGAAAATGTTCTTGTCTGCTTAAATGAGGCAGTAAAAATATATCTCTTGAAACTAGTTGCAAATTTTCCATTCTTTGAAATGTGATTGAGAAGAGCCGAGGTGGCGCAGTGGTTAGGGTGCAGTACTGCAGGCCACTTCAGCTGACTGTTATCTGCAGTACAGCCGTTCTAATCTCACCGGCTCAAGGTTGACTCAGCCTTCCATCCTTTATCCTGGGTGAAATGAGGACCCAGACTGTGGGGGCGATATGCTGACTCTGTAAACCGCTTAGAGAGGGCTGAAAGCCCTATGAAGCGGTATATAAATCTAACTGCTATTGCTATTGCTAAAGTCTTACAGTTCCAGGTACTTTCTCTCAATCTAGTTGTCTAGACTCATTTCAGCTGAGATCTGGTACCAAAATTACTTTGGTTGTTTGTTTTAGTTTTGTTTTGCATAATTTGAGTTAAAAATTATATCAAGGAATGCCTGACAATTATCCTGGATTTCTTGGCTGCTTTCAATATCATTGACTGTTGAATTCTTCTTGGTTATCTGTTGGTTCCAATCTCCACTTGGAATATGTTCTGAGTGCAGTGCTGAGAAACTACTCTTAAACTCTCAATTGTTTTTAAATTGCAGCAAGAAGTATGAGATTTTGCTTGGAAATAGCAGCTAGCGTTGTTGTGCACAGAGTTGCTATAGAAATGTTTGATTTCATTTGTTATGCACAAAGTTAAGGTAAAATCCTTTTTGATTGACCTTACTGCCTGAGTGATCAGCTCTGCCCCAGAGCATCATTAGAGAGGGATATTGGATAACCCAAGCATGAGATCTGCCTCTTCAGCAGTACTGTGTTTTTTTTGTATTCTGTATTCATATAGCAGAGAAGGCCTTATTTCAACACATGGTGAATTTCTTTGTAAGACAGAACTTCAGTGGTTACTCTGGGTACTCATATACTCTGGGTACTCATAAGTCATACTCTGGGCCTTATAAGATTTTCTTGGTATTGGTCACTTTAGCTGTCTCTGGAATTCATCCATCTATAAAAAGCATGCCTTTCTCCTAGAATATTCAGTGTTCCTGTTAGCTCCTTGTTGGAAGCCTGGAGCCTTCCTAGCACTTCTGATTTTAACATTTCCATTTGACTCCAATTCTCCATATGGTTCCTTTATTTGCAAGTCACTATTGTCCTTTTTTGCCACTTGCAATTTTTTCTCTTCATCCTCCATTCATGTTCTAAAATGCTTGCATTATTTTTAAAATGTACTTGAAATAATTAAATCAAATAGCTGCAGAAACACTAATAAGCAATGTTTGTATGAATCATCTCAGTTTAATGTTTTGGTTTGAATTATCTCAGTTTAATATTTTGGTGCAGGTGTGATATAGTCTCTGGATCTTTCCAGAGATGGGCTGCTGAATTCTGTAGTAATTGAAGTTTCTGGTCTAGACATAAAGGCAGCCTTGTATAAAATACATTAGAGTCAGGTCTGGAAATTAGAAAAGCACTTGTCATTACTTTAAAGTCTTTTTTCCCCAAGAAAGCACATACAGTAATTGGCATATTATGTGCAAAGACTAAAGGATGTTGGTTGTTGCCAGTATGGGAAATGAGAGAGAGAGAAGGAGGGAGGAGGAGGAAGAGGGGGAGGGGGAGGAGAAGGAGACATCAACTTGGTACTAACTCCTGTCTTTAACAGGAACTTCTTCCATTTCCCTGAAATTATGACTCCTTACAATGAATCCCTGCATCTTGACTGGTTTTGGTTTTAATGTATTTTTCATTTCTCCAACTTCAAGCAAGACCTGAGGGAAACCCCAGTACTTCATATCTGTACTTCTGATCCAGATGTTCAGTACAATGAAAACCTTCAAGAGGTCAAGAAACTAACAGAAACATATTTCTACTATCAATTTCCAATTATCAGACTGTAATCCTTTAAATTTATAACCACTTTGAAATGGGTCAGAATAATCTGCTTACTCCAGAATTTCTTTCTGAAAACCATGCTCCTAGTGGTTTTTTATTTCACTTTAACATTTAAAACTCCCCATCATTTAGAGCACTTCCTGCAGCACTACATTACATGCAGCACTGCATTAGATTAGATTTAGATTAGAATTAGAATTATGCTACAATAGCATTTATGCTACAAATCATGTTCATTCCTCCATTTTTCAGCTCTCAGCCAGGCAGTGCACTGTGACAAATCTTTCCATGCCAAAATTCCTTCAGATCAAATTGGACCCAGTAGCCTTCTTGGATAGATTATCCTCATAACATGCTACCAAATATAACTTGAAAAAAATGTAGCCAAGTTGGAATGTTCTGTATCTCTCTGCTACCATCTAATGGCAGACAAATCTTATTACATACTTTGACAAAGTCACAAAGTTAGTGGGTCAACAAAACGCTGCGGATATAATTATTTGGACTTCAGTAAGGCATTTGATAAAGTAAATCAAAGCTACTACTTGACAAGATAGAAAAATGTGGGTTAGGCAGCATCGCTACCAGACAGATTTGTAACTGGCTGACAAACTGCACTCTATGTTTAGTCCTTAATGGAATTTCATCTACATGGAGGGAAGAATGATGTGGGGTACCTCCAATGCTCTGTTATAGGTCCAGTACTCTTCAATATATTCATCAATGATTTAAATGAGGGGATAGAAGGAACTCATCAAATTTGCAGACAACACCAAGCTGGCAGGAATAGCCAATAGCCCAGAATATAAGATACAGAAGGATCTTGACAGACTTGAATACTTGGCCCTGTCCAACAAAATGAAATTCAATGATGAGAAAAGAAAAGTTCTACATTTAAAACCAAATGCATAGGTATAGAATAGGTGGTACCTGACTCTATAGTAGTAACTGCTAGAGGGATCTTGGAATCCTAGTAACAATCATTTAAATATGAGCCAGCAATGTACTGCAGCTGACAAAAGATCCAGCACAATTCTAGGCTGCATCAACAGTAGAATCAAGATCACATCTTTATAATGATTTGGTAAGACCTCACTTGAAATATTGCATCCAGTTTTGGTCACGATATAAAGAAGATGTTGAGACTCTGGAAAGAGTGCAGAAAATTGTAATAAAGATGATTAGGGAACTGGAGGCTAAAACATGAAGAACAGTTGCAACAATTAAGTATGTCTAGTTTAATGAAAAGAAGGATAGTAGTATTCCAATATCTAAGGCGTTGCCACAAAGAAGAGGGTGTCAACTTGCTTTGTAAAGCACCTGAAGGCAAGACAAGAAGGAATGGATGGAAACTAATCACAGAGAGAAGCAACCTAGAACCATAGTAAGGAGAAATTTCCTGAGAACAATTAACCAGTGGTATAACTTACCACCAGAACTTGTGGGTGCTGCAACACTGGAGGTTTTTTAGAACCATTTGGACATCCATTTGTCTGATATAATATAGGGTCTCCTGCTTGAACACGGGGTTGGACTCCAAAGTCCCTTCCAACTCTCATTCTGTTCTGTTCTAATGGTCACACAGGTTTTTGTAGGCAGACCTGTTAGATATTAATCTATTTCTAGAGACAGATCCAAACTTAATTATGGTAGTTTATTCTTGTTAATGGAAAGACATAAGGCATTGCAATTCATGGAACACTTCAGAAGTTTAAGACCTAGACTAGTTCTTGATAGCTGGTCCCCTTTATATATCAGGTAAAGCTGGTAATTAATTTCCAAATGCATGTATTGAATATTACCTTTTAAAGCCCTAAACTGCTTTGATTATTTGTTTATTCCCATGTATTCCTGGCCAAGACTGATGATACCTCTTGTTTACTTATTGTTTCTGAGTAGCCTTTGGTGGCCACATACAAAAATGTCTTCTCCTTCTCCAAAGTCAGACTTTTGGCCAAAGAGTTGGGTGATACTTCATTTTCTTTTCTAATCTTTCTTTTTAAATAGTATTTTTTTTTAAAAAAAAATTCATGTTAGCTTTGCTTTTTATATTTTACTCAGTACCATTTCCATTGCAAGTAAGTCAGAACTTTTTTATTACAAAGAAACTGACAGTTCTGATTATAGAATTCTATCAAGGATCTTCACTTGACAGAACTAAAAATGCAAATTGGAACTCGCAAATAAACGTTCCCAATGTCTGAAAAGATATTAAAAGTAATTACTCCTTAAAAAGGTCAATGAGTTATTTGAGAATTAAGACATCTTCACTTTGTTTTCAGAGCTTGGTGAATTAATAAAGATAGATTTATAGTTAAGGTATGGTTTTAGTGTGGAAAAAAAGGGAAGACTTTTTCAAATAAAGAATTTGCCTCAGAAGTTTGATGATACACTAAAAGCATTTTCAAAAAAAGTTTTGGGGAAAAAACTTTTTCTAAATATTTATGATTAGGTTAATAGGCATTATGTAATATCTTTCAATTATTAAGAGAAGCATCCATATATATGTCTGGGTATACACAGTATACATACACAGTGGGGTAAAATTCTTTTAAAAATTGCAGGGCAAATAGACATTTTGATTGATTATATTCCTGAAATCATATGCAACATATGGCTAGAAATGTTAGTGAAACAAATATCCCCTGCTATAGTTTTTTTTTAATTGTAATTGTATAGGAAGATGCATTTCTGGGGTGAATGCAGTTAAGGAGGAATTCACCATGTAGAGATACTCTCCTCAGACTGTTCCCTTGTTTAAAAGACTTTAAAAGTTAGAGGTCAAAGTTATCTGTGGTGCAGTTAAGGATAATAATAACATCTATTCTCCCTGTGATTTCCCCCCAATTTTTAACCGTTTTGCTCTCTTCCATTTTCTTTTTCTTTCTAATATCGTCTTGTTCCTTTCAGTCAGCAGAAATAGGACTAATAGCGCTGACCAGAGGTTTGAAGTGATCTCTAGCAGAGGCTTCTAAAATTAGACAGCAGCCACATCAAATTAGGGCCACCCTTGCTTAAAATCCTACAGGGTAGGTATGAACTTTTACATACAATGAAGAGCCTCCAGACTTTATACTCTGCAGGAATCTACCTCAATTTTTCTGCTGGGAACCCTTTCTTTACTTATTCTCCAATTCCTGCACATTGTAGTGTCATCAGAGTTGTAGTTCAGGCATAACGTACTGGCTAGGCATGTAAGATATCATGGTTTTCTATCCCTAATGTCCAAAAATGCTAACTAAAGGTCAATAGTGAGACAAAACTATTGCTTATTTGGAGTGCTATTTGGAATTGATGTATTCTGTGGAACAGAATTAGATCTGAAGCTAAAAGAATATCTTTCCTGGTTGTTGGGAATAATGTAAGCTGATAATAAACATGGTAGCAAAATTATGAATTATATTTTCGGTATTTTATTAAGAGGAAAAAAAGAATACTTTTGAAATCATTTGAACTTTGTTTGGCATTATTGTTGCCTCCTTTTGCAAAACACTGTCTCATTTGGATTCAGATTCTGTTTTATTTATAATAAAACTACCACACAGTTGCAACGAATGCCCTACTGTTTATTAAAACTTCAGATATGATTAGCAGAATACATTTAAATTTATACACTTGCAATTAATTAAGCTGCACACTGTACACTAAATCCTGCCCCCTAAATAAATAAATAATGTTTTGCAAAGACATTATTTGAAGTTCATTTGTTCAAACAGTAAACAATGCTAGTGAGTAGAATGTACCATATTTTTCGGCCTATAAGACATAGTTTTTTGTTTCCCAAAAGGGTGTGAAAATATCTGTATGTCTTATAGACCGAATATTGACGAACCCCCGCCCAGCCATCGGCCATTTTTTGGGCTCCGCATGCCCCTTTTTCAGGCCTTTTTTTGGCCTGTTTTTGAGGCTTTTTTGGCCCATTTTCAAGGTTTTTGGGCCTGTTTTCAAGGCTTTATTTCATCTGTTTTTGGAGCTTTTTAAGTCCGTTTTGAGGCTTTTTTCAGTTTATTTTGAGGCTTTTGTGGGGCCCATTTTTGAGGCTTTTTGGTCATTTTTGAGGCTTTTTCAGCCCATTTTTAAGGCATTTTTTTCCCATTTTTAGGCTTTTTTCGTCCCTTTTTTGGCTTTTCTCGGCACATATTCAAGACTTTATTCGGCCCGTTTTTTAGGGGGGGGGGTTGACCCATTTTTGAAGCTTTTCTTGACCTGTTTTTGAGGGTTTTTTGGCCTGTTTTTCAGGCTTTTTGGCCCATTTTTCCACCTTTTCTTGCCCCCTTTTCGGCCCATTTTTGAAGCTTTTTTGTCCAATTTTTGAGGCTTTTTTGGCTTGTTTTTGAAGCTTTTTTTTGTTCCTTTTTGGCCCATTTTGAGGTTTGTTTGGTATGTTTTTAAGGTTCCCCCCCCATTTTTGAGGCTTTTATTGGTCCATTTTTGAGGCTTTTTTCGGTCCATTATTTTGGTTTTTATTGGTCCATTTTTAAGGCTTTTTTCGGTCCATTATTTTGGATTTTATTGGCCCATTTTAAGGCTTTTATCAGCACATTTTTTAGGTTTTTCTTGGCCCATTTTTGAGGATTCTTTCGGCCCGTTTTTGAGCCTTTCTTCAACCCATTTTTGAGCCTTTTTTCAGCCTGTTTTTCCAAAACAAATGGGCAGAAAAAAACGTCAAAAATGGGGCAAAAAGCCTCCAAAACAGGCAGAAAAAAGCCTCAAAAATGGGCCAAAGAAAGCCCCCAAAATGGGCCAAAAAAAGCCTCAAAAATGGATAGAAAAAAGGCTGGATAAGGACCGAAAAAAGGCCTCCCAAAAGGGCCAAAAATGAGGTGCGCAATGGCCAAAAAGCTTTTGTTGTTGTTGTTGTTGTTTTCCTCTTCAAAATTTAAGTATTTTATAGTCAGGTGTGCCTTATAATCCAAAAAATACAGTATATGTTTGAGCTATTTGCAGGAAAAACTAATGAGTTTGGAATGATTTGTTTTGCTTTACTTTCATTAGAAGGAGCATAGAATGGTGCTGAGGTCAGCAAAACTCTCCTTATTTCTACAATAGTTTCCGTTTGTGCCCTGCAGTTTATATCATAATTAATCTTGGCTTTCATCTAGTAGTTCAGATGGCAAGCTTAATCTGATCTACTGCCACCTCTTACAATATTGGAAATGCATTTAATTTTTCAAGTCAAGAGCATTGAAACTGAACACTGACCCATTTTAATGCAGGAAGTACATGAGCAGACATGATTAGTTGGATGGATGGATATCAGAGGTGGGTTCCTACCAGTTCGCACCTATTCGGTAGAACCGGTTCGTCAAATCTACTGAACCAGTTAGAAGAGGTTCCACCAGTGGACCCGGAAAACCGGCCACACCCACAGAAGAGGTTCCAAAATTTTTTGAAACCCACCACTGGTGGGTGTGTAATGTCCCACAGTTATCTACGCATTAATAATGATCTAGTAATATTTCCTTATACATTTTAGGGACCTTTCCTTACATAATTGGTGTTTTCTTTCATACTTTTGGCTTTCTAATTTCTGTTTCCGTTAGTTGGCAATTGCTAAAACCAATCCCACGTGAATAAGTATTCTTGATTTTAATTGTCAATTTATTTATTCCTGCACATTGTAATATTTATTCATTTATATATCTCTTTTTTTCCACTGTTGTGGAAACACAATTCCAGCAGCTGCTAACATGTGTAAAATTAAATATATATTATACTCCCTTTCAAATAGCCAACAAAATATTTCTGGTTTTAATTCCATATCTTGCTTTACGATTGCTTCTAACCATTAACTTCTGAATAGCTACTTGGACCGACCTAAGTACTAATTCATAATTTCATATCCGGTCACATGGGTGGCAAGCCACTCCCAACCGGTCACATGGGCAGCAAGGCACTCCTATCTGGTCACATGGGTGGCAAGCCACTCCCACAAAGGAGGCCACACCCACAGAGTAGGTTCCAACAATTTTTGAAACCCACCACTGATGGATATAGAAGTGTCTGAGGGTGAGGATGTGTGGGCATGTCACAACTGACAAGAGCAGAAGCCAGAGAATTCCTTTCTGAAGATTCATGCCATGCAGTGTCAGCGTATGTTATTTGAGGGACTGTCTCGCCCCAGTTACGTCTCCCTATCTCATCCGTTAGCATAAGGGAGATGTGTTGCGGTTCCCTCTATTAAATGGTGTCATCTTTCTGTTGTTTTGACATCTTCCTCCTGGAACTTAGATTGGTACCACTCTCCTGGGTTTTAGGAAAACGGCTCTGCTGCCATGCCTGTGGGCCTGGCAAAAGTGGAAAGCTCTTACGATGGCTGGGTGGAGCTGATGCTGGGTGAATTATGATCATAATTTTATGTTTTCAAATAGATTATTCATAGTTTTATATGGTTTTTTTAAAAGAAATTTGATTTTACTTAATTGTTTTTTTTATCTTTTGTGAGCTGCTCAGATACTGGATGAGATGGGAGGCTGTACAATTGAATTAACAACATTATGATGTTTTTTTTTGCCAATTTTGACTCTGGCTGTGTATACTACTGGATATATGAATAGATATTTCTGAATTTCTAAGTTTTGTATGTATGAAATATTACATAGAATATTTCTCCTAAATCTACATTTTGCCATTTATCTTAATTAATGTCTTTTTAATTAAAACATGTTGATTTTTTAAATGTCTTTTAAAATTATTTGAAATAAATATGCATATTCAATTAATCAAGTGATGTCCCTTATGAATGCAGAAAATTTTTTATCCATGCTGTACAAGTCTTTTCAGGTAACAACCTAAACCCTTGCTGCGTTATAAGTGTATTTTGGACAACTAAAATATAGTGTATAATATAGAGATATTTTCTCACAAGTAAGGTCCATAATCCAAGGGTTGTAATTTTCAATGGTAATAATCAAAGCTTCAGGAGAAATCAAGTTACTACTTATTATTTGACTAATCCTGGAATGGGATTTAGGGCCACATATGTCCTATTACTTACTTACTTCCCTTTAGATTCCTTCCCACCTCTCCCACCTTAGAACATCTGTATGCTCAGAATATAAGTTGTTCCAAGTCTGATAAAGGAGAATATTCCAAGTCCAGAGAGAACAAATGTTATATTTAGACCACTCAAACCTGCCGGTTCCATGCATGAAACCTGCCGGTTCCATGCATGTACATGAAATTTGTACATTTCCAATCAATTTTCATGTAGCTTTCATGCAGTGGTTCATTGGTATTAAAAATCATAAGTATACTATGAGGTTGTTTATACAAGCAGTGATACTTTTTTGTTTTTAGAAACAGAAGCTGACATTGGTTGACTTTTCAGTTGCTAAGAAACTGGGGTAGAAAACAAGTACAAGTTTTTGTAATACAAGAAATGGTTAACTTGTTCTGAAAATCAAGATATATGCTCACAGTGGCCATCCATTTACAACCCACCTTTGAAAATAAAGGAATGCAGCATGCCATCTGTTACAAAAACAAAATCAGTACATGGATAACCTTGAATGTTATACTGGATATAAGTACAGTTGATAGCTTATTAATTAAAAGGCATATAGAAATAACAAACAAGAATGACCTGGAAATTTTTCCTATATTGGATTTACAAAACAGACGTAAAAATTTTGAAGAATTTTGTAAGAAGGGACAAATTAAAAATATTTTAAAAAATCAAATTCTAGGACATTAATTGAAGGGGCTAATGATCAGGATTGTTAAAAATGAAAGGAAGACTTATGAAGTGATCAAAGTTAAAATAGAAAGGCTGGTATCTCTGGTAACTCTTAATGGACTTCTGCTGACCAGGATTAAAATGATGAGGCTTTAAGGATTTGTTTATAGCTAAGAGATGGGCTGTTGGAAGAAGATATCATTTGTTGCATTTTAATTGAGCTTGAATTTATAGTTATTTCAACCAGTACGTGATGCTGATTGTTAAGCGGGTCATCATGTGATTTTTCACCTTTTGCTGACAATTGCGGGCAATTTTTCATTGTCCTTCAGTTGAAGAAGAGAGGGAGTACCACTTTTGCCACTTATAAAAAAAAGAATCAGCAAATAGTAAAAATACCCTGGATCAATTTTATCTGTGTTTTATTCACAAAATTTAGAAAATGGAATCACTGATTGTATAAAGAGGCTTATGGATGGTAAAGCCAAACAAAGTTTAAATCACTGGGTGGTCAATGTTTTACATTAATTTCATTTTATAACCATTGTATAATACACAAACAAAATTAGAGCTTTTTTAATCTGCTTTTTTAATGCCCTTGTCTATTCATAACTTTTACTTTAAATTTATCACGCAGTGTGCATCCTTAGGTGGTGTACAAAATTAAGAATTTATTTAAAACAACAAAAATGCAATACTGTACAAAATGCAATAGTACCACACAAAATGTAGACAGTAGCAATGGCCTAGGTATTTCACCATCATCATGACCCCTCAGAAGATGGAGCTAAGTAAAGATGTTTCTGGCTTTTGAGTCACACATGAACCTAATAGTTTAAACAGAAGCCAGAAATTAATTATGTTGCCTTATTTAATTTTCTCTCAGTTGGAGGAATTACTCATGGCAAGAAAGGAAAAGATGTAGAGACTGTTTAAAAATTCAAAATTGTATGCTTGGATAGCAAACTGATTTATGCAGTTTTCTTCTACTCCCTCCACAAGGGAAGCAGGGTGGTTTATAACATTTCTTGCTTTAACTTTGTCACATGTATATTTTCACATATAATTCATACTAAATAGATATCTTAATTTAAATGTTATTTAACTCAGTTGTGTAATTGTCTTGTATTTTTGTGCAGTGCCATTCTTTGAAGCAAGGGCTTTTTGTGTTTGTCTAATTTTTAAAATAGCTTTATTATGTCTTTATGGAGATATTTACTACTAATTTCAAAGTAACGTGTAAGGTTATACTATGACTTTGGCAATTCATACACAAGTACCCATACTCCTGATTCTAATTCCTATTCATTTTTTTACTGACCTTTGAAATGGCACACAGTTTTTAAAATCATACCTTAAGCTAAATCTTTCCCCATAACTTCACATGACCAAATACAGGCTGTCTATTAACATAGGCTTGTGTGTAGCACAAAGCAATTTAGCTTGCTAAATAGACATAATGTACCTTCCCTGATCTAATTCCCTCCAGATGAGTTTCATTTCAATCCCCATAATTTCCCATTCACCATAGAGGAGAATATTTCTGAACAAGGTTAGATTACCAAAAGATTTATGGGTGGTTCTACATTTATTAACTTACATATTATGCAGACCTGCTAAATTCTGTGGGTGAATATTTTAGCATCTTTTGCCCTTTCTTTTGGTATATAGTTTTGTCCAAATATTTTAAGTAAGGAAAACACTACTATATGTTAATACTGGAATTAACACTAAGAGGTTATCAGAAAAATATGATATAATCTAATGCAAAAATGGTTAAATACTTGTTGAAGATTTAACCAATATTTGTTGTGTCTGCAATATTCTGAAAATCAGCCTTTTTTTTAAGACCATACAACTACATTTTTAAACATGTCTTTTATTGAGACTGTAAGCTCACAGACAAGATTTAACATAACTTTTGAATACTTTCAAAGAATCACTTTTGAAGAATTCTCACGTAGAACAGTTAAATGTGAGGAACAGGATGCTTATTTTATTTACAATGTAAATGGGTGATGTAGGAAATTTCTTTCTTGAAGCAATAAGATTTCAGACGGACAAAATGAAGTTATTAATTAAAGATCAATTATCCTTATAAACCAAACATTTGGGTTTGCTTAAATCAGTTTTTTAGGTGATATCCTAAGTGTGATTCTAAAGAGCAGGAAGTTCAGAATAAGAGCATTTCAAGGAGTGGGAAGAATGGAGTGGAGGTGTTTGGAGACCGCATAAAATATGGCAACATATTCTTTCTCCTTTCAATTTAAATTAATAAGTTTTGTATTATATGTTGTAGAGTATTATGCCTTTGTGGCAAATTAAAAGTAACCCATATTGATCTGCATAACATTTAAAATATTATACCATCTTTCCATTTTTATGCTTTTTATAACAAATATTATTCCCGAATCTGTATAAACATAAACAATAGAGTTGTGCATGTTTTGGTGCTTTGAACCTCACACAAATATAACACTTCTCTGATATTCATTAAGTAATTCAAATATGAGCCTGAAAGAAAGATCTCATTGTTTAATGAATCTGCTCATTAAAGTTAATGTTAATGTGACTCTTAAAGCATTGGCACTTTTTTGAGGCTTAAAAATAGCTAGTCTGCCTTAATACAGGGAAATGCAGCATTACATCTGGTATGAAACAATTCTTTCCAATCACTTTTGAAATATATACCACTATCTTATTAAGTAGCCAAAATATTAAAGTTAATACAGCATGTGTTAGGAACATGGTAATTCTTTTCTAATAAATATATAATCTGAAGAGAGTAGGAGAAAGTATTTATGCAATATTCCTTAGTTTATCACAGTGAAAGAAGTTTCTGTCATTGTCTTTGCCTCTACCTCTTATTTTGCCATATTCTGAGAATTTCTTGAAAATTTCTCTTTAAAATGTTTCTAAGACACTTTTCATCTGCCTGAAGCCTTTCTAGATATGCCAGTGAAGAAAATCTTGACAGGAATAGATCTATCCTCCAAAGTCTTCTTGAGATTTAATTCAAAAGTGAGCATGAGAGAGAGATTGAAGACTTGTTTTGAGATATTAAACAATGAAAGACATTCACATGGCATCTTCATAACTAGTTAAGTGTATTAAGAACACTGTTTTTCATCCATAAGCCTTTCACTTAATTATCTTCTCCTTGGAGATAAATGTTGAAAAATATTTGAGTAAATGTTATGTTACTGGTGTAGTTGATAATTTTTAACTAAAATTTCAGAAGCTACTATGTTCAGATGTTCACCCTAACCCTCTGCTTAGGCAAGAGACTCTGAACAAATCGTCAGTGATAGAGCACACCCACAACTTCTGAAGGCAATCCATTCCACTGGTTAATTGTTCTCACTACCAGGAAAGTTCTCCTTTCTTGGTTGCTTCTCTCTTTCTTAGTTGCTTCTCTCCTTTTTTAGTTTCCATCCATTGCTTCTTGTCCTGCTCTCTGGTGTTTTGGAAAACACCACTTGTTTGTGACTACTCAAATATTGGAACTGTTGGAAGAAATGGCCATCTGGGTTCAGTTCCAAGTGGGAAGAAAGACACTGGAAACATGGAGGTTGTTTGGAAAGATGGTATAATGATGGACAGGACCACATGAGTTTTTTGGGTCCTGGGCAAATGAGCACATGAAAGAGAGAGAGAGAGAGAGATTGAGATTTATATCCTGTCTTGGGCCCCGCCTTGGAGTTTCAAGTATTCTGATCGGTTGTCAGACTCCCATGGGGCCATCCAGGGGTAACTCTGTAGATTGTCTTAAGTCCCAGGCTTGGTTGAATCTTGCTGGATGATGATGTAATGAAGAGGGTTGTGTTCTGAAAGGGTGGGCAATTCCTATTATGGCTTGATGACTTTGACCTGCTTTGGATCTTAAGTGAGGTCTAATCCTATCATGTCCTGAGGGTAAAAGTTTTTTGTTTTTTAGATAAGCTGGCCAGGCTTTTGTCTTGTAGATAGAATGGTCCAGTGTTTCTGGGGCTATTAACAAAGGTGGGAACTGCTTTCCAAGAGCACATTTTCTCATCCAGGGAAGTATAATATTCTGACTTTTTAATATTTCCTAGAATATTTAATTCTTCTAGGAGAGAGGTGGCTGCTAACTTCCTACAGAACCCTGCTATCATGCTAGTTAATTAGTCCTACAGAACCCTGCTATCGTGCTAGCTAGTCCTTCTTTTCACTAGATTAGACATACCCAATTCCTGCAACCATTCTTCATATGTTTAAGCCTCCAGCTTCCTAATCATCTTCTCTGCTCTTCTCTGCACTCTTTCCAGAGTCTCAACATCTTTTTTAAGTTGTGGCGACCCAAACCAATCCAACTGTGGTCTTACCAAGGTATTATATAAAGTGGTACTGACATTTCACATGATCATGATTTTATCCCAATGCAGCCTAATATTGCATTGGTTTTTTTTGGTGGCTGCAGCACTTTGCAGGGTCATATTTAAGTGATTGTCCAGTAGTACTGCAAGATTCCTCTTGCAAACATTGCTATTGAGCCACGTTCTACCTATTCTATACATCTGTACATTTGGTTTTTCTTACCATACTTTTCTCACCATTGAATTTTATTTTGTTAGATAGGCCCCAATGTTCAAGGTTTCTGGATCTTGGGCCTATCTTCTAGGGTGTCATCTATTCCTGCCAGCATGGTGTCATTCATTCTCATCTACCCTCAATCAATTCCAGTAATTTATGCTTCATTTGTAATCAGCAAAACAAAAAAACAAAAAACCTTTAGTCTCTGAGCTTATTTGGTTCCAACTGAGCTGTTTCTAATGACTTCTGGATTTTGAAAAAGTATTTCTGCTTGAATTGTTGTTTCCAGATCCTGCTACTGTCAGTGAGTAACATGAGTTCAGTATTTGAGGGAATAATGATACATACAGTATAGATGTGTGATGGCAAACCTGTGGCACGCAGAGCCCTCTCTGCAGGCACATGAGTTGTTGCCCTGCTCAGCTCCACAGCACATGTCAGCGCGCTTCCCACCAGCCAGCTGATTTTTGGGTCTCTGCTATGCCTGCGGGAGACGCGTGTTCATTTGCTGGGGGCAGGGGAGCATGGGTGGTGCAGTGCCCCCCATGGCCATTTTTGGTCCCAGGAGGCTTCAGGGAGGCCTGCTAGGGCCAAAATGGAGCGCAGGAGAGTGTGGCGCATCCCCTGTGACCCTTTTTGGTCCCAGGAGGCTTCAGGGACCATAGGGGTTGCATGTATGTACAGGGAAGCACAGGAGGGTTATGCATGCATGCATGCACAGGGGGCATGGGGTGTGTGTGTGTTCACACGCAGATTGCATTATGGGTGTGGGCACACACACTCCTGGCATGCAAGGACAAAAAGGTTAGCCATCACTGGTATAGATACATGCTGCTTTCTGTGAGGCTAGGATGCTTTATGAAAGGCAGGAAATCACAGTGTGCGATAGAGGGTCATGAGTTGTGCCAGAATCAGAAGCCCTGATGCTTACTATTAACATCTACAACTGGAACCTGATTCCATTGTGAATACAAGAATAAAATGCTAAAACAACAATCAGTTCTGAAACAAGAGGAACTGATACAATCTCTCAAATAGACAAGTCTATGTAGCTTACTAGATATCGTGATACTCTACGTTTCAAAAAGTTGTCTTCTTGATTCTAAAATAATATACTAGGATCGGGTGTAGGTGCCTTTTCAATAATGAAGGCATTTTTTCCAGGCTTATTAAACATGCTAAATAAGGGGTATTGGGGGAGTGAAATGTCTGGCATATCATGCATTCAGAAAAGCTCTTCAGTTTCTGGGGGGAAAAAATTAAATTTACATGCTAAGTATGAATGCAGTGAATTTTACATTAGAATGCTTTAAGAGCCGTGTAATTTTCTTCCATTCATGGGAGCTTTGTTGTCGATTTATGGTAATTCTACCATTTCATAACATTTTGGAGCTGCTTGCTCTTCATCTGCTTCATCCAAAATACATTTCTACGTACTGTCTGTAGTTCACCACTGTGCTGCTATAGAACTTAATGTGTGGGCATCATCTTCTATCTCTTTGTGTCATTGTGATTACAGGGGGAGAAACCTGTGCCTTTTGGTGTTGTAGCTGTTTGGCTTGGCATTGTTTGTGTAGCCTAGTAACATGCACTTGAGCAAAATCAACAGAATAAAAAATGACGCTTCTCAGCTTGCCTAAATCTGATATCTATAGCAGCTTTTTTTAATTCACTAGCCTCTTATTTCAGTTTCTCTGTTTCTAATGGACTTACCATAAATCCAGTGAAAAGTGGGTGATAAACAGGGTTTCTGAGATGTAAATAGCTTGAATAAATTTAAAAAGACACAATCATTTATGAGTATCAGAACTGTACGGTTTTTTTTTTACTCTTTCCATTTGATTTATCTTTATAGCAGAGAATGGCAGTATGATCGTATTTGTTTGGCATCTGGAAAGCTATCTCCTGAACAGCTGCATTTTAAAAGATTCTGTGTGCAATCCTATATATAATATATAATTCCTGTGCTATGGCTAGACAGAGGGAGTCTCCCCACACTCTCTCTCCTCCTCTCTCTCTCCCTCCCTCCCCCCTCCCCCCCTCTCCCTCTCTTTCCATCTCTACAAAGTGTTATGATAGGACTATTAATTCTGAGTAGGCTCTTCTGTTTCTTTCTAGATCCTGTTTTTGTCCTAGTCTGGAAGATATAGCTCTGTCCCAGTTCTAGAATTTATGAGGAGATATATATGAAGCTGTAGTTTAATATAGTAGTAAAAAATATTTTTTCTTTCAAAAAATAAAACTCACATATTTTCTCCAAAAACTTTGGAGGGAGGGAATTGTCCTGCCCTGTCGATAAGTACATTTGAGCTAAGAAGGCAACAATAAGTTGCAACCATTTATTTATTAGGCTGATTTCCTGCTTCAATTCACCCAGATTTTTCACAGCAGCACTGTATCCACAACTTCCTGAATGGGTTATTAGCAATTAGAAATATTGTTGTGCCCCACCCAGAGTCGCTTTGGTGAGGTTGCGGCTGTATAAATTTGATAAAAATATATAAATAATATTCAGATATATATTTTCCTGAGCCTGTGTGGCTTCCTTATGCAAGCAAAGGAAAAGACACAGCCTCTTTAAGGAGATGCCAACAAGTACAAAGAGGATACCATATTGTATTTGAAGCACCCTTGTCCACTTTGGATCTGAACAATGCCTGAATGGGAATTCTATTGACTGAAATCCTGAGAACAAGCAGTAAATATTACTGTCCTGCAGTATTGCAGGCTAATTCTGCTGACTGCCAACTGCCAGGAGTTTGACAGTTCAATTCTGACCAGCTCAAGGTTAACTCAGCTTTCCATCCTTTCAAAGTCGGTAAAATGAGGACCCAGATTGTTGGGGGCAATATTCTAACTCTTTAAAGCGCTTAGAAAGAGCTGTAAAGCACTGTGAAGCAGTATATAATTTTAAGTGTTATTGTATTCACATCATGCTCCTCCCAATAGAGGAAAAAATAAAAAAAAATACATATACCCTTTACTTAATGACTAGTCACTTAAGAACTATAAAGTTACAAATGTTATTTACAACCCATCAACTGCTGCACCGTCTCCCTACAATTGCATGATCACATCTCAGGCACTTGACAACCAGCTCACATTTATGACTCATTGCAGCGTCCCACAGTCACATGACCATGATTTGTGACATTCAAGAGACTGGATTCATTTAACAATCGCATGATTCATTTAATGACTGTAATGAATCACTTTATGAGTAGATGGAGTTAGGTCATGGGGTGACTCCTTAGCAAACACAACAACTTATGACAAAAATTCCAGACTCCATTGAGGCCATTAAAATTGAGGCATGCATCTGCTGGCTTTTCCCCACATAAGAAAAAGAGGGCACTCCTGGCATTCTGAAATTTCATTCTGTCTATCTTATTGTGGAAGAACAGTAAAGCCCTGATATAAAAGCCAGCAAAAGGGATTAGATGAAGCTGTTTCATGGGGGAAGGGAGCCAATCCAACATCTCCACAAACAAAAAGCAAAGTTTCAATTGCACTGTGGAAAGCCTGGCATAAATCAACCCAGCTCTGCAGTGGCATTGATGTTGTGGGATTAGAGAGATATAGAGCTGTTTTTATTGACACAGAAGCCTTGCATGGCAATGAAAAAAATATAGACGTTTGTGCTGCTGTGCCTTATTTTGTTATTAGACTGTTGATAAGATTAAAATGCAAGTCTTAATTAGAACCCCATGTGGCAGGGTAGTATATAATACATGCATGAAACAACAAAAAGTGTTCACATTATCTAATGAATCTAAGAATATATTTGGAAGCCATCATTGTATAAAACCAAGAATTCATTGGTTAATTTCTGAATTGGATTCTTAAAACTGTATTCTTACCAGTGATGTGCGGTGAGGTTTATGGCTGGTGAAGCAGTCCTCTCCCCCTGACACCCCACTGACTAAAGCATTTTCTTTCATCCGCCTGAGCCTAAAGCATTTTCTTTCATTCGCCTGAGCTTGCGGCAGCCCACCTGAGCTCTGCCGTGAGCTCACGGGGGTGAAAGAACGTGCTTTAGTCAGTGAAGCACTTTCTTTCGCCCACCTGAGCCTAAAGCACTTTCTTTCGCCTGCCTGTGCTCGCCGCTGCCTGCCTGAGCTCTGCTGCAAGCTCAGGCAGGTGAAAGAAAGTGCTTTAGTCAGTGGGGTGTCGCGGGAGAGGAGAGAATGCCTGAGCATTGCATTTATTAAAGAAAAAAGAAAAAAAGGAAATTTGAAGGAAAAGAGGGGTGGGGGTGGGGGCATCAGAAACGGAGAAAGAGAGGAGGAAGAGTCAGCGCGACCCTGCAGCTTTAAACAGAATGACAGAGTTGAAGCCTCTAAAAATGTGCCCTCTACTATGAGGCAGGAGAACTGTGTGCCTCAACTACCTCGGGATTTTTAGGCTTTTAACCCTTGCTTAACTCTGCCCGAGCGCCTAAAAAGTCAGACTAGATGAGGCATGCAGTTCTCCTGCCTCATAGTAGAGGGGGCTTTTTTAGAGCCTTTTTTAAACAGGCATTCATTCAGGGTGTGGCAGCAGCTAGCTAGCCTAACCTCAGCACTTGCCTTTTCCCATTTATATATTTTTTTTCCTTTTCATGATTGACAGTGGTGAGATTGTGCCTCCCCTGACTGCACGTCACTGATTTTTACATATTGATAACAACATGGAAACTTTAAACAATGTGGGCTCCACATTTTTAACATGGGTTTTTATGAAATATTGGTGCTTTTGATTTTTCATGTTCAATCTGTATATTTTTAAAGATTTTTTTTAACTCCACCTTTATTGCTATACACTTATGCATCCATGATGGCCACTTCTTTATGGAACGTCATTGCCCCAGGAGTACAATTCCCCCTCACCTTGTTGCTTTTCCAAAAGGCCCTGGAGACTTGGTTTTGTCAGCTAGTCTGGGGACCCTGAATAGAGATAGAATCAATCAAGTAGTTGACCTAAGTGTGTTGTTGCTGGCTTGGGTGAGACATGGTTTTATGTTGTAGTTTTTAATGTTGTAAGCCACTCAGGGTCACCGGGATTTGGGCAGACATATAAAGCTTTTAATAAATAAAAAATAGTTTAATAAATAACTCAAGCTGGCCAACATATCTAATATTTCTTCCTCATTCTATTTTCCCTCTAACATTTAGATTGGGCTGAGGGAGAGTCAAACTTGGCCATTTACATGTGCAAAACAATACAAATTTGTGTTAAACAGCTCTTGAAATTATCTAGTGAGTAAAAAGAATTATGCATTTTTTATTAAAATTCAATACAGGTATTTTTCCCTTAGCAATCACAATTGAGAGTCAGTTGTTAAGTGAAGTGGTGGCTAAGTAAAATCATGACTGCTTACGATCCTAACAGTTCCTTTGCTTTATAGACCTATGAATGATTGCTAAATAAAGCAGTTGCTAAAAAAGGACTGCCTTTATAGCAGGTGGGCTAAGTATTGCTCAATAATCATTTACGTCACTTATATTTGTGCTGTGGCACAATAGACTATCAGAACAAATACAATATCAAGTTAACTTGACTATTCTTCAAAAATTTAAGCAGGATAAGACCTTATTAGTATTTGGATAGGAGATCACCAAGAAATACCATAATTGACTTGATCACATCCTAGAAGAAAACAATGGCAAAATACTTCTGTATTAACTTTAAAACTAAAATTGAGCTGAGTGGCTCAATTTTCTGGTATTGTGACATTTTGCTGTCAGCTGTGGCTGGCATCTTTGTAGGGTACATCTTGTTAGCTCCAGGCAATTGAATAGCGGCTGATTCGGCTCATATTTGCATCTGGCAAATGATCCTTAAGTGGTCTATGTTACATCAGCCCACAAAAACTGGTTCCTGATTGGTTCCATATCTAGGTAGATTTCTAATTGGTCTGTATTGAAAAAATTACAAGAGAACTGGTTCTGATTGGCCTGTGTTTCAGCCAGGTACTACCAGGCATTTTTTCTCATGAGGTTACTGCAGATTATTTTTGTCATTGACTACTTGATGGTTATTTAGGTGTTGCTTTCAGTAAAACAGATATTCCAATTTGCTTTTTTCTACATCCAGATTCCAAAGTATATTCCACCTGTCTCTCCCCATCTATTCTAGCAAGAGCCGAGGTGGCACAGTGGTTAGGGTGCAGTACTGCAGGCCACTTCAGCTGACTGTTATCTGCAGTTCAGCGGTTCTAATCTCACCGGCTCAAGGTTGACTCAGCCTTCCATCCTTCCGAGGTGGGTGAAATGAGGACCCAGACTGTGGGGGCGATATGCTGACTCTGTAAACCGCTTAGAGAGGGCTGAAAGCCCTATGAAGCGGTATATAAGTCTAACTGCTATTGCTATTGCTATTCTAGTTTCCCACAATAAGTTTGGAAGAGGATGTTGGACACAGAAGTATAAGGGTGATGGAAAGTACTTTAGAACCAGAAGAGATTGGTGAAACACCTGGTGTATTTTCATTGGAGATAGAGTTTATAGATAAAAAGCAGCTGACTTAATCCAAAATGTTACAGAAAGGAGGTCAATAAATTTTCTTAAAGGAATATGTTGTATGGTAAAAACTTGGTTGAGAACCAAATGAAATCCTCTTGGTAACGGGGTTGCCTTCCAGCTGATGATACTGAGCAGTATGCTTATAAGAAACCTTAGCCAGAGCTACCAGTTTGTTGTGGAACTGGTGAATTCTGTGAAGTTCATGAGGAGATTCGAAGCCTTGAAGATAGATGACTATGATGCAGACAATGGATGAGGATGAGACTTATTAAGTATAATTCTACATGAGAAAGACTTTGCGAGATGCTGCCTAGTAAATAGTCAGATAAGAGACAATATAGCCGGTAACTGAATAGTGGGTGGGCAAAAAGCTCAGAAGATACCATGCCTCAGGCTGTGAAGGAAATGGTGAGAGAATTGTACTTTAAACTTTTATGATTATGCTAATGTAGCATTACAATAATGTAGCATTAGCTTATCTGGTCATGTTTCTTTTCTATCTGGTCAGGTTGACATTAAGTAAAAAGATGTTATGCAAATATAAAAATGAGGTTTATTATACGCAAATTCGGCTTCTTTGCTGGTTGTTTACAAAACAGAAGTAACACTGGCCTTTTTTGTCTCATCATTTTGCAGGCAATATGCCAAGGACTAGTGGTGTATAAATACAAAACTTGAGAATGAGCCCTCCCCAAAGGGTGTGCATCTTGGGGCAGTTTTCTGAGACTCATAGTCATCCACTCACTTTTTATACTGGATCAACATTAGTGCCCTGTTTAATCATCAATAGGACAATAAGAAATTGCTATGGTCTGGATCTGGAAACGCATAAGAAATTTTGCCTCCAATTTGTTCCAGATGTGGACTTGTACTAGTCCAAAAACTGCTTGGTTTGATTTGATTTATTTGATTTTATTAATATTTGTAGGCCGCCCTTTTCCCTGAGGGGACTCAGGGCGGCTCACATAAAATCAGGGAGGGGGAATAACAAAACAATGACAAAGACACATATAATAAAAGTAATAAGCAACATACATTCATCATTCGGGAGGGGCGGCTATCCTTGTCCCCAGGCCTGACGGGCTAGCCAGTTCTTAAGGGCTGTGCGGAAGGCCTGGACGGTGGAGAGGGTACGAATCTCCACGGGGAGCTCGTTCCAAAGGGTCGGGGCAACTACTGAGAAGGCCCTCCTCCTTGTGGTTGCCAGCCGGCACTGGCTGGCCGATGGAATACGGAGGAGGCCCAACCTGTGAGATCTAATTGGTCGCAGGGAGGTAATTGGCAGAAGGCGGTCTCTCAAGTATCCGGATCCACTACCATGTAGGGCTTTATGGGTGACTAATAGCACCTTGAAGCGCATCCGGAGATCCACAGGTAGCCAACGCAGCTCGCGGAGGATAGGTGTTATGTGGGTGAACCGAGGTGCACCCACAATCACTCGCGCGGCCGCGTTCTGTACTAGCTGAAGTCGCCGGATGCTCCTCAAGGGCAGCCCCATGTAGAGCACATTGCAGTATTCCAGCCTAGAGGTCACAAGGGCCCGAGTGACTGTTGGTTGTGAGTGCCTCCCGATTCAGGTAGGGTCGCAACTGGCGCACCAGGCGAACCTGGGCGAATGCCCCCCTGGTCACAGCCGTCAGGTGGTGGTCAAACGATAGCTGTGGATCCAGGAGGACTCCCAAGTTGCGAACCCTCTCTGAGGGGTGTAAAATTTGGCCCCCCAGCCTGAGTGATGGAATGTTTGTCGAATCTTTGGGAGGAAAACACAACAGCCACTCGGTCTTTTCTGGGTTGAGCACAAGCTTGTTAACCCTCATCCAGTCCATAACGGCTTCAAGGCCTCGGTTCATCACGTCTGCCGCTTCATTGAGTTGGCACGGGGCGGACAGATGCCCCGTGCTTGGAGCTGGTGATCCTGGTTAAAAGAGAAAGTTGGAATATGTTTTCCCCCTTTTTTTAGGTTTAGCATGGAGAAGGGAAATTCTCCTCTTCTCCATCATCCAAATTCCACATCCCCCTTTAAGACTGTGGTTTTATTTCCATTATCATCCTATGATGCCTTAGCTGCACTAAGGCACCTTGGAATTCAGAAAGAGGAAATAGGTTGGTGCAAATCTTAAATAAAAATCTGGCAAGCTTTTGTTGTTCCTGGTGACAGATACCTCTTTCATGCTACACTGGGATAATCAAAAATATGCTTGCTTTTGTATATTTGAAATTGTTATCCTTGACCGACTGATAAAATCTACTTACATCTAATTTTAAACAGGCCTAAAACAACAAATCAGCACTGGACAATAATAAATGTCAACATATTTTTTTGCTTATCTGAAAAAAGTAAGCAAAATTGAATGCCTAGGCTGCAGAACTTAAACCAATTGGCTTTTAAGATACTGCAAAACAATTTTAAAAAACAACAACAAACAGTAATCTGATTCTTCTCTTACAACTGAGTGTCTTGGCTTCCATACCATTTCACAAAATATCAAATAACCACAGTTAGAATACATTGCTGTTACATTTATCAACATAGATACTGCAGTGACAGTGTTGTATGGCTTTGTGCCATATTCTTGAAAAGAGGAAACCATTTAACATTATGTTCCCAACTGGAGATGATAGTTCAAATACACTGAAAATAGATTATCACTCCTTTCCCTAACAAGCTTACCTCTTTTTCTGAAATAAAAATCAGAAGCATTGCTACCAAGCATAGAAGCTGAAGCAGAGAAGAGGGGCAACCAGTTGCAAAAGATTTCTTTCCTTTTTCCTGCATAGCTGCGTTCAATTTTGAAACATGCAGATAAACTCTCAGTAGCATCTTGCAGCAATTATTTTACAGAGAGATTTTGTATTTTTTTTAAAGAAACTGGCTGTCTTATAAAAGCTATCGAGACATAAGGCAAAATTCTTTTTTATTTTATTTTATTGCAGGTAAAAATGTTGCTTAATTTCACTGTGATGGAACAAAATTAAGTCTGATAGGATAAAAATGTGCACAAAATTCATCCTCATATCTGTCATTGGAAAGCTTCAAGATTTGAAGAAACTCCTGTGAATAGCAGTGTTTGATAAAGTGATTTAAGATAATAAAATTGCCCAGACTAGAAATTTTTTTCAGTATCTAAAAACTCTTCTAAAAATACCTTCTGCTGGGACACTGGTGCTTTACTTCAGATTATTCATTTTCTTAAAAGCATTATTCCATTTTTCATTGGAATGAGCTATAGTAACCTGTAGGTAAGTTTCTGCTTTAATTAATCATGCACACATACATTTACACAAGCACATTTTGTATGGGACGTTTTTTCTGCTTAGGTATAGGTATTTTGCCAAGGAATGATGTAATACAGATTATACTCAATTTACAACCACAATTGGGTCCAAAATTCCCATTGCTAAGGAAGACAATTGTAAAGTGAGTTTTGCCCCATTTTACGACTAAACAACATTTAACATGTTGTTAAATGAATGTGGCTTCCCTATTGACTTTGCTTGTCCGAAGGTCACAAAAGGTGATCACATGACCCAAGGACACTGCAACCATTATAAATACATGCCAATTGCCTAATGTCTGGATTTTGATCACGTGACCATGGGGATGCTGCAATGGTAGTATGTGAAAAATGGTCATAAGTCACTTTTTCCAGTGCTGTTGTAATTTTGAACCATTACTAAACAAATGGTTGTAAGTCAAGAATTAAAAGAATTAACAAGAAAAACAAGTGCTGATCATCTTGTAAAGTAGGCTGCCAAATAATTTGTATATAGGCTGAGTTCAGGGGTACAAAGTACAGGTAGTCCTCAACTTACAGCAGCTCACTTAGTGACTGTTCAAAGTTGCAACGACACTAAAAAAAGTGACTTATGAGTGTTTTTCACACTTATGACTGTTGCAGCATCTCCATGGTCATGTGATCAAAGTTCAGCCACTTGGCAACTGACTCATATTTCTGATGGTTGCAGTGTCCTTGAGTCACGTGATCACCTTTTGTGACTTCTGACAATGGGAAATAGGAAAGCCAGATTCACTTAACAACTGTGTTACTAATTTAAGAACTGCATGATTCACTTAACAACTCTGGCTAAAATGGGGCAAAATTCATTTAACAAATGTCCCACTTAGCAACAGACATTTTGGCCTCAATTATGATCGTAAGTCGAGGACTTACTTGTACATAGAGAAGGAGCAGTCACTAGCTTTAACCCAGAAAAAGAGATGAAATCCAGATAATAAGTTGAAGCAATGCTATTTTTTAAAATAGCTCAGCTCTCAGCTGCTATTATTAAATAATTGGTTGAGCAATCTTTATTGGGCAATTTGCAAAAAAAACTTATTGGATCAGAATACCATTGCACTTTTGAAAATACTTGCATGTCACATTGTATATTTCCATTACCTTTTCCCAGGTCTTCTGATCCATGTTGATCATTAGCATACCTTTTAAGGAAAAGGTGCCTTTTCATGCCCTTTGGATATTTTAAATATTATTATTACATACATATTTGATACCTTAATTTTATTGAAGTGTTCAAAAGTGCAAATTGCAGAAAAGAGGTAGCTTTACCTCCAATTTTTTAATGAAATTCTTGAAGATAAATTACAATTGCATTCTGTGAATATTAATACTGTTACCAGTGAATTGGAGAAACTTGTAAGGGTTCCTGAGTCAGAGAATATTTGAGGAAGCCTTTTATTGAACTTCTTCGGCAAGATTGCTATGCAAGATTACTTTCTGGCTTGTCATTATATGTCTGGCAAAATTATTTCCATAGTAAGACCATGGTTTGCCTCTTACCTTGTAGATTTGGTGTGTGTGTGAGAAAGAGAGAGAGAGAGAGGGAGGGAGAAGTCATGCAAAAGGGGAGGGAAGAATGGAGGACTCCAGATAAAGGGTCAGGTTATTAATAATTGTATTTACAGAATGGATTGACTTTTTGGGGACCCTGCCATTAAATTATTTAGCAACCAGGAATCATCTTTTCTTTTCCCCAAGTAAGGCCAGCACTGGCTTTTCATTAATTTTTTTTTTTTTTTTTTTTTTGGTATATGGACACTTTAAAAAGTACAAAAAATCATTAAAGAAAACAGATGGTTGCAATGATGTTACATCAAGATCTTTTGGTTAGCGTGTTTTATATTTTCATACAACTTGCTTCCTGATTCTAATCTGTGACAGGCTGTGTTCCATTGGAAGTCCTTTTTTAACTCATGGCAAGAATCTCTGGGATCACACAAGTAGAACCAGGGCTTACCAAACAAAGATTACTCCTGCAGCCATGGGAATATGCAACTTTGATGCTTATTTGAGGAGACTTACTCAACATTTCTAGTGCCCAAAAGGGATCTTGCATCACCTATTGGAATATATAAATGTGAGGCCCAGAAATTGATCCATAGCTCTAGTCTTTCTCTCTGTAACTAAAATTATTTAACTATTTTGCTAGATGCATCAAAATTATGTAATATGCAAAAACAGAAATCTGTTGTAATTTTTTTTTACTTCTTTCCCCAGAATAATTAAGGTACAGTATTTTTGAGGGGAGAGACTTCCATTGTTTGCCTGAATGATGTACAACACATCTGTATTCATAATAATTTGTTTGTGTCTAGTGCATTATTCAGTTCCCCTTGGTTAGGATCCATAACCTCTCCCATGAATTTGGATTTGTGCCAGACTGCTTTTGAAACTGGATGCATAATTAAAATTTATTTATAGCAGGAGTCATCAAAGTCAGAAAAGGACTACTCTGCAGATCATGAGCAATTGGGAGTAAGGTAGGGTGGGATTATTGGAATAATATACAAGTAACATTTGCACAAGCAAAAGAGCTCTAACAAGATTCTAGGTTTTGCTACCCTCTTTGTCAGTATAAGCTGTTTGTATATCAAGTAAAAATAGGACTGAGTTTAGACAACATACTCATGATTTAAGTTTACAGCTATTATAAAGCACTATGAATTTTGTTCTATGTTGGTGAGACGTGGCTATTGCAGGTAGTTGTGGAAACACAAGGTCTGAAATTCCTGTGTCATTAATTAAAATGTAATTCTTGGTATTAAAAACCAACCCCAACACCATTGAATTTGATAGTTTATTTACTGGGAAGCAATATCACATTAATTAACCAATTGAAGGTATGATAAATGGAAGGAATCAGAACAGGAGGAAGGGGGAAATATTTAGCTTTTCTCCTTTTCACCAAAATTATCCTAAAGTTGTTATAGGTGCATAATTCAGGCCTCTTATTTATTAATATATACAGTGATCTATTCTCCTATATTTCCTTGTTTTGTTCATCGGATAAAGTGAATTGTCCAATAAATCTTAGTTTCAAAATCATGCTAATACTAAATGTATTGAATTGTCCAACAGAATGACATATTTTACTGAAAGTTCCTATAGAAATATGACTATTGTATTATTTGTGAGGTAGAAAGCACTGTTAAACTTTGGCTAAATAGAAATATGAAGAGAAATAGATCTAAATAAATGGTGAAATGTGATCCACTTTTGTTTCTTTCTCTCTATATGCATACATGCATGCATACATACATACACACATACACACATACATGTTTTTAAACTATAAATTGCATATTATGTGTATTTATATGAAATCTATTCTTCATAAAATATTGATAAAGTGAAATCTCTCTCTCTTTTTCTTACTTCTTCTATGTCAAGAATAATTTGTTCTTTCTGTGACTTCATTCAATAAATATCGTATAAATGAGTATGTTGTATTTTATATCATGAGTACGGCAGTATGCCCAATTTTTGCAATATTTAGTTTCCACTTACTGTGCTGTTGCTGGCACCTAGCTGATCCCACACAAAGAGACCTTAACACTTTCTCCTACACATGTTCTCTGCCACAAAGTCATTTTATTCTGCAAACTTTTGATGGAAGAAAATCCTATTTTCAGAATTCATTTATGCAGTATAGCAGCCAAAACTAAACATTTGTCCTTTATATGTTTCTTTGCTTTGCTTCTAGAAGAAATGTTTCATAGCTGTATTTCATTTAGAGTGTTGAGATTGAGGTACATTTTGTTATATTCTGTTCTATACAGGATATCTGTGTGATGGGTCTGTTTTGCTTTTCTGTTTTTTCTGTTTTTTTGTTTTCTGTCTATTATTGATGCTGTAATTTAATCTGTGATTTGATTTCCATACAGTTGCAAAAAAAAAAAAACACCCTCCTGCACTAATGTTTGTATGAAGTCCCATTTAAGTGAGCTTAGTTCAGAAGAGACTTTTATGCTTGAAGGATCAGCCATTTTTGCTCCCTAGTGTTAAACCTCTATTTAAAATGTGATAATGGTCATTCCGGACAATTTAACTTGACTGTATAATTTAGCACTAGAAATAATCAGAAACAGGTCAAAGGCATGAGGACATAAATAGTAGAGTGGATATAATTTAAAGGTACCTTAAAACTATAAGACGATTTTTCACAGTGACAGTGAGATGGCACCATGGAAGAAATTTTGAATCTTAGAAAGGTGCTATGCATCATTCAGCCAGAATACATCTGCTGTTATTTTAGGGGTTTCGGACAGGTTTGTATACTTTCTTTTTTTTCTGTGTAACTTTATCTATATATAATAAAATCTGGCATTCACCAACTATGAACCTACTGTCTTCAAGTCATAGAATTTATTGGTCATCAGCTGGTCACTGATACAAGCACAATTCCCTTTACAAGATTGACCTCTAGTTGGAAGACTTAAGACGACAGTCCTATGTATAAAGCGATCAACTTGTTTTATAAAAATTTTCACATTTCTGAACTGCCTATCTCCCTCAGATAGGGACTCTGGGCATTGTATAACAAAGTATTAAAATATAAAAACAGTATATAAAAGTTGTAAAAATAGGAGGAGGCAAGGATGATAAAACATTGATAAAATTAAAAGTTCTGTAGGAAGAGCTTTCAGGGCACTAGCCAGCTCCATGGCTACATGTTCCTTTGGTAGAGGTGGGTTGCTCCTGGTTCGGCTTGGATACGGTGAACCAGTAGTAGCAGCGGCGGGAGGCTTTGCCCACCCGCCTGGATGCTTTTACGCATGCGCAGAAGCGTTGTACACCCAAACTGGTAGTAAAAAAATTGGCAACCCACCACTGTCCTTTGGGCTCTCCACACAAAGTCACAGAGGCATGTTTTATGTCTGTTTTGGAAGGCCAAGGAATGGGGACCTGTTTCCTCAGGGGGAAGAATATTACATAGGATGGGGGCAATGGCAGAGAAGGCTCTCTCTCTAGAATAGAATTCATCACCAATGGAATCTGCAACATACCTTCCCTCCCTGAACAGGCGGGATGAGCCAATGTAATGGAATGAAGACACTTCTGTAGGTAAAGCACTTTGGTGGTTTAGGTGCCCACTTGTTCTCCTCATTATTTAAAAATACATACATATATTGAAATTGGTACAATGCATTGTTAGGAAGATGTGGTTCTTCATATAATTATAAATATTCCCCTTCAATTAATATGGTATGAGTTATCTAACATTTTGAAAATGAATTTAAACATCTCTTTTCTTGCCTAATCATACCACTATTAAGCAAATGCCTACATCATTGCAATTAACACTTGCATTATTTGAAATGATATTTGAAATGCACATGGTCTTCCAGCAGATCCACATAAACCATTACCATATGTTTAAAATCCTGTCTCTCATCCTAGCTCTCCTTTGGAAGATTCCATGTAGCAGCTAGTAAGGTTCAATTCTGTAAGCAATCCTTCCCCAGGAAGTAATACTGGATTTAAAGAAATAGCATACTAATGGACAAAACAATAAAATGCTGTGTTTCTGGCATAACCAGAATGGTATAATGGCATAATGGCAAAACTATATGCAACGTTTTTCACTCTCAAGTATCACAATGTCACCAAATTCTGCTTGGAGTAAATTTAAAATAAATTGCTCAAACAAAAATGTGGGAAACTACCATTTCAGCTGTATATCCAGACTTCAAAAATCAAATGAAATTTTAAGTTACATTGTAGCAATATGGTATTTAATTTTGTCATGCAAGCAGTCTATATCTTTGAAGGGCATCTGTGTCATCAAAGTATCATAAGAGAGACTAGTTGAGCCAGAGGTTTTAACTATTTCTTTGAAAGGATAACATTCATAATCTATTTAGAAGCCCTTCTCTTCCATCACAATCACAGAACATAGCTTTGATTTATCCACTGAATCAGATGAAGACCTGAAAGTACCTCTGTCTACCTAGGTTCAGAGCAGCAAAATCAGATAAAAACCCTTAATGATGGCAGCAAGGTAGAAGTGATCGTGCTGTATATCCCACTGCCTTTATAAGGCTTCAGTTTGGTTTTCACTGACTATTAAGACAATTTCTTCTATTAATTCCAGCAGTTGGAACATCAGCCATCCAATCTTATTATGTTCCTAGTTTCTGTTACTTTTCACCTAAGCAGGTGAGTGCATTAGCTCACCTAGTCTTCCATTTGTGATTCATTTTCCTTGACCAAACTTCACTAGTTAGATTTGACTTTTGTTTTTTGCTCTTCCACCTGCATCATTAATTTATAGAATATCAAAATATCAATATAAAAAATTAAGTGTTTTTTCTTGTTGACTGGAGAAATAAAACTTGTTTAGATTTTTATTGAAAAAGGGTGAAGGCAGACTACTTCTGTAGGGTCACTGAAGAAACTACAGGATGTATTTCTGAAATCTAAAGGAGTTATGCTCAGCTATGAGATTTGACCTTTTAAATGAGTATTTTATTTATTTCATACCTCTTCCCTGTTTCCCCCATCTGAGCAGCTCACAGCAGGCCTTCCTATTCAGTGAACTGAATAAATTTTGCAGTACAAGTTATCTACAGATTCTGAGACAATTCTTAATGTTCAAACAGACAGCAGGCATTGTTTTCCTTTGTTTTATAAATATTCCAGAATGCATAAATGACTCAAATTCAGAATATTCCATCCAACATCCAATAAAGAGTTTGATGAAAGTGCTTGGATTTTTCTTGTCTCCCATTTCAGCATTCAAGGTCATCTCTCTCCGTAAACTTTTGATTTTATGTGAAGTACTAAAAGAAGTTGCTTAATAGCATTTAGGCAAGAGACCTATTGGAACATATTAGGTTAGTAAGATTTCCCAGCCCTCCATTAAATTACGATCCATATTGGGAATTACACATTTTTGTTAATACCATGGGATGTAAATCGCAAGCACCTTTCTTCTACACTTTCACCTTTATAATTGTCAGGGAATTAAAAATCCTCCTAACTAATTTTATAATGCTGTCCACATCTTTAAAAAAACTGGAATCAATAATAAAAATCTTTTTTTAAAAAATTCTGATTTATTAATTATTGTTCTCTAACCTTGTCACAAAAACAATGTGAACTTGAAACTTAAGATAACTTGTTTTTAAGATGGGACTTTCATATATCATTTGGAATGTGCAATTACATGACTTCTCCTGGCATGGTATATAGGAAAATAAACATCAGTGAATGTATGTACTTTTTCTAGTGTGAATATATTGTGTAGGTAACTAAGTTAAAGCACTTTTTATACAATACATACAATAGCAGAGTTGGAAGGGACCTTGGAGGTTTTCTAGTCCAACCCCCTGCCTAAGCAGGAAACCCTATACCGTTTCAGACAGATGGCTATCCAACATCTTCTTAAAGACTTGCAGTGTTGGGGCATTCACAACTTCTGGAGGCAAGCTGTTCCACTGATTAATTGTTCTAACTGTCAGGAAATTTCTCCTCAATTCTAAGTTGCTTCTCTCCTTGATTAGTTTCCACCCTCAGGTGCCTTGGAGAATAGTTTGACTCCCTCTTCTTTGTGGCAACCCCTGAGATATTGGAACACTGCTATCATGTCTCCCCTAGTCCTTCTTTCTCTTAAACTAAACATACCAGTTTCTGCAACTCATCTTCATATGTTTTAGTCTCCAATCCCCTAATCATCTTTGTTGCTCTTCTCTGCACTCTTTCCAGAGGCTCCATAGCTTTTCTACATCGTGGCGACCAGAACTGAATGTAGTATTCCAAGTGTGGTCTTACCAAGACATTGTAAAGTGGTATTAACACTTCACGTGATCTTGATTCTATCCCTCTATTTATACAGCCTAGAACTGTGTTGGCTTTTTTGGCAGCTGCTGCACACTGCTGACTCATATTTAAATGGTTGTCCACTAGAACTCCCAAGATCCCTTTCACAGTTACTACTACTACTAACAAATACAATATGGCTTTAAATCAGCACCACCACCACCAAACTTTTGGGTGCCAGGGACCGGTTCTGTAGACAGAGGTTTTTATGCAGACTATGAAGGCGTGGTTTCACAAGCTTTGTGCCCGTGCACAGATGAGGCTTCGCTCGTTTGTATAGCCCAGTTTCTGGTGCGCCATACACCACTGCCAGGGGTTGGGGATCCCTGCTTTAAATAGTAAAGAAATAGAGTTTTCTAAGAGTTTTCCATGATTTTTATTGATTATGTGCTATCAAGTCCTTTTCAACACCTCCACATAGATTTTCTTCATGATAATCGATCCCTAACCTGATCTCCCAATTGTCCAACAGTGCACCCATTACCACTGTAACTGAGTCCATGCACCTTGCTGCTGGTTGTTGTCTTCTTCTTTTTACTCCTACTTTTCTCGGCATTACAGCCTTCTCTGTAGAGAGCTAGATCTTTGTACAATATAAAGTGTCTAAAGTAGGACAATTTGAGCTGGTCCTTTGTGCCTGGAGAAAGAATTCTGAGTTGATGCCATTATATAAGGAGTTAAATTATGTAAACAAACAAATGTGATTTCTTGGGGAAAGGCTTATTGGTGTGTCAGTGGACATTTACTAATTTATGAGATGAAAATAATAAAGACATCAATCAAGGAATGTTATAATATCCATATTATCAATAATTCTGTTCATGGTAAGTGTAAGGAACACATTTTGAATATAAGCATATTTTGTATTTATTAGTATTTCAGTTAAAGAAAACAGATTTTACTGTAATTGTGTTAAAATATTGCTAACTTGTATGCACAGCAGCACATGCTGATTTGGGGGTAATAGTAGAAAAACTGAGATGAGAGATCCTTGGTGCTTGGTGCTCTTGAGCTTGCTTGTTTTCTTGCAGATGTTTCATTACCCTAACTAGTAATATCATCAGTGCTAGTAAGGAGTGCTGTTTGATGTCAGTTTATATTCTGGTGTCTTGTCTGTCTAGGTGGGTGGGTGGGGGTGGTCTTAGGGATTCTTTGGCTGGACTGTTTACTGATAGCTCTTTGGCAATTTCTTGATGGGGGTATTGCTTAATCTCTAAGACCACCCACCCACCCACACAGACAGGCAAGATACCTGAATATAAACTGACAACAAACAACATTCTTTACTAGCACTGATGATATTACCTAGTTAGGGTAATGAAATGTCTGCAAGAAAGCAAGTAAGCTCAGAGAGCACCAAGGATCCCTCATTTCAATCCTGAGCTACAAATATTCTCTTTTATTGGTAAAGAAGACTGAAATGTTGGGTGATTAGAGATGTAATAATGGATGGATTTACATGAACAAAGACTGAAAGGAAGCTTCTGAATATTGATATATAATTAATGAACATAGCTTTAGCCATTACTACTGAATAAATGCTGATTTGATCAAGCATGTTGGTCTCTTTTGTTTAACTGGAACTAATATGATTAATTGATATAATCAATTGATATTCTAATTGGCATAATTTAGCTCTCCATAATTTTAATATTTTTAAAATCTTGAATTAAACAATTCTGTTGATGTTTCTTTGTAGAATAATTTTGCTTATAATTGATTATAACCTGTAAACAAAGCAAAGTTTTCTTAACATTTGAGCCACAGAAAGGCTATCTCCATCTTGCATTTCATTCATTCATTCTTCTTTTCTTCCTTCCTTCCTTTCCCAAGTGTTCTTGATTACTTTATTTGAATATTAATTCCAGCTGATTTAATGTTACATCAGCATATCTATACAGCTGTCTTATGCTGAACATCAGCATAGAGGGACAAAAAGAATTAGGATAATTGCTTCTTCACTAAATACATATTTAATGCACAGCTGCATGGAAGAGATGAAAAAACACTGCAGTGCCTTCCTCAGAAGCTTTATTGAACTGGAATATTCTCTCTTTACCCTCCCCCAAAGGGCCTTAACCCCATAGGATTTATAGGAAGCATGCAGATATGGTTATATTTGTTTATTAAAATATTTTTGATCAAGTTTTATGATTGTTGATGATACTGCCAAGCTGCCTTGGATTTGAATCCTGAGATAGTAGGAACAGAAGGAAGAATCGATAAGATTCTTGGAGACTTATTCTGACTTCTGAAATAAGAAAGCCATTATATCAGTGATTCCCAAGCTTTTTTTTAGCCATGTCGCACCTATGCATCTCCAAAATCCTGATCCCCCCCCTTCTTACTTCTTACTTTACTCAAAAGGTGAAATTTACTCACACCAAGGAAGCCTAAAAGGCCATGGTTTAAACAAGGTTCAAATTGCCGCCATTAAAAATCAAATTACCCCCCTGTGGGGCGTGGGTCCCATGTTGGGGACCACTACATTAGATGATAATGACTGGGATTTATCTGTTTATTTGCTTGTATCTCACCTTTATTATTTTTACAAATAACTCAATGCATTGAACATATCCCACATGCCTTCCTCCTTCTATTTTCCCCTTAACAACAACCCTATGAGGTGAGTTGGGCTGAGAGAGAGTGACTAGCCCAAAGTTACCCAGTTGACTTTTGTGACTAAGGCACTCATGGTCTCCTGCTTTTTTGCCTAGTGCCTTAACCGCTTGACCATACTGACTCTGTTGTAATGAGTATTAGTATTGAGGCCCTGTATACTGCATGAGTCAAAAAGAGGGCTGTGAAAATATTTACAGACTCCTCACATCCTGGACATAAATTGTTTCAATTCCTACTCTCAAAATGACACTATAGAGCACTGCACACCAGAACAACTAGGCACAACAACAGTTTTTTTTCCTGAACGCCATTACTCTGCTGAAGAAATAATTCCCTCAACACTGTCAAACTAAGTCTGTGTTACTATTAGTATTGATCTTCTTATTGTTCCTATTAACCATCTCCTCCCACTTACGACTGCAAGACTGTAACTTTGTTACTTGTATCCTTATGATTTATATTGATTGTTTCCTAATATGATTTGATTGCATATTTGTCCCCTATCACTATTATTAAGTGTTGTACTTTATGATTCGTGATGAATGTATCTTTTCTTTTATGTACACTGAGATCATATGCACCAAAGACAAATTTCTTGTGTGTCCAATCAACTTGGCCAATAAAGAATTCTATTCTATTCTAGTAGCACAGACTATCTTCATGCACAAATAAGCACACATATATGTTTGTCAAATAACACATCAAAGAAGATCACCAAAATATTCCAGAAAATACAAATGTTTAGACTGATTAATGTATTCACAGTTGGGTTGAGAAAAATAAAAGTATATTTGTACTTTGTGGTTTGCCCTTGCCGTCTTCCTAGGATGTGAGACCCAGTCACCCAGCTGTTGTTTTTTCTAAGAACAGGACTAGAATTTATGGACTCCTAGTTTCTAATTTGATGCCTTCACTGCTAAACCGAATTGGCTCTTGAACACATCTGTACATATAATATAGTGAACAGGCAAATGGGAAATGTAAAGGAAGCCAACAGTCTTTATTAGGGGGGAAAAACTTCACTATATAACATGCATTTTAAAATGATAAATGTTTTGGAAGAATTAAAAAACCATTGCCTTTTAGTAATTGACAGCATAGTAGAATTTTTTTTTATCTGTACAATTTCTTTCCAAAAATATTGAAAATGTTTTCAATAACGAAGTTTTTTAAAATGAAAATTTATTGTATAATATGTTGATGGAAAAGGGAAATGTACTTTGTTAGATAACTAATTTATAATTTATTAATTATATTCCAAAATATTTGGAAATAAATATTTTAAAATGTTGAGTATAGATATATTTTCTCCAAACTTGCTGCATAAAAATGCAATCTGGACGGATCATAATTTTACTCTACCCTGATTTTTTTCTATTGATTATTTAATTATTTCCAATGTTTATAATTAAATGGACTCTTTATTATTGTTTCATGTATGGTATCTTTTTGTTTCTGCTAATGGAAACTTCTCTAGAGTACTCTTCAATCGTCCTGCAAAATCATGCTTTGAAGTGCTTTTAAACTGTCCAGACTCAATTTAGAGAGCAATCAAAGGCTGAATAGAGGATGGATGAGCCGAAAATCCTATTACACTAACAAAAGCTATGATGTTAGAACACGTGTTTTGTTATTATATATACATAAATAGAACAAATGTAATTGTCGATTCAGAAAAGTATGCTTATTTTTTCCTTGTTTGAAGTTAATTGTATCGAGAAAGAAATTGTATCGAGAAAGAAATCACTGGGCTGTGATGGTGGTTAGAAAAATTCTATCTATCCATTAAATCACTAAACCATTCTCACACTCATTTGAGGTGCTAGATAAAAAATATTGTTTTGCTCCTGCTCAATAGATTATTTAGCTTCCATGCTGGGTCAGGAAAATAAGCACCGTATTTTTCAGAGTATAAAACACACCGGAGGTTTAAGACGCACCAAGGTTTTGAAGAGCCAAATTAAAAAAAAAAGCACTCTGCAAACCTCCCAAAAATGACCCATTTTTCACAAAAATGGGCCCATTTTTTGTCAAAAAAATTGCATGCATAGCCTTTAGCAGGCTTATAGAGTACTTCTGGGGGCTGCGGGGGGCAAAATTGAGCAAAAAAGGCCCATTTTTGCACATTTCTGCCCTCTCCAGCCCCCAGGACCTCTGTAAAAGCTTCCTAGAGGCTCTGCATGGCCATTTTGGTCAAGGGGGCGGGGTTTTGGGAGGCAAAAAATGCTGTATTCAGTGTATAAGATGCACCCAGTTTTTCAGCCTCTTTTTTGAGGGAAAAAGGTACATCTTATACTCTGAAAAATACGGTATTTTCTTCCTGAAAAGCGAAGAAAATCAGGTGAACTTACTAAGTGGGAAAAGAGTGAAGTATAATTAGGAACAACTGTGATCTGAATTACATCCTATTCTTTGTTTTATTTTATTGATCTATAAATGGATCAACATCCTGAGAAATTATGATGTGCAGCTGATTTCTCTATGGTTTTCTAAATCTAAAGTAAGTTGTCAATGCATGTTACTATTATATTGGATTGTATGAAATTAGGTGACCAGGAGTTCAGCACCTTGCATTCTGATAGTATATTGGCAAAAAGGAACCTATTGTAAGGAGAGGAGTTTTGGAGATACAAGATTTTCTTAATACACTAGTTTTACTGAATGCAGAATTTGAATACTTTGCTACGGAACAAATTTTCCCAAGGGCAAACAGCAATGTCTTTTTGGTGTGGTTAAGTGAGGCAATAGAATCATACACCCAAGGAGATCAAGCATAAAATGAACATTTTGTAGACTGCTTCATGTCTGAGTTTTGCTTGTAACATTACAAGCAAGTTGGGCAACATTAGATGTCAGCCCAATTCATCACATTTTATAGCTCATAACATTTCATTTAGGATAACATTTTATTTTCAAATGGTTTAGAAATAAAATCTGGAGTAAAGAATAGGTTTATTTCACTCTGTGGGTGAGCCTAGCCGTGACATGCATGAAGATTTTAATTCTGTAAACTGCAAGTCAATATAATCAACTCAATATAATCAACTGAAGTTACCTTGTAATGCATGTAAGCAGTTTCCAAGTACAATTGAAACCTCAGTATATGAACCTTGATACAATTTGATTTTGTTGTAGTAGCTCTGTTTTGATCACTGACCATAAACATTTATATTCAGTACTAAAATTAAAGCTCTCTTATTATCCAATAGTTTAACCAATGTCTTCCTAGGGAAGATATGGAATCACAGAATTACTAAAATCTATAAGTATTTCAAACTGAGCATTAGAGATGTGACTGGAATATTATGGAGGAGAAATTTACGTCAGACATAAAGAAGGCAAGGGGCAATCTAAAAACTGAATGGGCATAGCCTTAATTATCCTATTGGCATCAGTGCCTAAGTGTAAATTGTGGCAAATAGGTATAACATACTATGTAAAATAATATATTGTTTAAAAAAGAAAAATATCACTTGTGTCAAAGCTGTTATCAGCCATTTGTGAGTGGAGTTTAAACAAATGTAACAGAATTTTGATATAGTTATCTTGATTATTTACCAGATCATATAAACAGAAATTATCAGAATACCCCAGAAATTACTGTAAACAGTAGAGAGATTATTAGCCAGTGACAAAGGTTTCTGGAAAAGTAATAATACAGGCAATCCTCAACTTACAACAGTCTGAAAAAGCGACTTATTATCATTTTTATACTTATGACCATGGCAGCAATCCCCATGGTCATGGTGAACCAAATTCAGATGCTTGGCAACTGGCCTGTATTAGTGATGGGGTCATATGATCACCTTTTGTGACCATCTGACAAGCAAAGTTAATGGGCAAGCCAGATTTACTTAACAGCCATGTTACTAACTGAACAACTGCAATGATCCACTTAACAACTGTTACAAGAAAGGATATAAAATGAGGCAAAACTAATTTAACCATCTTGCTTAGCAATAGGAATTTTGGGCTCAAATGAGGTTGTAAGTCAAGGACTACCTGTAAAGAAGACCATAGACCAGGGATGGCGAACCTTTTCGGCACCAAGTGCACAAACCGGAGTGTGTGTACATGCATATGTGTGCACTGGAGTGCTGGAATCCTCAACACTAGCTGACTGGAGTGCGTATGCCTGTTTTTTCACCTTTTTCAGGCCATTTTTGGGCTATTTTCAGACTGATTTTCAGCCTTTTTCGGGCCTTTTTTGTTTTTAGCTGTGTTTGGTCACTAGAAACCAGAAGAACAGCTGGCAATGGCATGCATGCCCACAGAGAGGGCTCTGCATACCCCCTCTGGCATGTGTGCCATAGGTTCACCATCATGGGCATAGACCATGTTTTTTGTCACATTCATGGCGCAGGGACAATCATGTATTTGAAAGGGAAATTTCTTATACTTTCCTTCCAGAACTGCTATTGATTGATTGATTGAATGAATGAATGAATGAATTCATCAATCAATCAATCAATGAATTAATATTGCCACCTATTCGCCAATGGTGTATCAAGGCAGCTTACAGAACATAAAACCACATTTAAAACAATAAAACTAATAAAAAGGATCAAAATAATATAATATAATAAAATTGCCCCACCTCCCACCCTGGTGAAAGCAGATCACATGAGCCATTTAATGCGCTCCATCCCACTCTGGGTTCCCCAGGCCTCACTGGCAGAACCAGGTCTTTAGCACCTTCTGGAAGAGTATTACAGTGGGGCCGTTCTAATCTCGGGAATGATGTTCCAGAGAGACAGAGCCACCATGGAGAAGGCCTTTCTTCTAGGTCCCACCAGATGTATCTCCCTTGAGGATGGGACCTGCAGCATTTCCTGCCTCCCCGCTCTGATGGGTTGGGTAGATGTGACGACCAAGAGACAGTCCCTCAGATAACCTGGTCCTAAGCCATGAAAGGCTTTAAAGGTGACAACCAGCACCTTGAATTGCACCTGGAAGCAAATCAGCAGCCAATGCAATTCCCAAAGAAGAGGTGATACATGTGCACACCGGGGTCTACACAAAATCATGTGGGCCCCTGCATTTTGCACCAATTGGAGCTTTCAGATGCTCTTCAAGGGCAGCCCCATGTAGAGCACGTTGCAGTAGTCAATACAGGATATTACTAGGGCATGCGTGACTGTGAGTAGGGATTGTTGGTCCAGAAAAGTGTGTAACTGGCACAAACGTTCTCCTAGCCATGACCGCCACCTGCTCTTTAAGCAGGAGTCATGAGTCCAGGAGGACCCCCAGATTACGCACAGGGTCTGTTTGGGGTAGTGCCAAGAGTGTGCACACTCTTCCTTCCATAGAATGTTGGATAAGAGAAACCCAGGTTCAAATTCTCCCTTTACCATAGATGTCTCAAAGGTGCTTTTTTCTTCCAAAAGCAACTGGACTGTTTTTTTCCTTGAGGAAGAAGAAAATGGATTGTATTTTATATCCATTGTATCCATCCCCCCACCCATCCTATCAGAATCTATCCTTCATTTCCCCCACCATCAGAAGTGATGAAGCTTCTGGGATGAAAAACAAAACTACTTCTTCCTTAAGGAAAAAACAGTCCAATTGCCTTTTGAAGAAAAAAGCATCTTTGAAAGGGGAAAAAAGCAACTTTGAGACAACTATGACCTGGATGATTGAGAATCTCCACAAATCTTGACCATATAATTCTTTTTAGACATAAAATAGATAAAGAAGGTTAGGGATAATTTTGTGGGAAGTGGAAATTTTGAGAGTGAGGAGGGAATGGGGATCTTGCAGTATCCTTCCCCTGCCATGCCCACAAAGTCACACCCACAGAACTGGTAGTAAAAAAAATTAAATCCCACAACTGAAGTACATCTGAAAATATGTAATACAATGGCTTTGTAATGAGTGACAGCAGGAATAAGCTGGATCTGTTGACAAGAATGTTTTGTTCTCTGTAACAAAAGCTGAATTTTACCTCCAAGATATTAATAAAGAGCAAATTTTATGAGAAATCCAAGTTTTAAAACAATGTAGTCCTAATTACTAAGTCAATGGATATAACAATCTTAGTAAAAAAGTGCTATGCAGCTCAAGATCTAAGATGCAGAAAGAGTGAGAAAGACCATGGAATTATAATTTTGTTATTACTGTTGTCACCCATTTGCTGCAGTTGAAAGAGCACATAAAAGAGATAAAATATATATGATATCAATATATATATATTAGAAAAATCAGTTGATCATATATCTAGGAAGTCATCCTCAAAAAGAAAGGGTAATAAATGTAAGAATCTCTAGACAAAGAGACTACAATATTAGAATTCTGTAACGTTGATTTGTTTTCGTTTTTTGTGCCTTCAAGGGACTCCTGGCAATTGCCTGGATTAATCCCTGCGGTTTTCTTGGCAAGATTTTGGAAGTGGCACAGTATTTTATGATATAATCCATATTTGCCCTAGCAAGATTTTTCCGACTTGTCATGTATACATGCTGAGCCCATTAAAGGTTCTGTTTTCTTGTGTTTTTAATTTACTTTTGGAAATCAAACTGCTGTCATGTATTTGAGCAGAATATACCAAAGTTTAGGAATGCCAATAATAGGATAGAAATTGTATGTGGAATTGAGAATTGTTTTTGTAGTTCCAAGGGGAAAAGTTTCATGATGAATATTGTAGCACACTCATTCTATTGTTAAAACTTGTGTCATGCAACAAACAATGTTAAATGTTGGGCAGTTAAATAGAATGAAAACAATTCACTTCAAAAGACACAATGATTTACCTTTGTTCTTCTGCTGACCTACTGAGAAAATAAAACTTAAACTACCTCAGTTTTCTGAGATGATGTTTGTTGCCACAGGCAAGGTAGGAGTTTCTGGGGGGGTCACTGTGTGTGAGCTCTGTAGCCATATAAATCTATTTAATAAATAAATACCCCTTTTGGTGACTTTTCCTTCCTTTAGCTTTGTAATTTAAACCAAAAGCAAAAAGACCACGCCATCTTTTTTCTTTGTTAGTCAAGAATTGTTATTATATAAGGACAGTGTTGGTATTTGCATAATAAAACACACTTCTCAATCGTTGCTTAAATAATAAGATATTTAACATTTTGTTCAGTTATGTAATTAGAATATTTGAACTACTGACTTTTCCAGAGTATGGTTTGCATAAAATAGTAAAATAGATTATTCCAAGAAACAAAGTTCTTTTTTTTTCTTTTTTGGTTGCCTAACAACTTTATTGCTTGAGCTCCACTACAGTGTTTTTTAATACCAGCACCCAACTTTTTTTTGAAAGGATGGAGTAGTGCAGGAAACTTTGAAAATAGGCTAAGAAAGAATTATGATGGAGTCAGAAGTGAAAGAAGGCAAATGGACGTTTGGAGGTAAGAAAAGTTGAAGAAAGTGACGAAGATGAGTATTTTTTGGAAAGGAATGGAATGCAGATGAGAAGATGAACTTGGAAATAGAGGAAAAGAAAGAAGTAGAAATAGAGAATCAAATAAAGGAGAATGTTGGAAGTGAGAACACAGTAACTAAGTGTTGGCAGGAGACATAGAATAAACCTTGAAAACATCTGTGAGTAACCAAGTCAGAGGATCCAAATGAATAATTTTGTGCAGGTGCATCTGCAAAAATACTGTTTCACAGAATTGTTTATTAAATTAGGAAATCCTTAGCTGTATGACATATGGAATTTAAAAATTGGAGAATTCTATCAAGCAATCCAACTTAATGAAGCAAATGTGATTAATTTTAGTTTTTATTAGTATTATATTACATTTCTATGTAGATGTATGTCAAGTGAAAGTTCTTCATTTGATGAGTGTGAGTCTGCATTAGAGGTGGTATTCAGCAGGTTCTGACCAGTTCTGGAGAACCGGTAGCAGACATTTTGAGTAGTTCGATACCCTTGCTTTAGTATAATCACAGGCAGCTTAAATATGGCATTTAGGTTCTTTTTATATGACAATGTACAACATTGGGTTTATATGTGTCCTTTTCATAGGACAAAAAAACCCCAGTATTTCTATATTGTAAACTATGTAGCTTGAAGGGTGTTTTCTACTTTATTTTTCCTATTCTTATTATAGCAAATAAAACCAAATGGGAAAATAAGCAAAACTGCAGCAACTTTGCCATGTTACAGCATGACTCTAAGGCATTTATCTAAAAGGCTTACCTGTAGAAACTTTTTAAAAGTTCCAAGATCAGAATAGACCAGTGATGGCTCACCTTTTTCTAAAGGCATGCCACAATTGCGCACCTGTATGCTATTGTGCAAGTATGCTTGCCCCATAGCATATTCATGCCTGCCCCATAGCATGCACATGCATGCCCCACCCACCTGCAAATACATACACATGAGATCCCACACACACATGCATGTGAGACCACCACCACCCCATGCGTGCAGGGGGGGTGGTTCATCCTCCCCAGGCTCTGGAGGCTTTCTTGAACCTTGGGGAGGGTGAAAAATGGCCCAATGGCCCAACTGGAGTTCATGAACGAGTTTCTGGTTGGCCCGTTGGGTCTGTTATTTGCCTTCTCTAGGAGGCTTTTCTGAAGCCTGGGAAGGGTGAAAATGGTCTCCCCTGGCCCTCCAGAAGGCTGAAAATCAGCTGGCCTGCACACACATGCACGCCGGAGCTGAGGGCTGCCGTGCCGGCAATTGTGGCTCCATAGGTTTTCCATCATGGGAATAGACTTGCTGACTTGTTGACTGACTTGCTGAGTATATGTTTAAAGCTTTGTTTTAAAATGTTTTTGGAATAATACAGTAAAAGGATTAGTGTTGGTTTTAGAAAGTTTTAAATGGTTCAAAAGATCAAATGAATTTGATTTAAGACTCTGAAGTTAATTTAAGTAATATTTTTTGTGAGAAATTTTGTTTATGTTTGGGAACAACTATTAAGGCTACTTGAAGATTGGACATTGAGTGCATTAGAGGAAATAAATGTATCAATGGCTTCTTTAAGAGAAATCTCTGATAAATGGGCTCAGGAAATAACTATAAAGGTATCTGCTATTATGGAAAAATCAGAAAGTGTTGCTGAAGAGGAACAAGTTCCATTGAATAAAACTGAAATTGATTTGAATGTGATACTGCAAAATGGATTTAAAAAATGATACTGAACAATGGATGTACAAATGAAAATGACTAATAATTTAATACTTTAAAAGACACAAATATTTCAGAAAAGTGTTATGAATAGCTTCTCTTCAATGGATTTACAAAAGTAATTTGTTGAAGCTGTCAAGGATTTTGTGAGGAGAGATAGTGAGAATATGAACCATGATGCGGATATTACAAAATGGATATTCCATTTTATAGTGGAATTACAAAAGGGAGTTTTTAAAGACTCCAACAATTCTGAGAGAAGAAGCAAAGAGAGTATGAGAAAGCAGATGTCAGGAATTCGTTTTGAGGGAACTTTTTCTCTAACAAAAACTTTTCCTTTTTATATATATTTCATATTTTGTAGATTGTATTAGTTTTATCTGTACAACATAATCTTCAATAAAATTGGTGCAGAAATCTCGGCAGGACTTTTAGGGGCTCTGATTTTCTAGTCCATTTTCTCTCCCATTTCCCAAGTGTTTTTAAAGTTTTAGATCATTTTCCTGAAATAGTGTCAGCAATTTCTTTCAACACCATGTTGTACAAGTCATCTGTTCCTTTGAGGAAATGCACCAGACTGTTTGTGTGGCATGCTCAAGGCTGGCAGCGCTACCCCATGTTTCCTTTAGATGTGTATTCTCCATTGTGTGCCTGTTCACTCTCTTATAATCCTTTCCTCTCCAATGAATGCAAAAACAACCATTAATTTCCTTCCTGCTAATTATCCAAGTATTGAGGTGAACATTCTGAAGGGCGGGGGAGTGGACGGGAAAGCCAAGGGAAACTAAAGTAAAATCATTAAGAGGCAAACAAAAATTGAAGTTGTGAAACTGATTAGTCTTATAAATTCTGAAAAGGGAAACACAATCGTAGTCGTGTGATTTCCCACTTAGTGATTCACTTAATGACAGAAATACAACGCCCAATTTTGGTTACTAAACTCCAACTACCTGCATTATTTGAGCATATACTTGAATAGTAAAGGTAATTAGAATAATTTATTTCAAATACCTAACCTCCTCGGATCTATTTTTTGTTGATCAAGCAGATTAAATAATGCGACAGCAGTGTAAGGCTTACTGGATTTTTGTCATGTTTTCCTCAAGAAGAATGACCTTTCAGGGATGGCTGGCTGGAAAGACAGACAGACAGACAAGCTACATCTTATTAAGGATACAAGTACATTCCATGTTGTCTAAATAACATGTACAATTATACAGTATACTGTCAAAAAGAACAAAAAGTATATAGTGTACTGCCAATCAAAATATTCAAGACACTGTTAACCTGGTAAGAAGATTGCAAGGTTAATTAAAAAATACCTTGCTCAACAAACAAAATATTTGAGATAATACCAAAGAGCCAAAGGTGAAAACATGAAGAGTAATACAGAGAACAGACCATGGAAACAATAAACAAACATTCTTAGTAACATTTTTCTTCCAGTCAAATCTTAGATGCAGAAGCAATAGAGATTGCTATTGAAACTCAGGTTGGGCTTCAAAGTTAGATGTTTGCATTCCATGTTCAGAAAATATAAAAAGTGTAATTCTGCCTTCAAATTTTTGGTTAAGTCTGAAACATTCTCCCTGTATATTCATTTTATGTTACATAGTTTTAAAAAAATTAATTGGAAGAGTTTGTTCATTTTCTGTCATGCCTGTTAATTAACATTATAACTATATTGGTATGCATGTATGAGTCTGAGAGTCTGAATACTTTAAAAAAAAATATTGTATAGAAAAAAGTGATCCTTTATCAATTTAGCACTTGAAAATCAAATCAATATTCATAATGAACAAAAACCTCGAAGTAATAAAAATCTTCAACCAGATGAATATATTAAGCATATCTATCTAAAAAATATGTAGACCAACTATCTACTGTATATACTATTAAAACTCTTATTTTCATTACCTTTAACTGGATGAAATGGTTCATCATAGGACAATAAATTGTCCCTCAAATGGGCTAACTTACAGAATGCATCCAAAATCAGTAACTCACAACTCCCAAGGAAATGAAATGTGGGGAAGTGTGGTGGTGGTTTTAGTGTTCTAGCCACTGTTGCACTGCAGGGTTTTTGCTACATTCACGTTCCTCATTTTCACCATTCTGTGACAATTTTCCAGCCAGTCTGGCAATCCCCACTCCCTCCCCAGCAGCAGCCTCTTAGCTGTCTGCTGCAAAAGGAAGAGAAAGGAGGGGAGGGGAGGGGAGAGGAAGGGCAAGGAAGGCTTTTTCCCACCCATAGTCTTTCTGTTTCTCTGTTTAGGTAAGGAAATATCACTTAAATGATGACTTAGTGGGTTTTTGAATTGCCTAATAAATATTTATTTTTTGAAACCGTTATATTTGGGCAAACTGGAGGTGGTATTCAGCAGGTTCTGACCAGTTCTGGAGAACCAGTAGCGGGAATTTTGAGTAGTTTGGAGAACTGATAAATACCACCTCTGACTGGCCCCACCCACATCTATTCTCGGCCGCCCAAGCCCCAGCTGATCAGGAGATAATGGAGATTTTACAGTATCCTTCCTCCACCATGCCCACCAAGCCATGCCCACCAAGCCATGCCCACCAAGCCATGCCACACCCACCAAGTTACGCCCACAGAACCGGTAGTAAAAAAAATTGAATCCCACCACTGGGGAAACCCAAACTTCAGGTGCAGTACAATTCATGTGCATACAGTATATCACAGAAGTGAGTACACATCCTCATATTTTGTAAATATTTAAGTATATCTTTTTATGTGTCAACACTGAAGAAATGACTTGGCTACAATGTAAAATAGTGAGTACACAGCTTGTATAACAGTGTAAATGTGCTGTCCCCTCAAAATAATGCAACACACAGCCATTAATGTCTAAACTTCTTGCAACAAAAGTGAGTACACCCCTAAGTGATAATATACAAAAGGGGGGCCCAAGTAGCCATTTCCCCTCCCTGGTGTCACGTGACTCGTTAAGTGTTACAGACTTTTTTGTCTGTCTTATGAACAGTTGTTAAGTCTGGGGTATCATGTGGCAGATGCTTATCTGTTTGAATTGTACAGTCCCAGAGTACTTTGTCATTTCCTATCACTTTGTCTATTTTGTAGTTCTACTACTTCTTGCTCGTAGACAAATGATATTTCTTGCAGATATTCCAATGTACCATTGTTGCTATTTGATCATGCTGTTGTTTGTGAGCTTTTGTTGCAGAAGCTAATTAGTTGGTCCTCTGTTTCTTTAGCTTCTTTGCAGAGGTGGCCGCCCGGAGTCCTACGGGATTGGGCGGCATATAAATTTATTAAATTACAATTACAATTTGCTGTCTGTCCTTGTCTCAGCTTTGGGTTTGTATGCATTAGTTATGAAGGTTTGGTTTTGTGCAGCCACAATTAGTCCCTTTATCTCTTTCTTCAACCTTTCTGCTATTAGTCATTGTCTTGCTGTTATCTACTTTGCCTGCTAGTGTTTTTCTTTTTAATGTACTTAGTTTAGTTTAGTTTAGTTTAGTTTAGTTGGATTTATAGGCCGCCCTTTTCCCTGAGGGGACTCAGGGCGGCTTACAATCTTTAGGGAGGGGGTGAAATTCAAAACAAACAATGTGCACAAGGTAATCGGCAGAAGGCGGTCTCTCAAGTACTCAGATCCACTACCATGAAGGGCTTTAAAGGTGGTCAACAGGACCTTGAAGCGCACCCGGAGATCAACAGGTAGCCAGTGCAGCTCGCGGAGGATGGGTGTTATGTGGGCGAACCGCGGTGCGCCCACTATCACACGCGCGGCCGCATTCTGGACTAACTGCAGCCGCCGGATGCACTTCAAGGGCAGCCCCATGTAGAGCACATTGCAGTATTCCAGCCTAGAGATCACAAGGGCTCGAGTGACTGTTGTGAGAGCCTCCCGATTCAGGTAGGGTCGTAACTGGCGGACCAGGCGAACCTGGGCAAATGCCCCCCTGGTCACAGCCGACAGATGATGATCGAAGGTCAGCTGTGGATCCAGGAGGACTCCTAAGTTACGAACCCTATCTGAGGGGTATAAAATTTGACCCCCCAGCCTGATAGGTGGAACATTAGCCAAATTGTTGGGAGGGAAACACAACAGCCACTCGGTCTTGTCCGGGTTGAGTACCAGTTTGTTAGCGCTCATCCAGTTCTTAACGGCCTCAAGACCCTGGTTCATCACGTCCACCGCTTCATTGAGTTGGCACGGGGCGGACAGATACAATTGCGTATCGTCCGCATATTGATGGTATTTTATCCCGTGCCTCCGGATGATCTCGCCCAGCGGTTTCATGTATATGTTAAATAGTAGGGGGGATAAGACCGAGCCCTGCAGCACCCCATATTTTAGGGGCCTCAGGGACGATCTCTGCCCCCCGACCAACACCGACTGGTCATGTAATACTTTCTCTTTGCATGTCTCTTTTTTATTCTTCACTTTATCTTTCTTATATGCTAGTGGCAAGGAATTCCTTTGATATTCAGTAAGCTTTCATGGTATATTAGTTTCGGTGCATATTTTTAACTGTCCTTCTGATATTCTTCCAATGCCTTTTTTCCCCTCTTCAACAATCTGGTGTACTTCCACCATGCCATGCCCACATATTTTCTTTGATAAATAGAGTCTATCAACATTGCTGTGTGCATCAAGGCCATGATTCATTATCATTATTTATTTGGTCTTCCTATCTGGGGTTTTTAGTTCTGGTTGAGTCGAATTCGAGCCCTGTATCTAATGATTGAAATTGCCCGGGTGTTAATTGCCTTGATATTTCCACTGCTGAGTTTGGATATTAAACTCTTCATCACTCTCATGAAATATTCAAAAATAACCTTCTTTTCTTCAATGTGCTTGATATTGGCAGCTTAAAGGTTGTCCAGAAATTGGTAGTGATTTCATCCAGACTCTTGATACTGTATCCATAAGGCCTCTTTAGATTTTTTAGATTTTTTTTTAGATTTTATTAAGAATTTATATGCCGCCCTTTTCCCTGGAGGGACTCAGGGCGGCTTACAATAATGAGGGGAAGGGGGTGCAAGACAAGACTTAAAGGAAAAAAAATCGTGAATAAAAGAAAATTATCCATAAAAACACAACATTCATTCAACATTCAACACTGAAGGAACATTTATTCCTTCAGTGCTCACTATTTTTCTTCTTGGTGGTGAGGGTGGCACATATGTCCAATCCAAGTTCCATTGCAATATTTTGACTGTATACATGGACAGTGTTGAGCAATTACTCTTTCACATAATGTATTTCTATGCAGCTTCAGATTGTCTAGGTAAAGAAAATGGGATAGCATGTCAGATGTTTTGATATTTGATAGCTTTGGCCTCACTCTTGATAGTAACCTGTTCCAGTCTATCACAATTGACCAGCAACTATGACTTCAGTTGTGACATTGATCTTTGTATAAAGTTTCTGATGTTTCTAGTGACTCCTATAATTTCTAGGCATTTGATTATCCAATCATATGGATTGAAGTTGAATGCCTTCTTGTAATTAATCCAAACTCTTCAACTCTCCAAGCTTCCTTTCTCTAGCCCAGCGTGGTGGTACCCCTCCATACACAAGAAGGGAACTGCCTAATTTATCTGGCCCAGCACAGGAATTCCCTTCTGTGCACAGAGGGCAACCGTTTGCCCTCCAGTAGCAAACAGTTCTTTCCTTACATCTGTTATGACTTATGCTGTTTCTTAACACCTGCAAGTGGGAAGGCCAGGATTGCAATCATTGAACAAGGCAGTCACAAGCAACTTCCCTCCATTGTTAATGACTGCAATAACTTATGACCAAAATTATTGGCCCAATTGAGATTGTCAATTGGGGAACACCTGTATGTCTGATTCTGGATGTTGTTCTTTCCATCAAAAGAACTGGTTCATTCTTTTCAAATATACTTTTCTTGTTGGATTTGATTTGTAATAACAGATAATTATTATTTTTTTCAATCTTTGTATATTTGCAATGGGTACACAACTTTTCTTCCAATGCTCTTTCAATTGCTGGCCCTGGTTGCTCAACCAACAATCTTGAGTCCTGTGACCACACCACTTAGCAACAGCAGTTTTGGTAATCCCAGTTGCAATTGGTAGGTGAAGGTCTCATACTTTTTCTACTGTGGCATGCTCCCCATTTCAACTTCCTCCATCTTTCCTTCCATTCCTTCCCTTTTAGACACCCTATACTCTGTTGCCTATATTTGCCACCCCCAGCTGATCTTGACGAACTTCTTCCTTTCACTGTTGATGAAGAATGCCTGGTCATTGGCCAAGGCAGTTGCAAGTTGCCAAGCACCAGAATTTTGATAATACGACCATGGCGCACTACAATGGCCATACATTTGAGATCTGGCTGCAACTATCATTCATTCAACATTGCTGTAACTTTGAAGTTCAATAAATAAATAGTTGTTAAGCAAGGACTACCCGCATTATATATACCGTACATACCGTTTGTCCCCAAAAATAAGACAGGGTCTTATTTTCTTTTGACCCACAAAATATGGCTTGGGCCTTATTATCAGAGGAAGGCTTATTGTTTTGGAGTTGCCGGGTGGCTACTCCCTTGCGAGTGAGCCGGGCACTGCCTCAGGGGTGAAGCAACCATGAGGTGACCACGTTTACGAGCAACCACCTGACAAACCCCCCTTTCCAGCCAGGCAGAGTGCCATTCACTGACCTAGGGGATATCCCTAAGGCGCCAAGACACATGGCGCTCTGCCCACCCCCCCAGCTCCCACGGCTTGGCACATTCGGGATACCCCCTAGGTCAATGCATGGAGCTCTGCCCGGCTGGAGAAGGTGGTTGCGTGAGCACTTGTTCCACCCCCAGCTCACATGCCTACCAGCCTTACCATGTCCTGGCCCAGCTCTCCCTGCAGGGCCAGGGCACTGTCGCCACTTTCGCCACCATCGCCACATTTCGAGCATAACTTCTTCTCCGGCTTCCAAACTCTGGAACTTGGCTTCCGATTTTTCCAGCAACGGCCGCTCTAGGGGTGCACTCTATGGTTCTGGGCCCTATGGCAGACATTATTTATGGATGTGCTTTTCTCCTGTCCTATACATCTTCAATTCAGTGTATTCCTCACAGATGTGTTTTAACATGTCTTTCTCCTCAGAATAATTTTGAAATGCTGATTTCATAGGAGAATTTGGTGTCGCGTAACAAGTTTTGATCCTCACATTAGTCTAGAATTAAATTAATTTGTATGAGAATTCACAAAAATGAAAACAGACTTTTGCCTTGTGACTTTAATATGAATTATTTTGTTTACATTAATTCCATCCCATTCTTTTTTGTCTACAGGTTAATAATGAAAATGTAGTCAAGGTTGGCCACAGGCAGGTGGTGAACATGATCCGACAAGGAGGCAATCACTTAGTTCTTAAAGTTGTCACAGTAACCAGAAATCTAGATCCAGATGACACAGCCAGAAAGAAAGGTACTGTCTTTTATGATTTTAATTGTTTCAGATGCTTCTTCATAAAAGAATCTGGTATACCATTCCATTTTCTGACATTCAGGTAATCGTTAATTAAAGGAAAAGATGAATGTCCGCATTCAAGAATGCAAGGTTCTTTTAAGATAGATTTCCAGTGGTGAGGACACTGATACTTCTGGTGTTATCATTGCTCCTGAAGTGCCTCTGTATGTGTATGTGAGATAATTGGGTAGAGACTAATTTTATAATTTATTACTATACTCCTGCAATGTGCTATTAGATTCTGAACAAATGAAACAATTTACACACGTTGCCAGGATGGATATGAAATTGTTTCATAAGGAAGTAATTCCAGCATTGCTAAGTATCTTTCTGAGATAAAAGAGAGTTAATACCTGAATCCAATTAGGTTTTGTTGCAATCCGTCAAAAGCATGTGCTAATACATTTTCATATAGATGGTTCTCCATGTTAATGGCCATTCCTACTGATTGGCAAAATGTGGTAGCAGATTTTCTGGGTATCATGAAAGAGGGATAATTGTTAGCTATTTGATTTATAAATAATAAATCACAATCCTTCAAGATGTCTTTGACCTAGAAAATGTGTGATTGATAGATTCAATCAACAAATATACTTTTTATTTTTATATATTCAGATTTTTAATCAATTAGAACCATATTGAAATAACTATCTTAAGGTGAATAAAAGTACTCTGTATTTTTGATGTCTTTTTTTCTTATTAATACATCTAACTTGAAACTGTTCCATTGCTGTGAAATACACATGCATGTTACCATCTTTATATGGCATTTGCTTTTATGGTTGCATGTCGTCAATCAGTAACCCAACATGTTTTAAATCATGCACATACGTTTATAAAAGAATAACTAGTCTTGATAATAAACCAAAAAATGATTATTGGGAGTTTCTATTTAATGAAAGTATGATATCATTGGAGGTAGTAGTAGAGATAATCATAATATAAAATAATATGAACAATGCTGGAAATGACATGTATTCATGCTAGAATAAAGCTGGGGTTCTTATGTCGTGCTATCTTTCAACATTGTTTATTGATTGAGTATGGAGATGACAATATTAAAAAACAGCATCTTCATATTAATTTCTGTTACTTTTTTTTGCCAAGCTGTTGGCACTTTCCCTGCTTTTCTAAGACTTTTCCACTTTCAATTCTCAGAGTTAGTGGTGACAATAATTTGTATAAGGAAATCCTGCAGCCAACTACCATGCATTTTGGCAATTGAGTGTTGGTTAGTGGCTTTTATTTGTTCTTTACCTTTTCCATGCAGTTTTGTAATTTATTGATCTGTATTTATGTCACAAATATATCTGATCAGAATTGTTGTTCACTATCTACTCCTAGGAGCAGGATTAAATGTAGTAATGAAAGCAGTGGTGGGATTCAAATAATTTAACAACCAGTTCTCTTCCCTAATGATTTCTTCCAACAACCAGTGCTCCTGAAGTGGTGCAATCTGGCTGAATCCCACCACTGAATGAAAGTACACGGTTCATAAATCTCCTTATTTTCCATATGATTGCCAGAGTTATATATGTGAGCTTCACTAAGCCTTCTTGTGATAACCCAATTTTGGCATCAGCATGCTATGCTTACGATGATTCATTTATGCATTTTTATCTCACAATTCTAGAATAGTATAAAACTATGAGTTCAGCATAGTAAATGTATTGTTTAAAAAGTCAAGTACCATACAGTTTTTGCATAGCTAGAAATTAATATTCTTGTTTTGAACACTGTTGTGTCTAAGATGTCTACTGTGAGCTTTCATTGAACTAAATTAGTATCCATGTGTGTTGTGTTTCTTATCTGTGAACATTTATGTATGTAGCTCATAGGTATTGCTGTAGATCAGAAAACTTTATCTTTTGGGCACTGAGGCAAACAGTTTAACTAATTTTAATTTAAATAGTAATGCCATTTTGAATTGAATCTGAACAATGTATTCTGAAGTGCTTTTACTTATTATCTATATCCTTCTGTTTAATGCAAAGCCCCACCACCTCCAAAACGGGCTCCAACCACTGCACTGACCTTGCGGTCTAAGTCAATGACCTCAGAACTTGAAGAGCTTGGTAAGAAAGTGTTTTTAAAGAGCATGCTGCAATGATGGGATGTAAAGCCAATGTTATACTGTTTGAAAGCGAACTGCACCTTGTACTGAACATTGGATTGCAATGATTACATAGCAATGTTGCATTTCTGGAGGCTCCATGTTTGCATGATGAGCATGAATAATCCTACCTTGTTTCCAACTCTGCAAGAGAATGTATTTATCATTTATATGCATCATCAATTTAAATACTAACTTAAAACTGTAGTTTATTTTATTGTATTTTTGATTAATCAGTTCATCTAATGTTGTTTTATTTTAAATTTCTGTGGCCTCTCATTAGTGGATAAAGGTAAGCTGTTAGTCCTTGTTTTTAAAAAGCTGACAAAAAAAAAACCCTATGTACCTGTAGCTCCCATTGGGGTTCTTTGCTTTGATTCTCAAATACAATTAGTGGATAGAAACAGATTTCTGCTCTCAGATCCCCTCTATCAGCAGTTCAAAGCCGATTTGAAGCTTTTGCACAAATTTAACAAGCGATTATCAAAGTTATCATCAGACACATTTGCTTGTAAGAAAAAGGGAAACTGCTTTATGGGGGATTTTTGTAGCCTTTTCCCTCTGCTGATAATAACTGACAAAGAAAGAATATCCATTAGGCAAAGGAAAGGATCCTTCCAGAAATGCAGCAACTGTACACTTCCTATCATTATTATTTTTTTGGTTCTGAACCAATCATAATTGCTTATTTATTACTAAAGTTTTGAGGAATTTGTATTAGCAAGAAAAAGTATTTTTGAAGTGCTTTTTCCCCATTTTTTATAGTTGCATGGTAATCGGTTTAGTTATCTTACTTGTAAAATACAATAAAAGTTACTGAGTAATTTGTTGATTCCTAATAACTTCCTTCATGATCTTATTTATGTTATTTATTAAATTCTTATGCTGCTCAATTCACATTTTGAGAGAATCTTGTTCACTCTTACTAACCAAATACCATAATCTTCTAATATGAACATACATAAATAAAATAGGTGCATTTTTAACCATCTCTATTAATTATTAAGAAGTTATATTTAAGTCTATCTATTAAAAAATAAGCTTTTTGTAATTAATTAATTATATTTAAACAAAACTAAAAAGTTCAATAGAAAATATATAGAAAATATTTGTCAAATACAAAACTTACTATTATGTGTACAACATTTTTATGGATTAATTTTCTTGACTATAAAATTTATTAAAAATTTCTTCACCATTCTTATGTTACAAAAGGCAAAAAATGTTTTATTATTATTTGTTTTTAATTTAGTTTTGTGATGATTTTATTACCTATTTATACATGCTAGTGTTGATGTGTTTTAATCTTGTCAGTATCAAATTTCTTGATTATTGGGAGTATTGTTTAATTATCCTTTTCAAGAGTTGATAAAACAGCATATCCTCTTTTCATCCATTGTGAAAGATTTTTAGACTTTTTTTTTATAAGCCAGATAAGTATCTTAGAAGTTTAAACTGAGTTGCTTTTTTATGTTGTTGAAAAAAAGTCTTCCTGTCATCTCATGGAATATTTTTTGCATCTTTTTGCAACTAGGCTTCCATAAGCAAGACGACTCTTTAGAGAAGAGATTAAGGATTCTTGCTAGGGAAGGAAGAGAGGCAATGGCCCATTGTCTACCTGCATCCCTCAGCTCCCACACTTTTCTAAAGAATTCCCCAAGTCTCCCGAGCAGAAACATCATAGGAAAATAGAAATGATGATTTTATAAAATTTGCCCCCAACTTTGATTAGCTACAAAGTTTAGATGCAACCTAATCTAAATTAATCATAATTTTTATATGAGCAGTGACTAGAATGTATTCATTGACCTGTCTATAGAAATCAGTGTGTAGTGCTAAATGAAATTCACTTCTTGCACTGCTGCTTTAATATCTCATTATTCTACTTATGAACTCCTTTAAGGTCCAGAAACAATTTTCCTTGGGCCATGGCAAGAGTCATTTACAGGCAAACAGGCAAAGTGGTTGAAATGGAGCTGTGATCGCCTCTGTATTCACATCAGGGTGGATTTGATTTAAATCAATTTGATTTAAATCACAATTTAAATCATGATTTAAATCACTAGTAAAAAGGCTTGATTTAAATCAACTTGATTTAAATCATAATTTTTAAAGAGCAACTGTCATCTCTGTCCCACAGCGGCTCCCCCTCTGACCACCTGTTGACTCACTGACAGTCCCATTCACGTAAATGGGATGGCTGGGATGCAGCAGTGACACAACAAAGTCAGGGATGTGGCGGGCAGCAGTGGATACCCGCTAACAGGTGCTGCCATGATGGATCTGAAATGATAGGAATTCTTTAAATGTAAGGACTCAATCTTGCTGGTAGTTAAAATTATTATTATACAATTGTATCACAGCGGCCAGTTGTTTCGCCGGATTTGGCCTTGGTTACTAGTCGGGCCCCACCCAGGGGCCTAGGACGTCATAACGTATTTTCGTAATATGCGTGCAGATCTAAGCAGTGTGGCTTTTTGCATTTGACTGATGGTAATTTTGTCAATTTTTAATTGTTTTAAATGTAATTCCAGTGCTTTTGGAATAGCACCCAGTGTGCCAATTACCACTGGAATTATCACTGCTGGTTTGTGCCATAGTCGTTGAATTTCGATTTTTAAGTCCTGGTATCTTGCGATTTTTTCATGTTCCTTCTCGGCGACCCTGCTATCACCTGGTATTGCGATGTCTATGATTGTGACCTTATTTTTCTCAACCAGTGTGATGTCTGGTGTATTATGCGCCAGTATTTTGTCGGTTTGTATACAGAAATCCCACAAGATCTTGACCATCTGATTTTCGGTGACTTTTTCAGGCTGATGTTCCCACCAGTTTTTTGCTGTTTTAATATTATAATTTTTGCACAAATTCCAATAGATCATTTGTGCTACTGAATTGTGCCGCAATTTATAATCAGTCTGTGCGATTTTTTTACAGCAGCTGAGTATGTGATCAACAGTTTCATCAGCTTCTTTGCAAATTCTGCATTTGGCATCATCAGAGGATTTTTTGATTTTGGCCTTAATGGCATTTGTGCGGATAGCTTGTTCTTGTGCAGCCAGGATTAGTGACTCTGTTTCTTTCTTTAATGTACCTGTTGTTAACCATAACCAAGTTTGTTCACTGTCCACTTTATCTTTTATTTTTTCCAGAAATTGGCCATGCAGTGCTTTGTTCTGCCAACTCTCCATTCTTGATTTTATCACTTCTTTTCTGTATTCTTGTTTCGTCTGTTGGGCCTTCAGTAGATTTTTGTTCTTTACTTCGATTAATAGATGTTCTTGACTTTCTTTTAAATAATCAGCCAGTGCATGATTTTCTTCTTCAATTGTTTGCTTCACTTGTAATAATCCTCTGCCACCTGATTTTCGGGGCAGATATAATCTATCAGTATCACCACGTGGATGTAAACTGTAGTGCATTGTCATTAGTTTCCTGGTTTTTCGGTCCAAAAGGTCCAAATCAGCTTGTGTCCAGTTAACTATACCAGCTGTGTATCTTATAACTGGTATTGCCCAGGTATTTATGGCCTTGATTGTATTTCCACCATTCAATTTAGATTTCAAAATTTTCCTAACTCTGTTGGTGTACTCTCGCCTGACAATAGTTTTTACTTCTCCATGCTTGATGTTATCCAACTGCAGAATGCCTAAGTATTTGTAGGCTTCATTTTCTTTGCATTTAATTAATTGGCCATTGGGCATTTCAATTCCCTCACATGCAGTGATTTTGCCCCTTTTTATGGATACAGTGGCGCATTTTTCCATGCCAAAATAATAATAATAATAATAATAATTATTATTATTATTATTATTATTATTATTATTATTTACAAACAAAATGAAGGTTTCCTATTTAGCTTGCAGAGCTTGGATTCATTGAATGAGTTTACCAAAAATGTAAATATTGCAGAATACACAGCCTTATACTACATAACTAAGCTCAATTTCATGCTGAATAAACTAAATTATTAATGTATCTTAAATAGAAAACTATCTTTAGGTAGTTTTTTTATCCCAAAAGCATTTTATTTAAATAAATTTGATAAAAATAAAAAACATCTGATTTAAAGGAAAAAAATCTGATTTTTTTTTTAAAAAAATCATCGCTTTTTATCCACCCTGATTCTCATGCAGGATAATACAAAGAGCTGGGACTCAGATCATTTTATTTTAGCTATTTTATTTATTTCTATCCAGCGTTTTTTATTTTTTACAAATAAGTCAAGGTGGCAAACATATCCAACACACCTTCCTCCTCCTATTTTCCCCACAACCACAACTCTGTGTGTTGAATTGGGCTGAGACTGGCCAAAAGTCGCCCAGTAGGCTTTCATTACTAAGGGAGGATTAAAACTCAGAGTCTCCCACTTTGTTGCCTAATGCTTTAACTACTAGACTAAACTGTGATGTAACTCCCATCAGCTTGCTTTTTTGTACCCTCTTTGATTGCCGATGGCTATCCCTATACTTTATTCCTACATTGTTTCCCATCAAATTTGTACAATCTCAATCTATAGCAATCCCTTCCCTGTTTTGCTATACATTATAATGCTCAATATTCTTCAATATGGATCATTGTAGATGATCTATCTATAGTATTTCAAAGCTTTCTGGAAGAATAAAATAAGTTTAGTATAAAAATGCAAACCGAATTAAGGAAAGTAGTCCATTGTTTTTCAAAGACTTCCTAAGTATTTTAGGATGCGAAAATTTATAACTATAACCACTGCACATGTTACTACATGGACCCATCTGATTCAAATCAGCTTTTAAAAGTTTAGCATTGAATACTTTTTTAAAGATAAAAACAATACTAAAATGATCACTATAATATAAACGAATGGTCTTTCTTCTTTAGTAATATGATTTTTATATACAAAAAGATTCCTCGGTGTGATAAAAGCTTGTATTATAGCTTCATGGATCTAGTTTTGATTTATTTAAAATTCTATGGGCTAGATGTGAATAACCCTAGCCTTACTAGGTAGGCTAAATAGAAAACATGAGCAGATAAGCTGATTCTACTTTCCTGTAAAGACTCTTGTAAGTCTAAAAATGCAATTATCTCACCAATTTCCCCTATCTTTATAGCCCAAGAAATAGGGAGGGTACCTTCTAAACATCTTGCCCTACCTGCTATCCAGCTGCAGACTATGCTGTCTCTTAATTGGCCATCTCTGGACAACCTTTCTTTGTCCCATCTCCCACGTCCTTTCCTACATACCATTAAAACTACCTAGCAAATTCAAATTCAACAAATTTCAAGTGAGAAAGTTTTATTGGTTTTAGGCAACTTTATTGAATTTTGGTATTTCTTATCAAGCTGTAGAAGAATACACAATGTGCACTGTCTATGTATGCTGCCAATAGTGCTAAACACATTAGAACATTAGAACTACCAGATATTTTTTAATGGAAATGGCAATAATGAGTTAGACATTTCTTTATCTCTTTGCTGCCACTTAATGGTTTCATACATTTTTGTAACCGAGATCTGGTAGCATTAAAATGTATATCTGTAGTATGCTTGCGTTGCTTATCTGTAGTAAAGAATTTGAAAGTATACGTGCAACTTGCAATCCTCTGCACACTTACTTGCTAGTTTGTATGTATCACTGAAGCAAATTGAGTATTGTTCTGAGAAAACATGTGTGGATGTATGTATGTATTTAATAAATACATGCTATAGGAGCAATGGGTGCAGGGACACCTCCTGTTCTTAAGAGGCCGTTGCCTTGCATAGCATAGGCAATTGAAAATGTCATCATATCCTTTCAATGGATATTTTCTAATTACCATTAAAGCATAGCATTATTAGTTGTAGAGTTGATATTCCATAACATTCATGTAGTTGATTCTGGCCTGAATGTTTTCAGGTCTTTGGTGCTTTGAAAGTGTATAAATTTGTATATCAATTAATAGAATATGTTAAAGGACAGTGAAATATATGCTAACTGACAGAGAGCTATAATATGCAAAGTCCCCAAGTTACTTTAATAATAATAATAATAATAATAATAATAATAATAATAATAATAATAATAATAATAATACGACGTTACGATGTCCTAGGCCCCTGGGTGGGGCCCGACTAGTAATCAATGCCAAATCCGGAGAAACAACTGGCTGCTGTGATACAATTCATAAGAATAATGATGATGATGATGATGATGATGATGATGATGATGATGATAATAATAATAATATACTACTTAATTTTTCGCATACAAACGGACAAAATACTGGCGCATAATACATCAGACACACTGGTTGAGAAAAATAAGGTTGCAATCATAGACATCGCAATACCAGGTGATAGCAGGGTCGCTTGAGAAGGAACATTAAAAAAATCGCAAAATACTAGGACTTAAAAATCGAAATTCACAAACCAGCAGTGGTAATTCCAGTGGTAATTGGCACACTGGGTGCTATTCTAAAAGCACTGGAATTACATTTAAAACAGTTAAAAATTGACAAAATCACCATCAGTCAAATGCAAAAAGCCGCACTGCTTGGATCTGCACGCATATTACGAAAATACATTACGACGTCCTAGGCCCCTGGGTGGTGCCCAACTAGTAATCAATGCCAAATCCGGCGAAACAACTGGCCGCTGTGATACAATTCTGTTGTTGCAAATAATAATAATATACTACTTAATAATTAACTAATAAAATGATCGTAATTGGAGAAAAAAAGGCTTTGATGCTCTTTTATCAAAGAGATTGGTCTTTATTTCTTTTAGATTCTTTATATTTTCTTCAATTAGCACAGCTGCACCCATAATCTAATTAATAAAGATCATTTAATCAAAATAGTATGCTTTCTTAAGTAAACTATTGTAAATATATATTTTATATTTTACTATTTTAAAAAAAGAAGATGCTTAAGAAAACAAGTTACCTTTTTCCAACTTAGAATATTTGTCTGTTGTCAATGGATTATCTGCACACATTAGTCATTTTCTACCCTGTGGAAATGCTAGAAATTAGATTAAGTGCAAAGCATATGCTAACTATATGTTATTTCCAATGTACTTCAGTTATGCTGCTTTTAAAACATTATTTTCACACCCCTTTCCTTTTTATTTCACCTAAAACTGCTTCAGATATCTCCCATGTTTGATGAGCAATTTATTCTTGTGTAAATAATAAGAAATACCTATAGCTTTTAGGCAGCAGACAACTCTAGAAGCATTGTGGTGGTTGGATTTATTTTCTATTTGCCCCTAAAACACTTAACCCATTGACCTTCAGATAATCCCTTACTTGGACACTACATATTAGAAATATTTAATTTTTGTTGTCCTGAAAATTAATTCATCTATGGGAGCTATTCGCTGACCTGGAAAACAAAGTCTGTGCTGAATACTTTGAAACATCACAAATAACTTGGTAGATATTTATGAAAGGACTTCAGGTAATTCTGTGTGAAACAATGAATATGTGCTGACATTTTATCAGCCATGTTGCTAGTTTCTTTAGAGTAGATACCTGTATCTGCTTCCAGTTGTCATGTGGCATCCCAATGCTGGAATCCACAGACTTAAGAATTAATAGCCTGATTATACGGAAACCTCTCATCGATTAAGTCTTTGCATTCTTACTGACTATTAGACACCCTTTAATATTTACAATTTCATTCATAAATCATATGAACATTTGCAGAAAGGTAATTAGGAATTGATAATCAGAGGGTTACAGTTCATTTCTCTTTAAATTCTAAGTATTTTGAGAATGTCTCTTTCAAATTGCATTCCCCCCCCCCAAAAAAAACATCCCATCTATGCTGTTTAACTTCTGAAATTAGATATTGATTTTAGAAATAGTCAACTACTTTTTAATGCCTCTTAAATACAATTCATCCAGTATTACCGGTAGGAGTGCCTAAAGCTCGATGTTAGTGCTTAAGCCTTAACATTTATTAAAAGATTATTCTCTTCAGATTTTGATTTATTTTCATTCCTTTTCTATTTCCAAGCTTCAGTACGGAAGAAGAAGGGTAAGGGGAAGCATTTTTGTCTCTTTATTTTTTTACTTTTTTTCCTGCACCATCTTATAGTAAAGTGGAATACACAATTGTATGTAGTGGTTCAAATTATCAGTCACAAAATAATAAATCAGTATGGTTTTAGTCATTTAGAGAATGGATTGCAAAGGTATAAAATAATTATATCCCTTGAGAAATCTTGTTTGACATAAATGATCCCATTTTTCTTCTTCTTTTGCCTTGCCTCCTTCATCCCAACTCTCTCTCCCTTTATATGTTTCAGACCGTTTCTGGTTGTCCCCAGTCATTACCCCAAGGTTACTATGCTATCTGGCAACTAATTAGGACTGTTTCATACATAATATTCTTCTTACAAATGGGAGCCTCCTTGCGTAGAAAAATATGCCCACACATGTTGTGTTGTTTGTCTCTTCTGCTGTGTATTTGGAACCTGCTGCACTTCAGAACATGTGTAACAGAGTCAAAATGGATACTGGCAAAATTATCACTGCCATCATTTTTTCCTCCTGCACTATGGTTCCCTTCGTGTTGGCATGTCATGTGTGAAGCAGCCCTATGAGAAACAGTGGCAAGTAACAGGAGTTTGGTGTAGTCCTGCATCACTTAATTAACTTGCCTGCTTAACGGCCAGTTATTAATCACAGAACCACACTGCCTCTGTCTCAAAAAAAAATAGGCACCTCACACACACCCTTTGAGTCTTTACCTGGAGTACTGCTGCTCTGCATAATTTCAGGTTTAATGTAGCATATTCCACACTGTCCTGTGTGCATGGAATGCTGTCCTTTTAACTAATCCATAAGGTCACTCCTTTCCTTTATCTCCTTGAGACCCACCTCTGCTGCAAAGCATACAAGTTTATTGTGCAACTTGCAATGACTGATTACTAAATGAAAGGATTTACAGGGATTAATGGACATTTTGTAGTAAGATTAAATGTATGCACATAAAGTTTGCATATGTTTAGTTGCATCCTGTTTCTTCCCAAGCTTTTTTATGTCACCTGTTTTCTTCAAGGCAGGGTACTTGATTTTGGTATATGTGATCACACAGCATATTGCTAATCCTTTATGTATCATAAAGACTAAATACATGACCAGTGGCATATAAATTACAAACTTGTTTATAATATAACATCTTACAACAGTAATTGAAATGACTGAAATAAGATTTTTAATTTTGCTTTCATTATTTATTTTAATATTTTGCTAGAACATTCACTTTTTATGTTGATCCTAGACCAAGAGTTCCAAATTCAGTATTTCCTTCGTATAGTGGCATTCCAACTTATCTACCCAAAATATCTGTGTAGCTATAAAAGCCCTTGACATGTTGAGAGCCCTTATGAAGTTATGACTCTGTACTGGAATTGAATTATACAATATGCATAATATGTGCCTGTTTATTCTTCTTTTCCTGAATAAAACATAGATCCTATTGATATTCAAGGTTAATGTTTGACATTCAGGCTCAGACTTATTTTACATGCTGTAGGATTCACTACGTATATGAAAGTTAACCTTAGAATGTCTGCTTTGAAAGATCAGTTGCTCACACTGAGAATTAATAAATTCACTGTTCTTTGTGCAACCCTATTTTAAAAAAAACAGGTGTGTCCTGTGATATATCAAAGAAGCTTTTCGTGTACTTTATGTAGAGACTGTTCCATTCAGTTCAATAGCAGGCAAAGCTTTATTGGCATCTATTCTCCACACTGAGATTTCCATGATACCGAAAGGTTTAATTCATTCAATGAACTTTGTGCCTCTGAACCATAGCTCTTTACATAGAACAGAGTTACCAGATCATGACTATGATTCATTCAAAAATATTTTTATTGGTAAATTGAAGCCATAAAATATTAAAATATAGCATATAGTTTTCCATTGCTTTTAACTTTTTTTTGCACCTTACACAACTTCAGTAATAACTTCTCGAACTGCAACATCCATATTTTCTTTTTAATATCTTTGATGAACTCAGAAATATACTATTAGTGTTGGAAATAAGTACTTGCCATCTAAAAATAGTTTTCTTATGAATAATAGTTATATTAAAAATAATTATTATAACTCTAATAATTTAGGATTCATACATCATGATAGCCTGACCCCATAAATACTTCTGTACTGCAGTGACCTTTTTATATCAGCCACAACTAAGTGAAATGAGTAAGTCAGATTCTCAAGGGTCATGCTAAAATGCTGGAAAAGGAGCAATGTAACATAAATATAAAGGCAAACATTTTGATGTAATTGATATAAAACATTTGTGTATGGTGTGTATCTCCAGTAATTCAAGAAGAATATATTACATATCATGGTTTCCTGTATATAATGTGTGAACAACTGTGCCCTGCTTCAAAAAGGAATAATACCATTGCAAGTTTTGTATGTAGTGTGCTAACTGTTAAAACTAGTGCACAGACCCAACTGATATGCATAAAAGTGTGCGTGTGTGGATAAAGTAAATATATTGAAATGAATGGGGAAATTCTATGCTCATATCTGAGTGAATACTCCCCCAAGAGTAGCAGTGAGTATACTATATATTTGCGAAACTACAAACAAATTCGAAACAAATTAAGTAATTTAATTATTTACTAATAGTAACATTAATCTGAGTTGATTGTTTAAAAATATTAATAATTAACATTATTTTTAAAACACAAAACAGTAAAATAAAATAGCCCACCTGACTGATTTAAAAATATTAATTCATAAAATAAATCAGCACACATTATTTTAATAGATCCCTGATTTTAGCCAAATATCTGTTAGTTTTCTGCATAGTTAAATAGTTTAATTATTTGTATTTTGTTTTCTGGAGTCAGTTCATCAGCACTAGACTTTATCCTAGCAGGTAATTTATTGTATTTGATAAAACTTTGAGACTTCAGTTAATTTTTTAAAATAGAAAATCTTAACTGTGTCACTTCTATATTAAATAGAGTTTGTAAATCATTTATAAGTCCTCTCAAAATGATAACGTGACACAAATACATGTCATTAATTTATTGATTTTTATAAAGTTCTAAATTGATGTATACACTTTGTAGACTTGAAGTAGGATGTATTAGCCTATTTCACATTAAAAGTGTATCTATTTTTGTTGCTCTTGCCCTTGAAATTACAAATATTAATTCAACCAAAGACGCAGCAATCCAGAGTGTGGGTTTTTTTTTTAATTGCTATGTGTTATCTAAAAGAGACAATGTTTATAGCCTGTTCCATTTTCAATGTCAATTTCTTTTTCTTTAAGAGAAAGTTTGACTTAAAAAAAAATTGTCAAAACAAATGCTATACGTGCTATATTTTTTAATAAATCGAGGCTCAAACTTGAGTCCCTGAACAGACTGTATAATATAGCTCTTGTTATTTCATCATTACTGACTACAGAGCTGTTAACAGCACAGCTATAATACAAACAGATAAATCAGGCATCTTCAAATATATGGATAATTTTGGAAAATATTTTGGACAGAAGTCTTGAAACCATCATAATATTGTCTAATGGAAGATATCAATAAATATTTCTGAAGCTAAAAAGTCTAATATGGAATTTCTGAAAAAATATTTGTGCAAGTGTTTATTGGTTGAAACAAAATGAAAGCAACCTTTAATTAAAACTGTATTATGTATTTATTATTTATTAAATCATATTATTTATTTTATTTAATGTTCTTGTAGATATGCAGTTAGGCTACTATCTTTTAACCTTATTTTAATTTTTTTAATTTTTTGTTTATTAAGTGAATGGTGAATTTATTTTACTCTTTTTTAACATATAGAAAAATAATGTAACAAAATAAAATGTTATATCATCAGGGCTTCTTAGAGAGGCATGTGACATTTCCAACTTTTGCTCCTCTTGACCATAATAAAGAAAAGTTAAACCATGAAAACCCAGTATAAATTAAATAATTGTCTAAAGATAAAGCTCTCTCTTAAACCAAATGCTCATCCAAGATCTCTTTCTGATTTGCCTGGGTAGTAAGCAGTGGTGGGATTCAACATTTTTTACTGCTGGTTCTGTGGGCATGGCTTGGTGGGCATGGCATGGCTTGGTGGGCATGGCAGAGGAAGGATACTGTAAAATCTCCATTCCCACTTCACTCCAGGGAAAGGATACTGTAAGATCTCTATTCCCTCCCCACTCAAGGGGAAGGTTACTGCAAAATCCCCATTTCCTCCCGATCAGCTGGGACTTGGAAGGCAGAAAATCGATGGTGGCCAGTCAGAGGTGGTATTTATGGGTTCTCTAACTATTCAAAATTTCCGCTACCGGTTCTCTAGAACTGGTCAGAACCTGCTAAATACCACATCTGGTAGTAAGATTTTCAAATCTATTCAGATCCTTTTTGGTATAATTCCTTGCTCTGTCTCAAAAAAATAATTATCATGTGCTGTGTATCATTAAAACAGCAACCCCCCAGTGCCCTTTTCAGAAATAGTTCTCCATTTCTTACCAGTTGTAAATGCACACCATGTGTGAATAAAACGTTCATATGGTTATTTCATTCACACCAATACGTAAAGTACTTAGTTGTCTTTCTTCACTACAGAAAAATAATTGAGGTTGATTTTTCAGTCCTGGTGAAAAAAGCATTGCAGGAAATGAACAATGGAATCATAGGCACTCAAGAGGATCATAGTTCAATGGCTACTGTACATAGCAGTACTTTGCTGAGCAAAAACTCTTGAACCACTTGACAAAAAAGGAGTAAGTCAATTGACGCAATGGATTTATTAAAATTTTCCAAGTGCAAAGATTTCTATGGAATGTCTTTTCAAAGCTTTTAATCTCTTTGTGTCTTTCAGATTCCATGGTACATTGCGGTTTAACTGCTGCCGTGCTGTAAAATTCACTAGGAATCATTTTTCATTAGAATTCATTTGTCTTCAGTTGTTAACCATTCCATGGCCTTTTCTGATGGAAGTTATAAAATAAATGCTTTTAGGAAACTTGTGGCTTGTTTTTATTTCCCAAGGGGTTCTGCCAAACCTACTGTGCTTTTTGGGAAAGTGATCTCTATTTTTGAATTTCATCTCTTTCAACTCCCAACAAAAATTCAGCAAATCTTAATTTCAGAATGGAAAAGCTTTTCTTTCTTTTGCGCCTAAAGGTTATGGTTGAATTTGAAAAGTAATTCAAGTAATGTTTCTTGTATTACAGGAATAATGCTGTTAAAAATAAATCTAGTTCCCTTAATGGACATTTAAGAAGAGTTTGAAAGGGATTGTATGTAAATAATCTTAGATTATTTAGAAGCAAAAGGAAATATTAGTATTTCCAAAAAGTGGATGAGTTTATTTTTAGCCATAAAAGTAACAGCTAAAAAGAGGGGGAAATTACTGATTTGAGTTTCATTATTATTGTTAAAACTTATGTAGAACTAATTTATTAAAAAAATTCATGTACACCGCCTCCACTAATCCATTGTCAATTTTTATTTTTTAACTATAAGATTTTTAACTAATATGTGATATTGCTACATTGGCATAACATTAAATTTTAAAAAAATACCCTGATATGCAGATCTTTAAAATAATTCATGTGATATTCTAGAAAGTCTAATGGAAGCCTACAGGATTAAAACATCTTTTATTTTAGTATTAGCATTTAGCTTCCATATACAATATATTTCTATACTATGCTCTAATATAAAATTTATATATAGTTTCTTAAGTTCTTTTAAACCCAAGGTACAATTTGGGTGTGATGGTATCTTCTCAGCAACCTGGGTTGAACAACATGAAAGACATCAACATTTTCTTGACTTGAAGACTGTTCTACAGTTTGCTTAGCTGCACAGCCAACTAAGGAAAGCTTTGTGAAATTGTGCTTTGAGCATCTGGCATCCATTTACATCTGAACCCTCTTTAAACCTTAAAAAGTACAAAAAAAAAAGACTTCACCCATTTTAAGGGGACAGTTGGAAAGCACCAAAGATATGCTAACATGTGTGGCCATTTTTGATGCTTGTTCTAAGTGATCACATAATTTATAAGATATTGCCAACAGTGTTCTCATACATCTTCATTCATCATACTAAATGTATTTTTACAACATAAAACATGGGATAGATAGATAGATGATAGATAGATAGATAGATAGATAGATAGATAGATAGATAGATAGATAGATAGATAGATAGATAGATAGATAGCATAAAATGGATACAATATAGCTGGTTTGTCAATTTACACATCATGTGTAATCAAAATAATCCAAGCCATAATTTGCGAAACATATTTAGACATTACACCAAATCATTTATTACATTTCTTAGTCTTGATTTTTAGGAATGTTGAGCCATCATTACTTGAAGTAGATGCTAGTAGATCAGTACTTTTTGGCCTTGTGTAGGCAGAGCAAAATTCTAACTATGATTTATCTAATTTACACAGCATGGTAAATTTTAATACCATAAACTATTGTAGTCCAAGCTTCAACTATGCTTTCTATTATAATAGTTCATAGTTATTGTTGTTGTTGTTGTTGTTGTTGTTATTTCACACCATATATTGAGTGGATTTTAATTTTGCATGCTGTTTTGAATCTACAAGATTATTTATTTATTCATATTTTTTAAAAATTTATTGGCTATATTTTGCAAAAAAAGGACTCTTTTACTCATGACATGGGACTTTCTCTTACTATCTTTCAAATTTCATGGGCCTATGTGGATGCAGAAGTGCACCTTGACAAATGTATGTCTTTGTGTATGCCTTAAAACAGGGCATACACTCAACCCCGAGTCCATGGACCGGCACCAGGCCGTGGCGTGCCAGGAACTGGGCCATGCAAACAAGCAAAGCCCCATCCATGAGATTCAGGCAATATGCAAAACCATGCCTCCTCCGGTCCACAGAAAAAAAATCTTCACAGAAGTGGTCCCTGGTGCCGGTCCCTGGTTGGGGATGCTCCCTTAAAATGTGTCCCAGAGATGCCCTCAATATACTGAGTCAACATTTGGAGAAAATGAGTGGGGGAGAAAGCAACTTCTCATTGGTGTTCATTTCCTTCTTCAAACATAATTGGAAGCACTAAGAATCATAACAGTCTAGTAAATAAATATGGGAAGAATATTTTTGCCTTTTAATTAAAATATTTAAATTAAATATTTTAATTAAAATATTTAATTAAAAATAAATGTTGTCTCCTTTTTATCATCTTATATTCAGGTTATAGGGGCACGGTTACAGCACCTGTCTGGAACTTTTTAAAGTAGCCATATCTTTTCCTAAGAGAGCAGGCGTGTGTTCACCAGGAAAAAAGGCAGCTGTTCTAAGGAGTGGCTGTATTGAGATACCATAAAGTATCTTCATAATTAAATCCAAAATTCATGTACATATGGACAGACACTGCACTTACATCAAATAATTATTGATTAAACATAACTGAATATTTTAATAAATAAATAAATAAATAAGTCCATGCTCTAAAATGCAGCATGCTATTTTAAAGAGGTTTTCTTTAGTCTTTTAGGTGGATTGTATTGGTTACAATTCAAACTTTATTGTAGATAAGTTTAGATAATAACTACTTACTTGTGTTAAGTGTAGCACTAATGTCCTATTCTTCTCTTTTGAGCTGAGAAGTTTTCTGGTATGTTCATATGTTTTGAGTTTTAAATTAAATGTGTGTATCTATGTGTATGTGCACACACACACATATTTGCATTCAAGCAATTTATTTTAAAATATTTTATTTTCATCCATAATTGATGAAAAAAATCTACTTCATATAGTACTTTCTAAATCGGGGGGGGGGGGGCAAACTCAAGGCCTGTGGGCTGGATCTGGTCCACAAGGTACTTACATCTGGCCTGAGGGGCTGCCCTGGAAACTGCAAAACAGAGGTAGTGCCTCTGCCAGTAAAAACGAAGCTCGGGAGGGCTGTGTGTGACCCTCCCAGGGTCCATTTTCACTGGTAGAGCACGGGCTGCCACAGGCGCCCACAACACAAGTGACGTCGAGCAGGCCACAGCTACCCTTGCCATGGCCCCTTGGGCCCCCGAGGTCAGACACAATCCTGATACGGCCCTCAATGTAATCGAGTTTGACACTCCTGTTCTACATTATACCCTTAGGTACATTAATTTGTATTTGAAGCCCACCTTGTAATAACTAACTTTTAGTTGCAGTGTGCATTAGTAAATTACTTTCCCATATTTACTTATATAATTTATTTTTCCTGTAATATAATGTCACCACCTATTTCCCTTAAATTAAAACATTTGGCCTGGCATTCAAGGGGCTGCTGGTTTTTTCCATGATCCATTAAGATATTTTAATTTTCACAATATTGTGAAACTCTTCCAAGTTCTAGCCAACAGCAATTGCACTGGAAGCTTAATGTTCATGGAAAGCAAGCAGCTCTTTGAATACCAGCTTTAATTGTCCAAAGTTGCTGCTTCTTTGTTTTACCTGATCTCCAATGCTTATCTTTTTTTGCTAATAATGGGAAATAATATCAAATTAATATCATAAATATTTAAAACATAAGTAATATCATACCAATGGGATAATTAAACTATGTAGTACATAATAATTTTTGAAAACTTTTAAATTTGGTGAAACTTATATCGAGTGATCATGGACTATATGCTACTATTACTGAAATAAGTAGGAGTTACGTTTTTCAGATTTAACTGGGGCAGGTAAATATACTATATTCTTCCTCCTCCGTTCTTTGTTCTCTTTTTTCATACTGAACCTCTTGAAGTTTGTAACTATCCCTACATATTGTTTTGCAAGTCTAAAGACAATTATGTCAATGTTTTCAGAGTCAGATATGCAAAAGTTTTAAAATGAGTTTTTCTTTAAATGTAATTCATTACATTATTAATAGTATGCAAGTTTTGAGTTATATACTGTCTTTAAATTTAGATTATCACAGGTGCATATTAAATAATGGTAGATATATGTTTATTTTTCACTAATGAATTAGAAAAAACATACTAATGACTGTTGGGAATTTTATGGCATGAGACTTCGTGTCTAGAAATTACCTATATAATTTCTCACCACAGATACATCTTACAATACTGATGGGGGTTTTGTAACGTGTGAATATGTACAAACATAAATCCTAACACATAGAGACTCATAGACCAGCATGTGAAATCACATCCCTTCACAAGTTTTATGTTTACATGGGTCTTGTCATGCAGCATTTGAAAACAACCGCGTGCAAAAGGAATAATATTTGCATAACTACCCCCAATTGTGTATTGTACCTACCAGAAGTCATTATATAACGGTGCAATGGAAATAGCACCCAGTTTTTTATTAATTATTTTGTTGGTAGTTTTTATCTGTATCTGTCTTAGGTTTTCAAAAACTTCTGCCATATCTGAAGCATCTTGAATAGTGTAAGAAGAAGGGGCATGAGCTCAAATGCAGAGCAACAAACTGGGTCTTCAAGACAACACTCAAGTTTATTACTACGGCTGTTGCATTGCTAGCTGTATTTATTGTACCCAAAGAACTTTCCATGTATCTCGCAGCAAGAAGATCAAACCTACTTCTACACTCCTGGTGTTCATATGGGGGGAAAGGGAAGAATATATAAGGAAAAGAAAGCGATCCAATAGAGATGAAAAATCTGGTGGGATCTCAAAAGGAGGGCCCCTGAGAGCAGCACATCTCAGGGGAGGGATCAGCTGCCAATACAAGTGGCAGGTAAGACTCAAGATGGGCATAAGAGTCTACTATTCTCAGTGAAACCAATTAGGTTTTCTTTTAAACTACTACTTCTATTGTAAAAAAATGTACTTTAGAGTCTACTGTTTCTATAGACTTTCTACAGCTAGATTGTCCTTGCTATTTTTTGTGGATGTTAAATCATAAATAAATTTAATATGTGTCCTGCATTTACTGAGAAAGTAAGAAAATAACTATTCTGATAATAACTTCTGTGATGCAAGGAGCCAGCAGTACTCCAACACCATGATTCTACCCAAGCATCTATGGAGGTGGTGTAGTCCTGACTTCTGGCAGCATTTGACAGACAATCTACCCAGAATGGAGATCTTTCATAGGGAAATAGACATGGGTAAAATATGAATAATCAACACATGCACATAGGAATGTCAAGGTCGGCACTCTTTTTACCAGAAGTTTATAATTCTTGAAGCAGAGAATCATGGGATGTAATCTTTCTGAAGAATATTCCCAAGTATAAATTCAATTGCTTACACCATCATAGAACAGAAGAAGGAATGTAATCAGTCAGAAGAGAGAACAATCTTAACATGCCCTTATTATAGAGTGATTTATTGTTAAACAAATAGAACACTCCAGATATTGTTTTGTTTTGTTTTCGAGTTAAACACAACATGATAAAAATAGTGAATAATAAGTCCAAATTATCAGATCTTTGGCCCATCCTCTCCCTCCTTTCCTATTCCCAATCTACTTCATATACATCTGTATAGTTAAGCATTCTGAAATGTGTGTTGAGATAAATTGAAACTAAGGAATATTTATGAGTTCAGATCTTTAGGAATCAGGAACCCAGATGCTGATTCATTATTATATGTCTAAAACATATATGGAGATAGAAGCTTTGTGAAAATATATTGAGGCAGAGTGCAGATATATTCAGCTGCTGATTTTTTAACTATAGTTTAAAGGAATTGATCATGGACTCATAAACTCTATCCTCTCTTTCCTTTTGTCTCAGGCATGGTAATTTTCTTTTACCCCTTTTGTCAGCTTTAAGCATGTTTTATCTTTTTGCTTGATTTTGTTTGCTTCTTTCTAATGTTTATGATTTAATTCATTGTTTTATTATTGTGTTTTGTTGTCAATTGGTATCTATGTATCTTTTTATATAGAAAGTAAATTGTTCCAAACTCTGTTTCCTTTGGAATGTGAATTTCAAAAATAACGATTAACTGCAGTGATTATCTGCAGTGCAATGAACCATGGCTGTAAAATAAGTTACTAAAGTCAGGTGTGTTTTTTTATCAGGTTTGGAAGTTGAGTCTATTTGACAGTGAAGTTCTTTAGCATTAGCCATGGTGACCTCTTTGCAGATATATCAATAAACCATGCATAAACACGAAGTAAGAGAGGAGGTTGAAGGGGTTCATATGCCTATAAGTCACTCCTTATTTCTTAACTATAATTAAGAGATCAGTAGTGTTGAATCTGCACTAAACATGAATATAACTTCAGCATAGTCTCTATATGCCACATAATGTGTCGCCATGTTAATGTTTATTCCCTGTAGTTAACAATTTTCAGACACACAAAATTAAATGCAGCACTTAAAAGTTTGAGTCTTGATTCTGGTCAAGAACCAATCAAGGATCTGAAACTGAATCACGTCAATTAGGCCAATACATAAATATTGGAAGTCCATTTCCTAATCATGGGGCCCAGAGGAGCAAGCCATCTAATCATCCACTTCTGCCATAGGGCAGCAAAATTATTAGGCATACGAAATTTTCATTGCTTCCATTCTGTTAAATATACTTTTTCCACATCACCAACATAGCAGCTAGTGTCTTAACAAGCTGAAATTCTGATTTTATCATATCAATCTGTAAACAGCGGGGATAACATCTATCAAACAAAGCCTGATGAATTCAGTGCAGTTTTGCAGTTTTCTTAAGTTGCCATGATCACTGAATGAAAAAGAAGTCATTCTTGCAATACTACTTTTCTTTTTTTTATCTATATTAATAGTAAATACTGCAATCCTGTTAATTGGAGTTGCTTTTACTATTTATTGTTAATGTTATCTCTTGATTAAGCCTGTTCCTTGTTAATAGGCAGTTTTCCAAATCATCTTCAATGTATTCACCGATCCTAAATATTCAAGAGTAATATTAGAACTTAAATCCACATAGAATTTGTCGTTTCTGTTCCCCCTGGTGGTTATTTATGTGAGTGGTCACACATGCCATGTACCAATGTGTCTTCTCTTTCTGATTAGGAGACAAGATATTTTACAGATATTGCAACAAACACCTATATTTGTAGTAAACAATTGTTTCAATTTTATGAAATTGATTCCTGGCAGATGGACCACACACACAAATAAGATCTTTTCCCCAGTAATTATGTGATCAAAATATTTTAATCACAGTTCAGGCTTTTAGATTATTATATAAGTTCTATCACTTTCCATTTTGGATAGGTTCACAAAACCTACCAAACAAAACCCAAAATATGAAGAATGCCTGACAATATATAAACAAAAAAAAAAGATTAATAATGAAATGCTTTCTTTGGAACGATTGCCAATTTCCTCATTGTAAGGGACAACTTTGCCTCCAAACTATTCCAAACATCCAGAGAATATTTTAATGTCTCATTTGACAGTTTTATCATTAGCAGAATGTTATGTTCAACATGATCCAGTAGTACTTTATACTTACATTATGCATATGGTAAAGTTGTGTTGAAAGCACAACATTTAAAAGATAGGAAATCATCTAGTACAACTCTTTTAAAACAGGTTTCTTTAAATCTCAAACATTATGAATGATTAAAATAGTAGTAATATAGTAGACCAAAGTGGTCTGAACAGAGACAATTTTTTTTTAACTAATTTGCTCATTTGATTAAAAGAATCTAATTTTTTAATGCATGAACTTGTGGCCTATTTTCTCTGAGAAAAATTGGAGTCTGTGGTCACGGCTGATGCTGTACTAGTGAAGCAAAGGTGAGGATAAAAATGAAAAAGCAGCAGATATTATACCAAATTTACCCACAAAGGCCCTTTTAAAAAAATTCCATGCAATGGAACCTCCAAGGTTTACATGCCACTAGGCATCCTCACCTCTTCCATTTTCATCAGTGTCTTCTCATCCTTCTTATATAAACATAACTTCATCCTCAATTTTCATAAAACATGCAACTGGACAGTCTACACAAACACAAACCAAATATGAATATTTTAATTTCAAGATGGAGAAATAATTAGTTATTACAGTAACATTTATTGTTGAGATTAAATCTTCATTTTACTAGTATCATGAAGTACACAATGTCCTTTACACAGATATAAGATTTTGGGTGGTAAATTACAATAACATTTGGAAATTGCCCATAATCATAACAGGAATCCTTTCCTTATTTGAAATTAACAAGGGAATTTTTTGAAGAATAATATATAAATTCATCCTTTTTTAATATGAGACATACATACACCCATGCCCCTCTAGCGCAAACACATAACTCCAGATAAAGTTGATAAGAGCAGCATGTGGTGTGTTTCAATGAGCAGGAGTTACACCTAACAAAATTCAAACATTTGAAAAATCATACAAATTGGTGCAAATTGTTTAGCACCAACTGCAAAGTTCACTAGGAATGATCAGAAGAAGAAGCTAATAAAATTTATGTTCACACACAACTCTTCTTAAAAGTGGAAAGTGTGATAATTTAAAGCAGTGATTATTATGATCATTCTAGCGGACTTCTCAGAAAATTGTAAATGGCTGAATTGTCCCTGAGGCAGAAGGCTTACTTTATTTTTCCAAAACAAGATATTTTCTCATTCTTTGCTAGTCTCTAAAGAACTACTGTGCAGATTATAATAGTCTGTCTAGGAATTGCATGCATTTTATAACTATTTGCAAGTTTTCAAGAATACATTTGAATGACATCATTTGTAAGGGTTCCACTTATATGGCCTTGATTTAATATTTAAACTTTCTTTGGGGAAAAATGTTTAATATTTTCTTTACAAAATTACTCAAGTGAGGAATCAGGAGAAGCACAAATCAAATAATACTTTCAAAGAAAGAAAAACTATCCTGATGAACAATGCCCACAGTATAACTACCTTCTATTACAAATAGCAGAATGGAAGTAAATGTATGCAGACAATGAGAGGCTAAGAGACATTGTTCACAGGATAAATTTGATTAATGGTCACACTGATTTTGTGACAATAACTCTGGAAGGGATTTAGGGCTGAGATGAAACGACGGACAAAAGAGAAGATAGCAACCAGTGCTTCAATGGCTGCCATACAATCCAGTGGTGGAGCTCATCTGACACCACAGGAAGCTCAGGTCGCTTGGACAATTGACCCAAAGTTCATCCCAGAGATTTCTGACTGTGACATCACTACAGTGCATAGGTGAGCTTTTTGATAGGTTCACAGACATTTATGTCACAATCCCAAAAAAGTGTATTGAAAGTTGTGCCTTGGGATCCAGCTTAGTTGTATGTGTTATGGGTGCAGGACAGTGTGCATTTTTTTGATATTTTAATAATTTCAGCACTCCCTGCACTTTTCAGTCTCTACATTTTAGACAGCCCTAACACAAACACTCTGGTTTCCCAACTGGCTTCTTTTTGTGTGTTGTCCAATGTATGTAGATTCCTCCATCTTCCTGGCCTCAGATACAGTGGTTGTTGCTCCTCTATTTGATTGCCAGATGTCACTGGGGAACAAGATGGGGAGGTTCCTGGATCTTCGGGGCAACCCAGGCACCAGAGAGGAAGCTCACCATCTACACCTGCAGAAGAACAAGAGTCCTCAGTGCCTGCTTCAGATGAAGATTCACCAGCCAGAACTACAGAGAGTTGGCCATGGCCACTGTCATCATCTGAAACACCCAGCAATGTTGGGGAAGATTTTGAGGGATTTCCAACACCAGAGCGGACTCCACGGTGTACAATGGACATGCAATCTCCTGGCGATCACTCTCTCAGTAGAACTCAATATGAAAGTGACTCTCTTGAGGAGGGGAATATTGAAATGAATGAAGATCGCCATGGTGTTCAGGCTGTCTCTAGGGATCAGGGTTGGAGAGGGCAAACCCAGCTGACAGAGGGGGAAAAGCTATTGATGGAAACCAACAGTAGGATTGTGCAGCTGCTGGAGAACATAAAGAGAGAGCATGCACAGTCCATGGGTCTCATGTCACAGTCCATGGGCCGGATGGAATTGCAGCTAGGCATTGTGGCAACATCCACAAGAGCCATTCATAACTACCTGTCTGAGATTTTAACTTTCCTCAAACAACCAAGGACGCAGGTCCTTGAAACTCGTATCTCCCAAAGAGCCACCCCTCATGTTGAGTTAACCAGTGCCTCAACGTGGACTGGTGAGGATGCAGTGGCAATGTCCACTGTGTACTTACCACGAGATGAAGGGGTTAATGACTCTCAAGAAACACCACAAGCCACAGTGCCTCGTCGCAGTGGCCGAATGCAGAGAGCCATAACCGAGAGGGCATCTTTGCCCATGCCCATGCGTCAGGCAAAAGGGGGAGGGCAGAAGAAATAAATGATCACATGAGGGATAGTATTTTTAAAAGGTTTTTTTAAATGTGCCTGTCCTTTTAATTCTTAGCCATACGGCCATGAATGGCAAAACTTGACCATTTTTACATTTGGCTAACGTTATATTCTGGCTGACTAGATTAGTCTAACATTTTGTAGTTTCTATTTGCATTGTTAACAATGTGTGCTGCTGGTATTTGAAGAACATTTGCTTCTGTTCTTTCACTTTAGCTTCATGAGAACATTTTTTTACACTGTGCCAGACATTCATTGCTTTTCTTACAAATACAAATCATTTCTGGACACAGCTGTTTTTTGAGTTTTCTTTTTCCATGATCCCCTTCCTTCTGAACAAGCATACTGAAGTTCTTGGTAAGTATGTGGATATTGACAATCCCCACCTTAGAAACTGTGTTTGACTAGTCTCTTGCCTGGTGTTTCTGGCATGCTGGCCTGAGGTTAACCTGTAAGTGCCTTTTTGGATCATGATCATTCTTATCCTCTGTGGGTCTGACCAGATTAATCTCTAGCCCATAGCCAAGTCTATCTTGGCTTGATTATGCAGTTTACAACATGCCAGAACTCAATTGCAGCATTTGTGACTTATACAAAAATGTGCCAGCAAACTTTTTTAGGCACAGGAATGACATTTTCAGACATTTCTTTACTTGTCAGGGTCTTTTGTGGGTAACATGGTTATCCTCTGAGTTTGAATATTTAATAATAGGAAAAGGAATATGTGCTTACACCCTTTCAACAATGAACAGTATTTGTAGGAGAAACTATATTTGATAAGATCATAGATATTGAATTATACAAGTTAAAAGTTGTCACTCTCGTTACAGCCAGACCTCGTCAGAATGTAAGAGTCATGACATGCTGTTGAGTACTGTGCCACAATGTCTGAAAAATAGCTCAGTATCATAATGGATGTGTTGTAATAAAAATCTCTCTCCTCTCCCTTCAGGCCAGGGAACCCCAGGCAGATGAATAAGTAAGGGCAGAAAAACCGGTTAATATGGTTGGGACTGGGCTGGTTAATATTATGGAACTCCAAATCCTCTCTTATATAGATGAAGAATACAAGATGGTTCTCAAGGTGGTATCCTAGATTATAGTTTAAAGATCCCCTTTTTGGGAACAAATTGATCATTGAGCGATACCACTGTGTACAGGCCCTGAATAATTGACCTTTTGAACCTCAGTGTTTAAATTGACTTTCTTAGAGTCACCAGAATATATTGTCAAACCCATAAGTAAAACCAAGTTTGTGCATATATCAATGTTCTGTGTGCATATATCAATGGTCCCCCCTCTGCTCCCTTTCGTTTTGAGTCTGAAGGGAAATAAGTCAGGAAGCATTTTGCTGCAGTACAAACCAGCCGTGTGTGTTCCCAAGTGAAAGAAATGCTTGTGGCTGCTTTTTGCTAAATGACTTAGCTAATGATGAAATGCAGCTGGTGTGAGCTAACTTTCTGACTGCAGGCACTTTGCAGGCGCAACTTTTGAGTCAAACCCTTGTCCTGAGAGACCCTAGAGCCAGTAGCTCTCAGATGAAGAGGACACTTCCAAGGGTGTTCTGTCTTGGCCATGTACTCAAATGCATCCTACTTAGCAGGTGTGGCTTTTCACACCTGTATGACTTGCGCCCCATCTGTGCCTGTTTTTATTTATTTTTGTTTGTTTAACATGTTAACAGAAACTTTCGTAAATAAACTCTTTTAAACTGAAGCATGTAAGACTCATTCTCACTGATACAGGAACATACTTTCTTGCAAAAATGGCATTATATCAATAGTGTGATAAAAGGTCCACTTTGACAAATATTTGAAGTTTTAGCTTTTAAAGTCTGACACAGACAAAATACACAGGTCTTAATGGGAAATGACATAAAATTTCAGAAACGCCTAGAAGACTGTTTCAATATAGCTATGCAATATGTTATATATTTTTATTTGCCTTATGTCACTTTAAAAGTGTGGTAAAATCTGAGACTGGAGTCAATTCAAATTATGTTAAAAAGAGTGAAAATTATGCAAATTTTACAATACCAATGAAGTATGATTGCAAATTGTAATTATTTTTCAATTTCTTCAAAGAAACAGCATATTTTTTATTTGAAAGAATGAACTTTCTAAATTTAACACTTTCTTTTAGGGATTTATTTCATCCCATTGTACAGGTAGTCCTCGATTTACAACATTTCATTTACTGATGGTTCAAAGTTCCAACACCACTGAAAAAAGGGTCTTATGACCTTTTTTACACTTATGACCGTTGCAGTATCCCCACAGTCACGTGATCAAAATTCAACTGACTTGGCAACTGACTCATATTTATGATGGTTACAGTGTCCCAGAGTCACATGATCATTTTTGAGACCTTCGGACAAGCAAAGTCAATGGGGGAAGCCAGGTTCACTTAACAGCCATGTCACTAATTTAACCAATGCAATGATTCACTTAAAAACTGTGGCAAGAAAAGTCGTAAAATGGGGCAAAACACATTTAACAAATGTCTTACTTAGCATCATAAATTTGGGTCTCAATTGTGGTCATAAGTCGAGGACTACCTGTATTACTTTACTATGGTGACTTTTAAAAAAAACAAAGAAGCACACAGTTGCAAGCTATTTAGCACCTAGCAATGTTATCAGAGCTGCTGTTGGAGTTTCTACTCAGCCAAAGTATCCAGGCCCTTTTTTTCATACTATCTGGAAGCCAATTTACTTGTCCCATTCCAATTTAAGTTCCAGATATTCTTATCTACAATTGGAAAGGTGCATAATACACCCCTGAATGAGCTAAATTGTTGGTCAAGGGAAAATAAATTGAGAAAAGAGGCTGTAAAATCAACGAAAGATAGATGCCAATGATATAATGTGTGGCTGCAATACATGAATGTATTACAAAATATTTGCAAACTTTTGTTATAGTCAAATCTATTCCTTTGGTCAGACTTTCACTCCAGTCTTGCAAAATCAGTAGCATGGTTCTCATAATTTTGCAGTGATTATATCCATGCTTTTTCTAGTGTCCCTCAAAGACTCTTCATTGTTTTCCTGTAGCACTCATTATCTGACTATTATCTGTCTGTTTAGTTCTAAAAACAATGAATTGTTTTGTGGCATTTACAGATAATTTACAGGCTTTAAGTGACAGATAATTTCAATTTTCAAAATAATTCTAACTTGATCTCTAGAGTATTTTATGGATCGCTGATAGGGTTGGAGAGACATAACATGAAATCTTCCTTCTTGAAGTTCTTGGTGGTGGATATGCCAGCATACCCAAATGTTTAAAATGAAGTCAGTAGATAATATGTTTTACTTCATATCCAAGGGGCTTATCCTAGTTTTAAAAAACACAGTTTGGATTACTGCTAAATTGAATGCAAATGTATCTTTTAATCTTGCTTGAAGGAGGTAAACAAGAAGTACAAGATGTAGTTACTGGCATGATATTTGCTAATGGTTCTGTCAATGTTATAATAACATTGACAGAACCATCAATAACTTAAGAGGCTCCTTTTCCAGAGCAGTTATCCAGTGCTAAAATAACTTCATTAAAATATCGTAGATTTGATCCAGTTAGTCCTATGGGCATAAGGACTATAATGCACACACCAAACTTAACTAGCACAAGATCTTCCCTATTCATTTCAGTATTAGGGCATAGTGAAATACCATTGATATTATATGCAAAAATGCTCACAGACTCCAACCATTGGAGGGAAGTAAATAATATTCACATATACAGGCACCGCCATGTGCATATTGCATATTCATAAGGTCCTAAACTGGGATGCATTTCTGCACTTAACTAGAAATTGTACATTAAAATCTATTTTGCTTATTCTACTCTAATACAAATGTTTAGGGAGTGAATTTGTATGCGAACATTGGGAACACTATGATAATGCCGGTACTTTGCATGGGTGAAACAGCCATTAAAAAAAATAAGAGAGCTGTTTTAAGCATTAAGGTGCCATTTTTTCTTTCCCACAAAGTAATTTGTAGTGCAGTTATTCTAATTTTCACTGAAAGAAAGAAGAATGGTCAGGAAAACGTACATTTTAAATTCATTTTGCTAATGAGATAGAAGTAAGAAATTTGATAAGCTATAAAGTTTTTTTTCTAGCTGTTATTGAATTTTTTAAGTCTACATATTTTCTGTGTATATAACTCCTAGGTTAAGAAGAGTTGTGTGTTAATTTTATTACCATTTCCTAGAATTTTTTCAAAATAAATGTCCATAAATGGTGCTTGTAATTTAATCTGACTGTGAATGTTAATATAAAAGGTATTGCAAAGAAAAATATTATTAGTATAGGTTGAATCCTAGTCTGTAAAGAGGCTTGGTTTTATTATTACTGTAAAGGAATGGTTTCACACAACTGTAATGCTGTATTTCAACTGCAGTCTAACTCTTGATTTAAGCTTTTTTTCTTGTATCTTTAAAAATAACTCTCACAGCAGTTCCCTTTGTTTTGATATATGTTTATAATTAGGTGTACCTTGACAATACAACAAGATCCAAATTTGCCATATTGCAAAAAAGGTAGATAAAATTTATGCGGTTGAGATCTATTTTGCATTTAAAACTGAAGGCCAAGATTCATGACAATTTTGTCTATTATGGTCTCTCTGTTCTTTTCTCCAGCCCAGATCAGTTTTTCCACCTTTTGTCCATTATGAAGTCATCATACCATGACTGCTGTCATGGTCTCAAATTTATAATTTGATAGCAGTACTCAGCACACACTTTAAAGATTTGTTGTCAGATTCAGTAATTGAATCTGATTCTATGGTTATTCTCGCATGACTGCTCCCTGATGGACAAATGCACAGTTGTATTTCAGGCTGAAATAAAATGGTTCATAAATAGCAGTATGGTTATGAGAATTCATTGTGAGAGACTTAATTGTCAGGCTCGTAGGAAAATTCTCATTGAAACTTTCAAAGCCCCCTCATTGAACCTAAATAAAATCATTTTAATATTCAGAATATTAATACTTACTACAGAAGTTCCAAATAGCCTAAACTCAGTATTTGATAGTAAAGCAGTAATATATAGGGCACTCAAAATGCCTACTTATGTTTAAAAATTCAGTAACATTCTCACGGCTACTGTGTGGAACAGTTCTCTGCAGCTATACGATTTCTAAAGGTTTTCTTTCCATTTCTATATAGATATTTTCCCTTCACATTTTGAAGGTTTGAAGAAGAGGATTGTTTTTCAAGTCACACTAAGTAAACATTAAATGCATGCAGGCTTAAAACTAAAGCATGCATGTTATGCAGCAGCAATAAAATTGCTCGGCTTGCACGACTTACAATGTTCAAGCACTGCCTTGTTAAAATGCCAAAATCCCCCCTTTCTTTGCATCTTTAAAAAAGTTAAATTATATTTTACATTGCAACATTTAATTTTTTCAGTCTTTAGAGAAGCTAAATTTATTTTAGCATATATTTCTGTGTTACAGATAAAGCTGATGAAATAGTGCCAGTTTCCAAGCCATCAAGAATTCCAGAAAATGCAGTTGTGGACTCCAGAGTAGCAACGATTAAACAGCGACCTTCTAGTAGATGTTTTCCCTCAGCTACCGATATGAATGTGAGTGGTATCTATAATAAATTTCCTTTAAATTACAGGGGCTTTGATTAAGTAAGGATTTTTTTCCAAATTCCTGACAGGAAAAAGTTCTCTGGTTTAATTATTCTGGGGATTCTGTAATGACTACTGAATATGCACTCAGCACCTAAGTTTATCTCTCTTAAATTCACCATATTTTATACAATATTATGATAAAGAATATGCCAACTAAACAGCAGCAATAATTTTAAGGGACATACATATCCTTCCATTATCTTTTTTAAAAAATATTTCTATATTTTATACTTTCAGTTCATTATTCATTATTTGAATGAAAGAAACTATACAATAATACATGACTTATTTTGCAATACATTTCTAGTTATGTACACTGCCAAAAAAATTAATTATCCATCTGAACTATGGGTGACTAGTCGTTTCCCCCAAAATAAGACCTCCCTGGATAATAAACCCAATTGGGCTTTTGAGCGTTTGTGCTAAAATAAGCCCTCCCCCGAAAATATTGCCACACAGCAGCAGCCAGTGAGCACACTCACCGCTTCAAAAATAATAAGACCTCCCTGAAAATAAGGCCAAGTGCTTATTTCAAGGGTCAAAAGAAAATAAGACCCTGTCTTATTTTTGGGGAAACATGGTAGAAAGTATGAGTTCCATAATGAACTTAGTCTCAGGTTGCAAAGAAATAATTTTAAGGCCAAGAGCTGATGCCAGATTGGCAAACTACTCAGGTTTACAACATCAGCATGTACAAGGGTTTGTGGTGTTGTTGAGAATTAAATCTAAACTCTTATAATGGATAGCATTCAGTTATGTCCATTTTCCTACCTTAAAATTAAGTACGATTCTGGGCCCATCATAGTTTCCTACATTTCAATAAATACTAAGTGGGTAGCATTCTATTACTAAATGTGATGTTTAATTTGACTATTGTGGCAGGATTTGGCTTCTAGAAAGAGCCACAGAAAATTACCTGAATTCTCTTTTAGTATAAATATGTAGATTCAAAGTGCATTTAGAGAGGAATAGATTAATAAAGCAAAAGAGCATTTAGATTTGGCATGAGGAAAATAGAAGTTGCTATTTTTGGTAATCCCATCTCATTATCACTTGTCACTATCTTGGATCTCAGTAATAATTAGTATGATAACATCCTTTAGGAATGGCTTTTATAATATAATTATGATGAACTTGAGTTTCCACAGAATTGTTTGGCTTCACTAAGCCTTGGCTATCACAGCAACAGGAACCAAAGAGAATAAAAACATTCCATTAACAGATGGGTGGGAGGTTCACTTTGATTTCTTGAGTAATTTTGAAGTCACTTCTGGTAGTTCCCTATTTTTGTTTGAATAATTTGCTGGTGTTTAATGTGATTCATATCTTCCTCTCCCTTTTCTTTCTCCTCTTCTTCTTCTACTATTTCTATTCACTTTGACCTTTTTTTTTCTTATGACACAATACTTGCTATTAGCCACAGTGTTGGTCCTTTCTTTGGCATGTGTGTACAAGGACTTAAGTCCTATTTTTTCTTCCTCTCCAGGGTATTTTTGCACTTTCTTCACATATATTATATCAGATACATTGCCTCTAAGGTAAAAAATGAGTTTTGTGTCTGGACAAGAGGACAGCCACAAAACCTTCAGATTAAAACCCCAAAAGTCAACTGTTCTAGGGACACAGAGTAAAACTGCCAGAAACCCATGAAATGTATTTCCATCATGATTTCTATGTAGCATTGATCAGACAAGGTGCACTTCAAACTAAAAATGTGTGCAGATTCAACAATACTAATATTGGTAGGATAACTGTGGCATAACTGTGCTGTTTGTAGTGTTGTTTCCGAAGATATCTGTAGGTATTATCAGCAAAATATTGCTGTATGACAATGATTATATGGCTGATCAAAAAGCTATAGAGAAAGTTCAGGAGAACAGTGTCCAATTCTTTCGGCACTTACAGTTCTTCTACTATTCATAACTGTGCCTAAGTAGATCCTGTTTTGCATTACTAAAATATGAGTACCTATGAATTCTCCTGTGTGCTGCTCCGGGAATCCAATCATGGGTTAACTTAGCCTTCTAGCCTTGAGACTGAGTATGTAAATTTCAAAGTCACGCCTCCTCTGACTGGACTTCCGTTTCCCTTCAGTTCTATTACTCAGTCCAAAGCCTACGAGACCTATTTTCAATTCTCTCTTGACTAATTGATAATTTCTCAGAGTTAATGCTGAATTTACTTGGTTTTTTCACTGTGGATTTCTTGCTGGTTTGGAGGTAAGGCGCCAGTTTTTCTGCCAGCCGATTCCTCCCTCGCTATTTCCCTTGTAGGGATATCGGATTACCACAGCTGGAGCATGGGGCGATCTTGCCGTTTGCAAACGGCTTCTCCGCCTGTCCTCCCTTTAAGTTCAGCGCGCAAGGAAGCTGAGTCTCCCAGCGCTGCTTTCCATGCCGGATAGCACCCGCCTGCGGGCGCGGTCAGATCCGAAGCCGTGGCTTGTCGGAGCTGTTCTTCTCCTCCTCCCCGCCTCCCTCCTTTGTGCTCTCGCTGGAGCGGCTGCCGGAGGATTACATGGATCGGCTGTTTGGGATTTTCCCCTGCTGTTTCTTTAAATTTCGCGCCTTTGATGCCGGTTGCCTTATTTGGAAGCGTTTTCACGCATGCGTGATAATGCCTGGGGATGAGAAGGCAGAATTTGTTCGCGCGCTTGAGTTTGCGCACTGCTTCCGCCCCTCCCTTTTCCCTCACTCGAGGTTGCTGACTCAGGAAGGAGGTCGCTTCTCTGTGTCTCTGCTTCCACGTGGCGTTCTTGGCGAGTGCTTTTCAATTGCATTCCTTTGTTTCGCTGATTGAGCTCTTTCAAGTTCATACCATGGCTGATCAATCGGTAGTGCAAGGTACTGTCGGGCCAGTTTCTGAGCCCCGCTCCCCTGGCGAGGGGGGGGGATAGCCCTGGGCCTAGTAGGGCCGCGACCAGGGCCTCTAGTATCAGGCCTCGAGCCTCATCTACTGTTCGGGATAAGTCGCACAAACGCAAAGACAAAGCCAAGGTTCCCCCCAAGGCATCTGGGGCTCCCATTTGTTCCCCTCCGGTTCTGATTCAGCAGCCTGTTTCTCCGGTGCGAGTCGTTGAGCAGGATTGGTCCCCTGATATTCAGCTTCCCCAGGGCCCTATTCCTGAGGTAGGGGTTTTCGGGCCTCGATCCCCCCCAATTATTTCGGAGGCTAGTGGAGCTTTTCTTCGTTCACCTCCACATGCTGGGCCTTCTGCCACGTTCACCCCCACAGCTGCAGGCCTCAGGCCTCTGGAGGGCCAGGATTTGGGCCTTCCTGCTGATTTTTACAGCATGATCTCAGAGGCTATTTCCAGAGGGGTGGATGCGGAATTAGCGCGTAGATCCCAGGCCTCCAGGCCTACTCTGGCCTACTCAGGCCTGGCTCCTCAAGCAGTGCAAGGGGATTCTTCCATCCTGCAAACGGATCCTCCTTCCCCTTTACACTCTGTGTTTAGCGCACAATCTCCCTTAGTGGAGGAAGGTGAAATCCAGGATAGGGAATTCTCTGGTGATGAGGGCTTTCCTATGGACCAGCCTCCTGCCCCTGGGCTCTTCAGGCACACTCTTTTCAAGTCTCTGCTGTATAAGGCCAAGACTACCGCCCACATGGGGGAGGCAATTTCTGCAGAAAGTGCTGCTGTGGGCCTGGATGCCACCGAGCGGCTCTTTGCTGAGCAGGTGGCTCTGCAGGATTTTATTCCATCCCCCAAGCTTTTTCTTGATTTAATCCAGAAGCAGTGGGATGAGCCGACCGCAGTTAAGCCCCCTGGGTCTGGTGATAGGAAGCTATTCACATCTTCTCCAGAGTTGGAGGCTCTCCTCCAGTTTCCCACGGTGGATGCTCCCATTGCTGCTCTTGCTTCACCGGCGTTAATTCCTTCTGAAATTTCAGAAGGATTGAAGGCCGAGGACCGCAAGGCCGAATCGGTCATTCGCAAAACTCATCAGGCAGCAGCGTGGGCCTTGCGCTCAGCTACTGCAGCTTCCTTCTTTAATAGGACTTCCTTAGTTTGGCTGAGACAACTACAGGAAAGGCTGGACCCGGAGGAACTGCGCCTCCATCAGGATGTCACCAAGCTGATAGCGGCCCTAGAGTATTCTGCAGATGCCACCCTTAGCGCGGCAAAATTTGCATCCCGAGCCGTGGTTTCCAATGTGGCTTCTCGCCGCTTGCTCTGGCTCCGCCACTGGCAAGCTGATGTCAAATCTAAGTGGCGCCTAGCGTCCACGCCCTTTAAGGGCGGGGCTTTGTTTGGTTCAGTGCTGGATCCCATTCTCATTGAGACTCGGGACAAACGCAAGGTGCTTCCCTCCACAAGCGCCCGTGTGACCAGAAGGCCACAGCCTTATAGTAGACGGCAGCCCTTTCGGTCTGGGGACTCGGGGTTTACTTCCGCCCCCTATGTCCCCGGCTACACCAGGGGGTTCTCCCAGGCACAGGATCGTGGCCAGGACCGAGCTGGGGCCAGAGACAGGGGGCGCCAGCAGGGTCAGGCGCAGAGTAGACGGTCTTTCCGAGGAGCGGGCAACCGATCCTTTCGTAGATACCGCTGACTCGCAGGAGGTAGGGCCCATAGGAGGACGTCTCTTGGCCTTCGCCCACCAATGGGCGGAGCTCACATCAGACGCCTGGGCCCTTCAAGTGGTGAGTTTGGGTCTCACGCTAGAATTTCTATCCATCCCCCCGAGAAGGTTCATCAGGTGCCCTGTGCCCAGGTGCCCGTCAAAGCGGCGCCTTATGGACACCGAGATATTCCATCTTCTCACCATCAGGGCCATAGAACAAGTTCCCAAAGGGCAGGAAGGCCTAGGGTTTTATTCCATCTTGTTCCTAGTACCAAAGAACTCCGGGGGATGGAGGGCAATCCTAGATTTGAAACAGCTCAATCAGCATATCAAATACCAAAAATTCAAAATGCAATCTCTAAAGAGCATATTGGCTTCCATCCGCCAAGGCGACATGATGACTTCCATAGACATCAAAGAAGCGTACCTCCATGTGCCCATTCATCCGGCACATCGGACGTTCCTGCGGTTTCACTTCAACGGCCGCCATTATCAATACCGGGCCTTGCCATTCGGCCTCTCCTCGGCCCCGCGCACGTTCACCAAACTTCTGGCAGTATTGGCAGCCTCCCTTCGCTCAATTCCAATACGCATCAATTGTTATTTAGACGACGTGTTGGTGCTGTCGTCCTCTCGAGATCAGGCCCTCCAAGACCTACAGGTCACGATGGACTCATTGCGAAACCATGGATTTGTCCTCAACCTGCCCAAGAGCCATCTGCGTCCAACCACGTCCCTCCTCCATCTGGGAACCACCATCAACTCGATGTCGTGCGAGGTTTTCCTGTCCCCGGAAAGGAGGCAGAGCATATACCACCTGGCGCATCATGTGCTATCTCAACGGCGAGTACCGCTGCTGTCGCTGTCCAAACTGCTAGGGAAGATGATCTCCTGCATCGGCGTGGTGCCCTGGGCCAGGTTCCATGCGCGTCCTCTCCAGTGGTTTCTGCTGCCCTTCCAGAGAGCGCATACCAGTCATTCCCACATCAAGGTGCAGCTCCCGGGCAAGGCCAGGCGGTCCCTGCATTGGTGGATGTCGTCCAGGCTCCTCCGGGGATGTCCATTCAAGGAGCCGGACCGCGTTCAAGTTACAACGGATGCCAGTTTATTTGGATGGGGGGCCCATGCCCTGGACAGGGTGGCCCAAGGTCGCTGGTCAGATCAGGAGCTGGCGAACAGCATAAATTGGCTGGAGTTGCGGGCCATCCGTCTAGCTCTCCTGGAGTTTCGGGACATTGTATCTCATTGCCATGTGTTAATTTTGACCGACAATGTGGCCTCCAAGGCCCACATCAACCGCCAAGGGGGAACACAGTCCAGAGCTCTGATGCTGGAAGCGGAAAGGTTGTTCCATTGGGCGGAGCCCAGACTCTCATCGATTCGGGCGGAGCACATCTCGGGCGAAGCCAACACTCAGGCGGACTGGCTGAGCAGAGCGACTGTGGATCAGGGGGAGTGGCAGCTCCACCCCATTCTCTTCCAGGAACTCTCTTGCCGCTTCGGCCTACCCGAGGTGGATCTGTTTGCTCACCCGCACAACGCGCAACTTCCCCGGTTTTACTCCCGATACCAGACTCCGGGGGCGGAGGGAGTAGACGCTCTACGCAGCCGTTGGCCGGCCGGCCTTCTTTATGCCTTTCCTCCTCTCCCGATCCTTCCGTCGGTCATTCAGAAGATCTTGGCAGAACAGGCGGAAGTACTGCTGATCGCTCCGATGTGGCCCAGACGTCCCTGGTACGCGGACCTCGTCCATCTGTCCGTTTCGCGTCCTTGGAGGATTCCGGACGACCAGATTCAGCTCAACCAAGGAGCTCTCCGGCACCCGGGCCCTCAGCTGTTGCAGTTAGCCGTGTGGCACGTGAGCGGGAGATGCTAGCGGCCCTTCACTATTCGGACGAAGTCATTTCTACAATTCAAGCGGCCCGTCGCCCGTCGACTACCCGTATTTACGAGGCTACCTGGCAGGCCTTCTGTCGGTGGTGCCGGCGCACCGGGGTCGATCCCATCAAGGCCTCGGTGCCCCAAGTTCTGGATTTCTTGCAGTCCGGCCTCAACAAGGGGTTGGCGCCAAACACGCTTCGCCGTCAGGTCACAGCCTTGTCGACGGTGGTCGGGGGTGGCCAAGGCTGCTCCTTATCTCAGCACTCGCGAGTTCGAACCTTCCTTAAGGGTGCTTCCAACTTACGACCGCCGACGGTACACCGTTATCCCATGTGGGATTTGACCTTGGTTCTCAGGGCCCTAACAGCTGCCCCCTTTGAGCCTATCCATTCCATCAGCCTCCGTTTATTGACACTCAAGACAGCCTTCCTGGTGGCCATAACATCGGCCAGGAGGGTGTCGAAGCTAGCAGCCCTTTCTGTTCGTGCGGATCTTTGCATCTTCCACCCGAACAAGGTAGTGCTTCGTTTGGATCCGACCTTTCTTCCAAAGATAAACTCATTGTTTCACAGGACTCAAGAACTTGTCCTGCCGGACTTTTGTCCTCACCCGCCTCATCCGCAGGAACGCCAGTGGCACCATCTGGATGTTCGCAGAGCTCTTCGTCGCTATGTGAAGCGCACTGCGTCGTTCCGAAGATCGGAAGCTCTGTTCGTCTCCTTCCAGCCGTCTTCAATGGGACAGAAGGTGTCCTCCCACACCATCGGCTGATGGTTGAAAGCTTGCATTGCATTGGCGTATGACACCCACTCCAGACCGGTTCCAAGGTGAATCACTCCTCATTCCACCAGGAGTGCGGCCACCACAGCGGCCTGGGCAACGCAAGCGTCTGTAGAAGAGATTTGCAGGGCGGCCACCTGGGCGTCCCCCTCACCTTTTATTCGCCACTACAAGATTGATGTCTTTGCCTCGGCTGAAGCGTCCTTTGGGCGGAGAGTGTTGCAAAGGGTCCTTCCGTCTGCGGAGGAGCCTGACCAGCCTAGCTCCCGCCCTGGGACTTAATTGCTTTGGCATATCCCATGATTGGATTCCCGGAGCAGCACACAGGAGAATGACCGTTGTCTTACCTGAACGGTCCTTCTATGGGTGCTGCGAAGGGAATCCAAACCCGCCCGCAGTGTCGGCTGGTCAGGGCTCCGTTTTGATCGTGACTCTCTGACTTCTTGTTGCTGACTGGACTTGACTATGTAGTACCGGATGACTTGCGGCTTGATTGATGATTGACATAATGCTCCTTCGGTGGACTTCGTAAAGAACTGAAGGGAAACGGAAGTCCAGTCAGAGGAGGCGTGACTTTGAAATTTACATACTCAGTCTCAAGGCTAGAAGGCTAAGTTAACCCATGATTGGATTCCCTTCGCAGCACCCATAGAAGGACCGTTCAGGTAAGACAACGGTCATTTTAAATTCCCCTGAAAATTTCTCATTCAAATACAGAAAGTTATTCAGAATCAGCAAGAAGTCTTTCGTTTCTGACATAGTAGAAAACAAAAAAGCATTAACATCCTGTTTCTGAATCTAGTCTAATTAGACTGGAATCCATCCTAATCTTCAGATGATATTAAATTTGGGGGGATGGAAAATAATTTAATCAGTGGAATGAGTTGCCTCCAGAGGTTGCAGGCGCTGCAACGCTGGAAGTTTTTAAGAAGAGAGTGGACAATCATTTGTCTGAAATGATAAAGGCTTTCCTGCTTGAGCAGGAGGTTGGACTAGAAGACCTCCAAGGTTCCTTCCAACTCTGTTGTTCTGTTATTCTGCTAGCCAAATAGAATAGGAAATGCTTTGCAAAAGGGAGAGAATGATAAACACCTAAGGGGGTGAGATACAAGATTGCATCCTGTACTCTCATAGGGAATGAGTTTCTTCTAGATGTCTTCCTGCTACAAGTGGCAGCACCAAGCTCTTATGGCAATTAATGACTCACACATTTCAGTACTCCAATAACCTCATGTACACAGATGACAAGACAACTTACCAGGTTAACATACAGCCAGGCTAAACATCTATAAAGATCTTCCTGTGTTCTATCCTAGTTTCTGCATCTTTTTAGAAGGCAAAACATTCAAGGTTCTCATTAAGTTGACAGTAGAGCAATTACTTTTTCCTTCCCCACTCCCCTGCAAAATGGGAATTACTAGATAAAACCATTCATAACACAGGTCTGCAAAAAAAAAATTTCAAGGGCTGTTTTGGTTATTCCAAGTAATCTTTATGTTTTTTGGTGCACTGAATCCGAAAATGACCTCTATTTTGTCATAGGGCATCACGTTTCCTGACAATTTAGGTAACTATGTAAAATAAGGCAATACCTCAAAATAAATGGAAATAGACTTATAAAATTAAAGTTTTATTACAATATTTTCATGAAAATCCTTTTTTGAACTGAAATGAGCTCACCTATACATACTAAACTCGATTCTTCTTCCTTGTGAGGCTTCTCTTGCTGCATTTATGCTTGTAAGTAGCATCTGGAATGTCTCTCTGAAGCATCCAACAGTAGTCTGCCATCATTGTAATGCTCCATTTTCCCTGATATCTCCTTTCCATCTCTTTAATGTCTTGGTGGAATCGAGGACATTTTTTTCACCAACTGTTAGCACCCTCGGCTGCCAACTCTTCTTGGTCCAGTGATTTTGTTGGTCTCGACTGTCCCATAGACACAGAAAACAAGGATATTTGGTATACCCAGCTTGTTGCCCGAGCAGCATGCACAAGACCTTCAAGTCCCCACACACTTGCCAACCATGGTATTCATATTTAAGTTTACGAAGAACCAATTCCAAGTTCTCGTAGGTTTTCTTCAAGACTACGGAATGACCTACAGGTATGGAAGCGTAAAAACCGTTGTGGAGTAAAACTGCTTTGAGACTTCTTTTTGAAGAATCTATAAAAAGACGCCATTGCTCTGAATCATATTGGATTTTAAATTGACCCATCAGACCTTCGACATCGATGCAATAAACCAACTTGTCTTCCTGGACGAAGTAAGGAATAAACTCCTTTTCACGATGTCTGAACCATGAAGATGACACTCCTGACAACAATAAATTTCTGCTTTTCAGCCTTGATCCGAGTAACTCAGTGGCATCTTTGGGAAGATTCAAGTCTCTTACCAAATCATTCATGTCCTCCTGGGAAACAATTTTGGTCTTGTATCATCTTCAAAGTCAGAACTTGATTCGTCATCTGGTTCAGGTATGACTTCACCTTCATCGGAGTTAAGTATCTCTTCCAAGGTAGCAGGGGACTTCAGTACTGGTATATCTGTGCCATGGGGGATGGGATGACTTGCTAAGTGAAGATTGGAATATGAAATGGAATGCTTCCATTTGGAATTAAACCCTTTCACATCTCATGAACAAGTCATCACTATGGTTCTTTTGCTCTTGCCATACCATAGGAATCCCATAACAGAAAGTTTTTTTCTTACCTTTGAACCAGTTTCGGAGGTCCTCAACACACCGTTTGCACACTTTATGAGGCGCCCAAACTTTATCTTGATCTCCAATTTTTAGTTCAAAGTATGCAAAGTATACTTTTTTCACAAAGTCTGTAATATTCTGCTGTTGCTTCAACACTGTATATTCGCCACAGATGAAACAGAAACTGTCTGGCGAATTAATACACTTCCACAGAGCCATAACGTAATGGTTGAAGAATGACGAGCTAACATGAATTGCGATGAAAAAGTGTGAACAGCCTAGAACCAAGAACCTGATGATGATTCATGCACAAATGTGGCATGCAGGAGAGAGCAGCTCTGTGTCTGTAGACGAGACGTCACAGTGCTGGCCACGCCCCTTGCACTGACCTGTGTCTCCTTCCCACTGGATTCTTCAGGAAAGATTAACCCCTTCTACCATTAGAAGCACAGACTTAAAACTTGCTTAGCTTATGTATATGTTGCTGACCATCATATTTACAGTGCTATATTTTTTTTACATAACTCGGACAAACCCTTTAAGGTTTTTTTGGCATTTTATATCTTAAATGCACTTATGTGAATTAATTAATAGTAATTTGGACTTTAAATTTGGTTTAAAACCCATAATATAAAAAAATACCAAAAATTAAAAAAAATGATAAATTTGAAGACAACTTTGCATGTTGTGGCAAATCATGACATCTAGGAGTTTTTTCAATATTTTATTTATTTTCAGCACACCAAAATGCATGGAAATTAGATGAAAATAATCAAACAGCTTTTTAGTCGCAGACCTGTGAATTCAAGTAGCTTTTCCTTCTTCAGACATCGAAAGATTATGCCTCTTTGCACAGTGTGTTTCACTATGAAAGAAGAATTGGAGGGAATTTGTTCCTCACTTTTTTTCTGAATTAAAAAAAAGTGATTTGGCTCTTCATACATGGATTGAAAGAAATTATTGTTTATTTTTCCTTCTATGCACCATAAAGGTTTATACAAGGGTAGAACATTCCAGAAGGATGAAATTTTTGGAGCCTAAGTAGCAAGGCTTTGCATGATCAACTTTTCCTCACTGACACTTTGTCCGTGACCTCATTCAGCAACTAAAGAATAGCATGAGGACAATCTAGCCATTGGGGAAAATTCAACTACTCACTCACGTAATAGGTCAGCAGGATGGGGAGATGATGGACTCAACAAAGCAAAACACAGAAGAAATATAGATTGTTTCGTGTAAAATAAATGCTAAATATCAAAGCACAACTCTAAATATTGTATTTTAAACTTTTTAACATTTTTTCTAGTCTATGTATGAAAGACAAGGGATTGCTGTGATGCCACCAACAGTACCCGGAAGTCCTCAAGGCCCATTTCTGGGTGTGCCACGAGGTACAGTAAGAAGACAAAAATCAATAGGTAAGATATTATATGCACATCAGTTACATGAGAATATCAATTTATTATTATGTTTGTCTTTAACCCTGACTGAATATTAGCTGGAACTAATATTTTTTTTTAAATATCATAATGGATTGTGATGATTAGAACTTTAGTTAATACAATGAAAGAACTAGTTTTTGGTGTTTTGCTGAAAAATGTTATGCAATCCTATGCAACTTCGTTTTCTGATTAATAGTTAACTTCTAAGTTTCCAGCATGAAATTAAGAATCTCATTCATCATTTAGCAGCCTTAATGCATCGGTCCTTATAATATTTGGATAAACATTTCACAGTTCCTCTAAATTATGCTTTTTGTCATGCATTATGAATTATTTTGTTTTCTTTCATGCAGAGCAACCTGTTCCTTAATGGCTGCAGGGCATAAATACATGTTTTTTTAAGTGCTTCATTTTCTTTTTAATTTTGCATGATCTCTTTTTATGCATGCTTTAGAAAAAGAACAACTGTCTGCAGGAATTTACAAGGTTCAGTACACAAAAGATAAATTAAAAGTCCCTGTATCAAGTTCTAGTACAGAGAAATACTACAATAGACATATTATAAAAGTATATGATGAACAGTATAAATAATATTACATTTATTTTATATATGATTATGTTGGATTGAAAAGAAATGACAATTTAAATATTATGTCTTTGTTTAAAGGGGTAACAGAAGAAGAGCGGCAATTTTTGGCTCCTCCCATGCTCAAATTTACTAGAAGTCTATCAATGCCAGATACTTCAGAAGATATTCCCCCTCCACCACAGTCTTTACCTCCATCACCACCACCTCCTTCTCCTTCTCTTTACAATTCTCCCAAATCTCCAGTATCTAGAATGTATGGCACAATTAAGCCTGCTTTTAATCAGAATCCAGGTTCAAAGATAGCTATTTCAGGTAGATCTGAAAACATGGGGACTGTGATCAGAGGCAAAGGCTTATATTACCGGAGAGAAATGGACCGTTATTCTCTAGATTCTGAGGACTTATACAGCAGAAATGCCGCAACTCAGGCCAACTTCAGAAACAAGAGAGGTCAAATGCCAGAGAATCCTTACTCAGAAGTTGGAAAAATAGCCAGCAAAGCGATGTATATTCCAGCCAAACCAGCCCGACGGAAGGGAATGCTAGTGAAACAGTCTAATGTTGAGGACAGCCCAGAAAAAACTTGCTCCATTCCTATTCCAACCATTATTGTGAAAGAGCCATCTACCAGCAGCAGTGGGAAAAGCAGTCAAGGAAGCAGCATGGAAATCGACCCCCAGGCTTCAGAGCAACCAGGACAGCTGCGACCCGAAGACAACTTGACGGTCAGTAGCCCCTTTGCAGCTGCCATTGCTGGAGCAGTGAGGGATCGGGAGAAAAGATTAGAAGCCAGGCGCAATTCTCCAGCTTTCCTTTCCACCGATTTGGGAGATGAGGATGTTGGATTAACCCCTCCAACTCCACGTATGAGACAGTCTAAGTTTAGCGATGAGGGGCTCTTTGGCAACGAAGAGGGCTTCCGGCAGCTTGTGTCGCCATCTCCTATCCCAGCACCTAGAGAGACTGAAAATATTTTCAATGGCAGCGAATCAAATAACCAAAACGACACAAGGACACCAAACTCTTCAGTCCAAACCACAACGAGTTCTGAAAACAGTGCATTGACAACCTCAAATGCTGGTTTAGATAATTATGTTCATCCCCTGACAGGGAAAATACTGGACCCCAATTCCCCTTTAGCCCTTGCCCTCTGTGCCAGGGACAGAGCCATGAAAGAGCAAAGCCAGCCGATTCCAGGGAAAGGAGACTCCAGCAAAGCAGATCTTAACAAACCTCTTTACATCGATACAAAGATGAAGCCCAACACTGAAGCTCCATTCCCAGCAACAGCTACCATTGCTAGGCAAAATACACGTGGCCTGCTAAGGCGCCAGGAGACGGAGAATAAATATGAGACGGATGCAGCAAAAGAAAGAAGGTCTGAGGAGAAAAAGAACATGCTAATCAATATTGTGGATACCTCGCAACAAAAGTCAGCCGGTCTGCTCATGGTTCATACGGTGGACATAGCACAAGCCAGCGATAACCCTGAAAAAGAAGAGAAAAGTGCCGAGGTGGAGGTGAACGTTGAAAAGCCTCCGTCAGAGATGCAGGAAGAGACAGAAGCAGAAGAAAGTGGATTGGATGACCCCGGCCTGCTTCCGCCACCATCCCCGGCCTGCAAAACAATTGTAGCTGTTAGCTCCATCGATGATCCGATCATTTTGCCATTCCGTATTCCTCCTCCCCCTTTAGCTTCAGTTGATCTTGATGAAGACTTTATCTTTACTGAGCCATTACCCCCTCCTTTAGAGTTTGCTAACAGTTTTGATATTCCTGATGACAACTCAGTCCCAGCCTCTATCTCGGCCTTAACAGACTTGGTCAAACAGAGAAAAAACGGAACTCCGCTTGCTTCATTTAACCCTCTCCAGCCCTCAGATTCATTAGACGGTAAGAAATCGGGGGGTCTTTCAAACTGTTTGCCTCCCTCATTTTTGCCACCCCCTGAAAACTTTGATAATGTCCCTGACTCTGGGATTGAAGAGGTGGACAGTCGAAGTAGTAGTGACCATCAACTAGAGACAACCAGCACTATCTCAACTGTGTCCAGCATCTCTACCTTGTCCTCTGAAGGTGGTGAGAACTTGGATACTTGTACAGTCTATGCAGATGGGCAAACATTTCTGGTGGACAAACCCCCAGTACCTCCTAAGCCAAAAATGAAGCCCATAATCCACAAAAGCAATGCACTTTATAAAGACACGCTTATTGAAGAAACTGTGGATAGTTTTGTTATTCCTCCTCCAGCCCCGCCTCCTCCTCCAATCAGCGCACAGCCCAGTATGGCTACAGTTGTACAGCAAAGGACCTCTAAGCTCTGGGGTGATGTCACAGAAATTAAAAGCCCAGCTCTCTCAGGCCCAAAGGCAAATGTTATTAGTGAACTGAACTCAATACTGCAGCAAATGAACAGAGAAAAATCCTCAAAGCCAGGAGAAGGATTGGAGTCCCCTCCAGGGACAAAAGTTGCCAGTCTTAGTACAAGGTAAATGCAACTCCCACGTTTTTAAAACATTTCTATTGCTTGCCAGTTTGAACTTATCTTGCTTTTGCTGCACACTGAGATGTAATTGTACTAGATTATATGTAAATATAATAATTCCAATATGCTCTCTTTTTCCATTCATATCTATTGAAACATTAAATGCATAAGCTAGCCTTTCCCTTATGAACATAGATACGGTGCATTCAGAAAGTATTCAAACCCCCTTTGCTTCAACTTTGTTATGCTAAAGCCTGATTCTACAGTTCTTGAAATTCATTTTTTTCCTCATTTATCTCCACTCAGTACCTCATAATGACAAAGTGAAAATGGAATTTTAGAAATGTCTGTAAACATTAAAAAGAAAAGAACTGAAATATCACATTGGCTTCAAACCCTTCACTCAGTACTTCGTTAAAGCACCTTTGGCAGCAATTAGAGCAGAGGTGTCAAACTGCCGGACCACAGGTCAGATGTGTCACGTGCAGGCCACAGCCACCCCAGCTCTGTGAAAGGAAAAAAAAAGTTGTAATACGTCACATGACAGCAACGTGATGCTGTGAGTTTGACACCTGTGAATTAGAGCCTCAAGTTTTTTGAGATATGACATGACAAGCTTTGACCTCATGGCTTTTGCTCTGCTACAGTATGCATTGTCAGCTGTGAGGCCTTCTATAGGAAGGTGTGTGCCTTTTCAAATCATGTCCAATCAATTTAATTTACCACAGGTTGACTCCAATCAAGGTGTAGAAACATAGCAGCAATGATCAAGAGAAATGGGAGGCACCTGAGCTAAATTTCAAGTGTTGTTGCAAAAGGTCTGAATATTTATGCCAATGTGATATTTCAGTTTTTTTCTTTTTCATAAATTTTCAAGTTCACATTCATGTGTTTAAGCCGGTTGTACCACAAAACCGCGGACGACAAAATCGCGGTCGACGAAAGCGCGTCTGTGACGTCATCACAGCGCGACGAAAAAGATCGAAAAATGTAAAAATAAAGCTAAAACCTTCCCCTAACCCCCCCAAACCTAACCCTAAACCTAACCCTAAACCTAACCCTTAACCTAACCCTAAACCTAACCCTAAACGTAACCCTTAACATAACGAAAAACCTAACGCTAACCCTTAACCTAACGCTAAACGTAACGCTAACGCTCTAACCCTAACCCTAACCCTTAACCTAACCCTTACCTTTATGTGAATCGGCTTGGTGTAATTTAATTTTTATTTCAATTTTTCGATCTTTTTCATCGCGTTGTGATGACGTCACATACGCGATTTCGTCGACCGTGCTTTTGTGGAACGCGCTTTTGACGGGTCACGGTTTAAGCCACATCGGGAAATATTGCATAAAGATAATAATTTCTTAGTTGCTAGTATATTAAGTACAATGTTAAAAAAATCAAAATATTGGTGATTTATTAAAACATAATCATTGTTTACTTTATCCCGAACATCCTTGATAATGATAATAACATCTTTTGCTGTTTCAATCAAGAAGCCAATAATTTACTACAACCTTCTCATTCTGAATTCTCTGCTTTATACAGTTTAGTATATATTCAATACTAACTATAGAAAGGGATTTGAGTTCCTGTTTAAATGACATAAATCCTTGTATAATTATTGTGTAGGTTGTTTTATATGTACTGAAAAGTGCCTTAGTGTTTCTGTTCATCTGTTTTATAAAAATGGTTATTTTAATAATGATGTATCTAAATGTCATCTTGAATAATTACAATTGCTTTTCTTAAAGTAATTGACAAAATTTCTACCACATGAACAATTATTGCAGTAGAGCTAATACAGCTTTTATCTATCCCTTCAACTAAATATTTATATATAAAAAATAATCAAGTCAGGAAGAAATATGGCATGAAGTTGGGGGGGGGGTATATGTTTGCTGCAAAGAATTTGAGTCACATATATCTACCAAACTAAACTGTAATATATAAGCTTGTAATGCTTTTAATGTACAAAAGTTATATCTATCTGGAACAAGCTAATGAAATATCTAAAACCTGATAAAATCTTCAGACACAGCTATCTGATTCACAGACAAATTAAAAGTTATTCAAAACACATGACTAGGGTGACAGTCTACTTTTAGGGACAAATTTGCACCCTGGTGGAATATAGCTATCCAGTGCTGATGCTGGACAGTCACTAAAACTTTGGTGGCAAGGACAGTTCTTTAACACTTACCTGATTAATGGCTTACCTGGTGGCATAGTCTTATCCCAAGATAAAACAGCGTTAGTGTTTGCTGCCTGTGCTGAAACATTTTGAAATATACTTTCTTAAAACATATTTTTATATTGCTTGCATTCTAGTAACTCTTTCCACCTTGGCAGCCACATATCTAACAAATAATTAACTAAATAGTGAATAATTTTACGATTAGAAGTTTGCCTAGTCTTCTACTATCTTCACTGCATTCTTTGACCAGTGATAGGACACTATTTTGACTATCTTGCCTCAGTTATATTTGACATCAACCATTAACTGAGCAAGCTGTTAAGATGGCGTAGGGCTCACTTTGTGGAATGCATATCACTAGGGTTGAACCAAGCCCTCTCTTCTTTACAGTTTAGAAAGGAACTCAAACTCATATTTTTCCTTTTAATATTTCTGTTTTAGTGTTTCTATTTCATATCTGTTACATTTTAATGTTCTTTTTATATGCCTTTGCTGAAAGCAACCCAATGCCATCGATAATTTTTGACATATAGTTGTCTATGTAAATAATAGGAACCTGTGATGAAAATGGGTTTTAAGAAATATTGAGTGAGGTATACATGCTGTATATATAGCACTGGAGAAATGAAAGCAATTTGAATCAAAGGAATAGGAGGAATGTACGGAATAGCAGAAAGGAAATTAACTGTTTAAGGATGACAAAAGAGCAGAGAGATCGTTGACAAGAGAACTGAAAGCCATGCAGTTAATGGGAATAGAGCTCTTCCAAAACTGGTACATGACAGATTTATTGAGATTACAGGTTCTCAATTCCTAGGTAGTGTGTCCACTAGAAAGGTAATTTGCATGAAGAGATAAATAGCAGAAGATAGCAGTTAATACATGGCATGTTTAATATTCTCTTCTGAATAAAATCTCTGAAAGACCATGAGTATCTGGTCTCCGGTATTCTTAACTACTCACACTCACCTGTGTGTGAGTTGGGTGGCCATATAAACTTGTTAAATAAATAAAGCCCATTTTATAAGTAAAATTTCCCTTGACATTTAAAACTTAAAAGGCAAGTAGCTAGGAATATTTAATATTACGAGTCTGGTGGCACAGTGGTTAGTATGCAGTACTGCAGGCTAATTCTGCTGACTGCTGGGTGCTAACAGTTCGGCAGTTCAATCCTCACCAGCTCAAGGTTGACTCAGCCTTCCATCTTTTTGAAGTCAGTAAAATGAATACCCAATTTTTTTTTTGGGGGGGGGTATAGGCTGACTCTGTAAACCTCTTGGAGAGGGCTGTAAAGTACTGTGAAGCAGTATATAAATCTAAGCAACAAGTGATAAGTACCCAGGGTTGACCATGTCAGGCAGATCTTCTGCTCACTTTCCTGCTAATTAAAGATGTTGGCTAGAACTACCTGAGAACAGTTCTCAGTTTTTTCTAGTTGTAGAATGTGGGTGGCTATGGGTGGCAAGTGTTTAATTCTCCCATGAGGCTTTTGGGGTATGAGATAGTGTAACTACACTAAGAGCAATGTGAAGAATTAGAAAGCAGATCTAGCCATAGATTTTGGGGCAATTGGTATCCCAGCTTATAGCACCAAGGAGAAGGCACAGTGCTGAAGTCAAAAAGTTCACTGGAATTGTCTATTAAAGACCAAAACCTGATGCTATAACTATTATTATTGATGTAATAATCATGACCGATATTGTATTGGTGTAGTGACTGCTACTCTACCTTAGTGCAGATGCAGATTGTGCAACTATATTAAATTGAACTGAATTGAATTGAACTTTATTTCGCCAAGTGTTATTCAACACACAAGGAATTTGTCTCCAGTACATATTGTTAATATAAATAAAATTTAGAATAAGTTTGCATTTTATAGATAGAACTCATTTCTAGATAATCTCATAGACTGTTAGTGGGCGTCACTGTGATTCACTGGAACTTATTTTGAATTTGTTGCAAAGGACTTCAGCTGTAGTCTTCTCAGAAGGTAATTCCATTGGTAATTAAATCTCTTGCCTGGAAAAAGAAAGAAAAGACCTCAATTTAAGTGACATTGATTGCACTTAGTATGCCATCTGCTGTCTGATAATCCTGTTCTTGCTGTTTTTCTCTTCCTTGATCATTTCATCTCCAATAGCTTGATTTAGTGAATAAAGTTCACAGGTTTTCACATCTTTCATTGCATTTAATGGAAGTTTCATGTGAGAATTTAGATGGAATTTGCTTTTAAATTGATAATGATCTGGGAAAGAATTATTGGTATTTTTACATAGCTTTATAGTCTTCTTACAGCTTCTGGCATGAATGATTCTGACAGGTGTTTCATAAAGCAACCTTTCACATCCAATGTTTGAGGCAGCAAGGGTGGCATTCCTTCATGGCTTGGTGTTGCTAGATCAGAGAAAACTTGGAAAGACTTCCAAGCAGCATCACTGAACATTTGAGAGGAACAGTCTCCTTGATGTACGAACTGTCTACATGCCCATGGAATTATTTGCCTGATCCTTGTGCCTGTGTTTATTTGCTGCTGTAGTAATAGCAATAGCACTTAGACGTATGTACTGCTTCTTAGTGCTTTACAGCCCTCTCGAAGTAATTTACAGAGTTAGCATATTTCCCCCGACAATCTGGGTCCTCATTTTACCAACCTCGGAAGGATGGACAGGTGAATCAACCTTGAGCCTGGTGAGATTCGAACTGCCAAATTTCAGGCAGCCAGCAGTCAGCAGAAGTAGCCTGCAGTTCTGGATTCTAACCACTGCACCACTAGGGCTCTTAAAAGACTTTCTTAGAAGAAAGTCCAGCAAACCTTAAAAAAACTGTATCACATAGTAGAAAGAACAAGAACTCAGGAGAAATTTCCTGACGGAACAATTAATCAGTGGAACAACTTGCCTCCAGATGTTATGAATGATCCAACACTGGAAGTTTTTAAGTAGAGATTGAATAACCATTTGTCTGAAATGGTATAGGGTTTCCTGCCTGAGCAGAGGGTTGAACTAGAAGACCTCCAAGGTCCCTTTCAATTCTGTTACTTTCTTCTAGACTATTCTAATGTATGTCTTTGGCTGATACTGAAGATGGCTTCTGGTTTACATCCTTCCCTATTTACAAATCTGCTTTTTGCACTTGAGAAAAATAACAGTAAAATCTGTCAGAATCTATGTTAATGAATCCATTTAATTAATATGAAATATTATTGCAGCTGACAAAAATGTCTCATCTCAGAGGAACAAATTATAGCAAATGACTATAACTACTCAGATGCTGCTTCTGTGTTGCGGTTGAGATTCTATTTACTCAGCATTTCACTCTAATGATTATAAGGCTCATAAGCTACTCAGAAATCTCTATGGCAGTGTTGGCAAACCTTTTTCGCACCAAGTGCCAAAACGGGAGTGCGTGTACGTGCGCCAAGAAACTGAGCTTCCAGTTTCTGGTGCGCTGGTCTTCACATGTGCATGCGTGTCAGAAACCAGAAGACCAGGTGACCGACACACATGTGCACATCGGAAACTGGAAGTTCAGCTTCCCGGTGCACGCATGCATGCTTGGGAACTGTTCTTCCAGTTTCCAGCGCTCCCGCATGTGCAGAGACTTGCTGGCTGGCATGCATGTGCATGCCGGAAACCAGAAGAGCAACAGGAGATGGCTGGCGTTCCTAGAGAGATGGTTCTGTGTGCCACTTCTGGCACACGTGCCATAGGTTCGCCATCACAGCTCTATGGTTTAAAAATTTTAGTTATCTGAGTAGGTAGCAGAATAAGAAAGTTAGAAGGGATATTGGATGATTTCTAGTCCAACTTCCTGCTCAAGTAGGAGACCCTGTACCATTCCAGACAAGTGACTGTCCAGTCTCTTCTTAAAAGCCTCCAGTGATGGAGCACCCACAATTGCTGAAGGCAAGCTGTTCCAATTGTTAATTATCCTCACTGTTAGGAAATTTCTCCTACGTTCTAGGTTGCTTCTCTCCTTGATTATTTTCCATCCATTGTTTCTTGTCTTGCCATCTAATGCTTTGGATCATAGGTTGACACCCTCTTCTTTATTGGAACACCTCTATCATATCATCCCTAGTCCTTCTTTTCATTAGACTAGACATCCCAATTCCTTTAACCGTTCTTTGTATGTTTCAGCCTCTAGCCCCTCTAATCATCGTTGTTGCTCTTTTCTGCATTCTTTCCAAAGTCTAAATATGTTTTTAATAATGTGGTAACCAAAACTGGATGCAGCATTCTAAGTATGGTCTTACTAAGGCTTTATAAAGTAGTAATAACACTTCATGTAACCTTGATTCTATCCTTTTGTTAATGCAACGTAGGATTACATTGGCTTTTTTGGCTGCTGTTGCACACTGCTAACTCATATTTAAGTGATTGTCTACTAGGATTCCTAAATTCCTCTCACAGTTATTGGTTGTATTAATTCCATGACCATATAATATTTATTTTCTATTGTTTTAAGTGCTTTTAATTTATTTTTATGTTTCATGATGTACACCGCCCAAAGTCATGTTGAGATGGGTGGCTGTGACTGTAGAAATCAAATAAATAAATACAGTTTTTCATCTTTATTAAACATTTGACCAAAGATTCAGATTCACTTATAGCAAATGGTGATCACATGATCACAATCTACTATGATGGTTGCAAACACTGTCAGTTGCAAAGTGCCCAAAATTTGATCATGTGATCACAGGGATTCTGTGATAGTGATAAGTGCAAGAACCAGTCATCAAGTTATTTTTTCAGCACCGTTGTAACTTTGGGTAGTCCTTAAACAAGGTGAGGACTATTTATATTTTATAAAAAAAATAATTTATATAAATTTAAAATTTTATAAAATATGAATATTTATTAAAAATATTTATATTTTCTTGCTATAGTTTTGTTTATAATAATTTGTAATTATTTTATCTCTTTTCCTTGCTGCATCATTGGGTTTATTTATATTTACAGAATACAAGCAATACATCACTACAAGCCATCTTTTACATTTATTTATAAATGCAGCCAGTTGGGCATCACATCTCCTTACTTGCTCCCTAGTCAGTGTTGGATCACTTGCTAAGCTTATTTTCATGCAAGCTTTACTTCCACTGTCTCCTGGTCTCATTGTATTCATCAGTGTTCATTTCCAACTATTTCATGGTTCAAACCTATTCACATATCATACTCAGGAAATATGCAAAACATGTTCTCAATGATTGTTGAATTAAATATGCAGCCCAACATAAATCTCCCTTGAACTTCCCAAATTTTTCTCAATTTTGCCTCTGGTGTCCTTTTAGTGAGAATTTTGCCAAGCACCTTCCTAGAGACAGCTAACCACTTAATCCCACTGTTGTTTTTGCATTCAATCTTGTTATCTTTCCCTTTAAATGGAGAGCAGAACTACATTTTGTTAAATTTTAGTAACAGCATTCTGTTAAATATTAAACAAGATGCTAGTTCTTCCACAAGAAAATGATATATTTTTAGGTCCCTTTGGTTATGCCAATTATATCTTACCATTTCCCAGTATTCTTATAATATTTATGTGTTCCTTTTAATTGGTGTTTTTCTTGGATGTTAACATTTCTAGGTATATTTGAATTACTGTTCAAAGTATGTAGCATTCCCATGTACATTTTAAAAATAGTCTTTAGGAAATTCCTTCACTTCAGTGTCATCTCAAATTATATCACTTTTTTTTAAAAAAAAAAAAGTTTCCATTTGCCCTGTTAGAGGCTTTTGATTTAGACCTCTTCTCAACCTCTTTCAAAGCAATTTTTAAATTTCCTTCAAATCACCTATGGTGTATGTTTTACTAACTTAAGGTTTCAAACTCAACTGTTTTCTCTGCTTCATATCCAGAATGTTCAACTGGTATTAAATATTAGAATTTTCTTTCTAAAAACATGCCAATGCTTTTCTGCAATATTTCAAGCTATATATAAATTTACTGCTATTCTGTCTGTTTTACAAAACTTGTGGCATATCTTTTATAATTACTTAATTTGTATCTTACTGTAATCTCTTATATATATTGCAAGTTCCTTCCTACAACACATGTGCAGTAAACAAAAATTACATTAGAATAACAAAAGTGACATTTAATTTAGGTGATTGTGTCATATTGTTCGGTTTCTGAAGAACCTCTAAACCAGGGGTGTCAAACTGGTGTCCTGTGGGCCAGATGCGTCATGCACATGCCACACCCATCCCAGCTCTGCAAATGAGAAAAACATCATGAAACATCATGTGATGGCAACGTGGCGCAGCAAGTGACACCCATGCTCTAAACGCCTGATTCTGTTTGACAAGCATTTAATGGCCAGATAACTGAGGATGTTAATAGTATATTTAAGATAATAGCCTTTAGTTTTTAAAACTTTTAGAAGTTCATGAAATTGATACTGTTGTTTTTATAAAGTTGTATGTACTTATAATGTGAGTATATTACTTTTAATATGAAATAGTATAAGGAGAGTAATGACTTTAAAAAAAGTTTTTCAATCATTTTTATTTCAGGAGCACAGAGGTCATGAGCACAGTCTCAGGTACTCGGAGTTCAACCATCACTTTTACCGTTCGGCCTGGAACTAGCCAGCCCATCACACTTCAGAGCAGAGTCCCAGACTATGATAGCAGGACATCAGGAGCCAGACATGCTCCAAGCCCAGTGGTTTCACCAACAGAGATAAGTAAAGACATCCTGCCTGCTCCTCTGACTGCTGCTGTTCCAGCTGCATCTCCTTCTCCGACTCCTTCTGATGTTTATAGCCTACCCAGCCAGCCTCCTTCCGGAGACCTCTTTGCTTTGAATACAGGGCGCAGCAGGTCTCCTTCTCCCTCAATATTGCAACAGCCAATCTCAAATAAGCCTTTTACAACTAAACCTGTCCACCTGTGGACTAAACCAGATGTGGCAGATTGGTTGGAAAGTTTAAACTTAGGTGAACATAAAGAGACCTTTATGGATAATGAAATAGATGGCACTCACTTACCAAACCTTCAGAAGGAAGACTTGATAGACCTTGGAGTGACTAGGGTTGGTCACAGAATGAACATAGAAAGAGCCTTGAAACAACTATTGGACAGATAAGAATGGTTGGTCTTGCCTCACAAACCTTTGTTATAAATAGAGATAGGCTGGTATCAAAACACCCCAAATGCCTTGGCTCCCCAAGAGTAGCACCAAATTAAAAAGCATCCATTAGATTGCAAACTTATGTCCAAAATCAATTCCATGTCAATCCACATTAATGGGACCAAATATTTTAAGAATGGATGGGGAAATAAGAGAGAAGAATGGAAATAATTGTGAACTTTAAAAAAAACCAAATTTGTAAGCTCCAACCATATTGATATTATCTCAAACGTTTATACTTTAATTGCTGGTACACACACAACTACTCCTTTTTCAATCTATGGATTGGTTTTTCTGTTAGAAATGCCCTTCTGCTTTAAAAATAACATGTCACCTCTTTTTGATTAAAACCCACAGGTATTTCTCCATGTACTAGAACATGTATTGTCCAGCTCTTTTTACAATCTGCTTTCATATGACTAATATTTCATATGATTGTTGGACTCAGTCCCATTGTTGTGGTCAGACAATTTCTTCTTTCAGTTTTTCTAAACTGATTCTTGGTTAGTTCTGCCATTTAATTTTTCTGCTAACATTCACTTTTTTCATAATGTATTTACTGATTTTTGAAAAACTTCTATACATTCAAAGCATTGCCAGAATGTTTTTAAAAATGTCAGATGTTTTTGGCTAATTATTATGTTGATTTCTTTGGAAGTGAAATTAGTTTTTGTCATCCAGTGTAATTCTGTTATTTGACTTTTAAGATTTTATTTTTCCATTTATGTTTAGTGCCTTTCCAAATTTGCCGGATAGTTATTAGGCATGCTTTTTATTTTTTATTTATAATGCAGTATAATGTGTGAAAGCTATGTAAGAGATCTTAGCTGCCTAAAATAAAAGTAAAAATATTTGTAAGAAATTGGAATTGAAGATATCTGTGCATAGAAAGATGGTAGTTCAATTAAGATCTTTCCCACATTTCTTTGTGATTGACTGGGATAATAGGTAAGTAATTCAGGGTTATATTTTCAAAATACCAATCATTCGTCAAGCCTGTTTTAATTTCTCTCATATAGAATTGAGTTGTTTGGACAATATTGCACAAGACTTTTCTTTGAGATGGAAACAGGTATCAGGATTACGGTAGATGTCTTCTCTTTTTACAAGCGCATCAGCAAGTGTGGGTTTTTTTTGGGGGGGGGGGAGTGATGTTTGGCTTCCCAAAAAGAGTTAAGTTCTAGTTTTTAAAGAACTGTGTTTTACATAAAGGTTACTTTTGCTGGATCAAAGTGATCACGTGTGATAGTGGATTTTATTACCATTGTGATCCCCCTAGTATCATAGAAAGAATAGTGAATTTTCCTTCTGCAATTTTGTATGTGGATGCACAAATCAATGCACAAGCTGCAGTCAACAGTAACTGCATAGAGGTGGCTTCTTCACCTTCAAGAAGGTCTTTGGATCTTTGACCTGCTTATTCTTTCCTGCTTAAGAAAACCAGCTGTTGATGAATCTGCGTGGCACAAACTTGTTTACTTATGGAAATGGATTTAAATCTTTAGTGCTTTATTGTATTAGGAAAATGTTGCCTGGCATCTATAAGAAATATGAAATGAAAATATCAATAACAGTACATGTTACAGAAGTAGTTTTATGAAAACAGTAGGTACCTATTATATATGCAAGGGACAATTTTTCTAAAAAAAATGAGATCAAGGGTTTTGTCCTAATAATAATGTTTTGCTTAACATTAAACTACAGGATTGTTCTGTGCTTCCTTTCCATACAAACTGCTGTGTTTTAGGAGAACCCACTTAGCTTGCAAATTAAAAACAAGAGAAGGTTGAGAGAAAATCACATTCAGAACTGTTTCCCAAAAAAAATTGAGTGGATTTTTAAAAGCATGGTCTTTTGGCAGACATGTATATTTTCAGATTTGGTGGCTTCTATGAAATTTAGAATACTCTCTTCCCACCATAAATAATCCACATTAACAATGTTGTTGGTTCACAGTGTCATGAATAATTTAGCCTGTACGTGTGAGGTTGCTTAATAATTTAATTGGAAGGCATCTCAGTTCATTTTTTAATATGTCCCAGCCTATCTCTAATTATAATTTTATTTTCTCATAACTGAATGTCTAATTTGGGGCCCGCAACAGCCCTAGGATTAGTACATGAAGTTCAGCAATTTCAATACCTTTCTTTACTGAAAGTTTAAATAGCTGTACAGATAGTTTATAAGCACAATATTTTAAGAATATAAGTGGCTGGTCTACTGGGCAGCCTTTGTGCCACTTCAGTGCTAGAAATTAAAAAAAAAACTTTTGTGGTTTACTACTATTTCTGTGGAATAAGTATTAAGTCTTGACCTTTTTAAATCAATATCATTTGGATGCATCTGAACCAGCAGAGCTGTGTTATATTTTCTATCTTTGCTAAAACTTCTCCAGATGATGTGTCTCCTCAAACATGGTAACAATCAACAATACTTGGGTAATTATTAAAAAGAAAAAAATAGTCAGTCCCTCCTTCCTTCCGCTATCAAAACTGGTTGTTTAAGTTATTGTCACTTAGACCCTTTTCAGATTTCTTTCCACATTTGCATACTCCAAATGGATTTGTAATTAAAATCAAGTTTTAGTGCAAAAACTTTGAAATATTGATACAACGTTGTATCTAGAGGACAATATTCGCATATTTGATAGCAACACAATTTTTCTTTTGATGGGGGCAGGGGCAGAGTGTAAAGTAAGATGATTTTGACATCATTGTCTTCCATTTGGTGATAATGCAGAAATCAGTAAATAAACCATAATACCATGCTCCTTTTTATTTCTTTGAGTGCAGTTGGTGTTACCTCTATAATGTGCCAGAAAATGCATTAGGACAAGTGATACAAGAGAAAAAAAGGGGGAAATTACTTTTAAGCTGCTGTTAATCATAATATTTTACTGTTTAATATATAATGTTTGTTAACAAACTATTGGTGATGGTACCCCCTTTCTTAAAAGGGGTCTCTTGCCCATGTATCTTTTCAGGCACTTAAATAGTGAGTACGATATAATTATTAGAGAAGATTTTAAACATCAAAGAGCTAATGAAATGATTTATTTTTTAAATGATGTTGTATGAGCTAGAGTAATAGGGCCTGTAAGGAATTGCTTTATATCAAGAAAAAACACCTTTGGCAAGCTGAAATAGTCTTTAGCTTTGTTTGATGGCTTTATAATAGAAAGCAATAGTAAAGGATGCAGTATTATCTCCTAGCTGGCATTTTGATCAATACTGAAAATGTCAGGAGCAGATTGGCCCTTTTAATGTTATGCTACTTTGATGGTGCAAAATACAGTGATTAAAGATAATCTTGTTATAATATTCCAGGTTTTAGGAACAACTTTTGTTTATATACTGTAATTTAATAAATTGCATTTACATGCTTAGTTTCTGTAATATTTGTGTATACAATACCAAAATCACACAAGATGTAAATTGTGTATAACTGCACAGACTCCTTTCCCTAGGTGTCTAGTTTTGATTCATATATTATAAAATGACTAGATGTGACTGTTGATTTACAGAATTTACATATCACAGAAGCTAGCTCTTTGTGGTACCTAAGTTAATAAAAGTGATTTTTTCTGAGTTCCTTTACAAATAAGCATTATCCAGTTGATCTGGCGATGACTCTGTGTATGAGCCTAAAATAATGATAATTTTCTCATTACATCTTTTTTTCTTTTTTTAGAGAGTAATGTTTTTGCTATGGTTTGTGAAACAACTATGTTCACGTTATCTATGTTGCTGTAATTTTTTGTGCTTTAATTCCTCTAATTTCCAACTGATTAAAACAAATCAAGCTCCTGTAACTTGCACTTTCCCTAATCCTTACTATTCTTGTATGGCAACCAAAATTACTGTAAGAAATAAATATCATATTGCACTAAGGTTGTGATTCTGATTACAAAGAGCAAATCCAGTCTGATTTTTTTTATTTCTAAAAAGAGTTGCCAAACTTTCCACTTAACATTAAACTGTTTAAACTTCCTTTTTTTAAAACCTTGTCTGTGATTTCCATGGAATTTAGAATTAAAGTTCTCTGAAATTGATCCAGAATGAATTCCTATTCCAGAATGAGAAATGCATTATAAAGTGTACGATAGAAAACATTTATATATCTTGGACTGATTTGTTTTCTTGTTTTATCAGAAAAATTTTCAGCAGCAGGATTCTGAACTTCTGAAAGGATTATCGTCATTTCAAGTGACCATTAATATAGTGAACTGGTGAAACATTGATTGAAATAAAAGGTTAAAAGGTGTGGGGGGGAGACCTGGATCCAGAATTTTTATTTATTTAAAATGTATTTCATTTATAAGCCTAACTAATAATAATGGATACTACCAATGTATCACCACCAAAGATGGCTCCCTCTGATAGTCATATTCTCTAGTTTGAGAAAGAAAGCATTGCCTAAAAGCTATCAAAATTAACCAATTTGATCAGCTGCCTCTCCGCGTGCAAACATAATATATTTCTTCAAGGTTGAATGGGCCTAATCCCTCTGCCCCTTCTTTGCAATTATCTTTTGACAGATGGGCTTACTTATCTGCGTGAAAGTGTTGTTGTTGTTAAGACTGTACTTGCTGCTAGGATTTTGCAATGAAAGTAAGTTACACATCTGGTTTGTAGGCAATTTAGGTTCTGTTAATACCTAAGCAAGGCTTCAAATTTCTTTCTCACTGTAAAAGCATATTTAATTTTTACAATTATCCAATCTTTTCTCTGGCTCTAAACAGTTTATGTGCTAAATGATCCTGTCAGGAGACCCTTTAGTTGTACCACTTTCCATGAACAGAGGAGCTTTGATTTATTTTGAATTTAACATCCTTTCCAAGTAATTTTCAATACATTTGAATAACTGGAATAACAGACGAGATCTGCATATTTTCTTTCTTGTTAATGTTTAATTTAATTCACTTATCCTTACCACCGAGCGGTATTGTTATCTTTATATAGCTAGAGATATACTTTCACTGGTTTGGTTTTTTTTTTACATATCCACAGCTTCCCTATTCCAAAACCATCAGGACTATGTGTTCTTCAAATTTAATAACTTTCCTGAAATAAACCTGATTTAAACGAATTGTTTCTTCTAGTTCTTCTTTTTCAAGAGGACAAGGCTTACGTCAAGATGGTTCTCAGAAGTGGTGCCTTAAGTTGTATATGGATATAACAGGAAAAACAAACCAAAGTACTCGGTGTAACTCTCTAGTGTTTTGAACTGAACTGTAAGAAATAATGTAACAAAAATGTACTTTTAAATTCAAGGGGCCAATTTAGCATCAGTGCATCATAGTAATAGCACCTTGTTCTTTTTATCAAAGGATTCTATCAGTGAACATCTTTAGAAAAAGGTCCAGATTGTTTCATGTTTGGAAAAAGTTCGATTCAATTCTTTTCAGTATTAAAACAATGATTTGATGAATCATCAAAGCATTTTAAATTCAATAAATTTGTAGGTGTTCACATTAATAAATTATATTTACCACCCTGCAGTGTGCCTAGCCTAATTTGTGTACTTTGATGATAGAAATGCAATAGTTTGTCTGTCATGTGCCAAGCCAGAGATCATTGTTTTTTAAATTTGGTAATTTTGAAATGAGTAGATTTCAACTCCCAGAATTCCCCAACCAGCATCTTAAAGGTAACAAGTTTGAAAAATGCTGCCTTAATTAATTATACTCACTCTTAATTGCATTAGATGAAGAATGTATTCTGATACAATGTATATAAAGGTACTGTGTTTCCTTAGAAACCTTTTTCTATTTTATTTAGTTATTTTTCTTACTATTTTTTAACATATACTTAATGAGGTTAAGTAATGGTACAACCCTAATGTTAGGGAAGTAGAATGTATGGTAGGACTTAAAAATTACAGGTAGTCCTTGATTTACGACCTTGATTTGCAAATTGAGCCCAATTTCTGTTGTTAAGAGAGAGGCTTGTTAAGTGAGTTTTGCCCCATTTTACGGCCTTTCTTGCCAAAGTTGTTAAGTGAATCACTGCAGTTGTTAATAATACGACTGTTAAGTGAATCTAGATTCCCCATTGACTTTGCTTGGTAGAAGGTCACAAAAAGTGGTCACATGACCCTGGGACACCATCATAAATATGAACCAGTTGCCAAGCATCTGAATTTTGATCACGTGACCATAAGGATGCTGCAAAGGTTGTGTGACAAACAGCCAAGTCAGTTTTTTCAGTGCCATTGTAACTTTGAAAGGTCACACAACAAACTCTTGTAAGTTGAGAACTACCTGTATTGGCAAGTTGAGCATATTATTATAAATCTCCAGCTTAAATCTGGAGTAAAATAGGGAAGAAATGGTAAGTGAGCACCTGTCTACCCTAGAAGAGTCCAAATCACCAGGACCAGATTGATTACACCTCAAGGTTCTGAAGGAACTGGCATATGTGATCTCAGAACCACTGAACTACATCTTTCAGAGATCCTGGAGTGCCGGGGAACTGCCAGAGGACTGGAAAAGAGCTGATGTGGTTCCCATCTTCAAAAAAGGAAAAAAAAATAGATCCAGGAAACTACAGACCCATCACTTTGACCTCAGTACCAGGGAAGATTGTGGAAAAGATAATCAAGTAACAAATCAATGAACACCTAGAAGCAAACAAAGTAATAACCAAAAGCAAACATGGGTTTGTCAAAAACAGATCATGCCAGACTAATCTTATTGCACTCTTTGACAAAGTGACAAAATTAGTGGACCAGAGGAATGCTGTGAATGTAATTTACTTGGACTTCAGTAAGGCATTTACAAAGTAGGCCATAACCTACTATGTGATAAAATAGAAAAATGTGGGTTAGACAGCATCATCACCAGATGGATTCATAATTGGCTGACCAACCGCACACAACGTGTAGTCCTTAATGGAACTGCATCTACATGGAAGGAGGTATGCTGTGAGGTATCCCATGGCTCTGTTTTAGACCCAGTACTCTTCAACATCTTCATCAATGATTTGGATAAGGGGATAGATGGGAACTCATCAAATCTGCAGACGACACCAAGCTAGCAGGAACAGGCAATGCTCCGGAAGACAGGCTTAAGATATAGAAAAATCTTGACAGACTAGAACATTGGGCACTATCTAACAAAATCAAATTCAATGGTGAAAAATGTAAGGTTCTACATTTAGGCAAGAAAAACAAAATGCACAGGTACAGTATATGTGGTACTTTGCTCAATAGTGGTGACTGTGAGTGGGATCTTGGAATCCTAATGGACAACCACTTAAATATGAGCCAGCAGTGTGCTGCAGCTGCCAAAAAAGCCAACACACTTCTAGGCTGCATAAACAGGGATAGATTCAAGATTACAATAAGTGTTAATACCATTTTATAATGCCTTGGTAAGACCACACTTGGAATACTGCATCCAATTTTGGTTGCTATGATGTAAAAAAAGATGCGGAGAGTCTAGAAAGAGTGCAGAGAAGAGCAACACAGATGATTAAGGGACTTGATAAAACAACGAACAGTTGCTGGAACTGGATATGTCTAGTCTTATGAAAAGGACTAGGGGTGACATGATAGCAGTGTTCCAATATCTCAGGGGTTGCCACAAAGAAGAGGGAATCAAATTTCTCCAAAGCACCTGAGGGTAGAACAAGAAGCAATGGGTGGAAACTAACAAGGAGAGAAGCAACTTAGAACTAAGGAAAAATTTCCTGACGGAACAATTAATCAGTGGAAACTTGCCTCCAGAAGTTGTGAATGCTGCAACACTGGAAGTTTTTAAGATGTAGGATAACTATTTGTCTGAAGTGGTGTAAGGTTTCCTGCCTAGGTAAGAGGTTGGACTAGAAGACCTCCAAGGTCCTTTCCAACTCTGTTATTCTATTCTAAATTGGTGAATGAATAGATATGTCAAGACAAATATTTTAATTTGTAATTTGCTTATCAAAATAAGCAATAAGCAGGCTTGTGAGATATTAAATAGATGGAAGTTATATGTAAATATCCACATATTTCAGCTTTGCAGGACTGGTTCTTTGCTGGAACACTGAAACCTAACAGTGAGATTCTATTCAGGATGATAAAAAATTTGCAAATAAGAACGCCAAGCCTTACCTTCAACCTAAAACCGCATCCTTGCTTAGCAGGAGGAAAGGAACACATATTTTTTGTGGAATTAATGAAGTGAACATTTTTCATGAACCCAAAAGAGTATTGTCAGATGAAGCAAGCCAGCACAATGTATGGTTTAGGAGGTCAGCTATTTCAATGAACCAGTGGTATGAATCAGGGTACAAGTCAGCCGAGAAATCTTTTTCAATTGTTTGCACTTTTAAAAAGTTATTCCAATGTACCTGATGCAGAAAACTGCAAACAAGACACGTCCTTGTTTATTTTCAGAATACTGAAATGTTCATGATTGTATTCTATTTGTCCAGATGAACAAGCGATTGTAGCAGAACTCAAACACCAGAGGGAGTTCCTTCAATTATTTTTGAGAATTGTTAGTTTCTTCATCTTAGTTCATAATTTTAAGTGGCATAAGGTAAGTATTTTGGAATTGTATGCTCATTGGAGTATATCGTGGGGATTAATAGTTTTGTTCTTCCTAGAAGGCCAACACAAAGACAAAATAATCTAATTAGTGTGTCTATGTTTACCTTTAGAAATAAGGACATAATCCAAGAGATTGTGGCTACAATTATCAACCAAGCATTTCCTTAGAATCCTTGGTGAGAAAAAAGCTAGCAAGGCTCTTCATTTTTTACCATTTACCTTGCAAATTGTCCCAGCCATTCCCATTTAGTAGCCCAGAAGCAGCATCTTGCTTCAAAGATCACTAGCATTTTACAGTGTATAATTCTGATTTCCAAAGTTTCTGATTCCAACTGGAACTGTGACAGACATAACACAGTTGATTAAATTCCATGCATGAGCCATCGAATCTAGATAACAATGATACTTTCAAATTATGGATCAAATCCCTACAATAAGACAGAGAATGCAAGCAACAAAACCAGTTAGGTTTTAGATTGCATATTTTGGATGGCATCTCCCACTGAAAGAAGCTGAAGCATGAAAAGCCCTGTAATTTTATTTTTTATAGTAGGAACACAAAACATTTCTTTGGTTGTAATTCTATCCTATCAACATCTAATTAAAATGGGAAAGAATCATCTCCTATTTTATGATTTTATGTAAATCTTCTCTGCTCCAGGCAGTTGAGAGAAACTTCAGGATGTGCTTATTGATGAACAGAGAAAAGCCCATTTTGTGTGCATTTAGTTATCTAGGATCCAATCTGGGTCGGTCACCGGGGCCAGAGGTTTTGTCTGATGTTTTGGACTTCTGTTGGAGCCCATCTTCAGGCAACTTCTCTCTAGCAGAGCGTGTGCTGTTCTATGTGTGGTATTTATAGTGCATGTTGTGACTTTTTAGATGTTGATTGGGGTGTGTTGATGGCTGGCTAGCTTTTAAATCATTAGCTGTCTTTTGCTTGAGGTGCACAGCCCTCGCCTTCTAAGTACTTGATAGGCTGGTGATAAATCAGCACTTCTGTTGATTGACAAGGCGGCCAGTTTCCCAGGCTTCAATCACTTCCCTGGCTGTTTTTGTGCCTGCTTGTCCAACAATCTTAGTAGCTGCACAATTAAATGTGTCCTTGTTCATTGCAGTGGAGAGGCTACCAGAGTTCAGATGTCCTCCTGACAGCTCACTTGTGTTCTTGCAAGCTGATGGTTATCTTCCTCCCTGTCTGTCCTAGTGTCACAGAGGCAATCCATGCAGGGATTTGAAGTATCTCCCACCTCCAAGTGATCTTTACAATGCATAATTTGTTCTTGTACAGTAGTCTCTGGGCAGTGTGTGATGCCCACTTGCAGATCTTAGAAGTGTTCCACAGCTTCAAAAGGTTTTTGATGTATGGCACGGAGTGCCATGTGGCTGGTCTTGTTTAGATATTCATTCGATTTCTATAGCTGCCCATTCTCAAGTCAATGATTCAGGGTGTTATTTCATACTCAACTGGTTTGCTTTCTAATGTATAGACAACTACACTCCTTGATGTAATACAATTGAATCCAATATTTCTGTTGCCCAGCAAGGCAGTTGTTATGGGAGTCATGCCCTATTTCACAACTTGTTTGCCATGATTGTTAAGTGAAGCACTACAGTTAAAGTGAAATCATGCAATCAAGCAAATCTGGCTTCTCCCATTCACTTTGCTTGTCAAAAGCGCACTAGGAAGGTTGCAAATGACATTCCTAGGATCCTGGAACATTTCAACCATCATAAATACATGCTGCTTGCAAAGCACTCGAAATCTGATCATGTCACTGTGTGGATGCTGCAACTGTCATAAGTGAGAACTGGTTGCAAGTCACTTTTCTGAGTGTTGTTATAACCCCGAACAGTCATTAAATAAGTGATTGTAAGACAAAGACTACCTGCATTCAATGAACAATTTCCCCCCTTTTGCTATCCAAGAAACTCCTATTTTCAGAACACATTAAAACAACTGGCATTTTGAAGAAACCAGTCTTCCAACAAACGTTTCCACCTCTTCTCTCTTTGGGACTGTTCCACAAATTACAAAAGAGGGGCTGGCTTCCACTTTATATTTGTCCCCAATTCACAGGACTATTTGAATCAACTACCATGTTTCGCTGAAAATAAGACAGTGTCTTATTTTCTTTTGACCCCTGAAATAAGCATCTGGCCTTATTTTTGGAGAGGTCTTATTTTTTAGGTGCAGGAGGTGGCGAGTGTGGTCACTTCAAGGCTCCCGCTATGTTGCAATATTTTCAGGGAGGGCTTATTTTAGCGCATGCGCTCAAAAGCCCAATTGGGTTTATTATCTGGGGTGGTTTTATTTTTGGGGAAACGGTACTGCCGTGGAATAATTGGTGGAAGAAGATGCTCCTTTCGGTGACAGATAATTTAAAAACCAGGGCAAGAATATTCTTGTCATGTTTTTCCCACTGGGACTCTGCTTCAGTAACTGAAGATAAGATGCTGGAAGGCATTTCACCCAGCAGAAGGCAATACGTTAACATTCAGTTTGTGGCTTAGAATAGTTTAGACACAAAAATATCCTGGAGAAATGGTTCCAAAAGTTTATTTGAATATTTAATTTACAAAAAGAAAAAGAAAAACAGGAATCATATATCCTAGTTGCTGTTCTATGCAAACTGAATAAGCTAAAATTGCATAAAAAATCCATGCCCACTTAACATACTATTATCAATGTAATTATGAGAAAGCAAGGAACCGGTGGGGAAGATAATAGAAAATAAACATTACATACATTCTTCTTAAGAGATTGTCCAAGTAGCCAATCCCATGCAAGATTACTTCTCTCTACATTCCATATTTCTTTAGATACACTGCAGGTTGCCATTCAATAGAAATATTTTTATATACATCTTATTGAACTTGCTAATCTTTTTTTCATTCACTTCTTTCCTTGACCGATTTATCCCTGAATTTCTCTTCCCAAACAGAAATGAACAAGAAACACTGAAGACACATATACTGTATGCTGTCTTTGGTAGGGATGCTTATGTGGTTAAAATCAGTAATTAATTCTCAATTTACTTTACAGAAATTACAGCAAAAATTCAGCATTACATTTGGCAAAAGACAGAGAGACCTTTACAGTTTGCTTGAGTGTTACTGGCAGTCAAGAGCTGAATATCTAAAATGAGTCGTCGACATTGTTTAAAAATAGCAATTTCCTCCAAAGCTTTAATGTACTCGTAAGAGCAATATTCCTTTAGTGAAATATAGCCCCCAAAAAATCAGATTTACTATAGAGGAAGTCATCTCATCCCATTGTCCTCTTTGCAAATCATACAAACTGAAATTAGTGCTGCATATCCCGCCTGTTTTATCATCGAGGTGACAGGCTGAAAGAGCTAGAGAGGGCATGTAATGGAAACATTTAAATCTTCAAGACCAAAAATTTCACAGTGTTCTAGGTGCATGAGAGAAAGAGCAGCATAAACAAAACTTAACATCACAAAGCCAGGTGAGGCTTGCATCAGTTCCTTATCAGAACTTCTGAAAAAGTTCAACTAAAGTTGCGTAACAGAGCTTTTGACTGGACTGTGCACTTCCCAAGAATATGAATGAAAAATAAGCCTAGCCTTCTATACTGGGTCCTTTCTGAGATTAAATAGAGAATAACTTCCCATGAATGTTTTGCCTCTAACTGCAAGCCAGCTAGCATTTTCCTCTGTCCATACCTGCCATGTTCCCAGTAAGTCGAAATGTGACCTAGATATGACAGATGGGAGCTGGAAAACTGACCATGTTCAGTACAAGAACACATGAATATAATTTGTAACATGTATTACTGTTAGAGAGAACTAAAAACTCTAGAGGGGGGAAAAATCACCATCACCAATTTTACAAAGGAATCAAGGAAACCTCTTTTTCAAAATGCATTAAAAAGTATGACAGGCTGCAGGGCAACATAGAGTCACAATATATTAGCAATTTCTGGACCCATAAAACATTTATAAAAGCATCAGCAAAGTATTTTAAATATAAAAGGAGTATGAATAGATCCTTTCACTCTCTTCTCTTGCAACCCCCCCCCCCAAAAAAAAAGCCCCACATGATTTGTAGTGTAATAAGTCAGATGAATGATCATGGTATTAAGGCATAAATGGTAAACATCCGTTTCTATTGTCTCAGCTCCACATAATTAGCTGGGAAAAGCCCATATCTGCCTTTGCAGACTCCTCTCCACCAACCATCATCTATCATTTCAATATTGGTAATGATATCATCTGGATCAAAGGAAATCTCATCATCCCCAGCTGTGGAAAAAAAAACAGAAAGGTTAGAAGGTTTAGCAGAAGGACTTTGAAACTCAGGTTTAGATCAGCTGATTTTGTTTTTCTATACCCGCACCCTACGTTTCAACTCCCACCCATAGAACGAACCATCAAATAACAAAGGCGTGAACAGAATCATTTTGAAGCTGAACAATTGAAACCCAGAAACACCTGAATAAAAGGAAATCATCTCCACCAGACAGAAAACTAATCTATTAAGAGATCAAGGCAATAGCCCAGGCCTTTCTGAATTAAGAAATATGTCTTTTGGTTGTGGACAGAACAAATCCCACCAAGCAAGCCTTGCCTTTATCAGGAAGGAATTCCAGAGTTTGGGAGTAGCCACTGGCTTCACCCCTTTCTGTGGGCGCTACAGAGCAGCCTACCAAAAAACTGCACAGCCTTGGCTCAAAAGGAAAATCATGTTTTCAAGCAAAATATACATTTGTGTTTCACAGATTGGAGGTGCTGAGAAATAGACCAGAAACATTTTTAAATTCTGGGTTTTTTCCAGCACCCGAAAGTCAGAGCTTACCACCTCCTTCCAGGTATGTTATAGTTTAAAAAGCATTTTTGACATTCACAGGTAATCTGATAGGATCAGCAGAAAACACACAATGAGAAAAGTGAGAATAGCTCTTGCTCAAAACTTGCAACAGTGGCTCCTCCTCCTAACTCAGAGTAGTCTTCTCTGCAGGTAATGCACAGGCAGAGCTTCTGAATTAACACATCAGGCCTGCTAGAGACTTTCTACCTAGATAGCAGCTTCTAGTAGAGCCCGCACTGCACCTCATTCTACATAGGTTGTCCTCAGCCTACAACCATAATTGGGTGCCAGTATTTACATTGCTAAGCAAGACTGTTGTTAAATCACGCCTGTCTTTTTTCTTTGACATGATTGTTCAGCAAGTCACTGCAGTTTAGTGATCCGTATAGTCATTAGGCAACTCCTGCTTCCCACAACCAATGACTTTGCTTGTAAGAAGTTGGCTGAAGAGGAAATCAACTTCAAACCAGAACTATTTCTCTTGGGAATCACAAACAATAAACATAACAAGGGGGTAATCTACTTAATAATACATATTATTACGAATGGTCTTTGCCCCAAACTGGAAAAGCAGGGAAATTCCACAAGAGGAAGTAATTAGGAAAATTCTGGTTTGTGCTCAAATGGATAAATTGACATGAAAATTGAAGAACAAAGATGAATCAGAATATTATAAGACCTGGGATAAATTTTAGCAATGGTTGGAACAAAAAAGGAAAGACCCAAAATAAGCAATGACTAAGATTTATAGAATGGAGATTAGAATTATATATGAAATTATAACAGTGAAAATGTATAAGACAAGAACAAAGCAACAGGGATGGAAATACGATATCCTTATATTTGTAAATACTGAATAGTCCAATTGTAAATAAGCATGTTGGTTATAATATTTAACTTTATATTTTAGTATGTATGGCAAAGACATTGCTAGGACGGTTACACTGTGTCCAATGTTTTAATGTGTGTTCAATTAAAAAAAAACTTTTTTTTTTAAAAAAAGAAGAAATAGTTGGCTGGGAAGGTCACAAATGATGCTTGTATGACCCTCAAGACACTGCAATCATCATACATGCTGGTTGCCAAATTTGGATCAGGTGAGGATGCTACAACAGTCGTACGTGTGAGATTGGTTGCAGGTCACTTTTCTCAATGATGTTTTAACTTTGAATGGTTGCTAATTGTAAGTTGGGGTTACCTATTGAAAAATTCTATAGAAGCAGCTCTTAATGAAAGCATGATGAAGGGACATGAACATAGCAATTAAACAGATTTTTTTTGGTTCCAATTAGCAAGTAGCCCAGGAGGATATATGCAGCACATCCCAAATTATTATTTTTCCCAGAAAATCCAGAAAAGGTTATTTGGAAGAGTATGGACCTCTAGCCCAACGAACAAATACAGGCAATTCTGTAGAAATCCGAGCCTAAATATGTTCTGAACCAAAACTATAAAGCTAGTTATTGTGTTACTTACCAGCCTGATAATCATATAGGGCTATAGCTGTTATTCCAAGGTCATTTTCATATTCATAAGCAGTTTCATCTAAAAAAAAAAGATAAATTTCACTACAGGATTTTCAAATCATCTACTTTGTACACGGTCTGGCATTTATAAAGGTGCCTCCTTATTGGTACAATTAGACTGAATGCTGAGTCATCAATATAATATTTGCATTTTTACTGCACCCATTGGGAACTGCTAGTTAAGTAGCCCCCTTGCAAATTACTCCTTGTTTAAGTTACATGCTCCTTGAAGTGACTTCCTCTCAAATATTTATTTGTGTTGTTAACTAGCATTGATTCACCTATATTGAGCCCTGCAACCAAGTGAAAAATGTGACAGTAAGTAAGTTTTTTCTCATTTTCGGCCTATGTTGCTACTTAACATCTTTCTTGCCCCTAACCGCCAATCAATTTAAGGCAGCATGCTGAGTTTTTCTTATACTGGCCAGACCTGTGTGATCATATCCTTGAGCAACATAAAGGTAAAGGTAGAGGTTCCCTTCACACATATGTGCTAGTCCTTCCTGACTCTAGAGGGCAGTAGTCATCTCTGTTTCAAAGCCGAAGAGCCAACGCTGTCTGAAGACGTCTCCGTGGTCATGTGGCTGGCATGACTAAATGCTGAAGGCGCATGGAATGCTGTTACCTTCCCATCAAAGGCAGTTCCTATTTTTCTACTTGCATTTTTACATCATTTCAAACTGCTAGGTTGGCAGAAGCTAGGACAAGTAACGGGAGCTCACTCCATTACACAGCGCTAGGGAGTCGAACCGCTGAGCTGCTGACCTTTCTGATCGACAAGCTCAGCGTCTTAGCCACTTAGTCTTAGACAACATGGAATTACCCAAAGATTCAGACACGAAAAGAGAAGCTGTTTAACCTGCTTGATACTGATTTCCTACTGCAGCCTCTTCGTACACGGTCGCCGATTCATAGGCCGGCTCTCTCTGACTAACTGCTTCTTGATAGTCAGATTCTTCAGCTTTGCGGTCCTGTTCTGGCTCCTGTACATTTGGAAGACTTGCATTGGAACTTTTATAACCAGATTCGAAGGAAGCAGCATCCTACACAAATAAAAGCAACCATTATGCAAGATATCAATTATCAAAAATTTATCAAGAAGTTCCCTGTTGCTGTTAAGTTATCATTGCTGTTGAAGTGAATTATCATTACACTTCTGGTGATATTTCACCTGGCCATTCACCATTTTTCAAAATATTGGATTATGAACATTATCCACTGTGATCCATTAAGCAAAAACACCGCAGAATAATAGGGCCCCATGCACTATTCTCAAACATGGTGGGTAGGCTGGGGCAAAAAACTACATCTAATTTCATCTGGAATGCAACATTTATTAACGTTAAAAGTAATTTGACACAGAGATTGCTTTCCATAGTTCTTCCCCTTCTGACACTTTAAAAATTAGTTTGGCCATTTTGGACACATCTTGGAAATTCAAGCAGAAAACTTTTAGGGGAATTTATGAGGTCTCCAACTGGGTCTCTCAGACACAGTAAAATGTGCTAAGAGCCCCTAACCCTATGTGAATGGATTTTGGGGGGAACAACAACACGATTTCTCTGGGTCTGCCTTCAATCTTTAGGAAAGTATTCAAAAGAGGACTGGGCTGCAGAGTGCTTGAAGGGAAAACATGATTGGACTGCCTAGCAAATATTTAGTTAGCAATTATGCCTTGTTTTCTGGAACATACTTTTTGAGTCCATAGAAAGCGGCAGTCTATATAGTATAGTGTAATAAACAAACAAACAAAGATGGCTTGTGCAGTCTCTGCAGGAGCACCCAACCCCATTGGCAGCAAATTTGAGGGTTCAGGAAAGGCTGTTGCCCTACCTTACCCCACCTACATTAAGGATTTCTCTAGCACATTATTATGTATAACTAGTCAAGCCTGATATAGATAGGTGTTTGATTGGTTTATATAGTTAAATTAATCTAAAAATTGTAGCTTTTCCAACTCACGATATAGGGCAACCTGTTAAATGGATTTACCTGTTTTATTTATTATTTTACTGGAAGAAGGATATGAATGTCATGAATATGCTACACAAAATGCATTGGAAAAAGGACTCTGACATTGAAACAACCAAACCAACCTCGTAGATTGCATCCGATGGCACTTTTTCTTCCACTGGTTGTGGAGCTAGAGGTTCAGGAGGATTCTGTTTCTTGCATTTGGCTTTTTCCTTTTCAAAAAAAGAAAGTATGATTTTAAGGTAGCTTAAACATATATCAATAGGCACAAAAATATTTTTTTAAGGTAAAGATTATGAAAAACCATCTTAATCATAGTTATTTGAGGATACACATTCATGGTGCAGAAGACTAAAACTGAAGGCAACTAATATGCAGGAAGTGTTACAATGGTGGGTTGCAGGCGGTACGCCCCGGTACAGGTGTACTGGATCCTGCCCGGAGCACCAGGTACCATTCCAGTACGATGCTCCGGAGGGCCCACCCGCCCGCGCTCCTTACCTGTGCTTTAAGCTTTTGGCGTTTCTGCATATGACCCCTGCACAACACTCCGCCGAGTAGCTGGAGTGTTGTGGAGGCTTGCAGAAGTGTCATTTGATGCTACAACGCATGCGCGCACCACACACGTGCATGTGGGTGACTCCGGGGCCGTTCCAACCGTACCGGTTGGAATGGAATCCAGAACCCACCACTGAAGTGCTACCTTGGATTAAGACTACCCGGGGGTACTGATTCAAGTGATTTTCAGTTCTTCATCACAGGACTACAACTGGGAGGAGAAATATTTGAGGCAGGGACCATCTTGAGAGCTATAATTATGCACGTGGGAATGAGGGGAAGAGGGTAATTGTAATTTGTATTATTTGTACAATGACACCCTCAGGGCTTCTTACAGGTGCCTAGGTTGCTCATGAAATGCCATTAATGGGTTTTCCATCCCGATTCTGTCACTTGGAATGAGATAGCTCATGTGTCTCTTCCTCCATCACAGCCTTTCTCTGATGACTTCATAACATGTGATTCACTTAATGACCATGTCAGTTACTTAACAGCAGTGATTAATGAATGTGGTAAAAATTGTAGTAAAACCAGGTCTGGCCACTTGATAAGGAACCATATTGTTTAGCAATTGAAACCCTGTTATGGTCATAAGTCAAGGACTACCTGTATTTTAACACATGTCCATGGAACACCACATATTTAAATACTGATAAACTGCCCACAGACACAACTGTTGGGTGGGAAGGCAGACTATAAATACAACATATAAACTCATGTAAACATTTTATGAATCAAGTCTATAAATCTTCCTCCTGCCTTGTTGACCTCAGAGATTTATTATTTTCCATCTTTATCGGGGATTGTGTGAGGTAAATTAAGCCATTAGAGAACTTGTGCATTGTATTACACAAGGTGCACGTATTATACAGCAGACAATTTCTCTTTACACATCAATGTCTCATAAAGAAACACTGTGGGTGGCGCAAGACACCATGCTAGGAAAGGCTGCTTGCAATTTCCCATGGGTTATCTTTAAATGTCATGTCTTAAATGCATTCTAAAAAGGTAGCAACTGAGGAGCAATAATCTAAAATATTTCTTAATTAAAACCATACATGGAACTACCAGGTTGCTTTTCTATTTCTTTGATTGAAATGACTTTTTTTCCCTGCAGCTCAGCAAATAAATAAATAAAAGTGCCAATTTTTATAGAATAAAAACACATTTTATACAATAAGCTATCTTATTTTTCAAGAACTAAAATAACTATAGAGAAGATAGCATTCATCCGCCTTCAATAAATTTAATACATCTTTTCCAGCAGACTCTGCATATTGTATGGCAAATCTACCTCAGAATGTTACCAGGAATGCATGTCCTGGCAACTATATTTTACCAAATGCAGCTAATACTTCTCCTAACTTTTGCTTTAAATTTACCAGTGAAATGAAGTCTTAGGACACTTGTTGAGGTCAATAGCTTAATAGAATTCAACAGGAGTACAATAATACAAAAGTCCTGGCTAATGATCCTATATATAATATTATATTAGCATATATCTTAGTGACAATAATATAAAAATGTAATTTTAAATATAATTGTCAGTTTGGTCTGGTGCAGAGGTAGTCAACCTTTTTATACCTACCGCCCAATTTTGTATCCCTGTTAGTAGTAAAATTTTCTAACCGCCCACCGGTTCCATATTAATGGTGATTTATAAAGTAGGGAAGTAACTTTACTTTATTTATAAAGTAAAAGCAGAGTTATAGCAAACCCATACCGCCCACTATGAAAGCTGGAACGCCCACTAGTGGGTGGTAGGGACCAGGTTGACTACCACTGGTCTAGTGGTTAAGATACCAGGCTAGAAACCAGAGACCGTGAGTTCAAGTCTCGCTGTAGGTATGAAAATCAACAAAGGCTCTGCCATAGTGTGACAATTTCTTATATTTTATATGATTTATACTGCAGCAGGTGTCAAGTTGTGTGGCTCCTTAGAAAACAACTACAGGTAATCCTTGACTTACAACCACAATTGAGTCCATTCTTGTTGCTAAGCAAGGCAGCTGTTAAGTGAGATTTGCCCCATTTTACAACTTTTTTTACAACAGCTGTTAAGTGAATTACTATAGTTGTTAAGTGAATCATGTGGCTATTAAGCGAATCTGGTTTCCCCCATTGACTTTGCTTATCGAAAGTCAGCTGGGAAGGTTCCAAATAGTGATCACATGACAACACCCCACCCCCACCCCGAGGCACTGCAATGGTCATATATATGCCAGCTGCTGAGCAACTGAATTTGATCCCGTGACTCTGGGGATGCTGCAATGATTGTAGGTGTGCCACTGTAACTTCAAACGGTCACTAAACAAATGATTGTAAATTCAAGGACTACCTGTATTCTCATAACTCTTTTACAATCCATAATTTAAGAGTCTTAGAATAATTACTACTTAGTTACATAAAGAAGCTTTTAAAGAAAGCTGACACATATATACTGATCTTGATTTTACTCTCAGTCAGAATCTACACTTGCAATGGTGCAACTAAAGTCAGGAGGAGATGGGGAGAGTGGAAGGGATTGTGAGAAAGACAAAAGTATGAATTTCACCAACTTCGATTATCCTCCTAGCCTCTTCTTGTTCCTCCTTGTCCTTGGCCATCCTTTGAGCTCTTTCAATTTCTGCCTTTCTTCTGTCTTCTTGTTCTTTATCCTTAGCTAGATTTTCAAAGTTAGCTCTGATGTTGCTTGTTTTGGCATTTGCTGCAATGGTTCACAATATGAAAATGATTATCCGTTAAGTCATTTTCCCACCCCACAAAACTTCAGAAGCAATTCCCAATCATTTGCTCTCAAAATCCAGACTAATTATTTAGTGTACTGGTCAGACTACAAATTATCTGTGCTTATAAAAGATCACAAGGTGCAGCTAAGGAGAGTAACTCATTCAACTTCCCGAGAGAAACATCTGCCACAAAACATGCATCGGCTGAAAGCTTAAACTGAACCCATCTACATACTACTAAAGCGCCTGTGTCTGTTTGCTACTTTGCAACCTTCAATTGGGTGAAACTTTGTCAACGAAGTTACCTCAAAGAGGCTATTCTGCAGACTCCTGGGACCCATTATTCTCAAATTTGGAGAAATTGTGGCTGCTTCAGAGCTACTGCCAGGGTGCTGCTGCTTCAGTACCACCACGATGCTTTTGCAGTCACATGATCCTCATTTTCAACGACAGCTTCCTGGTCACTTGTCCAACCTCTCACTTCCCTCCCCTCCCCTGCCTGCTGGAGGGAGATTTCTGATGCTCAATGCCTCACAAGGAAATTCAATGGGGGAAGCCAAATAGGAAGTTGAAGTCACTCCTACCCTACTGATTGTTTTTGCCATGGTCATTTTGTTTTCTTTGTTTAGGTAAGGAAGTATCTCTGAAATGATACCCTCAAAGGGTCACGGGTTGTCTACTTACTGATTTAAATTAGAAATAAAAGGTAACTCCAAATATATGATCAAAGATAGGTTGACATATTCGGTTTCAATAATAGCCCCTACAATTAGAGATTGTAGGCAGAAAACAATTACTGTATTTTTCGGAGTATAAGACACACCGGTGTATAAGACGCACCAAGATTTCGAAGAGGTAAGAAAGAAAAAAAAAGTTTTTGTCTTCCCCAGCCCCAGGAGCACTCTGCAGGCTTCAGCCGGGTTGGGGCAAGGCAAAAACGCTCCCGTTTTTCATCCACTTTTCACCAAAATGGGGGCATTTTTCCCTCCCCCCAGCCCTGCTGAAGCCTACAGAGTGCTTCTGGGGGTGGGAGGAGGCAAAAACACTCCCGTTTTTTGCGAAAAACAGCTCGTTTTTCACAAACATGGGATGTATTTGGTGTATAAGATGCACCAATATTTCCACGCTGGTTTTTTTTTGGGCAGGGGGGAAGGTACATCTTATACTCCGCAAAATACTGTATATTAGATGGCTACTTGGCTTTTGTTTTTTTCACCCACACTTTAAAAGCTAGACCTTTCAAGACTTGTTAGTAGCTCTTTGCTGATAAGAGTCTAGAGATTTTTAAGATGTTAAAGGAAACAAAACTATATACCGTATTTTTTGGACTATAAGATGTTCCGGACTATAAGACAGACCTAGCTTTTGGGGAGGAAAACAAGAAAAAATATCTGCCTCTGCCTCCCAGCATCCATCTGGCCCATCCACTGCAGCCCATCCGCCGACATCTGTTCGCCAAGGCCACCACGGCCCCTTCTAGTTCAGCTGATTGGCACTGCACCAACTCCCCTCCCCCTCCGCCGCAATATTCGCTGTATAAGACACGAAGACTTTTCTACCCACTTCTTTGGGGGGGGAGGGGGGAGAAGTGCATCTAATACTCTGAAAAATACAGTAATTAAAAAACCATGAAAAGAGGGATCTTACCAGCTTCTACTGGTTTGGTCTTCTGGTATGTTGAAGACAATTTCTCAATATCTTCGAAAGATGATGCATTCTATCAATACAATGAAATGGAAACCAGTTCATGTAAAGCATGGTTCCTCAACATTGGCAACTTTAAGATGTATGGACCTCCAACTTACTTGCTAGTTGGAGAGTTTTAGAAATTAAAGTTCATACATCTTAAAATTACTAAGAGTGAGAAACACTGACATAAAGGAACAAAAATAAATTTCTTAGACAAACCATTGCAGTTACTATTACATTACAGGTAACTCAGATGCACAAATTCTTCTCAAACTTTATGAAATGAATTTATGCAAGACAGAAAGAGGTGCATATTCAAATCTTTCTCTTAACTGGGAAAGCTGTACTAGAACTATAATATGTACATACTGCGCACGCGCGCGCACACACACACACACATACCAGAATAACGGAGTTAGAAAGGATCTTGGAGGTTTTCTAGTCCAATCCCCTGCTCTAGGAAGAGCCCCTATACCCATGATGAGAAATCTCTGGCACGCCTGCCACAGGTGGCACGTGGAGCCATCTCACATGAGCCGTTGCTCTATGTCAGCTCCAGCATGCATGCACGCCCTGGCCAGCTGATTTTCAGCCTCCCGCAGCCCCCCGGAGGAAATACCAAGCTCAGCTTGGTGGCGAGCAGCACAACAGCAGTGTGGCACATGTGTGTGTGTGTTGTGTGCACATGCGCATGTGGGGGGCGTGCTTTGTATTATGGGTGCCAGCACGTGCACCCGCTATCGCACACGTACACTTGCATTTTGGGCACCCAAGACAAAAAGTTTAGCCATCACTCCCCTATACCATTCCAGACAACTGGCCGTTCAGTCTCTTCTTAAAAGCCTCCAGTGAGGAAGCACCCACTTTTGAAGGCAAGCCGTTCCACTGGTTAATTGTTCTCACTGTTAGGAAATTTCTCATTAGTTCAAGGTTGTTTCTGTCCTTGATTAGTTTCCATCCACATATTTTCTTGCCCCACACATGTATACATACACTCCTACATACCATTGGAAATGTTTTGACTGCATTTGTGCTTTGAACAGGGGTAGAACTCTGTGGCAAATTCTGATTTTGTTATTCTATGATTCCTGGTAGCCAATAGTTCCTTTTTCTTTTCATATATGCACTAAAGTGTCCAGGTTTCTGCTATAAAGCAAAATCTTAATAATATGTATAAGTGGGATGTGCATGCTTCAAAAATGACATGCAAGGGTTCAGAATTCATGCAAACCAAAGCAACTTGCTAGTCATTAAAGCAGCCCATCTTTTTTCATTCTTGCACATGTACCTAAAAGATTTGCTGCTTTGTGATCTGCATTAAATAGCAATAGCAGTTATAGCAGTTAGACTTATATACCGTTTCATAAGCGGTATATATCTAAGCGGTTTACAGAGTCAGCATATTGCCCCCAACAGTCTGCGTACTCATTTTACCCACCTCGGAAGGATGGAAGGCTGAGTCAACCTTGAGCCTGGTGAGATTTGAACCGCCGAACTGCAGATAACAGTCAGCTGAAGTAGCCTGCAGTACTGCACTCTACCCACTGCGCCACCTCGGCTCTTGCATATAGGCTGCTATAATGATTTGGTTCATTAAAGCAGCCATGTCCTTTTTTTTCCAGTTTTGAACACAGGAATTTTTTAAAAAAAACCTGTGTGGTTTATTGAAGAGTAGAGAGGAGCTGGCACTATGTGAAGTCTGAAGCACCTCTTTGCAATCTTTTCTGTAGGCTGCAGAGCTCTCCTTAACAAGACAAGAATGTCTTCAGAGAAAGTACACTTTACGATAATGGAATGATTTTCAGTATTAGTGGAGAAGGCTAACCCCATCGCTCATTTAATTAAATACCTTGTCCATCCGATCTTTCTGGACACCATACTTTCCACCAAATCCTTTAGAATAATCTGAAAACAGAACAAAAACAATTGATTGTAAATGCTTTTCTCTCAATGGCTACCGAAAGGATGTTCATGCACAAAGTACAGTGACTGCAGGCAAGCCAAAATACAAAATAAGTAGATGCAAAAGGAAAAGTACATATTCTGAGGGCCTCAAAGCATTGGTAGGTATGCAAGTGACAACAGGCTAAAGCATGCTTCCTCATCCATTGGCTGAAATGAAATCAGATCCGAGCAAAGAAAGAGGTGCTCTCCCTCAAGACACCTGCCTCAGGCCACATCCACAGTGCAGCCTTGAGCAATCGTCACATTGTTAAAGGAGAGATTGAAGTCAGACATTCTGCCTCTTTATGAAGGCCACTATTTCAAGGCATTACATGCTTTTTACTTAAAAAAAAACAAGAATTGTGAATGCCTTAATGATTTAAAAACAATGGCCATGTTATGTTTTTAAAGATTGCCAACAAGAATACATTTAAATGCTGGACAAACATGTTAAAAAGCACAAGGATGAATCAAGTATTAAAGGTTTTTTTTTAATCTCCTGCTTACTTTGACTTATTTTACAGACAGACGCAATGCACATATATATATATATATATATTACATAGATACACGTTTTTGTGAGAGAAACATGAAAAACTGGAATTAAGTTTATTTACCTAAAATGTTAATGATATAATAATTCCAGATGCGCTCATGTTAACGAACACACTGCATGAAGCAAGTTATTACTCAAATAGAAAGTTCTTATCTAGCTGCCAGCTGAGGTATATTTCTAATGGAAAAAAGTTACAATCATTCTACAATCATTATCATATAATATATAGCTATATCATCAACTTCAGGACTAACTTTGGCAAAGAGATTTTGTACTTTCTTTTTGAAACCATTTTTATAATAATTTCCTGTAATTAGTAAATAAATCTGGACTTGTGTACTAAAGATATAGGAGCCAAAGGTTTATGGAAAGGAAAGGACTGTGATTGAAAATATACACAGTGTTGAGCACCCCAAAGTTTGCTGGAATGTACACCAAGCAGATGGGGTGATGCGCTATCATTCAGGACGTACAGGATTATTAAAGTAACTGAAGGTCACTTAATTATTTCCCTGATGTATATGCAAATGAAGAAGAAATTAAAGTTGCCATGCATTGTATGGGACTTTGCAATGAGCAGCTTAGGTCTGGATTAGAAATGATGGCACTGGGTTCAAGAGTTAGAAGCGGAAACTCTGCCTTGTTGCGACTCGTGCTTCGCTAGCTTCTCCTTGTAGTCAAAGCCCAGAGCTGATGGGTCCTGCCTTTCGGTTTGAACACCAAATTTCCCTCCGAAACCACTCTTATAATCTGAGAAATTCAGAATATAAGGACAAGGGGGGGGACGACACCAAGGGAAGGAAGGGGATGGGGAAAAGAGGAACGTGTTTAGACGCAACATACATGAGTTAAAAAGCTTGTTAAAAACAGTTGTGGAAACGGGTAGGGGAAGGTTTTGTCTAAAAAGAGATGTTAAATTTTGAGAAACAGCTTAAATTTTTTTTAGACTGAAGCTTACAGTAATTCCAAATTGAAGTGTTTCTTGCTATTGAGTATACATATAACACTCACACATCCAACATAGCAGGAGATGGGGTTTCTCTCATATGCTCATTTTCCAGAAGCACATTTTGAAAGAGGGATGTATCAGACATGCAATTACTCCCCACTCCACTTTCCCATCATCTGAAGTTCAACAGTCCCTTCAAAACGTTAAGAAGCATGCAGTCAGACACAAAATGGTTACCCTCCCACCCAATATACAGCCATTACAAACCTGAATGTAAATTCTGCATTTATATTCAGGTATGGAATATAACACACAGACACTAACACAGATTTAACCAATGTAGTATGTCAGATACACTAACAAATTATAGTTTCTTATTTCAGACTACTCACTTTTAATCATGATTCAGTGCAAATATAAAATACACACAATCCCTGCCAGATTAAATTGTCTGCACTGTATTAGGTACTTACAAACATAATTGGTACTAGAAATTATGTCACTAAGTGGGGCAGTCATTGAGTGAGTTGCACCTAATGTATGGCCTTTCTGCTGTGGTTGTTAAGTGAGCCCCTGTGGTCATTAAGTGAATGCAGCTTCCACCATAGGTTTTGCTTGTCTGAAGCCAGCTAGGAACGCTGCAAGTGGGGATCACATGACCTCAAGATGTAAATACATATTGGTTGCCGAATACCTGAATTTGGATCATGCGACCACAGGGATACTGTGGTAATTGTAAGTGCAAGGAACAATAATTAAATCACATTTTTCAGGACCATCATAACTTTCAACATACCTGTAAACAGCTGCTCATGAACAAGGTGCATTTTGTGTAAAATAGACTCACTCAGTTCCTACTGCTTTAGCCTTTTTTAGATACTACTGAATTGCCAAATGAGTAAGGTAAAGGTAAAGGTTCTTCTTGCACATATGTGCTAGTTGTTCCCAACTCTAGGGGGCGGTGCTCATCTCCGTTTCAAAGCTGAAAAGCCAGTGTTGTCCGAAGACATCTTCGTGGTCATGTGGCCAACATGACTAAATACCGAAGGCACACAGAACCCTGTTACCTTCCCACCAAAGGCGGTTCCTATTTTTCCACTTGAATTTTTACATGCTTTCAAACTGCTACGTTAGCAGAAGTTGGGACAAGTAATGGCAGCTCACTCTGTTAAAGGCTCTAGGGATTCAAACCGCCGAACTGCTGACCTTTCTGATTGACAAGCTCAGTGTCTTAGCCACTGACCCACTCACTGCCAAATGAGTAGGGAAGCCCTATTTTCATATCTTTAAATAAAGGTTGGGAAGGATAATTCAACGACGACTGAATAGCTCTCCTCTCCTGTTTTAACAAATTAAGATTAAATTTCCCCTTTCTGATTACAACCCATCTCCCCACCCCTGCCCACTCTAGAATTCCAGGAAAACTAAAGTTAGCAGCTATGAACAAAAGCAATTGCATGCAGTAGCAATTAGCCATATTTATTTACCTATCTCTATTTTTCACTTTCAAATGTTATGCCCAACAGTGCATGCAAAGCTTATCAATAAATGTACCTTTTTGAGATTCGTGCAACTGTACTTTTTCCTGGTGATCCCAGCCAAGTGCACATTTATCCTGTCTGTCAGTCTGTATGCCAAACTTTCCACCGAAACCTTTCGTATAGTCTGTGTAAAGGAAACATTACAAGATGTTATTTGGATCTGACTGTTGTCTAAGAAGTCATTTTAAGTGTTTTGTTGTTGTTTTTTACCCAAAAGAAAATAGCAAGAAATCCAAAACCTTTGGATCAATCACTAACTGACCAGCCCAACCCACCTCACAAGATTGTTGTTGTTGTGGGGAAAACAGGAGTGGGAAGGAGTATTATATATGTTTGCCACCTTGAGTAAAGTAATAAAGGTGGGACAAAACTCAAATAAATAAATAAAAAGATATATGGATAACATTTAGAAACAAGAGAGGAACAAAGAAAATACTAAAAAAATATGCCAAGGTTGTAATCCTAAGCATTCATGTGCTCACCTAGCAATTTTGCAATTTCAGTCTACAATGTTGCCTTTGAAAGGCTTATGAGTAATTAGATCATATAATCAACCCTCTTTTGTTTTCCAAGCAAACAATGGTGTACAATGTAAAATAACAAAAGACCACATATTCAAAAGTATAATTAAAGCGTATTTACTAAGTAATTGTTTGGTTTACATATAAAGCTAAGCCATATGTAAAGTAGCTTGGCATGAACAGGATGAGTGAATGGAATCAATGAATAAACCATTGGGTGTTTTAGAAAGAAAACTATAACCTGAAACTACAGTCCATTAATAGCCTAATAATTTGAATCAAAATTGAACCTAATATGCAAGCCAGGCACTTGGTTTGCTTGTGATTTCCTGGCTCAGCTGGATTTTTGTGTCCTGTTCAAGTCTGTCTAATTACAGAAGTTCAAGGCAGATAAAAATAAAAAGGGAGAGAGACTAAAAAAAAAACCCAAGAATTATCTAAACAAACCATGGTGACTTTGCAAGACTGACTCTGGCTTATTTAACAAGCTCTGGGTTAGTATGATGTCTAAATGCAGTTAATTGTTTAATTTAAATCAGTAATCCAAAGCATATTCTTGTAAATCATAGCAGCCAAACTTGTTAGTGGCTGTTGTTTATGCTGGATGTCAAAAACCAGCAGGTAATTTGCTACATCAAATTATGAAATATATAGTCTCACTTTTTCTTCTAGATAGTAAAATATCAGTCTGAACTATGCATAATAAATGAAGGCTCTGATCCATCATAAAGTTAGCTGAAAAGTTCTGTTAGCTGAAAAGTTCTGCCTTATTTTTATTATCCTACAAGCCCTATTGAAGAAACTGACTAGATTTTATTGTTCCAAGTCATTTTGAAGACTTTTTTTTTAATGGAAAGTCAGATTATAGTAATAAACAATCTCTTAAATACATTTTTACAACAGAAAAAAGAAGGAAAGGGTTTTTATAAAATAGTTTGTAGATTTAAGACTTGAAAGCCTTGGTTCATGCAGATAAGATTACAATTTCAGGTTTAAAGAAGGTCAACTCATAAACAATTTTGTGGAGTAAAATAAAGTAAAAACCTTTCTGTGATTCATGTTTTTCAGTTTTGCCCTGGTATTCAAAGCCAACAGCACTTTTATCCACTTTCTCTTTGTCCACACCATATTTACCACCAAAACCTTTAGAATAATCTGGAGATGAGAGTAAAAAAAAATAAAGTCATTCATAATAGTACAAACTAAAGACATTGGACATTTATAGCTACTTGATTCAGTACACTTTTACTGACTTGGCATGGATAAAAAAATCCCATAAAAACCTATAATCATTTAGCCAATGGTTTGGGGTGTTTTTTTTTAATGGAAAGAGTTGCGGGTTCAGCTGAGTCATCAAGAGATGAGACTCTGAGGATGAGATGGAGGAAGATGAGCTAAAGCAAGTTTATTTTAAAGACCGGTTAACCCAGAACTTGGGTTTCCCTTAACTATGGCTAACTATGCTTTCAATGTAGCAGTAAATGCACATACAGTAAAACTAGAAGTTCCAAGCAGGGGGTATGAACATGTTTTTGTAAACTGTGAATATGGTCTTGTAAACTGGCTGTCACATAAGGAAGGGTAGTGATGTGCTTAGGATCAGTTCTATGCCAGAGGTAAGTCAACAATGCATGTTCCAAGTGAATTTTGTAGTTAAGTACAAAGAAGTAAGCCACCAATTCTATGATACCTATGAAACCTGTTCCACTATAACAGAGAGGTTTGTCATTCCTTCAAATAAATTTACAAAAAAGACTACCCATTTCTGGCAGCAAGCTCCAATGATATTGCTTGAAAAGAACAGAATCCAGAACAAGATACAGCATTTATTTTGTGGGGAAAATGCTATTTGGAAAAAAATAAGTACTATTCTGTCTGTGGAAATGGGGAGATCTGTGCTTAAGCCTACCCTCAGTCATATAAATTGTCTGAGTGACTTTAGGAAAGTCACTATCTTTCAGCCCAAACTACCTCACAGGATTCAAGTTATGCTTCCTTTAATATTTAACCTAACTTTAACAAACAAATAGCTAAAGGAAAATAAAAAGGCTGGAACACAATATTCTTTTAAAAGTGATGCATTTTTTTGAACTTTGCCATAAAAATGTTTTAAAAAGCATGCAGAAAATACATGAATGCATATGAGCTACCAATTCAGCTTAATTCGAAATTAATGTAAATATCATAAAGCAATGAAAATCATTTTGGGCAGAAAAATTGAGAACCAGACTTCAATAAATGCATACTGTCTATGCCCTGGACACAACTGCCAAAAGGGAATGCAGTAAACCATATGCCAAAATATATGCCAGTGGTGGTGAACCTATGGTACGTGTGCAGGAAATGGCATGCAGAGCCATCCCGTGCAGGATGCGTGACCTCACTGGCTCCTTTTCCGTGTTCCTGTGCACACACACGTGCCGGCCAGCTGGCCTTCATACACACGGGATCACCGAAACCAGAAGAGCAGTGTTCCAGCACGCATGTGCACGCCGGCACTCAAACGGGTTTCAGTTGCACGCATGCACCACAGCCAGCTGTTTGTTGGGCCCAAGCCCGCAACCAGAAATCTGGGTGCCGGCGTGCACATGCATGATGGAACGCTGCTGTTCCGGGTTTCGGTGGTCTTGCGCAAGAGAAGGACAGTGAGGCCGTGCATTCCTCATGGGATGGTTTCGTGTGCCATTTCTGGCATGCAGGTACAAAAAAGGTTAGCCATCACTGATCTATGCTGTATAAAATGTACTTTGAATCACAACTTTCCCCATACACAAGAACAGAAAGCAAACGAGATGCTTGCATAAATTATACAAATTTCTATCAAACTCCCACTTTTGCAGACAAAATTTGGAAGGAAGCAGTAAACTAATACAATATAGTTTCAGATCTATGTTAGGAAGACCTTATTTCGTTTAGAGGAGAATTAGTAACTTCAACTCCGCCTTTATTTCAATGCAAATCTGAACATGTTTAGACATCAAATCTCATTGGATTCAATGTTTTTTTTTATGATTCAATGCTCTTTCTAGGATAAAAATAAAGTTTGAAAGAATTTTTCGCACTATAAGACACACCAGATCAAAAAGACGCACATTAGCTTTAGAGGAGGAAAACAAGAAAAAAAATCTGCCTCTGCCCCCCAGCATCCATCTGGTATTAATCTGGCTAGAGCCCTTCCAGTAAACAGCCTGGTCAGCTTCAGCACATTATCGCAACTCCAGCATGTGGCTCGTCAAGCCTCCGCTCCATTGTGCCCACCACCAGTCAACTGAGCTGAGCTGCTGCCCCCGCCGCCAGGAAACTCTCGAGCTTTCGCTGCCAAGCAGCTGATTGGTGGTTGGATCGGCCTCCTGGAACACCACCAATCAGGTGTTCTAGGTAGCGGGGGATTGCCTATCGACATCTAGAACAGCCGATTGGTGGCATTCCGGGAAGCCAATCCATCCGCCGATCAGCTGCTCAGCAGCGAAGGCTCCAGCATTCCCTGCCGGCGACTCCAACCCCCTCCCCCCCACCACAATATTTGCTCTATTAGACACACAGACATTTCCAGCCATTTGGGGGGGAGGGGAGTGTGTCTTATAGTGTAAAAAAATATGGTACTTCCAGTAGAGGCAGAACAGGGATATTTTTAATTCTAACTGTATAGCATTTTCTCATTTGATTCTTCCAGTACATTCTGTTATAGATAGCATCCATAACAGTGTTAATTACCATTATTTTTGTCAAACAAAAGCAGAATACATTAGAAAGGAGTATCCCTAAACCCACTAGATGGGATGATTATTTCTCAAGCTAGGGTTACATCAGGACTAGATCCAATGATAGGTTGTTAGAGTAAAATGGACTGTGGGGGTGATTATGTTTGCGCATGCATGCACACTGAACTCCCTGTATTTTAATGTCTTCTATTACATAAGCATCCACACAGGCAGAAAACAGAGAGCTAGAAATATTCTCCACATCAACTAATTTCTCAAAAATGAAGTGATAATGAAGCTATAAAAACAAGAAGATTTCTTGCAGACTTGTAAAGGGAAGGAATTATTTAGGACCTTGCTATGGTATTGATTTAGCAACAAACCTTTCTGGGATTCATGTTTCTCTGTTTTTCCTTGGTAATCAAATCCCATGGCACTCTTGTCTACTCTGTCAGCCTGCACACCGTACTTCCCACCAAATCCACTTGAATAGTCTGAGAAGAGAGTAAAATACACCATGTATCAGAAATTACTGTAGGAGCAGCAGAACAAAAGAATGGGTATCCTTGCTGGTAGACTAGAGTTATGATCAAGTTCACTGATAAATACTGCACATCCCCCACTGAATCCCATTATTTGATAACACCACTATAAGTAAAGTGTCCTAGAATTTGGAGACTCTCCAAAGGGTATTTAGGATGCCTTCAGAATTTCTACCAGCATTAAAGGTCTTTACATTTGTGTCAGCAATCTGGATTGTGATCTACATTACTAATAACAAATTCAAGTCAACACAATTTCTGCTATTTTATCACTTCCTGCCTTAGTGCTCTACTTTTCAAAATGAGGGAAGCAGTGTTTTATGATGCTAAGTATCACTGTCATCAATCCTAACATTAATTCCAAAAGGATATCATTCTGGAATGCTTACTTTATTTAGCCATGGAGCTGCTGTTGCTCTATTACTCTATAGGCTCACACATTAAGCATCCATATAAGTGTCATCAATGAATCAGAATTGAGCTGGAAGGGACCTTGGCCGTGTTCTAGTCCAACCCTCTGCTCAAGCAGGAGACCCTATACCATTTCAGAGCTGTCTGTCCACTTTTTTCTTAAAACCTCCAGTAATGAAGCATCTATAATTTTTGAAGGCAAGCTGTTCCATTGGTTAATTATCCTCACTGTTAGGAAGTTTTTCCTTGATTCAAAGTTATTTTGCTGAAAATTGGGATGTGCTTTACTAGGCTTTATTAATACCTGCAGCAATTAACTGGTAAGAGAGAAATTAATGATAAAGTATTTTATTCAGTGTGTTGCGGTAAATTTTTATTCTACCTGTGGATTATGTACATGTATTTAAGTAAAATAACTCCAAAGCAGATTTTGTTAAATCTTTTATATGCTTTGAACAAATTATTTCTAAGTGTGAATTACCTTTCTGAGAAGCATGTTTCTCTGTTTTTCCTTGGTATTCAAATCCCACAGCAGACTGCAAGAGAAAAATAATGCAACAAAAAGTTCTCATTTATAAAAGTTAGAACTGTTATCTTTTCAGGAGTTAGCTATATTTTGGGACAATCTTACATAATGGTTCAGGCCTTCCCCATTTTCAAATGGGGCCGGCATTTAATTGAGTTTTCTGCCATTTTTACATCATCATATTATTGTAGCTTGGATGAGAAGATGCTGTTTGGGACCCCAATCCATGCCCCGGCACCTCTAGGCCCCATTGCCAACTCAGTTGTCCAATCCATTTTAAAAGTGATAGCTACCAATCAGTGTTTCTAATCAATATATAAGCATTAAAAAGGATTTATGAAAAAAATATTTCATAAATTCTTTGTCAGGATATCAGAATTCCTGTATAACACATGTTACACATTTAAATCTTCTAATACAGTGTTTCTCAACCTTGGCGACTTTAAGTCCTGTGGACTTCAACTCCCAGAATTCCCCAGCCAGCTGTGGGAAGTACACTGTTCTACTACAACTCAGCCATCACCACCACCCACAAAAAAAAAGGTCACTGTACTATAAAGAGTGGATTCTGATCATGGTGAGATATAGATATAATGGAGAAATAAATAAAATAAACAAAATATTTATACATTCTTGGTTCAGCTTGCAATACAACTATCACAGGTCTTTCATATACTTTCAAGTCTTTAATATACAGTTCAGTATATTTTATAATCATGCTTTAAGATGATTAGTTGGTAAATTTCTTGCTGCTCTCTTTCCTTTATTTTGTGCAAACATAAACACTAGGAACTGGAATAAAGCATCAGAACCCTTTTTCAGAAAAGGAACTGCTGTAAAAGCTATTCAAGCAAAGCTGAAAAACATGCAATATAAAAATGTAACAACCCACAGGGATAGCACAATGTTAGCACAATGATTTAGCACAGTGTTTCTCAACCTTGGCGACTTTAAGTCCTGTGGACTTCAACTCTCAGAATTCCCCAGCCAGCACAGCTGGCTGGGGAATTCTGAGAGTTGAAGTCCACAGGACTTAAAGTCGCCAAGGTTGAGAAACACTGATTTAGCACAATACTAAAAGCACAGAAGGTCTGTTACCTGGTCAACCCTGTCAACCTGGACGCCAAACTTGCCACCAAAGCCTTTAACCGAATCCACCTGGGAGCAATGCTTAGAAAGCTTGGATTGATATTCATGTCCAACGGCTGACTGTAAGGGGAAAAAAGAAGAGAGCCTTTATTAAGCTTTTCATAATGACTGGACTTGAACCGTCATCCTAAATTAGCCTCAGTCACGTATGACTGGTGCACATGCATGTGTCGCAGCAGGCTGAAGCCTTCCTTTCAATTTCACTCAAATGAAACGTTTCGGGCATCTGGCAGCTGCACACTGAGGATAGCTGTTTACAAAGAAATCCTAACAAGCAATGTTCTACTCAGATGATTGGGACAGCAGGCAGCCTGCCATCCAGACCACATGCTGGCCCTACACAAATGAGAAATCTTGTTAACTATCTCAGGGCCTACATTTCAGGGTTCATTAAACCCTTCATACCAGGACTTGATCTAAGCACTCTTCTCTCCTTTCTCCCACAAGGAAAATAGGTATATAAATGCATATTCAGAATGACTATAAGCAAGACAATGTCAAGGAGGTACATTTTCTACCTCCATAACGGCAATAACTAGTCTCCTTTACCTACAATGCATTCCAGGTTTTAGAGTCAATGCAGCATTTAAACTGGCTCCAATAGCAAAACAGTTTGAGCATTTGTTCATTGAACAATTTCTGGGCTACACCACACAAAAATAATTCAGAGTAACTTTGCAATAAAAAAAATACCATATTAAAAAAGGAGCCGTCACCTGGAATGTGCAAATCCAAACAATATTCACTCCATCTCCTTTCTTACTGGAGTCCGATCACACGCTAACCCAAAGCCAGGTTTTTGTGATTTGTTTAAAGTTGTATAGGGTGGAGGATCTCCAAATCTCCACCTACCAACTCAGACTGGCTAAAGATGATGGAGGCTGGGAGAAAGAAGTATTTCTTAATTGCCATTAACATCATCAAAGGTGCCAAGTTTGCTGGCACATCATTTTACCAATGAGCATCTGGGAAACTCCAAATGCAGCCGGCTGATTTTGCCATCTATGAACACTCATATTTATAGAAAGCCACACCACACCCACTTCATTTCCTAAAGTCTCTATCAAACTTTTAACAACTTCCTACACATTTGGCCTGCATATTCCTGTCGCTATGGGGCAGAAAAAGAGACAAAACAAGGCTAACTATATATATTATTTATGATGATTCAGCAACATTTGAAGCATATATTCTATTATTTCCCATCTTTATTTTTTAATATAACAATATTAACTATGGAAATGGGTGCCTTTCAGCTATGTCAAAAGTATCTCACAGAATTCTTAACCACCATAGCCATTTTTGGAATTATATTCCCAGCATAGCTGGAGAAGATTACATTTGACTTAGATACAATGACATTACATTTCACCTGGCTGGGATCAATATGCGTATCAGATTAAAAACACGCAGGCATTTTCAAACTTCATGCTAAGAAATACAGCCTATTTTATCTCTGCATTTTTACTTTGATGCTTCCTCAAATTTCACATTCAGAATGAATTTTGTATTCTTTTTTCTCTGATACCATGATGAAGCAAGAGTTCAGTGTTATTTTCCCAACGGCCTCACAATTTTCCTTAAGGAGATAATCAGTGACCATTCAGTGCAGGCCATGAGGTATGGCCAAAAGTATGCACTGCTATGGATAGAATCCAATTTGGAAACATCCAAGTATTAAACTTTTTTTAAAAAATTATTTTAAATCTCTTGGAGGTAGCATGCTTCCAAATGAATTTGAAACACACTGTTTGCAACTTCTATCATTTAATTTAAATAAAACTTTATTTAAAACATTATATAGAATTCTAAACTTCCAGCAGCTTTTGATCACTATATCCCCCTGGAAAAACTGCCCAAGAGCACTGTGTTCCAGATATTCCATTCACTTGACTTGAATTAAATGGTGAATCCCCCAAAGTCTGTTTCTGCTTGAATTCATGCAGAATTTTATCTCCAATAATTTTAATAACCCATCATGGGCAATCTAACAAAGTACCTTCTATAGTGAGTGTGTTCAGTGTTAATATGTGTTTATCAGAGAACTATCTGATAGAAGTAGCTTCTTACAGCTCAGTCTGATTTGGGAGGTTAAAATGGCCAGCTGAGCTAGCTGAGTTCACTCATCGCCTTTAGCAAAAGCCAAAATGTATTTTACTTTAGTATGATGTATAATGAAGCCTTGATGCATGTTTTTGTCTGTGTGTATGCTTTTCAGTCAATGCTACCTCCTAGCCTACTTCCTGGACAAGTCCCTACAGTTTTCTTGGCAAGATTTTCAGAAGAGATTTGTCACAGCCTTCTTCTTCCTAGAGATAAACATGAGTGACTGGTCCAAAGTCACCCAGTTGTCTTTGTGCTCAAGGCAGGACTAGAACTCATAATATCTGTTTCTAGTTTGGTGCCTTAATCCCATCATCAAACTGGCTCTTTTCTTTTTGTGGTTGAATTATATTGTTTATGTATTGTCGCCAGTCGTGTCATGAACTGTTATAGAAAAGAGTATAAATTGGCATGAAAAAACACCAGCTGGGCTTTGGGCCAGTTACTCTCTCAGAGCCCAACTCACCTCACAAGATTGTTTTTGTGGGGAAAATAGGAGGAGGGAGGAGTATTGGTATATTCACTCCCTTTGGCTTTATGTGGAAAAAAAATTGATGGGATAAAAATCTATATGAAAAAAGCAAAAATACACAAAATGAATTCCCAAGGCCTTCCTTTCTCAAAACTTGCTTGAGGAGAATGCATTAAATCAAAAGAAAAATCATTATAGCATTTACTCAAAAGCTGTGTTTACATTACGGCGCTAAGCTTCGATGCGAATTGCTTCATTTTTATTTAGGGAGGATTCACTTCTTACAGTTCAGATTATAATGGTTTTGTTAAATGAGTCATAGCTTTAAAAGGCAGCGTGAACTCTGTACTGCAAAAGGTTCCCAGGAATCTGCAAAAATAAGCATGAGAAGAAACAAATATGTTCCCCTTCCCAATATTTAATGATAATCTTCAGAGTTGGCTAGATTGTCAAGTTAAGTTGGGTCAACTTTCTCCACCAAGATCGGAATGAAAAGAAAGCACAGGTAGTAGGTCTCAAAAAGTAGGACAGTAACTGAATTCAACATATCCAATCTCTCTAAGGGTAGCAACCAAGCCAATTCCTTGAAATTTACTTTGTCCATGCGGTCCTGTTCCACGCCAAACTTCCCTCCATAGCCATGCGAAGCTTGGGGTCCTGATTCAAGCTCTTTCTCCTTGAGGGACCGGTGCTCTTGGAATACATTTTCTCGAAGTTGATGAATGCTTTGGAAGGGAAGCAAACAAACAAACAAATAGTATCATAAGAATAATCCTAATTCTTATATCCAAAACACACAATTATCTGGTCTCTTATATGTATCCTATATGCTCCCAGAAATCCATGGGACTCTGAAGAAAGCAAGCACAAATAGTTGCCACCTCACAACCAGAAGGAAAATGTTAACTGGGTATAACTTTGCCTTATTCCGACATCCCATTCTTGGTTACAATAATTGAACAATCCATAAAGGAAAAGCAATAATGATAATATACCACAGGAAAAGTAATATTTCATAGCTTAATTGAAACTTATATTCTTTAAACAGACTTGACTTTATTGAGATTTCTCCTATGTCTAATTTTATTGTGTTTCTTAGATTTTTTGTTTTCTTTTTAAACTTTAATTCAACCTTTAAATCATCCTGCGTGCACATGAATTTAAATCATTCATATGCAAGCAGGATGATTTAAAGGTTGACACATGACACAATTCTAGATATATTATTAACTTGAAATATGTAAAGGAGACCTCTGTTCTACTATTCGTACCTAATAAATCTAATAATAAATTACTTTCTTTGCAGACTCATCATATTTGTCAATGAGGACATAGATGCTCAGAAAAGGATTTCAAGCGACTGATTTTTAAAAAATCCACAAACATTTTGGCTTTCTTCCAATTCCCAGGAATATGAAATGCAGCTATATTATTCCAAGGAGTTTTTCTTAACTAAAATAGAGATACTGTGACAGTTAAAACATTTAAAAAACTGTGTTTCTCATATATTGTTAGATAACTGGTACAATTTTTTTCCCCAAAATACATTTTGAAATAAGTACAGTGGAAAAACAGGTTTATTAACTTGTCATATTCCCGAACTTTATGGAGAAACAATTATGAATGCTTTCATAATTTTTAGGCTGACATTCAAAAGTGATTAATTACCTGAAAACACCTTTAACTTCTATTACATTGATCTTCAATTCTTCCTCTAGAGAAGTGTTTCCTGACCACTTCCAGGTGTGCTGATTCAAATTCCCAGAATTCTCATCAATGGCTGTGATAATGGCAGCATTCTGGGATTTGAAGTTTGCACACCTGAAAATGGCTAAGTTTCTCTACCTCAGAAACTTTAAGATGAGTGGACTTCACCTCCCAGAATTCCCAGACACACATCTTAACATTGCTGAGGTTAAGAAACACTGTTCTGGGCCACTGCAATTCAGACATTCCTGAGGTAATGTACCAATATTTAGGGGCTGGATTTATTTCCAAAAAAACCCGGCAAGATCACCAAGGGAACAGCTGTGTTGGCATTGTTCAGAAGAACCAAAGATTCTATAGCGCCCAATGTTTTATTTCTGGAGTGGATTATTTTGCACAGCCTTCATAGAAGTGCTTTTTCTCTCATCCAAGAACTCACAACTAAGTAATAACTGTAACAATGACAGTATAACTAGGATAATTATAACAGTTGAGCAATATCTATGGCAAATATAGGGGCAGGCTGAACAGATATTCATGTAATCGAGTTCAGTCATTAACCATCTGTCATGAATAGGTTTCAGGACATGTATTTCTTCCGTAGATAAAGCAAGTTTTCTGTCAGGACTTATTCCAAAGCTAAGACATAGACATGACAGTACTGACTGTTCCTGTACTTATTGCTAACTCTATATTCAACAATTCTTGGCCATCATCAAACCCAAATTCAGAGGTCTAACCTCTAGAGCACTACTGATATAGAACTGTACTCCCTAACCAGACCTATGAAATGCACTGGGGCTACCACTCCACAAACTCATAGCTGTCCTTGCTCACCAATTATTCTAGAAATTATACCTAAAACTACCAATGGAAATCAGCAAATATCATGGCATATATTTTTTAAAAAAATCATTTTACTTGATATGTTCCTGGTGACCAGATCCTTGGACAGTTTTAGCACCCCAGCGCTGTTCTTTTTCACTTACATCATTCTGTAAAGTACATTGAAAAAGAGGTTTTTATTGCAACAGTTGAACCCAGGTTTTAAGCAAGATCCATCATTCTATTTCCCTGCCACTACTGAATTTGGTCACTTCATTAGACCAAGGACTTCATGTTGTGGACACACTCATATTTAAGGAAATCTAAAGCAGAATTCCCACATCCTTAGACACGCACACACATATCCTCCCAACAGTTCCTAAATTGTGAGTTAATAAGTTCATTCGATTTTCCCACTTTCAATTGTAAAAGTGAATTTTTAAAGATAACTCTTAAATTTAGTTCAAAATTGTACCACAAAGTCAGGATCTGTCTCCCAATCATCAGCACCATCATCCTGGCTCAGACTGATGCTGTGGCCTGCCGATGCTTTCCACATCTGTAACAGAACATGTATAAACAATATTAAATAAAGGTTCAAGGCTTTTTTTAAAAAAATCACACATTCACCATCATAAAATGGGTTTTAGTTCCACAGAATCACAATGTATTTCAGTGGTTAGATGCAATCAATAATGCTAGCTTTGATAGAGTTAATCGATGCCAAATTATTACAAGAAAATTCTCATATTAATTTTGGAAAGAGGATATAGTTTCCTCTAGCTCAACTTCTAAACATAATTCCTGCCAGCACTTCAAGGAATATCAATATTTGTGCAATTCACTCATTTTTGAAAAGCACATTGTAAATATAAAGATATTTATCTGAAAAAACACTTTATAGACCCTTCTTGTTTAGCTAATTCACTTCTGAATATTTACTGCTGGACAACTTTTCATTTCTACCATTACAGGTCTAAAAAAAGTCATTAGGTCAGATATTCTGCATATTTTATATTAATGAACTTCCATTACAACGGAAGCTATCATGCTATATTAAGCAAAGCTTTAACAAGGACACTAGTACAATGTTTCTACTCAAAGATAACTGAAGATGCACCAAAATCCCACAAAGTTGATTTATGATATCAAAATATTATCTCGCAAATATAATCAACAGAAATAAGATTGTGGCCTTTCCTGTATATATCCAAGAGAAAATCCCAGTGAATTCTCTGCAGTTTATTTCAAAGGGGGAAAAAAGTAACATTAAGTTGTAGCAAATTAAAATGTAGCCTTCAGAGATCCAACCCAAAATCAGAGGGGCTGAATAGTAAGTATTTTCAGCTTCTGTTCCATTCTAGGGTTGTTTCATACTGAAGAAAGGCTGAAGTTTCTGCTCCAACAATAGTTCTTTCAATGTGGTTAGCAGTGCAAAGGCTTACATTTTCTTTACTCTACTCTTAGTTTTTCCAGTTAATTTCTTTCCATCTACTATACAGCAGGCTGGGCAGAATTTTTCCATGTCATACAAGTCACCAGTGACATAGCAATTTGGGGAAGGGGGGGAATGGAAAGCTCAGACAACTCAAGTGCTGCTACTATTACTATGAGTAATACTAGACCAACAATCAAGCAGTAAATATCCCAATCAAGGAACTATCAACTTAGACAATCAAACAGTAAAAAACAGCCTAATCAAGGACCTTCCAAGAGGAACACAACACTGACAGGGCAGATCACTGAACCAAGCTCAGAAATCACTAGAGAACTCCACAAAGAAAGGAAAATAGCTCTGTGATTTGTAGAGTTATATTTGGGGAAAGAAAGAAATAGCATAAGCAAATTAATTCAAGTTATCTAGCAGTTATAATTCCTAACAGATCTGTAATATAAGATAAGGAGTATTTGTACAGGAATCCCCATATTTAAGGAGAGGATTCCAAGAGAAATTTAATCTTTCTCAGTAAACTCATTTTCATAATGGTCAGCGTGACATGTTACTGCAAGTATTACAGGAAATCTCTTCTGTATCATTTGAGTTAATCATTTGAGTCTGAGGTATGCACTGATTGTTATGGCTAAGCTGCAACTGGTTTTGTGTTTTTAAAGCAGCCTGGCATGCAAACAGAAGCAGATAAAACTAAATATACTGACCTAAATTACTTAAGAAAATTTCCCCAAATCTAGGCAGTGTGACCATTTCAGAAGTAATCTCAATTCACTACAATTAACCCAAATGTGTGGGTTAATTGTAGAAACCAAGGATTCTATGTTCAACCATAGATACTCGCTGGGTAATATTAGACCAGCTACTCCTCTCTCTTAACCCAACTCACTTCAGAGGGATCGTGGAAGGGAAGAATGGGAGGACAGGAGCCTCCACTGTTGTGAGCCTCGGCTCCTAAACAAAGCCAGATACAAACTGAACAAAAAATTGGGCTGTCCAAGCTCCAAACTTTTGTTGTCCCCTCATCCTCTCTTACAAGCACCTTCTCTCGGTACCTTCCCTTTTCAGTGTGGCCAGTGCTACCAACAATCCAAACTGTCCAAAATTTCAAATGCAAATAACTATGCACATTTGTTAAGTTCAAAGCACAGAAGAGTTTATTATTGCTACCTAAATAGAAGAATCTAGCTAACCAACAGTGAAACTTAAATTGGTGCTAGATGAGGGTCAACAGAATTCGAGAGAGGCTGGACTCTCTTGTGGCAACAACACAAAGACTCCAAACCGATGACACATTTAATAAAAAGGACTGGGAACGACATGATAGAGTGTTTCAGTATCTAAGGGACTGCCATAAAACCGAAGGCAAAAGAAGCAGCAATGGATGGAAACTAATCACGACAGAACTTAGAACTAAGGAGAAATTTCCTGACAGTTAGAACAATTCAACAGTGGAATTACTTGCCTTCAGAAATTGTGGGTGCTCCAACATTGCAGGTTTTTAAAAAGAGATTGGACAATCATTTGTCTGAAATGGGATAGGGTTTCCTGCTTGTGCAGCGTGTTGGATTAAAATACTTCCAAGGTCCCTTCCAATTCTGTTATTCTGTTTTTCTATTAACCCAAGGCCTTCTAGCTCAGCCTGGTTTTCTCCTATAAAAACGTACATTTCACAATCTCATTTCTGATCATAGTTTTGAAATGTAGTCTGCCTTCTATATAGTAATTGTTTAGCAAGAATATGACACTGTCTTCAAAACTGAAAAACAGAGGCGCACCAGGGCAAGTAAAAGGAATGTACATTGCTGCAGGTCTTTTATAAATTCAGTTTGGTCATGAGGTCAGTGTGGAGAAAGCAAATGGCAAATCAAGAAAACATACATGAAGGTCACAACCCTCTGTAGTCTAGGTGCAATTCCTGCTAGAAGAGTAGAAAGGGATGATGGGAGGAAAGAACTGTTAAAAGCAGGCAAGACTACTAGGCAGTGTATCTTAAATGAAACACAGAAATTTGAGTTCAATTTTTGCAGATACATACTTTGCAGTAAAAATCCTAAAAAAACAAGATTACTTTGATCTTGAAAATAAATCAATGTACACTTTGCACTAAAATCCTAAGAAATCAAGATTAATTACTCTGATCTTGAAAATAAATCTATGTATAGATTAAATGCACACCCCATAGATATTTAAAGGCTGGCCAATCTACTGCTATAGGGTTCTCAGACTGGATGAATCAAATATCTCCTTGCCAGTAGCCGGTGAGTAAGATTTTGTGACTTACTGAATCACAAGCAATGAATCCCCAAAATTCCATTCCAAAAATCAATTCTGATACCAAATCTACTTCTGCATTTATGTTCACAGAAGCATCAAAACATCCAGAACTATCAATGTGGATTTGACATATGTCAATCTCCGTACTAATGAACAGTGATCACATTTAATTGATCAGCTGGCCTCCATGATTTACCACCCCACTTCTTGCAATTTTTTTTGTGGTGTGTGTGTGTGAATACATACACGGAAGCCCTACTTAAAATCACAAAGGAGCATCTTGGCTCCCAGTAAGATCCTCTCCTAATCTAAAATGGCACAACAGATAAATAATACCTTGAAAACAACCATCCTTTCAGGACTTTTGAGTTGTCCTAATAAAATTATTGCCCCTATTTAGAACTTGGATCCGTATTAAAACCGGTTTTACTTGAGAGCGAGGGGGGGAGTTTTCACTTCAACAATTTTCAGCTTTTAAAAGGGTGTCCTGCCTAACTGTGTTTCCAAGAGGTTTGTTATTTTTTAGGAAGGAAGCCAACCCATTCCTCTACCCGCAGATCCAGCCAGGGAAGCATTAGTCACGCGCCTGCAGACCCGGACCCGCTTCTCCTGCCTTACCCACCCTACCACATCGCGCTGGTAAAAGACGGCGAAAGAGGAACTGTCCTCTCCTCCTGCATTCAAGCAAGCAAAGGAGGTGGCGAGGAGCGAGCCAGGAATCGGCCGGATCGCATCTTCCTGACCGGGCAAGGGAGGGAAGAAGGGTTCGACACCCACCCACCCCCTTTTTTTTGGATCATCGGCCTCGCCGCCGGAGAACAAAGAGCCCTCGAAGCAAAGAAAGCCAGGCAGCCGCCAGCATGTCAAACGGCACCCCCAGCCCCGCGACCAACCTTCTTGACCAAGAGAGGAGTCTGCAAAATCTAAAAGCCAAAAATCGCAGGGGCGGCCCCACCTTGGGCTCTGCATCAGCGCCGCCTCTGCCCAGATCCTGATCGTGGAGTGGCAACCGAAATCCACGCCAGAATCCCTCGCCAGGCCGGGCTTATTCTTTCCCCTGCCTGGGGTTTCTCTTTCTTCCCTTTGATTCTTTCTTTCAAAGAGCACCAATCCCGGCCGCGCTATCCATCCCCGCCGGGCAAAGAGAAAGCCGCTAAGAAAGAGCCGGCCGGTCCACGCTGCCCTCGTCCCCCCCCCCCCCCGGGGCCCCCGGCAAGGACCCGGGTTCCTGTCACTTACTTTGCGGCCAGCCCACTTCCCCGCTACTCAGGCGCCTTCCTTGCCGACGCGACGCCCGCTCCTCGTCTCAGCCTGCTGGCCCTTACGAGCTCTGCTGAGCACTGCAATTTCCGCCTCTCCCAAGATCCCGTTTCCTGTTTTTCAGCATGGCGCGTCATCAGGTGGGAGATGGCCGCAGCGACCCGTCGGGGCTTGGCTTCCCACAGCGCGGGCCTGTGGGAGGCGAAAAGACCTCCGCATCCGTCCGTGCCCTTTAAAAAAAAACATAAGATGCCCGGGGATTCTTCGGCGCGCCTCGCTCCTGTCTGCAAACGCGGCCGGCCCTGTCTGCAGGCTGGCTTAGCGGAGCCTCTGGTTCGCCTCCCCCGCGTATTTTGAAGAAGCCTGGAAAAAAGCAGCGCGCCTGCGCCCCCCAATATAATTAATAATTATAAACAGCACGCGGGGTGGGGTGGGGGGAGATTGGCTTCGACTTCCGACGACTCTTCCACAGGCTGGTCTCCTTCAAAGGGCATCTCTCTCCCCCCCCCCCCCGCTCCCCTAAGGCGCACCTCTGGCCGGAGAGTTAGAGCACCTCGTGCAGAACCTTTGCGAATGACCAACACTGTTCCCGGACGTTCAAAAGTTTTGTAGTCCCTACACTTTAAAAGTAGCCCCCACCACCACAAAAAAAAAAAAAAAACACCCGCAAAGCCAGAAAGGTCAAAAATTATTCCTTCAACTGATCTCTCAACCTTCAACACCGGGTTGGCTTGGCGGAGCGCGCGCGCTGAGCGAACCCGGGCGGGGATTGCGCGTGCGTGCGTGCGTGTCTGTAGGGAGGGATACAAAGCATGAGCTGAGGAGGGGGCTGGAGGGGAAGGGAGGTCGGGTCGTCCCCGTCAGTAGCGGCTTCTTGCCGGCGCGTTTCTGCCTATTCGCAGGCTTAGCGGCTCGGGAAGCTCCGTCTTGAGGAAGAAGTTCAGCAGGAACAGGCCGAAGCGGGAGAGCGACTACTTTATCCGGTGCCCTGCTAGCGAATCTCCCACTTTCCGCGCCAAGTTTCTGGAAGAGCGGAGCGCCGTGATGGATTATGCCGAGCATGCGCAGAAATGTTTCTGATGGGGGGGGGGTTGTTTTTTTAGATAAATATAACTTTGATTTAAAGGTAACCCGCATTCATCACACATTTGAAAAAGAAAAGAGTTTGAAATTGTGCCTTGACAATTAATTATTTTTAATATTAGAAAATTAATTAAGGGGCTCCCCTATTAGAAGTCACTAATATTAAAGAAAATATTCTGATATTAAAGAAAACCATGAATAAAATGGTTAGATTTGTCAAATGTTAATTTAATTAGCCTTAATTTACAGTTTTAAGCAATTAGGACTCAAAAATATGATTTCAGCAAAAAAATACACTGAAAATTCTAAAAAAAGTAATGTGATTTGATTCTAAGACTGATAGGATTTGGCATGTGGCATTTATTTTTATCCCACATTTATCTTTATAAATCATTCAAGGCAGTGCACATACCTAAAACTCATTCTTTCTCTTATTTTACCCACAACCCCGTACATTGAGGTGGGCTGAGGAAGAGTGATATACATTATATATATAATATAATATATATGTATATATAATGTATATATTTATCACACTTATATAGCTGCCTATCAAATGTGACTCTGCTCAAAACTACAAATATAAAAATATAAACACAGCATACAACTATACTAAAAACACTATTAAAAATTAAATAAAACATAAAACATATACTAAATTACAAATTTAAATATTCTGTAGGAAGTTAATACCCACCCCTCTACTAGAAGGTGAAATATCCTGGGATATATTAAAAGGAAAAATATTATATTTCCCTAGATAAGAAAAAGGAGAAACATTTTTTTAAAGACAAAGTAGCTCCTTGCAGCTTCCTCTCCCACCCCATTGTCAATGGGCCATTCTATATAACAAAGGTAGGATTAGTCTTCTACCCATCTTACCACATGGCACCTGGGAGGATTGCATCAACCAGTAAGGCAAACAGGCTTGGGTCTCAGGACAGCCTACAAAGTTAGCTAAGAACCCCCACCCACGCCCTCTTGGGAATCTGACAGCTAATCAGAATACATTTCTTACACAGGAACAGGAAACTCTTAAGGTGGGGCTCAACAGAGGGCATAAAACCCAGGGACTCTCAGCATCTTGGCCCTTTTTCTTCTTCACCCAACATCTTGAAGCATGTGATCACCTTTCTCCCCCCTCCCACCTCAAACCATGTGGTCTTGTCCACCATTAAACCATCTTTCCAAGCAGTCTCCATGTTTTCAGTGTCTTTTCCCCCACTTGGAACTGAACCCAGGAGGACATTTCTTCCAACAATTCCTAAATATATAGGTAGTCCTCGACATACATCAATTCATTTAACAATGATCCAACGTTACAACAGCCTCAGAAAAAGTGACTTACAACCTGTACTCACTCTTATAAGTATTGCACCACCCTCATGGTTAAAAGTAAAGGTTTCCTCTGTCCAGTCGTCTCTGTGTGCCAGTATTGTCTGAAGAAATTTCCATGGTCAGGGGGCCAGCATGACTATATGCTGAGGGGCATGAGATGCTGTTACTTTCCCACAGAAGCAGTGCCTGTTTATCTACTTGCATGTGCATGCTTTCAAATTGCTAGGTGGCAGGAGTTGGGCAAGTAATGGGAACTCATCCCATCGTGCAGCATTTGGGACTCGAACTGTCAGCTTTTTGCTGACACGCTCGTCGTCTTTAACAGGTGAGCCACTGTGCCCCTTTCACGCCTCATGGTTATGTGACATTTATGACTGGTTGCAGTGATGTGAAACCTTTTTTCATTTAGTGACCAACTGAAATACAATCACATAATCAGGTCCAACTTGACCTCCACAACTTATGCAAAAATTCTAGCCCCCATTGTGGTTGTAAGTCAAGTTCTACATGTAAAGCACATACTAAAACAATATTGATGAGAAAAATCAGAATATAAAAATCCTAAAATATAAAATGTTTGTTTTATATATATCATTTTTCTAACAATGTAAATTTCATAATCCTTTATGAATATTTACACAATTATTCTAAATGCTAACAATCACACATATCTTTATAAAGCATTATAATTGTTATTTACTCAGACTTTCAGGAAGAGGCAGTATACAAATTCTAGAAAAGTGCTTGCTCCTGTTTCAGCTGTAGCCAATGGTTTCTAGCCATGCTGGCTGGGGAACTCTGGAAGTTGAAATTAGAGTAAAAGAATAACAGTTGGAAGGGACCTTGGAGATGTTCTAGTCAAGCAGATCTTATAGCTCATGCAGGAAACCCTACACCATTTCAGATAAAGGATTGTCCAATCTCTTCTTAGAAATCTCCAGTGTTGGAGCACCCACAACGTCTAGAGGAAAGTCATTCCACTGTCAAGAAATTTCTGACAGAACAATCACTGCAACAAATTGCTTTCAGAAATCATTCCATTTTAAAATTGCTGAAGTTGAGAAACTGCTGCAGCGTCCCTCCCCCTTTCTTCCTTCTTCCATTGTCCACAGTTCACTGACACAGGTATCTCACAGCCCATGGCTGAGATGAGAGATCAATCTCTGCCTTTCATTCTTACCAAGTTGTGAAAACCAATTAATCCTGATAAGGTATTGTTCAATAATACTGACTCAAAGCCACAAATATACATGTACAACACGGAAATTGGGATAGCTGAAGGATATAATGGTATGCAGGAATGAGCTTGTGAGGCGTGCATACCAAACAATGGTCAGAGAAGAGGTAATTGTCTCCACAGAAGGAATAGGACCATGACAAACTAGGGACCTCCTCTAGTTTCTTATACTGTAAAAGTAAGTGGAGGGAGATGTACTTTTAGATTTCAGACTATATTCTGTTAATATAATTTTACAATAAAATAGAGCTAGTACTTCTGGGTGTGCTGCTTGTCTGGACAACCTCACGAGGCTGACAATAGGAATAGAGTTATTTTTGGTCTCTCACATCTTTGTTTCCCACCCCTCACCAATACATTACAGGAGCATAAAATCAGTCCATATGATTCAGAAGGTGCCTATGATCTGAGAGTAACTAAACTGTTGCCACTTGTTAGAAGCACAAGGTGATTGAAAAATGCCCAGCTTATGGAACCAATACCTAGAGATGGGGGTCAGGTGTGACATAAACTCTGTGTCTTTGAAAGGACTGTGATGTTGCATATGGGGGTTCCCATCCTCAGATAATGAGCCATGGTGTTCCACTTTATGAGCATTCAGTTTCTAGCATGTGATATCATAGCCAGGTGTGAAATTTCCAAATATCTTTCTCCGTATGTAAATATTCGCTCTGTTACTACTAAGCTACATGGAGTAATATAAGGGTTTGCTAGCAGAGTAAGGGCCCCAAGGGAAATTGTCCTATATGCTGTAGGAAGTTCTCCTGGATTCATTTTTTACCCCTCCCTCATCCATTGCTGCCTGCCTAATGAGTCAGATGTGGTGTAGTATTGCCAGTATTCTTGCGGTGTAAAGACTCATGGGGTAGTAGGAATTTCCTGGCTCCACTGTGCAAGGCACCATTAACTCCCAAACTGCCAACTTATAACACAGTAGTTTATGTGTTGCTGCCAAAGACATTAGTAACAAGAGTTGATGAGATTAACAGCTATCTATATCAGGTTTGTAATGGTAGGAACGGATTTAGACTGTCTAACTTCTGATGCAGCATATATTTTGTGGCTAAAAATCTAACTTGAAGTCCAACAATATTAAAAGTAGCTTCTCATGCTAACAAATTAAATGTCATGGTAGGCCTATGTAAGGTAATGCAAAATGAAATTGTGCAAATGTAGAACTGTTCTCTAATGAATTTCACAAAATTCACAGGCAGACAGGCAGGCTTCCTGCCTATTAAAAATTTGTTCCAGGCACAACCACTTCTTACTTACTATCTGATTGGATGATCAAAAGAAGCTAAAAATAATTCCCCAAGTCTTCATTTGCACAGCTAGATAGGCTTAAACTTGGCATAAATCTTTAGAGTTAAGATCAAACTGTACAATTAGCTATTCTCTAAAATCTGTGTATGTCTTCATGTCTATTAACACCATTGCGACTTTTACTGTCTGGGTAAATGTGGATAACTATATTGGCATTTACAATGTACTATATTTTAAACTGCTGCACAGTTACCTTTATTGTTTTATTGATTTGTTTTATAACAGGTAATTTTTCTGAATTGTTTTATTGAATATTGTTTATTGTACTTCTGTGCATTGCTTTGGGTCAGAAAGAAAGGCAGCATAAAAGTAAAACAACATTTTATGTAGCTCACAAAGCATTTTGCACAGATCGACTATTCTACTTGGTATTATGCCAAAAAGAGAGATTAGGGTTGTGTGAAAGCAAAATTCCACCACAATGATAATAGAAAAGATGTTACCATAAAGGGAATCTGTTTGATCATTTTATATATACCGTATTTTTTGGAGTATACAAAACCAAGGTTTTGAAGAGGCAAATTAAAAAAAAAGTAGGTAGGTAGATAGAGGGAGAGAGAGAAATACAGTAGGGAGGGAGGGAGAGTAGATAGGTAGATAGATAGAGGGATAGAGAAAGAGAGAGAAATACAGTAGGTAGGTAGAGAAGGCAGGTAGGTAGAGGGATAGAGAGAGAGAAATACAGTAGGTAGGTAAGGAGAGAGAGTAGGTAGGTAGGTAGGTAGGTGTTTCCAGGTGTATTTATCCATGTGCTGGAGAAGGAAATCGCTGACAACCTGCAGCACCTAAGATTTGTTTCTGCTGGCACAGCACTTGATCAATATAATTCTCATCAATCACTAAAGAGCTTTCGGAAAAGGAAAAAAAAGTTTTTGCACTCTGCAAACCTCCCCAAAATGGCCCGTTTTTCGCAAAAACAGACCTGTTTTTTTTTTTTCAAATAAAAGGCATGAATAGCCTTGGGGGGGGGGGGATTGCAGAGTGCTCCTGGGGGGTAAGGGGGCAAAAAAGAGCAAAAAACAGCCAGTTTTTCGCGAAACGGGCCCATTTTTGTAAAAAAAAAAAAAAAAACATGCATAGCCTTATGTACGCTTATAGAGTGCTGCAGGGAGGGGGCATAAAATGGCCCATTTTTTGCTCAATTCTGCCCTTCCCAGCCCCCAGGAGTTCTCTGAAAGACTTCCTAAGGGTATGCACGCCCATTTTGGTGAAGGGGGGGCGGAGCTTCAGGAGGGAAAAAATGATGTATTCAGTGTGTAAGACGCACCCAGATTTTCAGCCCCTTTTTTGAGGAAAAAAGGTGCGTCTTATACTCTAAAAAATTCGGTAGCTTCAGCATGATCATGCCGAAGATTAAATTCCTTAGTCTTAATATCTAAAATTCAGATTAAAAATGCATGCATATCAGCTACAAGTATTGAGCAGTAAAAAAAAAAGAGTCTTCTGCATTTCATTGCTGTTATCTGATAGTTATTTGGATTTGTGGAGCCCAGATCTGGTAGAATTAATGCATATAATCATCACAAGATAATAGCATTTTATTGGCAGTGGAAAAAATGCTTCAGAAATTTATTGAAAGAAAGCAATAAATAATACTGTGATAAAAATAGTTCAAAGTACTTAGACTGTACATAATTTGTTACATTATTCAAAGTACATATAAGGTTAATAGAAAAAATAGTAACAATGAATTCAAGTTGTACAATTTAAAAAGAGCCAAACCAAAAACAGAAAAAAAAGACATGCCATGTATATTATTGCATAATAAATAATGCACCATGATCTGAATCTCCTCCTTGCTGGCTTCGTAAGATACTATTTAAAAATGAATGATGCATTTTCTACTTATACTGTTTGCAATGACTAAAACTATTAACAACTAAAAAGTTTGTCTGGATTTTAAAACAAGCTTATAAATATATTCAAAAGATGACATAAGAAAAGTAAGGCCTTTTTAATAGTTGCACTATTACATGCCTCCGTGTATTATGCTCTTAGCATCTTTGTCATTTGGCAGCAGTGCATAATGATTGGTCCATTAAAAGAACTGCATCAATATCTTTTCACAAACATTTTCACATCAAAACACAGGAAGGGAGCACTCTGTGTTGCCTGTCAAGTACTCTTAGTAGCTATTCTTGCTTAACAGAAAATATTTCCATTTATGGCTTACTTATGCTCAATCAATGAACATAGACTGTACAAATACAGCCACAAAAAGTAGTTACAAATGACCTTGTTAGGTCTCATATGTTTCATAATGTTCTAGAAATTCCCACATTTATGAATGTAAAGCAAATTATACTAAACAAAAAGCCTTAAATAAGAATACACACTAAATAATCAAATGTTAAGTTTAAAAGGTACGGCTTCTAACGGAAATGGAATCAGGTACCATGCCTGTTTTGTTAATAAACATATGCCTCTCTGAAAAAAAGGAATTATTTCAATTTTTAGAGTTAGCTAGCATTTTTCAAACAGCAATATATATATACTGCTTGGTGTCATGATGTCTTTACAAAGATTGTAAAAAATTTTCACCTTCACTTTATTAAACTCATTACTGGTAATTACAATAACTCTATAATTTACAATAAAGCCCTATTTTTCTTATAGGGACAGATACATACAAGCATTACAGTACATTCAGATGAAAATACTAAAATTAACATAAAGTAATAACTTGATTGACAGACAATTCTAATAGAAAATTAAGTAATGGGACACACATACACCCATATAGGTATAAGAAACATTTAATCTAAAATACTTTTTATAGTACTCACAAATTCACTCGCTAATTAAAAACCCTGTAATAAAATATTTCAAAGTGTTCATTTAACAAGTATTAACAGATTAAAGATTTCAGCTGTTTCCAAAATATGGTCATTGAGTTCAAAATGGTTCAGCTCATCTGTAGAAATAGTGGGGATAAACTGAAAGTAAAATAAACATTAATTTCAGAACATTAGAAACTGCCATAATGCAACAAGGAAGAGCAAGTATGAAAGAAAATAATAACCTTCATCTACCATATTTCAATCAAGAGAAGAGTAAAAAACTCCCACAATCTGATTATTTGCCAAATTTAATCCCTTATCCATTCCCATGATAACTAGCAATATGAAAGGCTTTACTTAGGTCTGACAGCACTTACAAGCTACAGGAATGGCTATACATTATATTCTTTTAAGTTTAGGATGATCGGAGCATATTCCATGGAAATTTGACAATTCATTGCTTGGATTAGAATATCTTCATAACAAAAGCATACACAATAAAACTATGTATATGGCTACCTTCCTATACTTGCTACCTCTACCAAAATATATTTAGAAGTAGCAAGTATAGTATATTTAGCTGCACCAAAAAGATGTTTTATTACTCATCTACTTGTTAATAATATTTCTCTAACACAGAATTTTTAATAAACAATACAATTTATAGCCCATATATATTTGTTGTAATTTACATATAAATATAATGAATCAGGTTTGCTCTGAGAATAAAACCACTTCTACTCATGGAGCACGAGAAGCTTCCTCTGAAGAGGTCAGAGCAATAATTTCTATTCTTTTCCCTTCTTTCTGCTGCAGGTCTCCTAACTCCTTCACTGGAGTATTTATTTAGAATACTTTGGGAAAGAAGTTGGTAGAGCCACCACCTTACCTTTTCTTTTTCAAGAGCTAAATTTTGCAGTTATATTAAGCACAACATAAGCTGGTTATGTTGCAAAAAATATGAGTAAGCAAAATATTTAATTTCCATAGGCAAGGCTGGGCAAAAAGGGATGTGATGAGGTAGAGGGTTTGGATTTATTTTCTGTAGCACCAGAGGGTAAAACAAGAACCAAGGAGGATGGAAACTTTAGAGAGATTGATTCAACCTTGAAATAAGGAGGCATATCCTTAATAGCTCCTGTGAGAGCTATTAAGTTATGGAATGGCTTGCCTCCTTAGTCATGAGTCTCTAGCACTGAGGTTTTCAAGAAAAGATTGGACAGCCATTTTTGTGAGATGGACTGCCAAGGTCCTTTTCAATCTTATGATTCTATGTCAGGATTACTGGTTCATGTAATCTGCAAACTGGTTTATAAATTCGTAACTTGGGATATTACACAATGAATATCAGTTGCACTAATCTTCAATATGTCATTGGAATAAAACTTCGAATAAAATAAATGCATATTGTTCATCAGTGTGTCACTTCTACTTACCAATGAAAGTCTTTAACATGAATAAGTTCTTATTGTAGCAGAATCCAATCTTTGTGTTGCTGATACATTGCCTATTTCAACAACAATCAAGAAAACATGCAGAATATAGCATGCTGTTAGTATTACACAAGAAAGTTACAAAAGGTTAACTACACAGAATGAAGCATTCCTGGTTATGTTTTTGCTTTTCCAAGCTTCGGTATATATTTGAAATCACTTCATAATATAGCAGGTAAGTTTTAAACATACTGAATACATGATTATTAAATGGGTTTTTACTGACTGACCTATATATCATCCCCATTCATCTGAGCAGGCTAAAATAACTTAATTTCTCATCACAGTGTAAAAAACTAAAGCTAAAAGGCATAACACATGGTTTTGAGTATGATCCTGGAAATCTCCAGGCTGGGAAATACTCCTTTTTGAAATCTTATAGTTCTAGTACAAGATAGTACAGTACTTATTTTTATATATAAAATATTTTTATATGTAAAAAATAAAGCTTACAATTCTGATCCTAGTAGACAAATGCTGGAGATAAATACTTAAAATGTTCAAATTACCAGGCACATTTTGTAGCCCCACATCAACCAATAAACATTTAATTACTGCCAGTAAAAAGCAGTCTCTGGAATGTTGACAACACATTGAATAAGATATGTATTAGAGGTTTTAAATCATTTACTATTCATTTTTATTTCATACAGACTTTTTTTGTCTTCAGAATTCTTTGATTTCTTTAGTATTAGAAAACTTGAACTTGAGAACAATATCAATGTGTGTGTATAATCTTTTTTAATGCTTTGCCCTAATGAACTGGACATCAGGATCTATAGAAAATAATTAAATATATTTTGAAATTTTCACTCTTTAAAAGTTAATGACTGACTGAAAGGTACAACTTTTTAATTTGAAGCTAAATAACCTCAGGTAGTTGGGGGGGGGGGATGAAAACTGTAAATTATCAAGATGGGAATCAAAAAGCAAGATAATAGAAGTAAAATAAAGATGAACAAAATAGGGCTAGCACTAAGAGGAAAACTATAGATTCGAATTTTAAAATAACATTTTAACATGCTGCTGAATGCTAGAAACAAATGGCCCATACTTTTCTCCCATTTGCATTATTACAATCTGCTCTCTGTTGGTCTGTCCTTGCTTTATAATTCAGAAGCTGCAGTTAATATAGAGGACAGTATAACAAGGCTGTTATCAAGAAGAGGCCATATAATACTGGTCTTAAAAGAATTGCACTGAGTACTTTTATTTTATTGGCTGGAGTTCAAGGTTGCTGTAATGTTAAGGCCCTTCATAATTTAGACTGATACCTGAAGGACTATGTACTTGTCCAAATTTTGAGGCCTGTCCTCAGCATCTCAAGGGTATGAAGACTGTTGTGCTAGAAGGACTTTTGTCTGTCATGGCTGAACAACCCTACCTCTGGACACTGATATCTATCTTTCAGTGTCAGATGACATTTTTACTTCCTCATTGAAGATATAGTGCCCACAGACTGACCATGCCAGTAGTATTTTTTTTTTAATTACTTCTTTGTACAATAATCCTCCATTTAGGAAAGTTTAATGATGGTTCAAAGTTATGATGGACTTGGAATGACCATTGGCTTACCTGGACAGTCGTTCTCTGGGCGCTGCAGGAGATTCCAAGCATGGGTTAAATTCAGTCTATTCACCCAAGGACTCAGTTGAAATTCTTAGCCACGCCTCCTCTCCTCATTGAGGTTCAGTTCAAAAACGAAGGCATAGTCTATGATGGATTGTGATCTTGAAGTGTCCTTTGGACGTCTCCATAGCCCACACGCTCCGAGCAGCCTGAGACGCCTGATAAATGAGGGATGAAGAAAACCCCAGGGTGGGGTTGGACTCTCCCACAACACCCAAAGAACAACTGTTCAGGTAAGTCAACAGTCATCCTCCTGTGCGTTGCTTGGAGAGTCCAAGCATGGGACATACCTAAGCTATGAAGTCCCAGGGAGGGCAACATGATCGTCCCGGGTGCGCGGAGTAACAACTACCCTCTGCAACACTCTCCTCCCAAAGGACGCCTCTGCTGCAGCGTAGGGGTCAATACAGTAATGCTTAATGAACAGAGTCGGAGACGACCAGGTAACCGCTCTGCAGATTTCTTCCACAGGAACTTGTTTCGCCCACGCAGCTGTGGTGGCCGCACTCCATGTGGAATGAACGATGAGTCTAGGTGGTACTGTCTTGCCCTGGTGCTGGTAGGCCAGTTTGATACAAGCCCTCAACCACTGACCGATGGTGGACGGTGACACCTTGTGTCCCATGGAACCCGGTTGAAAAGAGAAGGGATTCGGAGCAACGAAACTCCTTTGTTCTCTTGATGTAGCAGCGAACCGTTCTCTGAACGTCAAGCTTGTGCCAAGTTCGTTCCTTGGGATGCTGAGGGTGAGGGCAGAAGTTGGGAAGTACAACTTCCTGCGATCTATGGAACAGAGTTAATCTTTGGCAAAAAAGCCGGATCTAGCCGGAGGGTGACCCGGTTGGCGTGTAAAACACATAAGTCCTCACGGATGAAAAGAGCAGATAACTCTAACACCCTCCTTGCTGATGTAATTGCTATAAGAAAGGCTGTCTTCAGAGTTAGGTGACGAAGACCGATGGAACGTATAGGTTCAAATTGTGTCTTGGTCAGGGCCCTCAGAACAAGCAGGAGGTCCCAGGTGGGGAACCTGTGTACCTTAGGGGGGCACAAATTGGAGGACCCCTTGAGGAAACTCCTGACCTGAGGGTGCTGCCCTAAGGAAACAGCTGAATGTCTAGCAAGAATGGTAGAAAGTGCTGCCACTTGTCGGCGGAGGGTGTTGGGAGACAGGCCGTTATCCAATCCTGCCTGCAAGAAGTCCAGCAGTTGTGGTATGGATGCCGAAGTGGGTACTATATCTAGTGTCCTACACCAGGCATCAAATGCCGCCCATGTGGCGTCATAAATCCAAGTAGTAGATGGACATCAGGATGCCTGGATGGTACAAATGACTTTGTCAGATAGATTGTCTTTCCTCAGGAGCTCCCCCTCAAGTCCCAGATGACCAGTTGGAGCCAGATGGGATCCAGATGTGCTATGGCACCCTGGGTGAGGGAGAATAGCTCCTGAGGTATCTTCCATGGTCTGTGAATGGAGAGACTGACAAGGTCCGCATACCACGATCTCCTGGGCCAGTGAGGTGCTATCAGGAGAACCTCTGCTTCCTCCAACAAGATTTTCTGAACCAGCTGTGGGATGAGGGGCAGCGGCGGGAAAACGTACAAAAGGCCTCTGGGCCAGTGGCATCTCAAAGCGTTTGTTCCCTCCGCTTGCTGGGTGGCATATATTGACAAAAATCTCGGGAGTTATGAGTTGGCTGGACTGGCAAACAGATAGACACCGGCAGTCCGAACTTGATGGTCAGTTGATGGAAGATCGCTGCATTTTCGATGGTCGTCCAACTTAGCCAGTCCGCTCTCACATTGTGCACTCCCGAGATGTGGTCTGCCTGCAGGGAGGTCAGATGGTGCTCCGCCCACCGTCCCAAGGCCTCCACCTCTGCCATCAGGGCCCTGGACTTGGTGCCCGCCCCCCTTTTTGTCTTCGGCCTTGAGCCCCTCAAGGAGGATATCCGGAAGGACGGAATTGGAAGCGAGATATATAACTGGAACCCCCACCTGTGGAAGCTTCAAGATATCTTCCAAATTATTCTCCACAGAATAGAGGTGTTTGTAGCCCCATTAGGGTTGATTAGTGATCCAGGCTGTGCCCACTGGTGCTGGATCACGTTCACGAACAGCTCAGGCACAGGAACCAAGTCCTGCGCAGGAGTAGTCTCTTTGAAGAGTCCCTGTTTATGATCCTGGGTCCCAGAGGGGTCTGGCTTACTGCATTTTGGCGAGGAGGCAGGATGTTTCCCTGGCGCCGTCTTGCCGCTTTCAGCCATGATGATCTTCAACCGGAATGAAGACAGACTCTCACGGCCCTTCGGGGAGACTCTGCAGGCAGTAGACTGGCACTGGCGCGAGCTGGGAGCTGCTGTGCGCTGCGCAGATATGTCCATGGGACAGGAGCATGACCAGACGGCCAAAACTCTTCTAGGCCACAATAGAGATGGTTCCAGAGGGAGGAGGCCTTGCCAGAGCCCCAAACGAAGGCCAGAAACTCCCTTGTGGCAATCTGCAGGCTGGGAGGAAAAGCGCGGCAACTCCAAACGGCCTGCAGCAAAAAGCGCATGAAAAGCGCTTTCAAAATGGCCACCATGCTTCTCGGACGCTCAGGGAGCTGTCAGGCATAAACTGGAGCCTCTGCCGAGGACTTCGGCAGCTGCAGTTAGTTAAGACAGCTGGGGGAAAAGGAAGCCTCCTACCTTCCCCCGCATTCGCCAGCAGCCACTGGACAAATGCCCCGATGATCACAGGCTCTGCAGCGATGAGGAGCCTGGAAATCCGAAAGGCTCATCAGCGATTTTTTTTTAAAACGGCACGAAAATTTTCCTAACATTACTTCTCAGGAAATGACAAAAATAAGAAAAAGATAAGCTAACCAATGGAGAGTCCCAATCTATTCGCACAAGTACTCAGGAGCTCCCCAAAATGTGTCCAACTGGGCTGGACTGAGTTTTTGAACTGGACCTCAATGAGGAGAGGAGACGTAGCTAAGAATTTCAACTCAGTCCTTGGGCGAATAGACTGAATTTAACCCATGCTTGGACTCTCCAAGCAGCGCACAGGAGAAAAAGTGAGTTACAACCCATCCATGAAATTATGACTGTCGTACCACCTCCCCGGTCATGTGATCACAATTTGGTGCTTAACAACCAGATCACATTTACAACAGTTGCAGTATCTTGGGATCACAAGATCGTGATTTGCAACCTTCCCAGCCAGCTTCAAAATCAATTGGCGAAGCTGAATTCACTTAACAACTGTGCAATTTGCTTAATGACAACAATGATTCACTTAATCATAAAATGGTTGTATAATTGGATCTGATCATGTGATGATTATCTTGACAAGCACATCACTTAGCTATCAAAATTCCAGTGCCAACTGAGGTCATAATTCAAGGACTGCCTGTACCATATTATCTTGCTCTTTAATAAATGACACAAGGTATTTTGAATAATGATGGACTATAAATACTTTCAATAAATAAATACCAAATTATATTTTAGCATTTCCCTGAAAAGATACATTGAAATTATCTGAATGCAGCAGTAAGCTGATAAACATTTTGATTTTTTTAACTTTTTATTTTGTAAAAGGGATTTTTAAATAATAGAAGATTTCATTAAACAGAATACATGGATAGCCAGTTATTAATACTAACGGAGCACAAAATACAAATACCACAATCATTCACTGAGAAATTAAAGCAATCCAGTAAGTCATGCAGAGTGAGTTTTCTACACAAAACAAATGCTTTTCAGTTCCCTTACAAATTAATTCAAAAATAGAAAACATGCTTAAATAATTAATATTTTACCATCCATCTGCATCTTCTTTGGTTGCATAGAAGGTGAAGACATTGAAGTGGTAACTCTAAAATTTGCAGGGAGGGTCTCTGCTGATCCAGCAGCTAAACCCCTTATATCCTTTGGTCTGAACTTCTTTCTCCATGAAGGTGCACGTCTAAAGCTTTTATCATCATCCTGTCAAATTAACAAGCAGGATGAAAAAAATCATACTAGAAAATGAGCAAGACACAAAATTTCTGCAATACAATACAGGTGATTATGACAGGTACCATAGCTGTATCCTTGAAATATACATTTACATTTTACTGACCTTTTTACAAGAATTTACAGTCAGATTCCTCCCCCCCCAAATCCTAATAATATACCTCTTTCTTTTTATAAAGATAATAACACAGGTCTGCAAAAAAAAAATTGAGAGCTGTTTTGGTTATTCCACGTACTTTATGTTTTTTTGGTGCACTGAATCCGAAAATGACCTCCATTTTGTCATAGGACATCATGTTTCCTGACAACCTCAAAATAAATGGAAATAGACTTATAAAATTAAAGTTTTATTACAATATTTTCATGAAAATCCTTTTTTGAACTGAAATGAGCTCATCTACACACACTAAACTCCATTCTTCTTCCTTGTGAGGCTCCTCTTGGTGCATTTACGCTTGTGAGTAGCATCTGTAATGTCTCTCTGAAGCATCCAACAGGAGTCTGCCATCATTGTAATGCTCCATTTTCCCTGGTACCTCCTTTCCATCTCTTTAATGTCTTGGTGGAATCGTTCACCTTATTCCTCACTCATAGCTCCCAAATTTTCAGGAAAGTAGTCAAGGTGGGACTGGAGGAAATGCACTTTCAAACTCATCAGGCAACCTAAAGCTTGAAATGCTTTCAGCATTCTTCCAACAATCTTTTTGTAGTGAGGATCTTTGTTATTGCCTAAAAATTTCTGTTTGACTTCTTTAAATGCAATCCACCCTTCTTTTTGAGGATCCCTCATGGTATTGACAAGCTCTTGATCAACTATAAGCCTTCTAATGTCTGGTCCAACGAACACACCTTCCTTCAATTTTGCCTCCAACAGGCATGGAAACTTGGTGACCAAGTATTTGAAGCATTCTCCATCTCTTGGAAGTGATTTTACGAATTGCTTCATCAATCCCAATTTTATGTGGAGAGGTGGTAGAAGAACTTTATGGGAAGGTACCAAAGTTTCTTGGAGGACATTTTTTTCACCGACTGTTAGCACTCTCGGCTGCCAATTCTTCTTGATCCAGTGATTTTGTCGGTCTCGACTGTCCCATAGACACAGAAAACAAGGATATTTAGTATACCCAGCTTGTTGCCCAAGCAGCATGCACAAGACCTTCAAGACCCCACACACTTGCCAACCATGGTCTTCCTATTTAAGTTTACGAAGAACCAATTCCAAGTTTTCGTAGGTTTCCTTCAAGTGTACGGAATGACCTACAGGTATGGAAGCGGAAAAAGCGTTGTGGAGTAAAACTGCTTTGAGACTTCTTTTTGAAGAATGTATAAAAAGACGCTCTTGTTCTGAATCATATTGGATTTTAAATTGACCCATCAGACCTTCAACATCGATGTAATAAACAAACGTCTTCCTGGGCGAAGTAAGGAACGAACTCCTTTTCACGATGTCTGAACCATGAAGATGACACTCCTGACAATAATAAATTCCTGCTTTTCAGCCTTGGTGTGAGTAACTCAGTGGCATCTTTGGGAAGATTCAAGTCTCTTACCAAATCATTCATCTCCTCCTGAGAAAACAATTTTGGTCTTGAATCATCTTCAAAGTCAGAACTTGATTCGTCATCTGGTTCAGGTATGACTTCACCTTCATTGGGGGTAGGTATCTCTTCCAAGGTAGCAAGGGGCTTTGGTACTGGTATATCTGTGCCATGGGGGATGGGACGAATTGCTGAGTGAAGATTGGGGTATGAAATGGAATGCTTCCATTTGGAATTAAACCCTTTCACATCACGTGAACAAAAGTAACAGTCATGATTATGGCTCTTTAGCTCTCGCCATACCCTAGGAATCCCGTAACGGAAAGATTTTTTCTTACCCTTGAACCAGTTTCGGAGGTCCTCAACACACCATTTGCACACTTTATGAGGCGCCCAAACTTTATCTTGATCTCCAATTTTTAGTCCAAAGTATGCAAAGTATACTTTTTTCGCAAAGTGTGTACCGTATTTTCACCCATATAACCCGCCCACGCAAATAACCCGCAGGTTTTCGGGATCGTGTAAAATATTTTCCGTATACCCCGCCCACGCATATAACCCGCGACGAGTAAGGGAGAAGGGAAACTGCTGAGATCGGGGGGAAGAAACGGAGGAGGAAGCCTGCGCAAGCTGGGGAAGGGGGAAGGAACAGAGGAGAAGGAAACTGCTGAGATCGGGGGAAGAAACGGAGGAGGAAGCCTGCGCAAGCTGGGGAAGGGGGAAGGAACGGAGAAGGAAACCGCTGAGATCGGGGGAAGAAACGGAGGAGGAAGCCTGCGCAAGCTGGGGAAGGGTTGGAGGAAGGGGAATATCTTCCCGATTCCCCCATCTCCTCGCCCGTAGAACTGAAACGAGAGCTGCCCAAATATCTCCCGGCCCTTCAGGGCTGCCGTAGTGTGGAAGAATGTACTCCTTCACTTCAGAGCGGGGCTAGGAGAGCTTTTCCTCCCACGGAGTTCAATAAAGTAGATGGAAGGGAGGGAGGAAGGGTCCCTCCTTCTTACTTTCCGCCCATTGAGATGAACCAGAGCCCTTCTCCCCGTAAAATCCCCCTTTTCTCCCACGATCCTTGCAGGCAAAGCGTTGAATTCCCTGGCAAAGAACAAACGGCAGGAAGGGAGAATCCGGCTCCTTTATCGTAGGGAGAAGAAAAACCAACCAACCCCCCAACTTCTCCCTTTGTTTTCATTCCTGGCCCTTTCCAATTGTCAAGCTTTTTGCCTCATTCTTCCTACTTCCCACGGAGAAGTAAAACTCCTTAACTGCTCAGGTTGGCAGCTCAAAAGGGAAAAATTATATGCTGGACCTTTCCCCCTCCTCCCCATCAGGGCCCTTTACACATTTCCCTCTCTGTTTATGGAGCTATTGCCAGCTTAGGGACCTTGAAGCTTCCCCAGAAAAAATCTGCTTTCTATATTAGAGTACTCCAATGTTAGAATGTGTTTCTATATCCGCCAAATAGGTCACTATCTCAGCAGTCTTGTTGAGAGAGCAATAACCCGAAAGATCTGAGGGATATTACAAAGGATTCCCATTCCTTTTGGTAATTACCTTATGGTTTCGATTTCTAGGGTATACAAAAAAAAGCTATTGTTTCAACAAGCTCTTGTTACATCATAAAACTTTGTGTGCATGCATGTTTACCGTATATTTTTTCTCCCCAAAGAACGTTTTTAAAAATTTCTAAAAGTATTCGGTGTGGGTTAAACATATATCAATTCATTTTCAATCCTTCTGTTTAATCACATGAGAGTGTCCCGCTTTGCCTTCCTTCCCCCCCCGCCCCCAAACGTGTCTGCTGCTTCAGCTTCACATGCCTCAACTCTGTTCCAGCTGCATAATTTTGGTTTAGGACCCAGGGCTTCTTCTTTTTTTTTAAGGAGAGTGTGTATGAGGGAGGGGGGGAGTTGAAGAGGGCGGAGGCGCCTTAAAAGCCTACCCCGGTTGTCTTCAGAAGCACAAACAGATGCAAATGTCTCTGCAAACTGCAAACACGAAGGCTGAAGCAGCAAGACCGGCAGCTCAGTAAGGGAAGCATGAGAGACCCTGGGAAAGCTCGATTACAAATGTTGATCATTAAGCTCGACTCTGTGGAGTTTCCACTGCTCCACAAATCGGGTTAATAAGAGGGTCGCCTGACAAGCACCCTTTCCTTATGCCTTCCCACCCCTCAATCTATTCCATTTGCCAAAAGCTGGAGAGAAATTGCTGTATGCGTAAAAACGCACCGGTGCGAAATCTGCCCAGCAGAACGCAGAGCGGGAGGGACCGAGAGGGATCCCCTTTTGCCAATAGCTCCATAAACAGAGGGGGAAATGTGTAAAGGGCCCTGATGGGGAGGAGGGGGAAAGATCCAGCATATAATTTTTCCCTTTTGAGCTCCCAACCTGAGCAGTTAAGGAGTTTTACTTCTCCGTGGGAAGTAGGAAGAATGAGGCAAAAAGCTTGACAATTGGAAAGGGCCAGGAATGAAAACGAAGGGAGAAGAAAAACCAACCAACCCCCCCCCCCCAAAACAGAAACCTACGCTTCCAAAGGAGCAACGTCTCTTCCCCTCGCTCTTTGCCCAACCTTGTTGAGGAGGCTTTTAAGGCGCCTCCGCCCTCTTCAACTCCCCCCCCTCCCTCATACACACACACACATCACCTCTCCTTAAAAAAAAAAAAAGAAGAAGAAGCCCTGGGTCCTAAACCAAAATTATGCAGCTGGAACAGAGTTGAGGCATGTGAAGCTGAAGCAGCAGACACGTTTGGGGGCGGGGGGGGGGGGGAAGGAAGGCAAAGCGGGACACTTTATGTGTGTATGAGGGAGGGGGGGGAGTTGAAGAGGGCGGAGACGCCTTAAAAGCCTACCCCGGTTGTCTTCAGAAGCACAAACAGAGGCAAATGTCTCTGCAAACTGCAAACATCCCTCAATGAGCGGAGGGAGACTCGAGCCTTTCAGACGGGCTGAATAGGTCTTCAAAGCCAGCCTAATTAGAGATACGTAGAAGTAATAGGTCCCACTTGGTATTTCCCGTCCCGATCCCCCCCGCTCCCTCCCCTGAAAAGGCTGCTAGGTGGGGATATCTTGAGGCACTCGACCCGCATCCCCGCCTCTGTGTTTTGTGTGTGTGTGTGCGTGCTTGTGTGTTTGTGTGTGTTTGAACGAGCATGTGTATTACAGCTGGGGGGGGAGGACGACAAGAAGAAGTCCTGCGGAAGTCAAGAACGGCACCCCCCCCTCTCTTTCATTTTTTCTTTCCCATTTTCTTGCACTTGAACCTTTAAGCTCCATAAACCTCAGAAACGTTTCCTACGATAAAGGAGGAACACACACACACACACACACATCACCTCTCCTTAAAAAAAAAAGAAGAAGCAGCCCTGGGTCCTAAACCAAAATTATGCAGCTGGAACAGAGTTGAGGCATGTGAAGCTGAAGCAGCAGACACATTTGGGGGCGGGGGGGGGGAAAGGAAGGCAAAGCGGGACACCCTCATGTGATTAAACAGAAGGATTGAAAATGAATTGATATATGTTTAACCCACACCGAATACTTTTAGAAATTTTTAAAAACGTTCTTTGGGGAGAAAAAATATACGGTACACATGCATGCACACAAAGTTTTATGATGTAACAAGAGCTTGTTGAAACAATAGCTTTTTTTTGTATACCCTAGAAATCGAAACCATAAGGTAATTACCAAAAGGAATGGGAATCCTTTGTAATATCCCTCAGATCTTTCGGGTTATTGCTCTCTCAACAAGACTGCTGAGATAGTGACCTATTTGGCGGATATAGAAACACATTCTAACATTGGAGTACTCTAATATAGAAAGCAGATTTTTTCTGGGGAAGCTTCAAGCTGGCAATAGCTCCATAAACAGAGGGGGAAATGTGTAAAGGGCCCTGATGGGGAGGAGGGGGAAAGGTCCAGCATATAATTTTTCCCTTTTGAGCTGCCAACCTGAGCAGTTAAGGAGTTTTACTTCTCCGTGGGAAGTAGGAAGAATGAGGCAAAAAGCTTGACAATTGGAAAGGGCCAGGAATGAAAACAAAGGGAGAAGTTGGGGGGTTGGTTGGCTTTTCTTCTCCCTACGATAAAGGAGCCAGATTCTCCCTTCCTGCCGTTTGTTCTTTGCCAGGGAATTCAACGCTTTGCCTGCAAGGATCGTGGGAGAAAAGGGGGATTTTACGGGGAGAAGGGCTCTGGTTCATCTCAATGGGCGGAAAGTAAGAGGGAGGGACCCTTCCTCCCTCCCTTCCATCTACTTTATTGAACTCCGTGGGAGGAAAAGCTCTCCTAGCCCCGCTCTGAAGTGAAGGAGTACATTCTTCCACGCTACGGCAGCCCTGAAGGGCAGGGAGATATTTGGGCAGCTCTCGTTTCAGTTCTACGGGCGAGGAGATGGGGGAATCGGGAAGATATTCCCCTTCCTCCAACCCTTCCCCAGCTTGCGCAGGCTTCCTCCTCCGTTTCTTCCCCCGATCTCAGCGGTTTCCTTCTCCTCCGTTCCTTCCCCCTTCCCCAGCTTGCGCAGGCTTCTTCCTCCGTTTCTTCCCCCCCCGATCTCAGCGATTTCCTTCTCCTCCGTTCCTTCCCCCTTCCCCAGCTTGCGCAGGCTTCCTCCTCCGTTTCTTCCCCCCGATCTCAGCGGTTTCCTTCTCCTCCGTTCCTTCCCCCTTCCCCAGCTTGCGCAGGCTCCTTCCTCCGTTTCTTCCCCCCCCGATCTCAGCGGTTTCCTTCTCCTCCGTTCCTTCCCCCTTCCCCAGCTTGCGCAGGCTTCTTCCTCCGTTTCTTCCCCCCCCGATCTCAGCGATTTCCTTCTCCTCCGTTCCTTCCCCCTTCCCCAGCTTGCGCAGGCTTCCTCCTCCGTTTCTTCCCCCCGATCTCAGCGGTTTCCTTCTCCTCCGTTCCTTCCCCCTTCCCCAGCTTGCGCAGGCTTCCTCCTCCGTTTCTTCCCCCGATCTCAGCAGTTTCCTTCTCCTCCGTTCCTCCAACCTTTCCCCAGCCCGACCCGCCGAGCCAAGTCTCCCCAGCCCTTTCCAGTCTGGTTGCACGTGCCCCCGATGGAGAACGGGGAGCCGAGGTAAAGCTGCCTCCCAATTCCTCGAACTCCCAAGCTCTCCCTTTAACGTAGTTAATCTGTGTAAAATATTTTCCGTATACCCCGCCCACTTTTATACCCCGCGCGGGGGGGTTGCTGTGCTTGTAAAAAAACCGCATATAACTCGCGGGTTATATGGGTGAAAATACGGTAATATTCTGCTGTTGCTTCAACACTGTATATTCACCACAGATGAAACAGAAACTGTCTGGCGTATTAATACACTTTCGTGGAGCCATAACATAACGGTTGAAGAATGACGAGCTAACATGAATTGCGATGAAAAAGTGTGAACAGCCTAGAACCAAGAATCAGATGATTTGTGCACAAGTGTGGCATGCTGGAGAGCGCAGCTCTGTGTCTGTACACAAGACGTCACAGTGCTGGCCACGCCCCCTGCACTGACCGGAGATGCTGCTATCTGCCCTGTGTCTCCCTCCCACTGGATTCTTCAGGAAAGATTAACCCCTTCTACCGTTAGAAGTACAGATTTAAAACTTGCTTAGCTTATGTATATGTTGCTGACCATGAGATTTACAGTGCTATATTTTTTTACATAACTCAGACAAACCCTTTAAGGTATTTTTGGCATTTTATATCTTAAATGCACATGTTAATTAATTAATAGTAATCTGGACTTTAAATTTGGTTAAAAACCCATAATATAAAAAAATACCAATTTTTTTTTAAAAAAATGATAAATTTGAAGGCAATTTTGCATGTTGTGGCAAATCATGATGTTTAGGAGTTTTTTCAATATTTTACTTATTTTCAGCACACCAAAATACATGGAAATTAGATGAAAATAATCAAACAGCTTTTTAGTCGCAGACCTGTGATTTATTGCTCTATATCTTAGTACTTAAGTGAACCATTATTTTTTTATCTAGTCTCATAAACAGTAACCAAAAATAGAATTACCAGATCATATGCTAAATCAGTTTTCTGTTTTTTGCTACCAAACTTGATCTCTATGGGTGGCATACCAGCACTTACAATATCACAGATGGGATAATGAAGTGTTCTGCCTTTGCTTCTTTTAAAAATTATGGGATCAACAATCATGATATTGTGACTGATTTTATCTGCAAAACTGGTTACTGCTATTATTTGAGATTTCTACTCATTCCTCAACCTTTGTAAATAGCTCAACTAAGGAAGATGTGGACATTAGGGTGGTAAAAAAAATACAAAGTAAATGTTGCTACCAGGATTGTCATAGATTAAGTTTGAAGAAGAGTTTTACTTGGATCTTCATATCAATTTCTATTTTATACCACTTGTGTAACATTTTTCCAATAGCCTCACTTTCTTAGATTATAGAACTGATACAGTTTTATGGCTGAATCAAAAGCATGACCCCAGAGTTTGAGCAATTGGTGTTTAGTCAAAGCAGCATGAGATAGACAGTATGAAATCTTGAGGAACTACTGCTGCTTCTTTTCTTCTCTCAAAAAATTTGCTCAGAATTGAAATCTGTTTGTAGCTAATGAAATGAAAATTTGAATGCATTTATAGAAATAACAGAACAATGGAAAATCTTGAAGATAAAGTGATATTGAACATGTAGTGAAGAAAGGATATTATATAAAAACTTCTTTAAAATAAAGGAAACAAGTTATCTTTGATCACAATGAGTCATTTTGCCTGCAATTTGTATGTAGTATTAATTTTGGGCGCTATAATAGCAGAAAGAACAAAAATGGACCATTAGTTATATGAAAACTTTATTACCGGTAGTATGTCTTTCTGCAGTGAATAGGGTGTCACATACTTCAAAATCTTTCTGTAAAGAAAGATTTGATGCAGATTATTTTGGCTGCCCATATAAATAATAATAGGCTGGATAGACTCATAAAATTAATCTTACCTCTTCAAACTTTCTGTCCGTACCCATCACAAGAAGATTATTAAATTCCCTCTCCAAGACAGCACGAGCCTAAATTAAAAATAATTACAAAACTTAAAAATATTTCAAACATTTGAGCTACACTTTCAGAATTTAGATTTACAAAATGTATATGATTTAATGTCCAAACAAAATAGCATTTTCCTGGATTTTCATCGTTTTTAAAATACTTCAAAGAATATAAAAGAAAGAATATAAAAAGTCAAGACTTGTTTTCTCTCTTTTCAGAATGCCAAACGCAAAATGGGTTTAAATTGCAAACTGGAAAAATATCTAACAATTACTGTTGACAAGTGCAACCAATTAGCCAAAAGTTAGTAAACTTCCCTTCACTGGATAGAAGCAGAAATTAACCAGATATGTAATTAGATTATTTAGTTGGGGTTTCTGCATTGAGCAGGTACTGACCATGATAACCAAAATATCTGTTTGCAATTCTACAATTTACAGCTATTTACATATTTAAATAGTTTTATGATTTAAAATTGTTACCATCAGTGAATCTGCTTTGCTTTCTGACTGTCACAGCTTTCAGATAAAACACAGTAGCAATAGCAATAGCAGTTAGACTTATATACCGCTTCATAGAGCTTTCAGCCTTCTCTAAGCGGTTTACAGAGTCAGCATATTGCCCCCAACAACAATCTGGGTCCTCATTTTACCCACCTCGGAAGGATGGAAGGCTGAGTCAACCCTGAGATTTGAACAGCCAAACTGCAGAACTGCAGTCAGCTGAAGTAGCCTGCAGTGCTGCATTTAACTGCGCCACCTCGGCTCTTTTAATAATCTTCTAATAATAAAAGTAAAGTTCAGGCATGTCATATTATAGTATGAAAAGTTAAATAGTTAATCAAAAAAATTCTCATTGCTTCACATTAAATCTTATAAAGTTCCAAAATGCCTTATGAATAAAAACATATCAAGTGATATTATTATAATTACCTGCGTATTCTGAGTGGGTATTTGTAAAGAAAGAGCTAATGCATTGTGATCAAAAGTTTCATCTAAGGCCAGAAGTGCACCATGAACTCCACTTTCTATAAGGTTATTTGCATATTCTTTAAGGCCAATTGATACCACCCAGTGAATCATCCTCTCATTGCTCCAAACAAGGACATCTATATAAAAATAAATAAATATTTAAGTCATAAAATAATTGATCATTTGTACTTGCCAAAGATTAATGGATGGATTCAGCTTTCTATACTATTCAATGATACAAGATTCAGTGGAATCTCCAGCTGTCTTCACTGATTTCCCCTTCTGGTACTCCCACATTGTTGCATAAACTTTCCTGAACCCCCAAAGCAAATTTGCAGAACCACATGAAGTTATAGAGGGAAGAGATGGCAAAACTAGCTCTTTTCTTTCTTCCAGTGGAACAATCTTAATAGGTTTTACCAGTAATGTGAATGAAAGCCCAACATTTACAGGGAGAATGGCTAAATGGATAGATGGGTTATTGTTCTACTGAATATCAAAGCTCAGAAAAAATAGTTTTCTACATTTGGACTTTCTGCTCATAAGGTATATAATTTATTTTACAGAATTTGTAGTTCAAATAGGAGTAAAAATACTTAAGGAATGAATTCACTTAAATGTTTTGGTGTTAGTACATTATAGTTATTTTAATGTTTTACCAGTATTTCTTATAGACTTACTTGCATTTTAATAAGATGACAAAAACAGTTATAACTGATACATTCTCCAAGTTTTATTAACTGCACTACAGTACTGCTAATAGTTTTTGTAGACTAATTTTTTAAAGGGTTCAGCTTGTGCTCATTTTACATATATTAAATCATGGTTCATCAATCATGCTAAGCCTTGTTTGAGTTTAGCATAATGTGTGAAGCCAGCTATTGTGGATTATTATTATGTGCAGGAATAAAATCCTAGCTTTGTAGACTAGATGAATGAAGCCACTAAATAAAGCATAAGGGAAGGCAAGGTTATTTAAAATATAGGAACTCCATGGATGTATTAATCCTCTTTCTGACTCTACACCTGAGCTGCACTGATTGCTACATAAAAAGCTTTCTGAAAACTGGTAAGTTGAGGAAGACAAGTTTCATTGTTCAGGATGTATTAGACACCATTAATATGCCTGAATTACTTTTTAGTTTATTGTCTGTCAATCTGCTTAATATAAACATCTTAAGAACAAAGAAATTATATAATGCTATTGCTTGGTTAAAAAAATTGAACATAAGATCAATAAGAAGGTAGGCATCTTATGTTAATCCTACGTAAAACCTAAGAAGTATCTTTGAGAATATTTACAACTATGCAGTCTTTTAGTCAATGGAAAACAATTGAATTAAGGTAACTGTATTATTATATTTATCACATTTATTTCAGCGGTGGGATTCACTTACCTTTCCTACCGGTTCGCAAATGTGAGCACGTGCTCACTTCACTCACATCGCATCTGCACACTACCTTCTGTGCATGCGCACTGCTCGCGCATTACATCGGGGCAAGTGGGCAGAGCCCCCCACAGCCATCGCTACCAGTTCGACCAAACTGGAGAGAACTGGCTGAATACCACCTCTGATTTATTTCCTATGACTCTGGACAGCATACTCTACATAGTGCTTCCCCCAAAACAATCATCCTGTGAAAATAGTTGGGCACTAAAACAAGGATTAGTCCAGGGTCACTCAACCAATTACTATGCCTAAGAGAAGATCAGAATTCAATCACCTGTTCTCTAGGGAAGCGTCTTAACTGTTATGCTAAAGTGGTTTGGCTCTAAAGTTTGAACATTTAATAAATTATTAACAGTATCAAAGCCAGAAAAGCAAAAGTCTACCTTTAATTTCATTCAGGCTTCCTTCTCTTCTTCTTTCAAGTTCTTTCCGATCATAATTTAATCTTCGGAGACACATAATGCCACACTGGAAGCTATTTCTTTAAAAGTATTTTTAAAAAAAGAGAGATTAAGCACGGCAATTGAAATGTTTATTAGTAATTACTATTTTAAATATATTCACCTGTGAAAACTGTCTACCATTTTAAGTTGACCACGAAGATCTTTTTTAGTTAAATGGTCCAGCATTCTAGCATCAACAAGACATTCCATAAAATAACTGCGATACTGAGGAAGCCCCAAACTAGGAAGCCATTCATTGCCAATCCATTCGTGGTTCATATCACCATAGGCTAAAGTCTATAAAAAATAAAGCAAAGGGTTATTTGAAATAAGGAGCTTTTATACATAAATTGGGGGCTGAATCCAGAATTTTTTTCTATTGATAAAAACTGCTCTAAGCAGAGTCTTGTTTTTCTAACAGGATAAAATATGTTAACGGTTCTAGTTTTTAATCCCCTATACCTCCTAGCATACTAGTAGTTAAGGAAGCAATCTCCAAAGCATATTTTAGATGATTCATGGGAGTGGAGGGAAAAACTGAAAAAGACTGCTTCTCCGTTCACCTAGACGCTTCAACAGATCAAAAATATATTCAGTTTTGGTCACCACGATGTAGAAAAGATGTGGAGACTCTAGAAAGAGTGCAGAGAAGAGCAACAAAGATGATTAGGGGACTGGAGACTAAAACATAAGAAGAACAATTGCAGGAACTGGGTATGTCTAGTTTAATGAAAAGAAGAACTAGGGGAGACATGATAGCAGTGTTCCAATATCTCAGGAGTTGCCACAAAGAAGAGGGAGTCAAACTATTCTTCAAGGCACCTGAGGGTAGAACAAGAAGCAATGGGTGGAAACTAATCAAGGAGAGAAGCAACTTAGAACTGAGGAGAAATTTCCTGACAGTTAGAACAATTAATCAGTGGAACAACTTGCCTCCAGAAGTTGTGAATGCCCCAACACTGCAAGTCTTTAAGAAGATGTTGGATAGCCATTTTTCTGGAATGGTATAGGGTTTCCTGCCTAGGCAGGGGGTTGGACTAGAAGACCTCCAAGGTCCCTTCCAACTCTGCTATTATATTGTATTTACAAAAGAGTTTTACTGCATTTACCAAAAGTCAACACAGAAAGTTGCATTCATGGCAAAATAAATAAAAAAGATATAAAATTTATATCTTTTTTATTTATCTGGTGTTCACTAAAAAAACAGGTGAAGTATACATGGGAGATGAATATATATAATCTTCATCCATATCCTTTGAGATCATATCAAACAGGAGTAATTCTCTAATATGCATTTATTCCTACCTAGAAATATGCATTAGCTTTTCATATTTCATATATTTGCCACAGTAGACAGTATAGGACCACTCACATGTACATATTATTAAAAAATAAGTAGAAGCTATTATTAAAAGAAGCCTAACGTCTTCTGAGTCTGAAAATTCTAACTATTTATATAATCTCAACTCCCAATCTTAAGAATACATGTTGATTTATTTATTCAATTTCTATAGCCACCCATCTCAGTCAATGACTCTGGGCAGCTTACAATTCAATTCAATTTTATAACTTTTGCAGATTTTTTTAAAAAAATCAACACCTGTCAGTTAAACATCAGGAGGCAGAATGTCTCAATGTGAGGCAATTCTGGATGGCTTACAACATTAAACAATAAACCCATAAACCTTATATATATAAACATTTAAATTTATTGTTTTTAATATGGTTAGCCAACCAGAATCACTTTGCAGCGAGATGGGCAACAAGCAAATTTAATAAATAAAGGTCAATTTCTGAAGTCAAAATTTCAAAAATTATTTTGAATATATTTAAGTAAGAATTATTCTGAAGAAAAACTGATAGATGTGTTTCTGTTAAATATATAAATAAGCACTGAAAATTAGATTTTATGATTTAATAAATTTTAGCTAAAGTTTAAACATGTAAAAGAAAAGTCTCCAACCTGAGCCCAGCTTCCTTCCTCATCTTCCTGACGTTAGGTAATTAGAAAAAGTAAAAGGACATACAGATGTTAGTATTTATAAGTTTAGTAAGTTAAGTAAACACAAGGTAATGACCACAATCCAGGGCATAAAGGAACTAAATAACCATGTAAATGAATATAAAATTATTCTCAATAGACAATTTATCGCTGCATGTACTTATATATCCCCAAAGAGTAAATATTTTTGAGTGTAAAATTATTCTCCTGGATTGTGGTCATATTTCAGTAATGAAAAAAGCAACATGCTATTTCAAGATAAAAAGAACCATGCATCTCAAATTGTGCATATATGCATCTCTCTTAATATATTTATACCTTCAGGAAAACTGATAAACCATATACTGCTTTATTTTTCCACACAAGAAGTAGCCTCTATATAAAAACTCAAAGAAAATTTTAAGTAGTGGCATCTCATATAAAATTAATGCATTGATCTTCTTTGAAATAACAATATACAGAGGCAAATGTTCTATTCTCTCCTCACCTACACAATGACCTTGGTGGAAAAACATTTTACAGCATGGCTGATAAGTGGGTTAGTTATTAAAAATCAATCATAATTAAGAATCTAGTTATATTAATATTTCTATTTTTCCAGATGTACATGATTCAAGCAATCAAGAAGTAGGAGCACTTCCACAACTAACCGTTTGTGGTGTAGATGTAAGATTTTCCATTTCTTCATGCGTTACCCAGACATTTCCTGTAGTCTAAAATGACCCCATAGTGAACCAATCACATCCAATGAAAGGAAAGCAGTAACAAAGAGGAAAGGTTGCAGAATATATAAGCAACAGGTGTGTTTAAGGAGCAGGCATGGGCAAAAGCAAGTTTCAAGACTATTAAATATAAGCTCATGTGAAAAGCAAGCCCCACAGGTAATACATTTATCTCTATTACATACGAAATTATATTTAAATATAATTGTAATAAATACAATTGCTACATTAGACTTCCAGACATGATATTTACACTGAGTATTTCAATTAGATTTTGGAGAGTGCTTCGGTTGCTTTTAAGTTATTTGCCACAAATATCTATTTTCTCATCCGGAAAAATAAGATATAGTACTTTAGCAAGCCTTCTTGTGCACATTCATACCATATTTTCTATCTTATAGTAATACTCTAACAACAAAATTGTGATTTGTAACCTGGATTTAAGAACAAATACAAACCACATTTTATTACTGGTAGTAGAACACAAACATAACATATTTTATTACAAATCAAAAAGTAAGTATAACATGCAAGTTCAAGATTTAATTATGTACCAATAAGCCATTATTTGACATTTTACATTAATCACTTTACAATTGAGAAGTTGGCTTTTAAAATCCAATTATTCTTTAATTGATTGTTTTCCAATTTTCTTTCAAATCAGTCTTTATCCATAGTTATTTTCATAAGAGGAACAGTCATCTTAAATCCTATCATCCAAATTACAGTTCTCAAAATATCAAGTTAGTCTAACTATTAGCAATGTTAGCTGGGAAATGAAGAAATTGTAGTCCAACAGTTTTGGAAGAAATATGATTAGGGAAAGCTATGCTAGCCCTTAATTGCTAGAAGGGAGATGCATATATGCAGCCAGAATAAATTCCAATTCAGATCTGGATGCATATCCACATTACAGTTTTCATCTAGTTCCAATTGAATTTGCTGATGCTAATCACACAGTGATCATTACAAATAAAATGAAATTAAAATGTACTGGGCAAAATATACTAGACTAAATGTACTATGAAATGTATCTAATTGAAATTTACCAATGGTGGCCCTTGCTTACTAGAATATTACTTGGACAGAACTGTAACTTTATCAAAGTATCAATTGCTTTATCAAAGGACCGATTGCTTTATCAAAGTACTGATATGCAAATATTTAGCATCTAGGTGATTTTGGCTAATCCACATGTCTTGCATGAGCAGAAAAGAGACTTTTAATTTCCTGAGAAATTAAAATTTCTGTTAAATTTCTCTCACTTTTTTCTGTCCTGCCTATCTCATCCTGCATCATTGTAGAAAACCTATTGATCTTCAGGAACAGATTTGTGGCAAAGAAGGTGAACACATGACAGAAAAACTACAGTAGGCACAGTTCCACTGAATCCAGACTCTTCTGGATTCAGGTCAGTAGAAATTTAAAGCTAAGTTCCATAACCACTGGTTGGTCTCAGTAGCCAAAAGTAAGCTTCACTCCTTCACTGTATTATCATTTCATTTCATTTATTGAATTTATAGGCCGCCCAATCCCAGAGGACTGTTTTTAAAACAAACCTCTCTCCCCTGCAACATACCCTAAACATTACTACAATGTTTTTTACTACAAAGACAAACCAGGTTGCAATCCTTTCTTTAGAACTAAGTTGGAGGACTGCCTGCTACTTCACTTTCAAAGTACTTCAATGGCATTGTTCACCAGAGAAATTGTATGTCAGCTTTTAAATTATAAGTAGCTTATGAAAAACTAACAAGTTATTACAGATTTATTTAAAAAGTTTATTTCTTATCATTTTCTTCTTAATGTTCTCATAACTCCTCTATTTTTTCTCTCAAGAGCATCTCCTTATTCAAGAGAATAGCTTATGCCCAATAACAAACGTGAATGTATAGAAAGTCTGATAAATCTCTTTAGGGCATTGTTCAAGTTCTCTTACCGTTCTTGATGTAGGAGGAGCCGATGGACTTGTTAGTGACATAATTTCTTGTATGGCAAGTCTCAGTTTTAACCTATGTAAAGGATTACTGATTCCAATTTCACGCTGTATTTCAGTATCAGACAAGGCTGACATTATAGCACCACTTTTCACATTTGCACGGCAAGCAGCCACATACCAAGCAGGCATCCCAACCCACAACTGAAAAATAAATACAAAATTGCAATAAGGTACATAATTACTTTAACGTTGCAAATTAAAGGCATTATTATGTTGAATTGAAAACATTTCTTACCTCTAGCCAGACAACCACCGTGGGGCCATCCCACTGAGCAAAAGGCAGACCCTGCCTCCGAGCTTCTTCAAGAAGTTCATGCCTAAGAAAATGAGCAACATACATTAATATATTTGCTTCACTGTTGCCCTCTATAATCTTTCTTCTTTCATTCTTCTTCTTAAATTTATTAGACATCATTGGAAGCTGCAAATTACCTGAGTTGAATAGAACTGTAACATCTTTTCCTTTAAAAGTCAAATAAGTCATGAAGGACAAGTTTCCAACCTAAGTTTCCTTAATATATTGGAACTTACTTTTTCTGCAGTTTTCTATTCTTTTCTGCTTGTCCTCCAAGTTTTCCAAGCCCCAAACCATCCTGAGTTGAACTTTCTGCTTCTAATGCACTAACTGTAAGAAACAAGAATTGCAGTGAGAAATATTTTCTCCAATGTTTCTGAATTAGTGTTAGATATACATACAAAGGGGAATGGCACATCTCTATCATTATGTCTGCTGCCCAGCAATCAATGCACTGCTATCCTAATTATTTAATGACTTTAAAATTCATATTATTAATGAATTTAATTCATATGTTGACTATTAATGCTACCTATATTGTTGGGGAGCATTCAAATAAATAAATTCAAATACATACTTCATTTTAGGAACACTCAATGAAATGTAGCCCTTTAACCTAAAGTAACTGTACCCTCCTAAAGATCTGGCAGGGCCACTTGAAGAGTCTTCCCTAATATGTACAAATATGTTCAAATATAGGAGACAGCTTTGCTGTGAGTATTGCATATATGAGAGGACCCTTGAATTAGAGCAGCTCAAGTATAAAATGTTATGGAACATTCAGACCATAAAAGATATGTACCCAAACTAATATCACAAAAATTAGTACTTTCATATAAAATCATATGGTTATTAACTGCCTGTGAACCATGACTTTGGTACATATCTAAGAAATAGCCTTTATAATTATCAGTATCAGTAGGAGAGTTAACTGTATTATTTATAGCTAATAATTATTTATTATTAGGTTCTGCTAATTTGAATAATGTAGACTCTACAAAACAACTGTCTTTTGCGAGAAATTGATTATTATTTTTTACTTCACATATTACAAATAGGTACTTTGTATAATAGTAATCCTAGCATTTATTCAACTTTATATTTTGGGTTAGTAATATACCAACCTTGTCCCAAGAGCTCCTTATTCATCTGTCCAGATCGACCTTTTTCTTTCTTACCAAACAGGCGGCCAATTGAGGATTTGATCCCCTTCTTTTTAGGAGCTTTGTGGAGGGAATCTTGACTGCTATTACTGCTACTGGGATTGCTTACTTGTCCATCTTGAGAGCCTGTGGAACTGTAGGACAGAAATTGTTAAGCCAATTCTAAAGTATTCATTACCCATGCCTACTCTGCTCCAGGATCATTCAGCTAGTAAGTAATAAATACAAATATATTTAAATGACACAGTCATTTAATGGTTTGAGTGCAAAGGAAGTATAAATGAAGACCATATGTTTTTAATTAATTTAATTAATTTTAAAGTAAATTGATTTGATGTTTATTAAAAACAAAATAGGATTTTTAAAAGAAAATTTCCACATAAATTTGAAAGCAATCGGTTATAACATCGCCTGAATGTCTACCATTTTTAACATTTTAAAAATCTAAAAGAAATATATAAATAGAGAATCCATTGATATAAATAACTATAATTACTACTGTGGATTCTTCCAGTTAATTGTATTTTAAATAGTTATGGAAAATTATGATATATTTTGCTATTCCTCTGCAGTTTGCTACTGTCATTATTAAAACATTTTTAGACTGTTTTGGTGCTAACAAAGACCCCTAATTAATTTATAATATAATCAAACCCAATCTATTTACTAAACTGCTATTAAGTAGAATTATGTTAACACAAAAAACCCCAGCGAAGCTGCAAAGTGTCAACTTCAATATGTGAATCAAGCAAAACTGAAAATTAGATGGAATAAGACTACTAGCAAAGCAAGACTACTATAACCACTTTCAGATGTAATTTCCATAGTCAAAAAACTTCCAGATATGATTCTACAATTATCCTCTTCTGTTTTTGAACTGGTAAAGCCATCAAAATGGGAAGTTAACACAAAAGGATGCAATGCTGCAATTATTCGTTCCCAAAGCTGCTTAAATTTAAATGTTTTATTAAGAATCAATTTAGATCAGTGGTGGGTTCTGGATCCCGTTGCAACTGGTACGGTGCAGTGGGGCTGGGCGTCCACCACATGCATGCACGTACTTACCAAGCAGCTGTACTTACAGCTGCTGGGCGGAGCGTCACGCAGCAGCCGTACGCTCTGTGTGCGTGCGCGGAATCCCCGATCAGCTCAAATACAGGTAAGGAGGGAGGGCCCTCAGGAGCACCGTACCAGAATAGTACCTGGTGCTCCAGCAGGTCATATCCCACCACTAATTTAGATCTTACGATTAATTTTAAATAAACAGAAACGCTCCAAGTCAGCGCTCAATTGAACGGGAGTTCCCCCCTACTACTGTGCTTAGCATTAGTTTGATATCTGAAAGTCATGGAAATTATGAAATTTGCCACAAATAAAAAAACACATGTTTTCTATCTTATCAAAGAATGTGAGAACAAAGTATTATGTTAATACAGAAAAGGGAAGAGCAGTGATACTGGGAGCGAGAGGGTACAATGCCTCAAAAAATATCTCGCGTATTCTAGAAGACAAACTGCCAACAGAAGTAAAAGCTTGCACAAATGGGCAAAAGAGATTTTTAAAAAAGACCAGTGATAAAGAGAACATTTAGAATACAGGCAGCAATGTAAACTGGTCGTTGGAGGCCAAAGAAACAAATGATATAATCATACAAAGTTGTTTCTGATACAGATCTCTATCTTTATTCAAAACACTTACTTTCGAACATCTCTTATATCTTCCTGGCTCATTGTATGCAAAGCTCCTTTATAAGATTTATCCAAATGCAGTGATCGAGGTGAAGATGGTGGTGAGGTCTCACATTTTATTGTAGCCTTGTCGTCTCTAATTTCTTCTCTAGAAACTGGAGACTAAGAAAGAATGCAACTTAAGTATGTCTTGTATCTTAAATTAAGATGTGAAAACAGACCAGTAGCAAATTTTAACCATTACAAATTTCTTTGCTTCAGAAGTTGCTCTTTCCATAGGTGATTAGATAAATTATCTGACTCAACAAAGCTATACAAATAAGACGTGTTTATATTTTTTTTATCATAAGTAGGCATGATAATGTACAAGGAACAATCTATCTTGCAATTGAACTATATAAATTTGAAATTGCTTTTGGAAGAGCTGAAGTGACTTACTGAAATTAATAGGTAGAATTCAAAAGAGTGTTTTACCACATTTCTTTTTCTTAAAACTTTCCATAAAACAGAAATTTAGAGATTTGAAGTAAGACCTTTTTAAGGAAATAATGTTGAAATGTTTATACTGATTTTTTCCCAGTCACCATTGAGTGCATCACTATTACATTTATTTTTAATCTTTCAGGAATTCAAGTGATCTGAAGGTTTCTGAAGCTAAAAAACAAGATATTTTCAACGGAGTATACAATAAGAAGGGATACAAAATTAGATACCATGTTTCTACAGCCAGCCCAAAGAAATCAGAAAAAGAAGAGTTAAAGTGAAATATACTATAACTCTGATGGCAAACTTATGGCACATGTGTCAGAGTTGGCATGACGAGCCTTCTCTGTGGAAATGTGCATCGTCGCCCCAGCTCAGCCAGCTGGTTGTTGGGTTTGCAAAGCGCGCAGGCGCATTGGCCAGCTGGTCATCGGGCTTCCGGTGCTCTGGTGCACACTTTCCAGTTTGGGCACTCTGTGCTAAAGAGGTTTGCCACCACTGTACTATAATCTGAAATGCAGACTTTCAACTACCCAATCATTCTCTAGATTGAATTCAAACATAGCTATATGTAAAGGTCAAAGTGATTCCATTTCATTTTAGTAATACTTACTAAAATCTGATTTGGTTTCAGATTTGGTTTTGATTCAGAGGTTAGATAACATGATGCTGCCATTGCTCTTTTAAAGGAATCTAAAGCAGAGAAATGGAATGTACGAAAATCCTTACTCTACAGTTAAGGTTTCAGCCTACACAGTGCCTTTTAAATTATTTTGTTCTCTGAAGAGCATATAAGTACACTATCCAGTTTCTCTCTCTGCTTTTGAATGAAGAAAAGCTTAGTGGAATGTATGTATCTGGAGAATAAGCAAACAGCAAAGATGGACATATAGAAATAATTCACATAATATTCCTACAGTGGTCATATTGATCAAGGTATTTCACACATACACACACTGCATGTAAACAATTGTATAATACTAGATTCAACATAAGTCTGCTGTTGAAGGTTTACCTTTCTATGGTGTTTCCTTAAATCACTAGGCTGACAGATGCATGCAAAGAAGAGAAAGTAAAATAAAGCAAATTGGTAGATAATTGTAATTTAAAAAGAATTAGCATAACATACTACCATTACCATTATTCTACCATTAAAGTGAAGTAAAATATGTACTTAGTTTTTTGATTAAATCTTTATAATAACCATAAAATGCCCGAGTCCTAAAAAGCATGCCTATAATTTGTAGGGTTTTTTTTCCGTTACCGACTAGTATAAATATAATCAATCTTGGTAATCTTCATAAATAATGGAAAGAATTCTTTAACTGGAGGACAAGTATATTTTTATCATAAAAACACTTAGATCCTTAATAACTAAACATTTCAATGAAAAGACATTTTTATAAGTATGAGGATTCTTGGGGATCTTGTAAGAATAAAAACTGAAGCAAAGATACTGTTGTAGTTCATATATACAGAAACCAAGAAAAGTTATGAGTTCGCTTACAAGACAATCAATAGCTATAAAGTTTCCATTAAATCAAGCTTAACTCTTGGTAACTTCATAGAAACCTTTATGTAACTTTCTTCAAATAGAAGGGGAAGTGGTTCCTATTGCTTCCCGAGATAACAATCTAATGTATTTTCCTGTTATTCTGGAGGCCTTCCATATAAGCACAGGTAGACCTCCAGTTATAACAGTTTATTTAGTGAACATTCAAAATTACAGCACTGAAAAAAGTGACTTATCACCGTTTTTCACACTTACAACCTTTGATGCATCCCCATGGTCATGCAATCAAAATTCAGATGCTTGGCAACTGACTCATATTTATGACTGCTGTAGGCCCCAGGTTCATCTGATTTACCTTTTGAGATCTTTTAAAAAGCAAAGTCAACTGGGTATGCCAAATTCACTTAACTGTGTTAGTAACTTAAAATGGCAGTGATTCCCTCAAAAACTGTGGCCAGAAAAATTGTAAAATTGGGCAAAACTAACTTAACAACTGTTTCGCTTACCAACTGAATTCTTAGGCTTAATTGTGGTGGTTAAATCGAGGGTTGTTTATACTAACTAGGTTCAACCTAACTTAGATTCCATGCCCTGTCAAGAGGGAAAAAGAATTTAGGACAAATTGCATTTTACAAAACACAGCTAAATCTGTAATTCAAAACTTGATGAGGCCATTCAAGTTGCTAAATTCCATCACTCCCTACCTGTAGAACTCAATTCTTAAAAGATTTAATTAAAAAAAAACCCAACCCAAATACATTGTAGAAAAACTGCTAGTAATGTCGAAGAAAATAAATTACATTTCATTAGATATAATTTGCTACCAGTTCTAAACATAAGCTAAATCTTAGGTTAAAGTCCTATCAATATTTCATAATGAAAAAATATTTGCCTTTCATAATCAAGACACAAAGGCAGTTCAGATGGCCATAACTTATAAACTGATATGTCTCTCTCTCTGAGTATGTACAATCAGGTTTTAATTTAAGCACATAATTTCTTTGCTCTTTTTCATAAAATATGATTAAAGAAGTGCTTCAAAACTACTTTCTTGTAACATAGGAAATCATGGCTAGGGGTTTGCTGTTTTTTATTTATCGCTACGGGAACCCAAGGAGTTCCATTCATAAACAGTGCCATAATCACCATGTAAAATGGGGAAAATACTAGAGATGTATTTTCTTACAGGGGGGAGGAAAGAGAAAAGATGAAACAGGTAATACTTACTAATGTCATAATTCCTAGTCTGTCCACTTCTCGAGCAGGACTGTGTGGCATTCTTCGAGGAGTAGAAATCCCACTACCTGGTGGAGAGGAGCCAGAAAGGTTTCCACTAGGAAAGGGATGCGGGATAGAGTTCATTGATCGAAATCGACCAGGATTGTCTAAACTTCCACTATCAACACGACTTTCTATCTCCTCTGCTCTTTGCTCAGTGTTTTCCTTTTCTTCTTGGATCAATCTAAAGAATTAAGAAATGATGCAATTCATTTAACCAAAGCAACACTGCAACCAGCAAGTACAACAGTTGGCATATATAGAAATGTATCTATATCCCAATGGCAAATTTGGGAAAGGACACAAATTTAAACTCGAGACAAAACAAAAGTAAATAACAATAATCTACATGCTGAATTTGTTTATCAATATCTGTTATATTACTTTAAGTAATACTTTCATGTAATATGAAATTATTGAATTACAGGATTAATCTTAGGATCTATGTAGAATTGCTTGGCATAGTTGTAGGAATAGAAACATAAATTTCAAATAAAGACCACTGAAATTATTCCATTCTGTACAAACTCTAGTCCATTGGAGTTAGACAGCCAATACATTTAAATAAATAAATAAATACATTTATCAATTAATATCAAAAATAATTTATAATTAAATTGACTTAGTAAAAATACACCTTAGCAACTACTTTTCTTAAAGATTCACTGACAATTAGAATTAGTTGGGATAAATAAGTTGTAGTATCTCTTTATATATGCTATATTACAAATCATAATGAAACCTAACCAACTAATATCCCATTTCTTAATAACACATCACTTTTAAAAAAAGGCTTATTCAGATTCAGATTCTTACAATAAGACCAGTTAGGATTACTCAAACCCCAACCTTATTTTGGGGGAAATGAAAAACATGTTAAAAACTTTTATAATTCTATCCAACAGAAAATAAGTTTCTTTGCCGAGATCATTGCCTTGAGCTTCCTGTTTTTTTCAGTATGCTAGGTATAATGAATTGGTAAGCAAAAACACACAAAAAAAATTACTGATAGCTAAAACTCATCTCATCAATTTCAACCCATACAATATTAATTTAGTTTGTATATTTCTAATAAAATTCATGGTGTGGGCTGGGTTACCTGAGCCCGCCCCCCCCCCCCCCAAAATTATATCTGCCCACCCCATCAAATCTGGCAAAGAGGGCACACTGTAGTTATGTCTTATCAGTGAATTACATTTGGCAAGTCCCAGGAGACAAGCCTTCTTTCACACAGCAACTCTCTTCTGGAATCCCCCTCCCCTCAATAGAATGGGGTTTAATATTTTTAGTTGCACCTACAGGTCAAACCAATGAAGAGAAGCTAGACTTCTACTTTTATGTGAATAAAAGGCCATTAGTAAACTTTAAATGTAACACTGAAAAACAATGACAAAAATAAATCCTGTACCTAATTTCTTTATTGATGGCATCCAATTGTTCCTGAAGCATCATGGCTAAGGTCTGGGCATCTGCCTGACCACTAGGTGATAAGAGATCAACTGAGCTGAATATAGTTTCTCTGTCCTCTTCGCCATCTGAGATATCAGCATCACTCTCAAAAGCTTGCGCAACATTTGCCAGCACACTTGCTTGTTGTGCACGTTCCCAATCTTGCTCATTAAGAGTCTGAACCTGTTTAATATATATGATTACAGCTGTAATATTAAGTATCTCTTCCATTAAAAAAAAAAAAAAAGATCGTATAACTTCACTTACATGCTGCAGAAATCAATCACAACAGCAGTATTTAGAATGCAGTAAAAGCAAAACAAACATTATTAGATTATACTTATTGGACATACTTTATGATCAAAACCCAAGAAATTAAATATATAATTTCAACATTACAAAATAACAATAAATAAGACTTATTTAAAAACTTCTGTATATGTCGTAAATCTATACAGACTAATAGCAAAGGATTCTAGAGTATCTTTCTTTAACTGAAAATAAATCATATACCAGTGGAAACTGTCCTTTGATTCCCGTTTGGTTAATCCTGCTAAGAAACACCTAGTGTATCAACTATTGCCCCAATCCTGTTTTTTTTTTCCTTTATCAGGCAGAATTCATAAGACAACACAAGCTTTAGTTTATAACCAGGCTATAAAGAAAGGAACCAAGTAGAATTAGATGATTTACTCAATAAACTACACATACAACTTGGTCTTAATAAACCAGGATCCATTAGAATCCCAGTTTATGTGAACACATCATACAGGCTGGATCCAGATTTCCCTAATCAAATTTCACTTAAGAGCAACAGAAATGGGGGATAATTTTAGTAATTCTTCCAATTCTATGAGACTTAAAAATAGCCTGGTCTTTCAAAACAATGTGGGAGGTGCTGTGGAGGGAATGGGGAATTTGCAAGTACCAACCCTTTTCTATCATCTAGCAGGAGCAAGGCTGGGTCTGACTCTATTCCACAAAGGGAAATAGTTTTAACTTGTGAAATAGTAAGTCTAGATCCATTCTCTATGTAAATACTTTTTGATGCACTGGTGAAGCTGTTGGACTAGTACCTGGGAGATCAGATTCAATTCTACCCACAGTCATGGAAGCTCACTGGATGATTTTGGGCCAATCACTATATGTCTCAGCCCAACCTATCATACCAGGCTGTTCTTGTGGAATAACAGTAGGAGAGAGTGCTATGTAAGCTGCCTTGAGCTCCTGGAGAAAAAGCAGGATATAAATGAAAGAAACAAAATAGCAGATAGAGGAGAACCATCGTAAACTAAAATATCTCTGTTTCTAGTTTCCCAGTAAGCAATGCTGAAATCAACTGTCTTATCTGTTTAATGCTACATACAAAGTGCCAATTCAAGTATTTAAAACCAGCTGCCCAACTCTGGGGGCTGGGTACAGGAAACATTCCACATAAATCTTACTTCTGTAGGTGGACTGAATGAAGATTAATTTTGCATACTTAGTACAATGCATTCTAAGTAATGAATAGCCTTATTTAGTTCATGAATCAATGTATGAATATAAACATATACATGCATTGAACTCTGCACAACTGTCCTTTTGCTAAGGTTATATTTTGCAATTCATATTCCTATCTGCCTCCTGCATCAAGACTTGCTTATAACAGCTGCTTCAAATGCAGGTATTTAAATACAGAACCTGAAATACATAGTTCTCAATCATGTAGCAAAACAAGCTACATGGAATGTTGCTTACTTTAAAATAAAGATATTTCAGGGTAAACACCCTTCCCCAATATAAAACAATAAACGCAACAGCCCAAGCCATCTATGCATAATGGTATTAGCAGTTTTAGACCAGATAAAAAGCAGGCAAATCTTTGAAGACTTATATAGCAATAGCAATAGCACTTATATATCGCTCCATAGTGCTTTTATAGCTCTCTCTAAGTGGTTTACAGAGTCAGCATATTGCCCCCAACAATCTGGGTCCTCATTTAACCACCTCGGAAGGATGGAAGGCTGAGTCAACCTTGAGCCAGTGAGATTTGAACTGCCGCACTGTAGCTAACAGTCAGCTGAAATAGCCTGCAGTACTGCACTCTAACCACTATGCCACTTCGGCTCAATAAACTGAACCAGTTTAGTCTAATGGTTAATGCAATAGACTAGGAGCAGGGAAACCTAGTCCTGCTTCAGGCAAAGAAACCAAATGAGTGATTCTGAGCCAGTCTCTTAGCCCTAGGAAGACAACAAAGGCAAATTACTTTTGAAAACATTACCTGGAAAACTGCATAGATTTCTTCATGTAGTTGATAGGGGACAAGAGTGACTTGAAGTTAAATTAATAAATAAGTATATTTAAAATGGTACACTAGCTTAAACTATTTTCAAAATTAATTGCTTAAATTCCAACTTACCCTTGAAGGCTCATCTCGCAGAGCTGCTAAGCGTCCTTTCTGTGGACGTCTTAGAACTGAGGTGCTGTAGGAATCTGTCTGATTGTCTGCTATAACTGAAGGTGCCAGTGGATATCTAAAATCTGGTACGCTACCTAAATGTGGCCCTCTGAAATGAAAACAGATGCATTAATAATTACTGTCCTAAAGTTAGTCGTTGACAGTGAAATGAATTAATTTAGCACATCTTGAATGCAGAACTATTTTCACTAATAATTATACCTATGATGAAGGGCAGGGGGTCTGATCCTCAATTGGTCATTTTCAGTCCTTATAGTTTCAATATTTACTACCAACTGATCCTGTAGAAAAAAAAAGATTATTCATATAACTTAATGTTATAGGTGCATACTTTTTTAAACATGTCTAAATATTTTAGATAATTCTAAAATTTAAATTTGAATGCCTTTTGAATTAAAATTAAAATATATTGTGTTATCACCCAAGTACTCTTCATTCTTTCATTATTGCTAGTATAACTATGAATAATTTACTGGTTCATCAAACAGGTTTTGAAAAAAGAATAGAGAAGCAAATCAGTTAAGATCCATAATCAGCTACAGTTTTGATATTTTTTTAAAAAAAAACCTTACAATTACAATTCACATTTTGTACATAATTTTAATGGACTATTATGTTTGGGCTACTATATTCTTATATTATAATATAATATAATTATATTATTTGCCGGTCAATGTCGGCTGGTGACCCCCCCCGGGGGAGGGCCTTCTCTGTAGCTGCTCCGGCCCTCTGGAACGATCTCCCCGTCAAGATCCGGACCCTTACTACCCCTTCCGGCCTTCCGTAAAGCAACCAAGACCTGGCTGTTCCGGCAGGCCTGGGGCTGTTGAATTATCCAGCCCCATTCTAAGTTATGAATGTTGTTGCAATTTGAAATTGTTGTTTTATTTTTATATCCCCCCCTCCCTTTTTATTGTAAGCCGCCCTGAGTCTTCCGAGAGTGGGCGGCATACATAACTAATAAATAAATAATTATCCTTGGCACGAAAAGATTAAAACTATAGAAAGTGAAATATTATTGCTAGTGCAAAAATGACTGCAACAAAAAGGCATAATATATTAAACTTCACAAGTGTCTCATTTTTATTTTTGTTTTCATTACAACTTAAGACAACATTTTTATTTTCATTTTTACCTTTTCATTTTGAAGCTCCTCCACTTGTTTCTTGGTACTTTCAATTTCACGGAGAAGGGAATTCTGGTATTAAATTCAATGCAAAAGATCGTTAATACAAAGAGCTGTTAAGATTTGAGTCTGTATATTTTTTAAAAAATACTTTTTTTCTATTTTACTTTTATGATCACAAAATACTTAATTCTGCTATTTGTTTTAGCTGATATACATATTCTTTGCACCCTTTCTGCTAAACAAGGTCCTATGCTTTTTACTAATTTAAAAATGATATAGATTATTATTTATTTCTTGATCCCCGGGTCCTAAGTTTCAGGATAGGAAGATGCACAACAGTTAATTCAGTGCATTGTGTAAGTAGATATAATTGCTTTTTGTTGCCAATGAGAAAGGAGAGATTGTAGCACTAGATTGTCATCACTTTTATTTATTAACAGCTGGGAATAGATAGATGCATGGATGGATATAGACAGAACTTTATATGTTTATAGTTTTTACAAAAGTTTTATCAATTTATCAAATATCCACTGCACTTGAAGCAATATTCATTCATATTTAAAATTACTTTATCTTCCAGAGCTGCCATTCTTTCTTTAAGGTGAAGCTGAAGTCTCTCATTAGATTCAGATAAAAGTTTATCAACTGTATCAGATAAACGTTTATTATGTTCTTCATTCATCTTCTCTCTTTGTCGAGCCTAAATAAGAGGAATAGAAGGAAAGGACAGTAAAAAATAAATAACAAGAATAAGAACCATTATCTTTTGCATACTTAATGTATAAACCTGTCTCAACTCTGGATTTTTATTATTCTCTACTAGGATTTTTCTTTGTTTTTCCAAACATGATACCTAGCAAATTTTATATCATTACCATCTAAGTTAACTCTTTTGAAAATCCACATGAAATAACAGATTATTGGAAATAATAGGCATTTGTTCAACTATTGTGTGATTTTAATATTAATATTTAATTACAGGCAGTTGATTCTGTTCCTACTTAACCCTTTAGTGCTACCTAATTTGTTTTCTACTGGTATTTCATATATACTCCTAGACAAGTTTTACCCGCCTTATTTTAACTTCATGTAGATAAGTAAATTATGCTTTCCTCTGCCAACCTGAAATTCATCATTGATTTTTTTATGTCAGAGAAAAGAGAGACAATCTCATCATTGTAATGACATACCCTTAGTAGTTCTTGATTTTTCTCTTCTAGCTGTGTTTCCATTTGTCTCAATCGTTCTTCAATGTTTCCGTGTCTTTCTTCAGCCTGCCATTTTAAATAATACTGGTAATTAAAATCTAAGAATTCATCAGAAGAAAAATATTAGCAAACAAGCATATCATGCTGTATGAGACTGCTATTTTTGTTCACACACTGCAAGATGTTCAAGATATATTATTGCCAAGGCTGGCAAAACACAGTGGATGAATTCATGCATCAAATGAGCAATTTATTCTCTCACCCCATAACATCTTGCTATGATGATTGAAGCAACAGGAAGTCTTGACAAAAGAGATACCTTTGCATTATGCATCTCAGAAAAAAAATCTATTATCTTCCTCACATTCATTTTAATGTGTGAAGTTTTTTAAAAAAAAAAACAACAACAAGCAGTAGCAAGCAGAAATAAGGACTTAAGTCCTTTGTGTAAATTCTACCTTCCTAGACTGGGAAGTATATTCGAACAGATTAACATCTTTAGTTGAAGAATTCCGAGAAGGTAAACAGTCAAGCTATAAAAATAAGGAATAAAATAGTAGCAAGAAAAAAAAGGAAATGAAGTGACATCAAGAATTTACTTTTAAATATTGGGTACAAAATTGCTGGAGTACTTAATTTATCCTACTAAGAACTGGAAAAAGTTTCTAAAACAGTATTCAAATCAGGCACAAAAGGGTATTTCAACATCTTCAAAGCAATTAAAAACAATGAACTGCTATACAAAGGGTTAGAAAGCAAGAAACATAGAGACTAGATCAGTCAATTTGAATTATCTGGTTAAAAATGAAATGCAAGAAACCCCAAATGATCAAGAATCAACTGTTTCTTCTAAATATATGTATCATAAAACTCAACCTACCTTAGTAAGTGCAGCTACTCTCTGAGCCAATTCAGCTTCTACTTCTGGCAGAGTTTCAGCTTTTCTCAGAGTTTGCTGCAATTTTTGTTCAGCCAGTTCCAATCGTTCTTGTAACTGCCTATTCTTGTCTTCACTCTAGAAGCAAAAATAAAGGTCCTTATAGCAACAGCTGCAGACATTATTCTATGTGACATTTCGATAGTTTCTCCATTAGCAAAAAAAGTGAGCAAATTGATGTATGAGATCATACAGTCCTGTTTAATCACTGAAATTATATACAACACAACATTCAAAAGCACATTTATAGATGACCATTACAAAATGTACATTATTTTATTAAAAATTATGTTTAAAAACCCTTCATTTTGTCTACCCTAATTGAATACTGGGATTCAATTTTATTGGGTAAAACTGAACTTTTGCAAAAGTGCTATGGATGCCACTGCAAAATATTTAAATTCCTTTCATGAACATGAAAGTGCTATTATGGAAAGCATAGTCGGTAACAAAACATTTTTGTACTAAATGCAGACTTAGGCAAAAAGAGACATAAAAACTTGAGTACAAGACAAATCCTAACTAAAAATATCACACAGATTTCATAATAAAAAGACAAACACTAAATTGAATGCACTCACTGCATATAAATCCTAACCTTTGTAATTATCTTCTATGTTATCCAGCTCTGATTTTGCTCCCCATGAGGGTGCTTTATCTCCTTTATCCCAAAACCATCTAAGATTGTGACAGCAACTAATGGCAAGCAACCACTTTTTTTTCCTTTTTCAAGCTTAAAAGGCCTGCTAATTCCATTTTGAAAACACCAAGAATAGCCATTCCTTGAAGATCTCCTCAAAACTACCGAAGAAGAGGCATTTTTGTTGAAGGAAAAATATAAAACATGGAAAGGATGAAACCTTCTTATAACTACAAAACCTTTAAAAATTGGTAACAAATATGCATAAATTTTATCCAAATCAAATTAGCTTGAATTATTAGAAAGCTCCCCTGCCCACGATCCAGAACTTTTAGTATTAATTTATGGAAAGCTCAAAGCGTTATTTAAAAAATAAGTTTACCTGTCGATGCAATGAATCTTTGTTAGCAATTTCATTTTCAAGTTTATCATTAAGATCATGCACAGATGTAGCTTCACGTTGTGCAGCGAGGTAGCGTTTTTCAAGAGTTGTAATTCTTTCTTCCATATCTTCCTTCTGAGCCATTGCCTAAATTAAGATTGTCAGAAAATTACAGAAATATATTCTCCCTCCATTGTGTGTTTAACAGGTTGTTTTAAAAAAATTAATAGCTTTTATTATAGAAACCCAAGAGAATATCCAAAGAACCATTGGGGGGGGGGTCAATTTGTAAGAACTGCAGCTTTCTTTAATCTTACATATCTTAAAGAGACTGCAAACTGCTAATGATACTCAAAACGTTCACCATTAAAAGTGCAAACATTCCAAATATATAATTTACTTTTGATATTTGAGGGGAAAAAATGAAAATAATTGCATTTAGAAATAGAAATAAGCTATTTAAAGAAAACCTCCAGAAATTCCATGCAGGGACTTTTTTAGCCCCAAAATATTATTTTAAACTTTGCATATGTACCAAGTACCAGTGACGTGCAGTCAGGGGAAGCACAGCCTCACCACTGTCAATCATGAAAAGGAAAAAAATGTAAACGGGAAAAGATGAGTGCTGAGGTTAGGCTAGCTAGTTGCTGCCACACCATGAATGACTGCCTGTTTTAAAAAGCCTCTTAAAAAGCGCCCTCTACTACGAGGCAGGAGAACTGCATACTTCATCTAGTCTGACTTTTTAGGCACTTGAGCAGAGTTAAGCGAGGATTAAAAGCCTAAAAAATCCCGATGTAGTTGAGGCACGCAGTTCTCCTGCCTCATAGTAGAGGGCACATTTTTAGAGGCTTCAACTTTGTCATTCTGTTTAAAGCTGCAGCGTCACGCTCACTCTTCCTCCTCTCTTTCTCAGTTTCTGATGTCCCCACCCCCACCCCACACTCCCTCTTTTCCTTCAAATTTCCTTTTTTTCTTTTTTCTTTAATAAATGCAATGCTCAGGCATTCTCTCATCTCCTCCAACACCCCACTGACTAAAGAGCTTTCTTTCGCCCGCCTGAGCTCGCGGCAGCCCACCTGAGCTCTGCCAGGAGCACAGGCGGGCAAAAGAAAGTGCTTTAGTCAGTGGGGTGTCGGGGGAGAGTTGTGCCTCTCCAGCCATAAACCTCACCGCACGTCACTGCCAAGTACCAACATTCTTATTCTGCTTAAGAGGAAGCATAATAGGTCATTTTTTTTTAGAATCCTTCAATAATTAACATTATTGAGCTGGCCAATTTTAGAAGACATAATAATACCACTAGATATGAATATGCTGAATTAGTATTGTTCTGTGGGATCATCATACTGATTCACATGGCATGTAGATCGAGAACAATAGAGTTTTTAATAAAAACAACAACTATAAAAGCAATTGTTCTCAGGTTGGTAACTTATTGATATAGTTGATGGAAATATCCTAAACCTAGTGCTTACATCAGATTATAAGACATGCTTTAACTCATGGGGAGAACAAGTACACAGAATAGTGAATTAATTAATTTAAATCATATTAAAGTCCTATTCTTACCTCTCGTACATCTCTTTGCAATTTTGTGTTCATTTCTTCAGATTTGATTAGATCTTTTCTAGCTGTATCAAGATCTTCTTCCAGTTCTGCTACTCTGTTAGAAAGGGCAGTGATTCTCTCTTTCATTTGCGACTGTTCTTTAGTTTGCTTTTCTATGATATCTTGAAGTTCAATTACTTTAGCAAGATCTTCATCATGAGTCAAAGAGCCATTGGAAGATCTCTATTTAGAAGAAGAAAAAGCCACTGCTAATTAAAAAAAAACTTTTAACACCCTGAAAGCATAAACATGTGCAATATAATTTTTTCATACTGAACCAGAGGTCCCCAACCTTTCCAGCTTGGTGGCCTGGCGTGAGGGGGAGGGGGGGATAGTTCCGTGCAAGTGATAGAGCTCCATCTTGCCACTTGCAGCTCCACTTGCACGAGCAGCAGGTGCTTGTGTAGCTCCACTCGCACAAGTGGAGCTGCACACACTCATACGCATTCACATGCACAGCTCCATTCATGCAAGCGGCGGTCACTTATGAAGGTCCACTTGTGTGAGTGGAGTGTGTGCCCAAGTGCCTGCCACTCACGTGATCAGAGTTGCCTGCACTAGTGCCCGCTGCTTGCACAAGTGGAGCTGCATGCGCATGCATGCTCACATGCCACTCGTGTGGCCTAGTTCTGAACTGGCCTGAGCCACAGCCCAGGGGTTGGGGATCTCTGTACTAAACCAGTGATTCCAATGGGAACAAAAGAATTCGTATTACTTTTCAGGATTTTTTTTCCACTGTGTTGTTCTGGTTCTCACTCAGAAATTTAAGAACCAACCCAAAACATTTTTTTGCCTGAAAATGATATTGCTCTTATTACTTGAACATTATCTATCAAAGAATGGTATTGTATACTGGATCAAATGATCAAGAAAATAACACATTAAAATAGCTTACTTGCTCTTTTTTTTATTGGAATGATTTGGAGAATTAAGTTAATTGCTGCATCATAAACAGATTTTATCCTCTCAAAAAAGTTGAGTAAAAAGGCTAAGGAAAAGATTCTTTTATCATACCTTCCCATTAGTGCTAGGTATGTTTTCCTGATCATGATTAATATCAGGCATTCCATCAGCTTGTGTTCTTTTTTGATTGTTTTGTTCTTTCAAAATCATTAACTGGAATAAAAGAATAAAATACTATATTAATTGACATTCTATATTTCGAATAGAAAAAGGAACATTTAACCAATATTAATTATTTGCAGTGATAATATTCACAAAATATATTCATGAATGGATAACAATGATAGATATATTAATGACCTTGATTTTAAAGAATTATGATCAATTCCTATAAACTTTTCAGAAAATATTTATCAAGCAACAAGCCTGCCTTTAAAACATGATACAAAAAAAACCTAACAATAACTCAGCCATTTTCATATGCTTAATTAGTAAACAAGATTGATCAATTGATTTTTAAGGTAAGCTAAAACATTTCAAGTATCTGCTAGTGAAAACTCAATTCTTGGTGAAAAAAGATTCCATAAAAAATTAATAGCTACACAGTTATGAACCTGGAAAAATGATTTTTAGAATTCTGAAAAAGTTCAAGAAAGTAGTAGTGGGAGCTTGCAGATTTTGTAAAATGGAGAAAATAATTGGTAGTCCATAAGCTGCAAACAGGAAAGTATCAGGGCATGCCATTCCAGTCTGGTCACCTAGATTCTAGAAGGACCTGCTGAAAGTATCTTCTTTTTGCAAGCTACATGAACAACACAGAAAGCCCAATCTGTGGAATATCCTCCTTATATTAGTTCTAACTGTATTGTTATTGCAATGTTAATTCCATAAACAAGTGAAATCTTTTTTATTTCACTGTGACTTTGCTCACCTGACTGAGTATATTTACTATGGAATTTGATTTTCCAGCAAGGTATTAATTTTACCCATTAAATCTCTCTCACACTCTTCCCAAAGACCCCCAGTTTTGGTCCCACCCATTTCAAACTACATTATGATATCACTAGCCAAATTTCTCAAGGTCAAAGAAATTGCCAAACAGCCCCTGGTTACAAGTAACCTTTCGCTTCCCTTGATAGGTCTTATGCAAACCTGACAAGTTTTTTTTATCCATTTGTAGTTTACTGGAAATAACTTACCTCTTTGTGTGTAGTACCTAGTTCTTCCTCCAACAAGCTGCATCGTTCAAGTGCTACTCGTAATCTTTCCCTTACCTAGGAGATTAAAGTTAAGATATAAACACCAAACAATTCTGCTAGCATTAGATGCCGAACTATTCAGTAACTATCAAGAATAAACTGATAACAGTAATGTTGGTGAGTAGGGATAAATTTGAAAAGCAACGCAAATTATCAATACATTTTTTGTGACTGGAGCCATCAAGTGATTAAGCAAACCTAATAATAAGCCATTATGCATTTTCTATTACTTTTGATGGCAATATGTTTCTGCAGCAGAAAGGCACAATGAGGTAGATTATATGGTACCCTTTTAGACTAGTCATCTGGCCAATAATTATGAAAATGATTATGAGGTATTATGAAAGCCGTAATCCATCCATGGAGAGCAGAAATTTCAATTAAAGCCAATGCTGCTATATTAGTTGTGATTTATGTCATGTACCAGAACTGAGGCAACATTAATAATCATTTTTGCCTGAATAGAAATGGAAGGGCAACATTTAATTTTGCTTCATTCATTTTATGATTTAGACCAACTTACAACACCCATTTTGAATTTTGGTCTGTATACAAACATAAGCAATAGATGTTTAGTCTATATCTCCATTTAAAAATAAAATAAAATACCAGACTGCTCTTAAATGAAAAAAATGAAAGAATTAATTTTTACACTAATAAAATAATAGTTACAGTATGTTTTTAACATATATATTGGGAGTTACTGTACACCGCCTAGAGTTTTCTTGGAGCAAGGCAGCCTTAATGAATCCCATAAAATAAATAAATATTTTCATGAAGAAAAAAACATCGGTAATCTTCTACCTTTTCATCAAGGGCTTTGTGATGTTCAAATAAAGACTTTAGTGCTTTGAGAACTTCAACTTCACTAGAAACACCAGCTGGAGATTGAGCTTGTCTTTTTACTACGGTCATTCTTAAAGACCTTTCATGCCGGGAGACAAGGCATTCCAAATGTTCTAGTAGTAACTGAAAATCGAATGCAATTACATGAGAAAAAAGCAGTATATATTGAACTGAAGAAAATAATATTCAAACGTATTTCACTATCAATGAGACACAACTATCACTTTGTTTCTGCTTCTCTGTAAAGCTATGCAAGTTACATTCAGTTATTATATATTAATCATTTTTGAAGCTGAACATAACTTACAGAAAAAATGCACTTTCATAATATACACAATGTTCTATTCATTATTCAAAACTATCTAAGCTTTCAAATTTTATTCTATTTTTTAAAAAGCAAGTATCATCCTATCCAGTCCTTAATTCTTATTGATGTTTAAAGGCAAAAAAGTACATAAAAATGCTCATCTAACACTGAACCTCAGCAATGCAAAGAAAATAATAATATGTTTATGTTTATCTTCTTGATCAATGTAATGGAAAACATGATAATGTTGAATGCTTCTACTTTAGTTGCTGAAGTTATCCAGGTAATCCATGACTTATGACTGGTCCCTTAGCAACTGTTCAAAGTTCTGACAGACCCCAAAGGCATTTATGAAATGGTTTTGAAGTTCTGATGTCCACACAATATGTGATTACATTTTGGGTTCTCAGCAACTGCCCTGTTTTTATGGTCATTTGCAATGTTATTGCCAATTTCTGACAAAACCTACCCCATAGCAACTTAATGATTGCGGCGTCTGCTTAATGACTGTGGCAGTTGCTTAAAGATCACAAAAAAAGTTATAAAATTGGGTTTGGTCATATGGCGACCCACTTTATGACCATCACAACTTATGACCGAAGTTGTGGGTGCCCTTCATGGATGTAAGCCAGGGGCTACCTGTAAATTACCTTAAACTAGGAAGGAAAATCACATTAAAATACGCAATAACAATATAAGTATAATAATATAAACATTATTTGGTTTTATATACTTATAAAGTATCAATAACATCTACATAATTTTTTAATATTCTACAGAGCATATAAATACAGCAGACATTTCTCCATATCAGAAACTTTACTTGTAACAAAAGAACTTTGTTGCATCACTTTAAAGTGAGTGATATTTGAGGAGGAGGAATTTAAAGGTTAAATTACTACAAAACTAACTTACAAAAACGCATTGAAACTCTGTTAGGGAAACTTATAATCATGTACACGTCTACATTCTCATTGTTTTAAACTGAAGTAGCTTGTTCACCTACATTCTTTTTAAAAATGGGCCATTTCAAAAGAAGGAAACAGTGACATTTAAATATTGGTTATAAAATCTGACTATATATACACCATCTTGAACACTTTTCTTTCAAAAATATATCTCTAACTCTAATTCCTTTAGATAAAAAATTGTTCTGAAAAGATTTATCACCAAATTTTGTGCTTGACAGATTTCAGGTTTCACAAGAGTATCAGGCAGTGCATGTAAAACATGGATTGCTAATCTCTGCTTTGAATGATTTTGCATTCATTAAATAGTGATCCACCCAATGAAGTATAAATTAATGACAGCCAGTTGAGTTTACCTTTCTCATATATGTATTGTGTAACAAAAGTCTGGATTAATAGGTTAGGATAATGACTGCAAGGATCAACTTTGAGTCTCTTAAAAAAACCTCAGTTAAAGGATCGCCGAGAGACTATGTTAATAATCTGCAGTTAGATAGTTTTGGTGTATGAAAAGTATATTTAATAACAAGGGAACAAATTATCCTACAGAAATATTATGCAAGATAAAATACACAGTCTTGATACATGAAATGTTTTTCTTACTAGGTGGAAGTTACCGAAATTAAAGCAGAAATAAAACTAATAATTTTATTCACTTATGAAAAAAAACTACATGTAAGGTTCCATTTCAATATAAATTCCTAGCACAAAATACGAACAAATGATACCAGAAGATCAACTGACTCTTGTATTGTTTCTTTCTGCTTTCAGTTCTGCAATTTCCTCTTCCCTTTCAAGGAGTTGCTCTCTGCATATGTTAAGCTCTTTAGTAAGTGCTGCAAACTCCTGAAAAATATAAGCAAATAATTATAAACATTTACAGCAATGTGCATTATATACAGCAATATATTATAGATAACTGACTGAAGTTATACTAAAATAAAATACTATGCAGGATATCTTAATATCACTTCTAGCAATCATGATTATTCTTTATAGAGCAGTATTCAACCCTAGCCATTCTATTTCATCCAAGCTTTCTATTTCTAATATTTGAATGAAAATCACCAGGGAATCCCCTAGTTGAAAGTAAGTAAGGTAGACACTTCTGATAAATGTCAAGAAAACAGCATAGTTTTGTTTATGTTATTACCTGGAGACCATCTCAACTCAAGGGCAGGTTTATATTTTTAAAGAATAAAGAATAGTAATGCTAATATTATTATTCTAAATATGTAAACTGAATTCTATTATATGATGTTGGATCATTCTGGCATACACAAATATTACAACTTTGAATTTTATTACATCTTCGAACGTAATTACTTGTTCTATCTACTGTACAAGACTCAGCTCGTTTTCTGTTTTAAAACAGGGTATGATTTCTGAACAAATTGTGCCAGAAATTACAAAGTTAGTAAATAGAAATTACACATCTTCTCACACAAATTGAAGAGGAAACAGGAACTGTATGTCAATGAGAAAATTTTCCCATAAAAAAATCAGATACAACCGTTCATTGGATCACACTCATCCAATGAATGGTTGAAGCCAAGATAAAATAAATTTGATGATAAATGAACTCAGGCAGAACAATCCATTTGTGAAATAGTTAGCAAAACTAAACTTGATATCTCTTATAGGAGATTCTCCCCAAAATATTGCATGCTTTTAGCCTGCTACCTTTTTGATATTAACTAAATCATTAGTTACTACTTTCGCTGTGTAGAACTACAGAGTGGTTTATGACTAAGTCCAGCTTTATGGCTTAAAATGGGTAAAACATTTAGAATAAAAACAGCTTCAGAGAAACAAGCCTCTTATCTAGTTTTCTACAATATTTGAGTAAAATTAATTTATTAATTACTTTTGAAAGTAATCTATCTGACTCAATGAATTCTAGTTTTGCATAAATAGAAGTTTAAACTGCCACCACCTAAACAAGAAATAACATTAACTAAAACATACCGGTAATTCATATGACTGTCACAATATCCAGTAAGATGCAACAGTATTGCATAACATACAATTTTTCTTCTACCCAAAATGCATATTCAATTTATCCAAACAGCCATAATCCTCATGATGACAAAAATAACAATCTATTTTCATTCTTAAGCAAAGGTGTCTATAAACTTCACATTTATTATTATGTAATTTTAGTTCCATGGTTGTCATCAGAGTACTGTAACATACATGCAAGTCTATTTACATATTTTCAGTTTAAACTGAGATGTTTAACTTTGAAGTACTGTAACTGCAGATTTTTTCTGCGAAATATAATAGCTATGCTTATACAAATAAAGAGATCTGTAAATACAAGTATTTCCTAATAAAATATATTTATGATGTAAGATAATATTCTTCTAAATATTTGCTTAGAATGTATAGAATGAACTTAGGCAAGTATATTAAAATGTAATTACAGAGCTAATTTTAGCAAAAAGTGAACCTAGTATCTAACTAACATTTATGAAATCTACATAAAACATGTCATTAATGCTTTTAACAAATGAATTTAGAACTACTGATATTTCAGTAAGTTCCTCCAAAAAGTAGGAGTCTTTCAAGATAAAATATTTTCCCTTTATTAAAATAACTTTTATTAAGCATTATATATGAACAGAATAAAAATAAATACAAACTACAAAATGTAAAGAAAACTGCAAGAAAAAGGAAGAAAAGGGAGTGGGAAAAAGAAAGGAAACAAGAAAAGCGAGAGCAAAAAAGTAACTTCCTCTATCACCAGCAGATAAAAACTATTTTAGCAGTATATCATTATTTCTAAAGAAAACTTCTCCCTTCACCTCATTTCTTAGGTAAAGAAAACCAAGTCTGCATCAATCAATATTTGTCAGCCGAAATCTAATTAGGACAATCAGATCTTTTTAATTCTGGTCAAACAAGTCAATCTTAGAAACCTTTCCTGAGTTTTTGGCTCTAGTGTCTAGTTTAAGATCTCATTATAAAAAACAAAATCAAATCAGAGTAATCTCCTTTTTCCCATTAGAAAAATATCTTCCAAATAATTCAAAACTATAATTCCAAATCCCAGCCTCCTTAATCTGCTATCAACTTTCCAAAATCCACATATCATTTTGTAGCACCATTTTGCTGCCTAGTCCAAGCAATCATATATTTTTAAATTTTAAATTTATATTTAACTCAAATTTACTCCATCATCTTTTAAGGAGGTAGAAACTCACCCAATGAATATAGTAAAATTTTGCCAGTTTGAAGGACCTTAAATCTCTCCAATATACAAAAAATTAAAAGAGAATCAAAGATTTGATTAAAATATAAGACATGGTTGAACTTAATGTAAAGGTTGCTTTGCAAACATGAGCTTGATGTAAACCTGTCTCCAGCCACTCTAAATATAAGCTGATTGTAAAGGCAGTTTCTGCAGTCTACTCACAAGGAGCAGCTATCTGGAGTCACATGATCTCAAGGAATTCTCCTTTGTTACAGAGAATTACACCAGCTTGGATCCAGTATCCAGTCACAATTCCCCTTACAAAAGCTGTCTTGCTAGCCAGCAAAAGTCAGCAAGACATCGGTTCACTGTGAAGCTCAAATGAAGTACCTGATCCAAATATTATCCCAATACAAAAACTTGGTATAAATTACTGGAAAACTATACTACTTCTACATGAATGAGTTTAAATAAACTTCCCACCGTCTTGTGACGCCATATTGGAGACAGTAATCTGTCTGAGAGTACTACTTAGATTTACACCAGATGCATGTCTACAACTTGCAGATGCTTTACATATTTTTCTTCAATTAAACTTCTGACTTTACCCTTAGAGACAAAAATAAACACATCTCAAACTATTCTCAGAATATAGGAATACAGCTTGTAAGTGTCTATATATACATATTCAGGGATTTAGAAAGGGGTAGAAAATAATGCTATTGATCAGAATATTAAATATAGTTTGGATAATTCCAGAAAATATTATATGTTCAAACAATCTTTCCCACATTTTCCAGCCACACACTTTATATTCTATGCTTACAAATTTTTGTGTCACTTTTCAGTCTGCATTCCTTCACTATCATAGTATTATGCCCAAAATATTTCACTACAGTATTTTTAAAGACACTGGCACTGAAAGTATTCATTAATGTAATTCTTCTTGGATTGACTTTACTGTATTCTTTTTTTACCAGTTGCTTTTATGTTCTTTACTTTATGGATCATCTGGAGTCAGGTGAATTGAGCAAAATAAATCAATTAATAAGCTGTCAAGGGAACTCCAACTATGATTTATACAGTAACAATTATTTCCATTTTAGATATTTTCAAAATAGTCAATCCCATCTCCCAATTCCAGAAAATCTAATATTGAAGTTTCTGACACATCATAGTTTCTGACAGCAGCATAGGATAGAGATATTTTTGCTGAACAATCTTACTTTCCTCTTAGTACATTGGACCCAAGTGAAACTAATGTAGTATCATTGTTCTACAACACCTCTCCCTGAATGGCCAGAAATTGCCTATTACATTTACCGTTTCTTCAACATGGATAAATAAGACTTCATTAGTTTCGTTATGATAGAATGAATATGTGCCCATGCACACACAAACACCCACACGGCACTGCTTGGTTTGTTTCATGACCTGAGTAAAGCAGGTGATAGTGAGGATCAAAAGGCTCACTCTTATCCCTCCATGTAAGGTTCAATGTAAATTTTTCTTCCTTATGACATGTAATTTTTCATGCCTAGGTATTATCCACAATGAGCAATTGAGAAAAAAATATAGAGAAAACATTTTATGGACGTGTGAAAGATCAGTTTTTTACTATTTCCCTTTCAGTCCTTCCAAACACCTGAGAATTTTATTAAGTTCATGAATTCTGTCACATGTGAGAAGTTCCCAGTCAAAATTTAAAAACATTTTATTGCTAGGAAAATAAAATAGATTACAATTCCATGTTCACCTCTTTCTAGGAATACAGAAACAGGTGATTACAAATGGTTTAGCTCCTTTCTGTCTGCTGCTCCCTCCAGAAATTCAAGCTCTAATCCTTATTTAGGAATGAAATACACTAATCTACTTATACCATGTGTGGGAAACCCAAGAGAGTTTGTTTTAATACAGTTTAGAATACAAATATAATAAGTTCATTATTATTTTAAGTGTTTTATGTAATGATTAAAAATTCTGAACAAACAGATTGCCTGGATAGCAGTTAATATTTTTATAATCTTGTAAATATTATACTTATGTATGGTGATTTTGCTGTCATCATATTTATATCTATAAAATACTTGACTATTTGACTAAAAGGGGGGGGGGAATAACCAGCTGATCAAGAGAAGGATACATGTATCTTTTGATAGTCATGGGTAACTGCCACTTTAAATTAAGGGAAAGCTTGATTTCCCTTTTTAAACCAAGAATTAGAGTATCAAACTTGTTATGGTGCTGTGTAACTTTATAATGAATGCCTTTATGGATTTTGTCTCCATATGCAATAATGTCTAAAAGAAGTATATGGCAATAGCTTCTTTTTCAGCAACTGCAATTACTATTTTTTCTAATGCATCCCTCCTAGGCTAATTTATCTAAAAAGAAAATTTAGCAGTATTTTATATGAAAGTTCTTGTGCATTTAAAGTTGGCAATAGTAGTGTAATATTCTGTTACCTTTTTTAAAGGCATTTATCTGCAGTATTTGAGGAGGAAGAGGAAAAGCATTTCTCTAAATCACTTTTTTTAAAAATGCGTAATGCAAAGTACCGTGTTTCCCTGAAAATACGACAGGGTCTTATATTTTTTTGACCCACGAAATATGGCCTTGGGCTTATTAAAGAGGAGGGCTTATTGTTTTTTGATTGCTGGGCAGCTGCTCCCTTGCGACCGGGCTCCCGAAGAACCGGGCACAGCCTCAGGGTCGAATGGCTGTGTTGTGCTGTCGCAGCAGCAACAAAGCAGCCATGAAGTGGCCATGCTCGCGAGCAGCCGCCTGGCAACCCCCCTTTCCAGCCAGGCACAGCACTACTGACCGATCTAGCGGTACCTGGAAGGCACCAAGCAACACGAGCGGCTGCTCGCCACCCTCCGCCTCCCGCGGCTCAGTGCCTTCAGAATGCCCCTAGGTGAGTAAATGGGGCTCTGCATGGCTGGAGAGGGGGTTGCACAAGCAGCTTTTTTGCTCCCCGCTCGCACAACTCCCAGACTCACGATGCCCTTGGCTAACTCTGCAGAGCCAGGGCATCTCCGCTGCTGGCACTACCCGCCGCTTGAGTTTTTTTTTCACCTTTCAAAGCACGGAGGACAGATGCCGCTCTGGAAGTACGCACTATGGTAGCGTACAACCATAGAGCGTACTCCCAGAGTGGCATCCATCCTCCATGCTTTGAAAGCCACAACGGAGGATGGATGCCGCTCTGGGAGTATGCTCTATGGTTGTACGCTCTACAGCCCACAAACATAGAGTGTGCTCCCAAAGCGGCATCCGTCCATGCTTTGAAAGCCGGAAAAAAAAAAACAAGTGGCGGGCGGCGCCAGCAGCGGAGATGCCCTGGCTCTGCAGAGTTAGCCAAGGGCATCGTGAGCCTGTGAGTGTTGCTGCTGCGACAGCATAACACAGCCATTCGACCCTGAGGCTGTGCCCGGCTCTTCGAGAGTCCGCTTGCAAGAGAGTAGCTGCCCGGCAACCCCCCCTCTTCAGCTGGGCACAGCACTGCTGTCCAACCTAATGGTACCCCGAAAGCACCAAGCAATGCGAGTGCCTTTACCCCCCACCTTGTTCCCGCGGCTTGGTGCCTTCAGGATACCACTAGCAATGCTCTGCCTGGCCGGAGTGGGGGGATTGTCCAGGGGGCTTATTTTCGTGGGTGGGCTTATATTTTTACCCACGCGAAAAATGTGGCAAGGCTTTAGTTTCAGGACAGGTTGTATTTTTGGAGAAACACAATAGAAAAAAAACGTTTTAAAATAATTGAATAATCCAGTAATTCTAGTTTAACAAGTTTATAACATGAGAAAAAGAATTTTTTTCAATAACTCTTAAAAACATTAATTGCTTTTTAGATCACTTTTAGATATTGTATTCTTATAAAATTAAAATTCTCATTTTGCTAACAGCTCACATTAAAAGATAAAAGATATTGTAAATTAATGAAAATATTGCTGAACAATGACAACTATCAGAATCTTAGAGTAAGAACTAAATTCTTATTTTGACAAATGGTCTGCATACTAATGAACATTATTATATTGTCACTTTGGAACTAATTTTGCATGGATAAAAAGATAAGAAATTATTTTTGTGATGCTTAACTGATGGTATGTATCACTGTTTACGTTTTACTATTCTTTCATATCCTGATTAAAATAAAGAGCTCTTCACACCATATTTTATATCCTCTACACTTCAGTAAATTCTTAAAGCCTCTTAAGTCAAGTCTAACAGTTCTGTCTCCTTGCATTCCAATATGATGACCCAAGTAAGCAGAAAAGAGCTTAGTTGCATTACTCTATAACCTTTTGATTTTTGTTGTTAAATGTGTTTCTTGATTCTGCTACTGCTAAAAAGCCAAATTAGAAATATATTTGAAATAGCATTCCATTATTTTTTATTCAAAAAATAACTCTTGAAGACTTTTATTCTTTTATGTTTTCTATTGCCTACATCAGCGATGGCGAATCTTTTTTGGCTCACGTGCCATAAGGGGGGGAGCGCAGGGGGGTCATGCACATCAGAACATGGGTAAGCAGAAATAAAGAAAATTAAACATTTAAATGTTGTATGCCAATACAAAATGAACATTAATATTTAAAATGATTTAATTTTCTTTTTTTCTCTTTAGCAACTAAAATTCGCAGCAAAATTCAGAATATTAAATCCAACAGCCTGGAAACAAATCAGTTGCTAAAAATGTTTATACTATATTTTTAATTTTGCCTGTTTCTACTATACTCTCCTTTCAATATTATACAACATAATATATTGTAAAGCAGAACAACTAATTGGCCAAACTACTGCCTGTTTTATGTTTAACATGAAGGAATTTTGAGAATACAATTTTACTATTTTAATGTTCTTCCTTGCAGAATGCATTCCACTCTTCACAAACTAAATAGCTATAATTCACCATGCAATTCCAATTATAACTTTTAATAACTTACTCAGTATTTGCATACGCTTCTCATTGTGTAATCCCCCCCAAAATATCAACTACATGATGCAATGTAAAGGCCACAATTTCAAATACTACAATCCAAATGTTAGTTTACTATTTCTAAAATGTTTAATATTAAAAGTTTAAGAGATATATCAACCAGTAAAACAATTGCATCTTTTTCCCTAGCCATCTCCTGAACTGTGCTCTACATATCAGAGGAACCTCCAGAGCAAATATATAATGGTAAAAAAAAGCCTGATTTGTGGTGATTACAATAAGACAAAATTCTTGGCAACAGTATACAAGTAGCTTACCTTTGCTTCATTCAGGGATATTTTCAGATGTCTTAGTGTAACATACAATCCTGTTATCCTTTGCTGGTCCTCTAGTCAAGGACCAAATAAATTCAGGCCAACTTAATTTCTATAGCCAGACAAGATCAGCAGGTGATGCCAGAAGTATTGCACAATCAAGATGAAGGAGTGAGGAGAACCAAATAAATCCTGCTGCATATGTAAAAGGATTCAAATTTTATATAAGACTAAGCAGCACAGTATCTTCAAATGTTTTGAATTTCAATTTCTATCAGCCTACTAGCACACAAATGAAGGGTATAAGTTATAGGTAGTCCTCATTTAGAACCACACTTGGAACCAGCAGCTGTATCAATAACTGAAGTGGCCACTAGGTGGGAAAACACATTACCACACTTTCCCCACTTTGGAAAGCTGAGAGACTGGGATAGCAGGTATGAAAGTAACAAAATGAATTAATTTCACACCTTCCAGTTTTACTTCCTCCTAATGATTCCCCCACCGTTTGGAATGCATTCTCCCTTGTTATAATTAGCAAGGAAGGAATTAATGTTTTTATTTACATTGGAGAGGAAGGAATTACAAGAGTAAGTCAGCACACAATGGGGAATACACATCGAAAGAAATGTTGTGGTGTTGGCTGTCACAAGCACACTACACAAAGAGCTTGGTCTATTCCACATTGTGTACCCACTTATTCTCTTGAAATCCCTTCCCAATCTTCTCTCTGTTCTGCAAAGCAGGAAAAAAAAGGTCAGGTAAAGAATATGCATACTGACTGTAATGGCAATCGTGTGACTGAGGAATGCTATGAAGGTTATAAATGAGGGCATTGGTCATTAAGTTATTTTTTTCAGCCCTGTCATAACTCAACGGATGCTGAATGAGGCAGTTGCTAAGCAAAGACAACCTGTGTGATGTAAAACATATGAATGACACTATATCATAGTTAAACTATTATGTACCCAAAGCACATCAGAATACATCAAACTATGTATCATAATTACAATGAAAAAATGTCTGATTCTTCAACTACAACATTCCATTAGGCAAAATAGGATTTTATTTCTATGAAACTATATTGCAGATTTCATTGTGCAAATATTAAATTTTCCTACATTTGAAGCAGAAATTATTTTTACGATGTGCTGAGATTTAATAAACTGCATGTAGTCCAAGAATCACACCACACAAAATCTATTTAAGACTGCATATTTCTACACTTATTTTTTAAAAATCAATCAATCGATATAAAGGTCAGACTATCACACAGCAGTTTTTTAAAGATTTTTACTGAATTCAAAATGTTAACAAGTTGGAGTTTTAAGTGTTAGAAATTAACAAATTTCCTGCCTATTTTACTGAATTTTAAATATTCAATTCATAATTCTAAAAAACACATAAACCTCTAATTTACCGTTTTTCCCCGAAAATAAGACACACCCTGCTAATAAGCCCAAACGGGCTTTTCAGAGCATGCGCCATAATAAGCCCTCCCCTGAAAATAAGCCCACCTCCAACTATTTAACCCATGCGCAACTGGTCCCCACCATTACCACTGTACCACCTATCAGTACAGTTTGCAGGGCAAAAAGAACTGCAGGCCAAGCAAAGTGCTTCACGCCCCGTTCCCTCTCGTGCAAAGAGCCCGCCGCAAAAAGAGCGGCAGGCCAGCAATACAATCACCCCCTCCTGCCTGTTCCCTCTCGCGCAAAAAAACACTGCCCACCCCACCCCAGTGTTAAAGGCAGCCTGCCTGGTTCCCTTCCCCGCCGCCCCTTTGGCGAGGAGTGGCAGGTGTGTGTGTGGGGGGGAGAAGCGAGGCGGGTGTCCTAGTGCTACCAGACTGACCGGTCCGCTGCGTTCCTCACCCTTCCGTCCATTAAAGCACCTTGTAAAAAAAAAACCTCGCAAGTTGAACTCATGAGGTTTTTTTTACAAGGGGATTCACTGGACAAAAGGGCGAGGAACACAACAACCTGGAAAGGTAAGAGATGCGCCTCGCGGCCCAACACTGCCCACCTCGCCCCAATGGTAAAGGCAGCCTGCCTGGTTCCCTTCCCCGCCACCCCTTTAGCGAGGGGTGGCAGGTGGGGGGGAAAAGAAGGCGCACCTCTTACCTGTTCAGCCCCGCTGCGTTCCTCGCCCATTCATCCAGTGAAGCCCCTTGTAAAAAAAAACCTCATGAGTTCAACTCGCGACTTTTTTTTACAAGGATGAAAGGGCAAGGAACACAGCAGAGCTGTCAGTCTCCTGTAGAACTAGGACACGTGTCTCGCTTCTCCCCCCACTACTACCCCTTACTAAAGGGACATCGGGGAAAGGAAGCAACCAGGCCTGCCGTTATCTTTGGGGCTTGGTGGGAGGTGTTGTTTTTGCGTGAGAGGGAATGGGGTGTGAGGTGCGTTGCTGGCCTGCCACCTCCCACCCCACCCCCAATGTAACAGCTGCCTGGCTTCTTCTCTTCCTCGACGTTCCTTTAGCGAGGGGTGGTGTGGGGAGAAGCGAGATGCGCGCGTCCTAGCATGGAATGGGACTGTTTTCGTCCTGCCCTTCGCCCACCTATTTTGCCCCCAGAGTTTCTCCCCCAATCATTCATCTCTTATCACTTTGCCTCTGCTGTGAGGCACCTGGCTGTTCATCCTTCTCTTCCGTCTCCAGCCCTTTCTCATCACCCTGGCCTTTTGGGCTCAAGAGACAGTTAGCCGCCAGCCAATCGGAGGAAGGGAAGGGAGAAAGAGAGAGGCAGGGGGGAGAAAGTGTTTTGTGTTGAGTTTCCAGTTGCCTCGGGTCCGAGCTAGAAAATCTAATAAATACTTTGCAATCGGCCACCCCAAAATGTTGGGGAATAGCTAATAAATCCTTTGCAATCCCCCCACCCCAAAATGCTGGGCAAGATTTCTTTCTCCTGAGGGGGCCTATTTCCTCTCTTTTATCTTTGCACAGGCTTAAATGTGTATTAAGAGTTCACCATTGTTCTGTGATAAGATTCCCCAACACGTGTCAACCATAGGTATACTTCACATTTTGAAAACACATTCAGGTTCCCTCAAATTGGTATCCTAATTATTCTAAATTACTCTAGTCATGTAATCTAACTACATTGTAAAACTCAGGCATATATCCTAACTTAGATTTACATCCTTCCTGACAGTGTTTATGTTGTTTTGTTACCTTTTCCCTTCTGTGTTTGCTTAATTTCCCATTTGGTCCCCTTATTAACAGCACAAAAGGTGTGAGGATTGCTCTGGTATTTGAGATAGAGCATGGTTATGTGCTGATTCCTGGAGGAGATAGGGGTGTCATATAAAGGATTTAGACCTTATCCTAGGAAGAGTGCAAGTGATTGTTAGCATATATTTTTACAGACGCTTAACAATTAAATTATTGCTTTTTATTTATTATTATTCCCTTCAAATGCTATATCTATTGATGGAATAATTTTCTTAGTTTAGCTTTGTTTGGAAGGGAAAAGGGTTATTTCTGTTGAAAAGAAATGAATTTGGGAAATTTGACTAGTTCCTGTGCCTAATAATTGCTTTAACAAGATGGTAATTATTCAGTATTTTGTTACTCTTTCTGATTAGCTCCCTGGGACTATCAGTTCTTGAAATGAGTCAGACAAGTCTATTGTTTTAGGATTATTAGCTATTCCCCAGCATTTTGGGTTGGGGGGAATGCAAAGGATTTATTAGATTTTCTAGCTCGGACCTGAGGCAACTGGAAACTCAACACAAAACACTTTCTCCCTCTGTGCCTCTCTTTTTCTCCCTTCCCTTCCTCCAATTGTCTGGCGGCTAACTGTCTCTTGAGCCCAAAAGGCCGAGGTGAAGAGTATCTCTCCCAAAGGCCCATGAGGAAGGGCTGGGGACGGAAGAGAAGGACGCGAACAGCCAGGTGCCTCACAGCGGGGGCGAAGTGATAAGAGGTGGATGACTGGGGGAGAAACTCTGGGGGCGAAATAGGCGGGTGACGGGCAGGAGAACAGTCCCATTCCATGCTAGGATGCTTCTCCCCCCACCCCTCGCTAAAGGGACGTCGAGGAATGGAAGAAGCCAGGCAGCTGTTACATTGGGGGTGGGGTGGGAGGTGGCAGGCCAGCAACGCACCTCACACCCCATTCCCTCTCACGCAAAAAGAACACCTCCCACCAAACCCCAATAATAATGGCGGGGCTGAACAGGTAAGAGGCACGTCTCGCTTCTCCCCACCCATCTGCCACCCCTCACTTAAGGGGTGGCGGGGAAGGGAATCAGGCAGGCTGCCTTTACCATTGGGGCAAGGTGGCTGCTGTTGGGCCGCGAGGCGCACCTCTTACCTTTCCAGGTCCATCATGTTCCTCGCCATTGTGTCCAGGAAAGCCCCTGGTAAAAAAAAAAAAGAAACCCTTCTCGCGACTTCAAGAAGTTTGATAGAACTCACGAGAAGGGTTTTTTTTAACTAGCGGCTTCTCTGGACACAATGGCGAGGAGCACGACGGAGCTGGAAAGATAAAAGGTGTGCCTTGCTTCTCGCTTGCCCAAGAAAATAATAAGCCCTCCCCTATAATAAGCCCAAGGCCATATTTTGTGGGTCAAAAAAATAAATAAGACCCTCTCTTATTTTCAGGGAAACACGGTAAGAATTTCAGGACGGCATCGAAGTATCTTCATAAGTTTCATTTCCACCAATGAATTAAAATTGATTAGTTAAATATCTGAATATTCTACTTATATATCAATTCTCTACCTATCAATTATACAGGTTTCTGAGCAATTATCTCTTTTCATATTTGAATAAGCATTCTACCACAATCTTGATTGGAGCAGTCTTTAGTTTTCAAACTACTAAATTATCTGCTTAATTTTTCATTTCTCTTTTTATAATTTGGTAAATGAAAAAATATATATAAAAATTTTAAATACATTATATAATGATCTGAATTGAAGATAAATTGAATTTTCTAAAAGACGACTCTTCATGTACATTTTTTTCTTTTTTTGCAAACAAGAAAATAAAGACAAACAGTAGAAACTATAAAAATGAGACAACTCTCAGCAACCAGATTGAGATAAATCGCTATAAAAAACTTAGGACAGCTTACAGATTTTGACATGTCCAAAAAGCATCAGAAATCTCTACTCTTTGAAAAGGGTGTTGAACAATCAGGGCACAATTAAATTAACTGGTTTTATACACCACTAATCTTATAAAGAGTAAGACACCAAACCAACGAAACCACAGGGACAACTTTTCAATGATGAAGATGCTAAAAGCATTCCATAGCAAGGGCACTCAAGCTAAAAATGCCACAGCTAAGTAACTGCCTCCAAAACATCACCCTTCAACTGCATCACAAATTAGACATATTCCAAAGATCTTAAAGGCTGAGTCTACTCGATCTCCCCTAATAACCAATATTATGTAGCCATACCTAATAAACCTGGTTCCTGCAAAAGTAACTACAACTTGGATTAGCTGGTGCTCTCGAATAATCTTTAATGCAGTCCTATGTACAGTAAATTATAGTAGCACAGGATCAGGTGATATATACATTACCTATAGACTATAGGTATATAAAGGTTCTCCTGGCCCGCGCTACAATAGTCCTGGATTCATTGGATTCTAAATAGGGGTTCCCAACCCATGGACCATAGCCCACTAATGGGCCATGGGGCGTGGCCTATTTGGAACCAGGCTGTGTGAGCAGCAAGCCAGTGTGCAAGCACGAGCAGCTCGACTTGAGCGAGTGGCGGGCCAGTGCACATGCAACTCAACTTGCAAGTTGAGTTGCACTCACATGCATGTGTACTCCCCACCCCCGCTCGCACAACTCAAGTTGCAAATGTACATGCATATACCAGCCCGAGGCTCATGCCCACTTCCCCTCCCCTCCCTCCTGTCAGGCTGCCAAGCTGCCAAGGTTGAGAACTGCTGCTCTAAATCACCACTTATTCTTTCTTGCTTGATTTAAGAGTTCAAAAATGAAAGGACAACCTGTGCAAATTATGGAGAAAAATGGAATATAGATCAGGTTTGCCTAAACTTTGTTGGAAACTTAAGAGTGTTTTTTGAAGCTTCTCAAAAGCTTCAAGGTCAATTACATGTGTAACACATTGTATTAGGTCTAAACCAGTGGTTCTCAACCTGAGGGTCGGGACCCCTTTGGGGTCAAATGACCCTTTCACAAGAGTCGCCTAAGGCCATTGGAAAACACATACGGAAAACATAAAATAATTTTATGGTTGTGGGTCACCACAATATGAGGAACTGTATTAAAGGGTTGCGGCATTAGGAAGCTTGAGAACCACTGGTCTAAACACAAAGCTTCTACAACATGAATCAATATACAGTTCTTTCCACAGAAAGATCCCAAGAAGAAGAAATTCTGTGATATAGGAAAAATGGCTCTTGCAGAAGCACTCTGTCAAATACTTATCATCCTAAATCATTACAGGATATAAAGCTAGACATTAAATAATGCCCAGAGGCAAGTGAGCAGATAGAACAGTTTGTTCAGAATTGATGTAATAATTGATAGTATGCTTCTTCTTGGCTGTTTAAATTACAATTATCATTATAGCATTCTGAGTTAGTGAAAGATTACAAGTTATTTTCAAGGGAAGCCCCATAAACAGTAATCAAAAGAAGAAATTATCAGGACAGAAAATACTGTGACCAAGCTATCTCCAGTTCTATGCTCACAAACACACACTCCTATCCATTTAGACCACAAGACTCAATAGCACTATTGAGTAAATTAGCTCCTCCAATCATTCTTAAAAACATGTCTATTGGTATTTTTGCAACTGTTGTAAAATTTAATGTCAGTGGCAGAAATTAAATTGCAATTTGATTTCTAAAGTTTGTTTTGTTTTGCATTTTCTATTAAATGACTGTCACAAAGGAATAGACATCTAATAAAGCAAGCCAAATAGATATCATGAATATTCAATAAGTTACTAGATTAAGTTTCTGCTCTGTTTAAGATTGCAACAGTACCCTTCATGCCATTTCCAAGACCATCTTTCCCAGTAAAGATACTCATTGTATCTTTTTTAACTCCAATATACAATGTAGGTTAACTGAATTTGGTTCATTAAGTTCTGATCTCTTCAACTAGGTTTGTGGTAGGTTTGAAAAAACTAGTTTGGTGGCTACATGCCACAGCCTAAATTAAAATTTAGCAAGCCATATTATGGCTTAACATTTTAAGCTATCATGAAAACCTTACAAATCTTTTTTATGGCCAAATGTCACATAATTCAATTTATTTGGATATGGATTAAACCATGAACTCAATAATTAGAACAAATGTACCATGGTATCTCACTTGAAGCAGACTTATAACATAAGAAATTATAGGCAAAAGCAATATGTAACAATATGTAATTTTCTTCTGAAAAACAGGTGGCTTGGTCATATGCATCATGGCAGCCATTCTGAAAGAATCTATTGCCTCCTTTCAAATGTGTGCCTAAGCACAAAAAGTTACTTATACCTTTAAAAAGCATCAAACCATCAACCTTGCAGTTTATATTTCTTATTCTCTTAAAGTTAAAATTTAATTTGGATTTGGTTACCAATATATCCATTATGCTTTTAGACATTCAAAAACTGTATCTACCTTTTAAATAAATGCTGCAAATTTAATCTAGATTATCAAATATTGTCTCTTAAACAGTTTCTGACCACATTTACTAGGTCCATTCTGCCCTTTGCTTTGGTGTAGCTATGTATCTAGCTTGCTTTCAATATTCGCTTGACATAGCAAGATTAAATGCATTCTTTCTTCTAAGTCTTCTAAGTCTAATTCCAAAATAAAATGACTCAAGTCTATATTCATCTCTTAATTTCAATTTTCACAAGACAGTTTTTAATTGGATGTGTTTCAAATACAAATTAACTATATTATCAAACCAATATGCTTAACTAGGTTTGCATTCAAAATAAGCTATTATTAAGTGTTTCTCTAAAAGTATTCTTAAATTCTTAAAAATATAAATATTATTAGCCAAATATATGAATTTACTTCAAAAACAGATTATTTCAAAATAAAGTTATGTCTATCTTATTAGGCAAAAGTTGTAAGTTTCAAGCCCTTCATTTTTATGAATGTGACTGAGCAGTATTTTATTAATTTTAACTACACCTCCCCTAAATCCACCCTTTAAGATATTTTACATGTTTTTCTCAGTGGTAATTTCATTATGAAGTATGTATTTTCTTACAAAACAAAATCCAGAATGAATGAAGGGTAAACAAATTCCTTCATTTTCCTAGTAGTTGGCATTAAAACAAAGAAATACAAACATGCTCTTTGGAAGGGGAGGGGTGGAACCCTTAAGTACAAGATACTCTAAATCTATTTATCTAAGGTCTGAACTTCATCTAATACTAATCTCAGAAGAAATATTTTTGTCTGCAAATTTACTTCAAAACCACCAAGGAACGTTCACAAAGGTTATGTTTGGATCTTAGGGTTTCTTTAGCGGACAATACCCAGAGTCAAAAAACAAAACCCAGACACTAATTTGCAATTATTATTTTTTTAAAAAAAATCTTGCGGTGACTTCTGGTGAGGATTCGTAATGAACTATAAATCCCTGAAGGAGCTGGGACAGAATTGCAACATGTATCAGTGGCTAGACAGCAAAAATCTATCCAAAAAGTAGAGATCATGAAATCAACCACTTGTTCCCTAGACAGCTGTTTCTCACGAACAGACTGCAGAAACTGAGGTTTTTGTGGTGAACTTGTGAGTTGAGGGTCTGGGAGCAGAGGATTTCAAGCAGCTCACAGCCATAATGCAGCCTTTATGGATCTAAGGTTTGCCAAGCCCCATTTCTTAATCACTTTTGGAAATTGCTTTAACTGCTTTCAAGTATTAGGAATCTTTGCAGTAACAAGTTTTAGGGCACTGGGTGAATTTCCTTCAATTTTTAGCAAATGTTTTAAATGCAGGGATCTCATTTTTCGCCCTTTTGAATAAACAGCAAATGGATGATTAGTATGTTGATTCTGGAAAGTTACAAAAGGATTAAGATCCAGATAGGATTCAAAATAAGATTTTGAAAATAATTATAAAAATTCTTCCAGTGAGAAAATGATGTTGTTTTGAATTCTTTAAAAAGAAGAGAGGAAAGGATTTTGAAAGTTGACTACCAGGAAGAACTAGAAGAAACTAAAGATTACAATTAAAGAAGAAAAACACTTACATTTCACTAATGCAATAGAATGGAGCAAAATACTTTAAGTGGGTACATGTAAAGATATTTGTGAAGAATGGACCCAGATTTAATTTTAAAAGTGTCTGTCATTATAGATAGACTAAGATGTTACGGCTAAAGAACAAGTTTTACCAGTCAAGACACTGCTGATTTGAAAATGAATTTAAAAATAAGAGGCTAGAAGAATGATATGGAAAAAGATGCTACACCGGATATACAAATAAAACCGGTTGATGCCTTAATTAATTAAGAGGTATACATTTTCCTTAGAAAATACCGTATGCACTACTGTTCAGAGTTTTTAATCAGCCAGACTAGTAAAATAATATATTGAAGCTGTTTATATGAAATTTCAGAGAGAAAAGCTAAGACTATAGTGGCTAAGTCACAATATGCTGCATATTTTTAGTTTTTAGATCCACAATTGTAAGTTAAAGTTGAAATATCATGTCTTTCCTTATAAAGGGATATATTATGATGACAAAGCACTACTACAGTCAGAACAGCAGGATGCTACACCTGCTAATCATGTAAATACTTTTTATTTTTCTTCTAGCCAGAATTGTCATTCTACTATACTTTTTAAAAAGCTACAATTCTTGTCAAACATTGGTTTAATGTTTGGTTCTCTGTAACAAAACCCACCATTATAAACATGATCATTATATATTTTTATTACATCTTCCTGCATGGCAAGTAATTTTTTCTCTTCACTACAGTATTACCCAACAAATGTTTCAGTTTAATAACTCTTATGATAGTTGCCAACAACTTCAGAATAAAAAAATCTAGAATTTTTAAATTGTATGGGTAATGAATGACAATAAAACAACCTTTCAAACTCTGTCACTCGTATTAAATATTTTGCTTCATCATTCCTAGAAATCCCATTAAAAGAAGAACTAATCTCTCTAGAACACTTATTTTTCTAAGTTAATTGTTGAAGAACACAATCTCCTTGGTGGTTTATTATTTCCTGCCAATAATTGTTTGGGAAAAGAAATTAAACTAAAATATTGATTTTAATATTTTTAAATTTAAAAAAAAGGTTTCATTTAAATAAATACCTGAGGAAGTGCAGTATTAAGCTGTCGTTGTAGAGAATCCCTCTCATGACCAACTTCATGTAGTTTACCCTGGGTCAATGCAAGTGTCTCTTGAGTTTCTCGCAATGTGTCCAAGAGGCGATCACGCTCTTCCAACATGGATACCATTAATTGCTCAAAATGGGAATCAGCATCTGACTGAAGGGGAGAACCTGAACCACGGTTTCCACTTCCCCCTGAGGGAATCTCTGCCTCACTGATGGTTGGCATCACTTCACACATCATCTTGAAATTAATGTTAAGATTAATTATGAAACCATAAAAATACCAATTCAAATTAATTAGCAAAACTAAGATGCTACAATGTTATCTAGCTACAAGGATCCAATTATATTTATCTGAATCTGTCACAATTTTAGTACAAATTTATAGTATCAGACATCTGTGTGCAACATATAACTTGATAAAACTTCCCTATAATTTTCATGCTAAAATTCACTTGACATGGATAATTGTTTAAAATTCTAACTTACCTTAGTAAGTGCTAAAGAAAAGTATAAGAGGATAGAGCTTTATCTGATTCCAGCATGTTTATGGGTAAGTACAGACATTCTAATCTGCATTAATAATTGCTAGTACAGAAAATGCATCAGTAGCATTATTGCAGATAGATTTGAAAAAAAATGCATTCAGCAAAAGACATAAGAGGAATAAAGCAAACTTGTTTGTCCATGTGACTATTAATCAACCATCATAGTCTTATAATTGCTTTAATTAATTTTTAAGCTTTTACTACCTACTTCCAGTTCTCTGAGCTTTTTTGGGGGGGAGGGGAGATTGTCACACAATTTCTTTTAAAGAAATATATCAATACAGAAACAGTATAGGTTCCCTTTTGCAACTGAATGCTATAAATTAATAAGAAGAAACTTTTTAAGAAATACTGTATTTAAAAAGTTCAAAAGAAAAAATAAGTGTTATCACAAATAAATCATTAAACCCTGAACTTAGAGTTTTGAACCTGAATCCTTGCATCCCAAGCAAATGTTGGATGCTATTAATAAGTTATAAGCTTTTCTGTGATTCTATAATTTTCAAAGCTTGAATTAAGATATATGGAAATTTAAACTCTTTGGTACAGCATTAGAAAAAGCCTTAATGAATTTCCTGAAGTGAATTATTAAAAAAGGGAAACAGCTCCTATTTATTAAAGGCCACCAAATTTGTTTCAAAGTTTTTTACCCTTTACAGTTTGTAATTATTGAGCTAAATGTAAACAATTTTCTCCATTCCAATTTGAGTTCTCATATTTTAAAAGCTATATAATAAAATGAGAATGAGTTTAATCATTTAAAACCAAACAATGTAACCAGCACTGACCTAACATGTTATTTCATTCTAGTTATCCCTCACATCTCATAAAGTGTTTACTAAGCAAGCTTTAATTGATCCACTTACCTTGTTTGATAAAAGAGATTTGTCAAAAGAGATCAATTTTTCCCAACGATATCAGCTTTTTTCAGCAAGTTTGCATAACGATTTCCAAAAGCATATGAAATGGTAGAACAGCCATCCACCCTCACTACAATGTTCATTCATTAAATAATCCCCACCTTGGGTAGTCACACAAGGCAGTAAGTAATCTTCCTAACAAAAGATAAGCCAACAGGAGGATCAATTCATCTAGTATTCCGCAGTAAGCAAAAGGTTAAAACAAGGTATGTTATACTAAGCTCCCTTATTCGAAGACTGGTCCACAAGTCTTTCCGCGCCCCGCAAAGGCGAGGTGTTATGTGCGGGGAATAAAAGACCGAATGTTTTCTCAACGTCTTTGGGTCGGCAAATTGTGCATGATGTAGAAATCTTACTTTAGGTCACAAAGACATTTACTTCAACCCCAAAAAAAGAAGCTGTTACAGCTCTCACGGAGGCACTAGAAGACACTCCACTCTTCCGCCTCTTAAGTTTCCGTGTCTTCTCCCGTGCATTTATAATTCCTCTTTTTGGGGGGTGGGGATGGGACGTTGCTGCGAAAAAGCTTCAAAAGCAGAACCAAGATCTAAAGACCGTCCTTGGGATGCGGGTGCCAACCATGATCCTTCCGTTCTTCCACGGGGAGGCAGGAGCTCTCCGCACCGCCACCTTTCACGAGGCAGGAAGAGTTAAACGAGCACAGAAAGCGGAGAAAAAAGTTGCGGGGACCGGGGTGAAGAGCCCGAGGGAACCTCTTCGGAGTTTCGTCCCCGTCCCCCCCACACACACCCCTCACCGGGAAGACTTTCCTGGGTACCGAGGGCTGCTTTTCGGAGGCCTCAGGGGACCCGCCGCGCCAGAGAGGAGTTTTGCGCTCCGCTTCTCGCTCTCAACTTCGGCCTTCTCTGCCCAGGTAGCTCCGCCTCCTGCCTCCACATCCCCATCCGAGGTAGCTAAATTCGGAGATGCTCCCAAAGGCTCTTCCGAGTCCCCAACGGTGGGCGGCGGCAGCGGAGGCGGCGAACTGGGCCCGGGAGAGCACTGCAGGGAAGGCTTGAGAAGCTCCAGGAGGCGATGGGACTGCCTTGTTTCCAGCCGGGCCCTCGGCCGCCGCTCGGAGTTTGGCCGCCGCCTCCCGTGGTTCCCGACAGCCTCTGCGGCTTCAAGATACAACGGCGTGGACCACAATGCAGCGCGGCGGGGCCTTCGTCTCGCTCTGGAAGGCGAAGGGGAGGTTACTCTCCCTCCTCCCTCAGCGAAGCCAGACTAGATTTGGGGGGACGGCGGTTGGTTTTAGGGCATTGGCGGCAAGCTCGTGTCTCCTTCTAAGAGCTGGAAGACGAAGCTGGCCGCGGTCTCTCTCTTTCTCTCGCTCGCTCGTTCTCTCTCTCTGAGGGACAAGAGAAAACAATAGCCCCCTCTAGGCATAGCTGGGAAGTAGGTCCGTCAAACACGGAGGTCCCTCTCCTAAATAAACAACACGTGTGCAGTACTAATTGAAAGGCCACGTTTCCCCTTCCTTCCTTCCCCCCTCCCTCTTCAACGGTCCCAAAGGAATCCTTATCGTGAGCTGCCCTTGGAGGTTTGACTCTTGGCCTCTTGCCAATTATTTCCCCACCATCCAATCAGAGCTGAAGAAGTTTCTTGGATGAGAAGCGAAACGGCTTCAAAGGGGAAAAATCCGAGTTGCCTCTTTAAAAAAAGCACCGTTGCCAATTCTAAGGGGAATAGCTTAGATTTAGAAAAACTTTGTCACTTTGAATGTACACTAATACATTGAAATTAAATTGCGTATAGCTCTCAAAAGATTCACCATCTGCAATATATATATTGCAAAAGATTCACTATCTGAGATTTATTTATTTATATATATATATATATATATATATATATATATATATATATATATATATATATATATATATATATATACACACACACATACATACATACATACATACATACATATACATATACATATACATATATACATACATACATACATACATACATACATACTAGATTTTCATGGGTGTAGGTATGCTGGTCTTGTTGTATTTGGATCTTTTCCCATGTAACAATCTTGCATGGGAAAACACCGGAATACAACAAGACCAGCATATATATAACACTTGCTGGATAGCCATGCTTCATGACAAAATTATGTGATTGGGCTAAGCAGGAGAAATTCGGTTCACAATTCATTGGCTCAGTAGTGGTCAGTGATTGAAACACATAAGGGAATATTGCTCCTGCTGCCTTGAGTCCAGAAGCCATTCCATAGATGGAAGGCATAGATATTTTGGTGGGGTACCGGCGTTTAGTACTGTTAGGAGCCCCAGACCACTCCAGAGCGAAGAAGTGGAACGTTTGCCAGTTTGAACTGATTTAACGGAATCTGAGGCAACTGGCATTTGGAACAGAGTTCTTTTCCAGTGGGGAGGGGGAGTAGAACTTAGCATCAGAACATGCTAATTATGGTATAAGAAATACTAATGATCTGATGGTCATTTTGAAAAATCCTTTCTTAGCAAGCACCTAGAAGCCAAGAGGAACATGCGCCAAGTTTCAAATTTGTAGGCTTTACCATTCTGGAGCTTTCTTGATGAGTGAGTGGTAGTTGGATTTTATATATATGTAGATTACATATATGACACATATATGTATCCACATAATATGACACAGAGAACACAGTCTAGCTCGGATGTATACATTTACATGGCAAGAAAAAAATATTGCGAGTTTACCAGACAGATGGCATAGGGAACAAAGCTGTTACAGAATTTAGTGATCCTGCTAGAAATACTTTGAAAGCTCTATCCGTGGGGAGTGCAAAGGAAGGGGGTGGGGAAAAGAAACTTGGACATCTCTATGAGGAGAACCACACTTTCTGAGAACTTGAGTTTAGCCATTTGGAGAAGGGCAAGGAGGAGAAACTACTCAACTGGTTAATGTGTTACAGAGTGAACAAGGTTTGGCTGCTTCAGTTACTTACAAATAGCTACAGTTAAAGCGGGAGCCTTAGAAAGTTACCTTTGGGTAAATTTGTTCACATTGGTGAATGCACAGATAATGTAGCCAATCAAGTGTCAAAGAAGAATTCCAAAAAGGACTGACAATTCATATGTATCTGTAGAAAAGTGGAATGTGAGAAGCAAAGTGGACCTTTTTTGAATAAATGTAGTTAGCTTTGGGGTAATAGTTTTATTACTCATAAACAAAGCATTTTCCCCCTTAACTTTTGCCCTTTGGGAAAATAAACTTTTACTGAGTTCACAAACAGGATGCTTGCTGCTACTGCTGCTTGCTAAGTAGAGATTATAGATTGTACTAAGGGAATATATGCTAGGCACTAGTTAGGGTGCAAGAATGTGAAGAGCTATGAATTAGATGAGAAAATGAAGTGGTTGTGGGAATACTACTACTACTACTTATAATAAATAAAAATCTAATAAACCAAAACAAGTTATCCCAAGCATTAGCAGCATGAGAGAGCACATGAAGAGAAGACCAGGACTCTCCCAGAAGAGGGGCAAAAAAAGAAAAAGAAATGACCAAAGAAACAGAAAATTTGTGACTTAAACAATTCAATGGATGCAGTGTATTTTAGGCCATAGCTTAAAATTAAAAGTAAAATTAGCTCCCCTTACTTACATACAAAATAATAATTACATTCTGTTCCATTAAAGAACATTAATACTGTTTTAGTAGAAGCTTTCACGGATTGAACTTCAATCAGGTTTAGGCACAACAACCAATCAGAGACCAGCTCTCACCAAGCTGCACCAATTGGAAACTAGGTTGACTAAAGACCAATAAACTATCAGATACCCAGCTATAAACATAGGAGCCCAATCAATCCTTATTCAGTGCTCTGCATAGTGGACAACCTTGTTTCTGAAAATGCCGGCAAAATGTCAGGAATTCTGTCTAGTCTACAGTCATTAACTTTGAAGCTTAACATTGCCCAATATTAATAATTATGTTTAAATACCAAATTGAACTCTGACAGAATCTTGCAGTCCTGTCTTTCTGTTGAAAGAACACACGTCGCCTTCCAGAAATGCATAATCACGCTTTTTTAATAATCCAGGCACAAATAATCCAGTATTCAACCCTCTTTGTAAATGGATAAATTCTAAATGTCTAGGAAATATTTTAACAATATGTTAATATCTTTAAATTTTACTATTTGGGAAATGGCATTTGTAATTAGTGTACCTTAAATATTCAAAGCTCATTAATAAATGTGTGAAACCTAGAATATAAGAGAAAAAAATCATTGCCAAATAGGATAGCAGTTGATACTTGAATACTGTGAATAAGAACCAGTTCAGTTTCAATAGTGTGGATTTGACCAACCCAATGGAGTTACATCTATATCGATGTAGTGGGATACTATCTTGGGCCCAGTGCTCTTGAACATCTTCATAAATTCCTTAGATGTAGGGTCTGAATGGGTGTTTATCATATTTGCAGATGTCATTAAGCTGGGGAAACTGCAACACTTTGGAAGATAGACTCAAAATTCAAAAGGACCTTGACAGACTTGAGCATTGGACCCTATTCAACAGTGGTAAGAAAAATAAGATCCAGCACTTAGGCAGGAAAAACCAAATACTGTATATACTGTATGTATAGAATACACAATACCTGACCAACAGGTAGTACCTGTAAGAGGAATCTAGGTATCTTGGTGGAACATTGCTTAAGTATGAGCCAGCAGTGTGCTGCAACTGCCAAAAAAAAAGCCAATGCAATCCTAAACTACATCAAAGGAAGAATAGCATAAAGAACACAAGTAATGATAGTACCATTCTACGCTGCACTAGTAAGGTCACACTTGGAATACTGTATGCAGTTCTGGTCGTCATGATACAAAAATATGCTGACGTCCTAGAAAGAGTGCAGAGAAGAGCAATAAAGATGATAAGGGCTCTGGAAGCTAAACCACATGATGAATAACTAAGGGAAATGGGTATGTTTAGCCTAACAGACTGAAGACTTGGTGTGACATAAAATCTGTCTTCCAATACATGAAGGGCTGTCACAGGGAAGGGAGAGTTGATTTATTCAAAGCACCCGAGGGCAGGACAAGAAGCAATGGGTGGAAGCTAGTCCGAGAGAGTTCCAGTGTGGAATTAATTAAGGATAAATTTCCTGATAGTGAGAAAAATTAGTCAATGGAACAGCCTGCCTCCTTGAATTGGGAGTACTTTTGGAGTTGTGAGTAGTCCATCACTGTTGGTTTTCAACCATTTGTCCAGAGTGGAATAAGAACTCCTGCCTAGGGCAGAAGATCTCCAAGGTCTCTTCCAGCCCTACGATTCTATGATTCTGGCATTGCATACATTGTACTAGTTCATGCATAATAGGCCCAATTAAAGCTTTGTTTGATCAGAATGCATCTTCTTAAAGGGTCCCAAGAATTCCTTACAGAATGTATATGTTCTGTAGGGCTACTAGCAGTTGGTTATTTAGTCACAGCCCAGAATTAGACCCTAACAAGAAATTCTATTCTTTTTATTCACTGTGGCCTGCCTACCTAACCAAAAAATGTCAGAAAACAAGAACTGATAGCAATAAGAACATATAGCAAGAATAACCATGAGTTGCTCAGTTGTTGTCTGCCTGCCTTCTGGATAATAGTGGAGTTTGGACTTAGGACCCAATTCTCATTAACGGCTCTGGAAAAAAAAAGAACAGGCATATAGTAATAATGTCATAACTTGCTTACTCAGCCACACTTTCCACTCCTTTGTGAAAGGGAACTGATAAAAGGAGACATATCAATTACTGACAGGTATTTTTTATTTGGACACTGCTCTTATCCTTGCAGCTAAAAATGCAGCAAGCATGTGCAGAAGCTGCCAATGCTGATAAAAAGGTGATGAGACTAGAGTGAAGAGTAGTGGATCTTGCTCAAAGACCCCATGAAAACTGAATGGGAGAGAGGTCCAATAGTAGATGGCTATATGAGTAAATATGAGTAAAAGAATAACAATGTCCTAACTGCATCAGTCTATCAAAAACTACGCTTTTATGATACAATCAAAGAGACTCGTAGTTTTACAAAGAGCAAGAATGCATCCCTCCATTTTTGCACCTGTATCTATTTAATGTTGTTGAAAGAAATGTCCTTCTGGGTTCGGCTCCAAGTGAGGAAAAACACACTGGAGACATGGAAGCTGCTTGGAAAGATGGTTTAATGGTAGACAGGACCACATGGTTTGAGTCCTAAACAGAAAAGGTGATCACATGCTTCAGTGTTGGTGGAGAAGAAGAGAAGGAAGGGCTGAAATGCCGAAAGTCCCTGGTTTTATGCCCTCTTTGGCCTTTGATCTTGAGCTTGTATTCTGATTGTTTGTCAGACTCCCATGGGACCGTGCAGGGGCAACTCTCTAGGCTGTGTTTTGAACCCAGGTTTGGTTGAGTTCTCAGATGCCATGTGGTGAGTGGGTAAAGGCTAATACTAGCATGCCTTGATTCCATCACCTGGAGCTGAAGGGGAGAACTCTTTATTATGTAAAGGGACTGGCTTGGCCATCCTAATGGCCCATTGACAAAGGGGGTGGGGGCAGGAAGCTGCAGGGAACTATTCTGTCTTTAAAACATGTTTCTTCCTTTTCACATTCAAGGAAGTATTCTGCCTTTTCAATATTTCCTAGGATATTTCATTTTTCTAGACGAGGGCTGGGTGATAACTTCCTACAGTGCAGTGGTGGGTTTCCATTTTTTTTACTACTGGTTCGCTTGTGCGTGTGTGCTTGCGCAAGCTCATACACACTCACGCATGATGCTTCTGCGCATTTGCAGATGCGTCCAGGTGGATGGGCAGAGCGTTCCGCTGCCACCACTACCGGTTTGCCTGATCCGTGCCGAACCGGGAGCAACCCACCTCTGATTTAGTGAGGATATGTAAAAAGGGTGTTTTGAAGTAGGTGACCACTATTGTGATCCAAAGGAAAGATAAAGAGAGTTCATAAAAAAGCCAGCAGGGTGAATAAGGAGCTGTCGGATGTCCTGAAAACCAAAAAGGAAGTGAACAGGAAACAGCAGGACATACGATTACCAAAGTCCATAAGGAAAGGCTTTTGTCATAATTTCACTTGAAATGTGCAAATTTACTTGTTCGGAACTCCTTCAACATTCAAAAAGAGTTCATCTTTCTTAGTCTCTGTATGCCGTTATTAATTATTGGAGAAATTAATTAATAATTTCAGTTTTGTGGCTACCTGGCTCCATAATGACTCTGGGCGTTTCACAGTTTAAAAATTTAAATGGCATTTTAAAGAACCCAACATACATATCTAAGAAAGAATACAGCTGATCAGAACCAAAAACCAAAGAGGCTCAGCCACCATCCTAGCTCAAGATAAGGGAGAACAACCAGGTCAGTAACAAGTTGCAGAAAGTAAAGAAGGAGGGAGCAATATGGAACTCTGGCTTAGTACATGTGTACAGGGAGATCCAAAAGCATTCTATAGTAGCAAGTAAGTGCTTATTCATTTGTCAAATTTATATAGCTGCCCATCTCACAAAACAGCTTTTATTAAAGCTGTTGGAAGAAATATCCTTCTGGGTTCAGTTCCAAGTGGGGAGAAAGACACTGGAGACATGGTGGCTGTTTTTGAAAGATGGTTTAATGATGAACAGGATCACATGGTTTGAGGTCCTGGGCAAAAAGGGAAGAGATGCTGAGAGTGGCTGGGTTTTATGCCCTCTCTAGGCTTTTGAATTTGAGCTTGTATTCTGATTGGTAGTCAGACTCCCATGGGGCCATGCAGGGATAACTTTGTAGGTTGTTTTTTTAAGTCCCAAGTTTGGTTGAGCCTTGCTGGGTAATAATATAATGAAAGGACTTTGGACAACTCCTACCATGGCTCTGCCTGAAGGAGGTAGATCTTTGTTATGTAGAATAGACTTGGCCTTAATGGCCCATTGACAAAGGTGGGAGGCTGAGTTTCTGCCTTCCTTTTAGGGGAAATATTTTGCCCTTTTAATATTTCCTAAACAATTTCATTTTTCTAGGAGGGGGGTGGATGATGACTTCCCACAATTTCTAGCATGTCAAATCACAAAAAGAGTCACAAGCCTGCAATAATTTGATTTTGATCAATACATGTTGGAAGGTCAAAGTAATGCTGCCAGACTTTAGCAGGTAATTGATTAATTATGGAGTATTCCAGAGTGTTCCTCTTACTTTCTTAGCATAACATTAATTTATTTGTACAACACTGTGGTTTCCATCCTATTCCTAGCCATAAACATTGCAGTCTGCCCAGAAGTTGAAGTTTTATTTGAGCACATGATAGTCCAGGTCTTAGCTAGATTTCCTGGATAAGCTGCAACCACAGTCTGTGTAGACAGGAATATTCTTTCTTAACCTCTGGTTCTGAAAATAAGTATTTTTGATAAGTGTAGTTAGAAAGTTACAGTTACAGTTGACAAATGAAGTTCCAATCTTCAGAACACAGTAAATCATTTTAGTTTACATGTAATTGTAATATTAGATTAGATGACTAGAAGATTCCTTTAAGTAGGGGACAAGATGAGTAAGCTCTTGCAAAGCTATTCGCCTCGCTACAATTGGTATATTTGCAGTGGTATTTGTTTTTGTTATTTGTTTTTCAAAAACAGAGGGGTACCGTTGGTTTCAACCCAATAGGATCTGTTTCAGAACGCCCAGGCATGGATGCAGAAAAGTTTAGTGCTGTAACTAAAAGCAAGAGAAAGCATAGTTTCCACAATCTTGTGTATTGATTTTCCAAGCTTCTCCCAAAGAAATTTCCTGTAGTATTGGGCCAGAACTTCAGTTAAATATTTTGCTATGTATTAATTGTACACAGATCTTGATTTTTCTCTTTGAACACAAGAGGAACTCAAACCTAGGCTGCACATGGGCTCATTAAAGTGTTTATGTGATAAAAAGGAATCATAGCCAAGTATTCTCTTCTGCAATTATCAGTGTGATATGCTGCACTGCAAACAGCTTTAAGGGACACCAGACAGCAAATAGTATTTAATGTAACATTAGTAGAGATGTACCTCCATTACAATTCTCATGTACAAACATGCTATTTAATCCAAAAAATTAGTTTACAAGTGTTCACATGAAGAATTCATTTCCAAGTGGTTATTGTCAAATACTGTCCATTTATCATTGAGATAATGATTTCAAATAAAGGTAGAAAAAGACATTGGCAAGCTGCAGAATTTGATCAGTGTATCATCACATTTCCACCAGAGGCTTTGTAAATTTGATACGTAGACATATGAAATGAAGAAGTTCAAAAATATAATTGAGATGTGATACCCTGTGAGATTGGATAACATATTAAAAAGATCACACATTCATGTTATTGGTGGAATCAAAGGTCTGAAGGATTCATATGCCTGTCCGAAAATATATATAAATGATATGAAGAAACTGAACAATGCTGTCTCATACTTCAGAGTTGTCCCATCTGAGATTGCAGGGCTATGTTCTACCTGGAATTTCCAAAATAGTCTTCAAATTACTCACTGAATTGTAACTTCATCTGACAGAAGGGGAAAATAACATTTTCATTTACATCATCATCACCATCACTACCACCACCATCTTCCTAACGTTACGTCTGCAGGTGCAGGGTCCATTTTTCAGATTTACAAATGAGATCTTGCATGATCAAACACAGCATCTGGGTTATGTCTGCATTTTGACAGATATGGCTGGAGAGCCATCGGTTGCAATAAAAAGACTGACCGACTTACTTGTTGTCTGGGCCTGACATTGGTTTGCTTTGTGTTTAGCTCAGCACCACCCTGGCGGGTGGGCAGTATCCAGTGGCAACCACTAGAAGGAACAGACCTCACTGCCAACATTTTCACTTACATACAGTACATGAACAGAAATGAACCACAACCCCAGCCATATTCATTGTCTTTGTCTCCCTACAGAACAGATCATAGTCTTCCTCCCCACTTATCAATGTAGTCTTAGTTGAAAGGAGGTCAAGCGGTGGATTGTTGAGTTGCACCCAAATTTAATGCCATTACTCTGTGGATAGATAATAATGTATAGTGGTTAACAGACTGTAAAATTTCAAGACCACCTAAATTATGGAGCTCAGTCAGATGATTTTTATTAGACATTCTCTCTCAGCCAACCTCACTTTGTAACTTGTTTGGATAAAATTTGAGGAGACCCCCATATAAAATGGATTTGATTCTCAGAGAAAAAACAAGAAGTAAATGCAATAAATAAATAATCCCATGCCTTTAAAATGTCATTGCTAATGTTATACTGCAACAATCAGACAGAATCAGAAACCTATACCTGAAGTATATTAAAAATAGTTGGACATGCCTATATGTATTTTTTTATTATATTGATGTGTGGGAAGGTTTACAACTTAGAGCTACCTTTGTAGCTTACCTGTCGCAAAATATGGAAAGATACTTTGCTATGTCTGGATTTCTGTGTGCTTTATTAGCAATCAAAGCTTTGCCTTAAGAAAAGGAGGGGAGCTCTATGAGGAACTAAAGTATGTTAATTGTCTAATTATGTAAAAACAGGTTTAAGCAGGAACTATGTATACCATAACACATAATACAAAAAACGTCCATTGAAATGTGAGAGGTATAGAAGGAGACATGGCAATAAATAATTAGTATGTAGCGTTCCATCATATAGGGATTTTTAAATTAGTTTCCTATTGCAGATATTCAGTTAGGTGAGGGTTTTGACAGCTTTTTAAAAAAAATATACTTCTAGCCTGCCAGTATAGAACTGTGGCTTTTCCTCTTGGTAGAAATTGTGGTGTACTAGAACAACTATTCAGCCACCCAAACCACCTACAACTAAAGAAATTGCTTCCTGTTATGTTATTACTGAAAGACCGTAACATGACTACAAGCTTCTCCCTACAAAAGGTGAGCAATGCATGCTTAGAACTACAGTCAACAATAGTGTAAATAAGTGCTTTTCTGCTTGGACATCCAAGCTTCATTCATCATCCTGGGTGAGAGAAGTTTTAAATTGTTAATTAGTGCCATTTTAGCTTAAGCTAACAATTCTGACTCGCTTGTTTAATTTTTAGAAGCTACTGTATATGAAGTGGTTGTTCCAGTAACTGATCAGGCAGCCTATAAATTGAATAAATTATAATAATAACTTGTTCAGTTTATACGCTACCTTTTCTCTAGGTGCTCAAAACAGGGGCACAGAACAAGTTGTTCCAGTAACTGATCAGGCAGCCTATAAATTGAATAAATTATAATAATAACTTGTTCAGTTTATACGCTACCTTTTCTCTAGGTGCTCAAAACAGGGGCACAGAACAACCTCTACTCCAGGTTTCAAAGCACTCTGTTGAGATGAAAGTCATTCTAGATCAGGATCACCCTCTTATTAGACTTCCCTCTCAACTGCTTCCCTATTCAGGCTCTCAAACAATATCAAAATATCCAAACTTGGATCTGAGGATCCAAACTTGGTCTGAGGATACTATAGCAACCACATATGATTTACCATATATTTCCAGTACCCCCTACTGTGTTTTAGATTAGCAACCCGCAACGTTTTGGGCACCAGTGACCGGTTCCCTGGAGAGAAGTTTTTCTGTGGATCGGACCGGGCGTGGTTTCATGTGCTGTCTGTACCCTGTGGATGGGGTTGTTTTCACGGCCTGGTTGCTGGCATGCCATGGGCTGTTGCTGGTTCATGGATCAGGGGTTGGGGGCCCATTTTAGATCATCTTTACTTGGAGTAAGTCCTAAAGCTAGCACCCAGTTTTCCCCAACATGAAGCCCCCAGATCTATTGTACTACAATAGAATAATGCTTCTGTTGGGCATATTTCGGTGTTGATAGGTTGGAAAAGAGTTAATTCTAAATCATGACTACAGCTATGTGGGAGTATAGAAGTATGTCTCTTTTCCTGCAGATGGAGAATGGGACCTTGCTGAAGTAATTTTTAAGACACAGTGCTTGAAAGTACTGTATAGCTGAAAACTTAATAGAACAGGCTTGTAGACCCTTGTAGCCCTTAATTCTTTATAGAAATATATTTTACGGTAATTTATATTCTATTAAGTAGATCCTAACAGTTTATTTTTGCCCATTCGAGTGCCTTTGGTAAAGTTTTTTCCCCATGAGATCACACCGTATTTTCAAGGAGCTTTTTATTAGTTCTTTTCTTTCCTGACTCATCTTGTATTTCTAAATTTCTAAAGTTCTGTTTTGCTATCTTTTTTTTAAAAAAAGCACAAAACAGTTGGCAAGGGTTATACTTGTCTGTGCTAGCATGGAGGGATGTGGCTTTGGCAGAAACACACACTGCCTGAGGTTCTTTAACTTAGTTTTACAATTTTCAATGGAGAAAATTTGGCTGAGGAAGCACAATTCTAAGAGATCGGTTTTGCGTAAGTCCACTCAGGGATATCCCTGGTGAGAGAAGGTAAAAATAGCCATGACAACACAAGCATGCAATCAAAAATTCACCTTTTTTATCTATGCATGTAAATTGGGGCAGAATTTTCAAGGTTGTGGCTGCCATCTTCCTTTTTTTGGCTCACCTCCAAAAACACTCCTACATCCAATTACAGGTTATCATAAATGTAATTATAACACAGCTGTGTTTTTTTTAAATCTAACTCAAAGAACATTATTAATTGGGAGGAGACAGTGGTTAAAATTGCTTTTGTAAAAATGAAGCCTTTGAGATACCGTTTAGCACGCTACACATAAAATGCAGTATGCTGTTTGAGCTAAGCTATAGAGACAAAAAGCAGGGCCTGGAATGTTTGATAACTTCACAGAGAAGATCCCAAGTTGGAAATTACAATGAGTCAGGGTCCCACAGAATATTTTTGTTGGTTCAGTATGATCCAAAGTGGGTAAGGTCATAAACATTGGCCATTTGTTTGATATTTTGCAAGATTCTTTGGATAATTTAAGGAAGAACATGACCAGTTCAAGATTTGTACCCATTTCACTCTACTTGGAGGCTCCAACTCTATCCAGTATGGGATTATGCAAAGTGCAAATTTAGTGGACCAAAGTTGTTTTGTAGGTTTATTTGCATTTATACATCACATTTCTACAATATCCGTCTCAATTAAATGACTGTTTTCAAGAGGAAACAGCTCATGTCCCATCGTTAGCTATTGGCATATGCTATCTTGAAAGTATTATTATTATTATTATTATTATTATTATTATTATTATTATTATTATAGTCATATTATTTCTTTTTATTATTACTTATCACAACTGAAAATTAAGCTGTTACAGGCCATTGCACGAAGAGTTACTGGAAAATACAGCCCATGGCTACATCAGTATCTATGGCTAGGGTTATCAGATACAGGCACGTTCCTTGTATTCCTTTTAATAGGCTCATGAATAAATTGTCTACTGTATATCTATATAGAAACAGCAAACACAAAGGCATGCAAAATTAGGAAAATCTTTTAATTTACAGTAATAGAAATTTGGCCACAAAAATTTGGTAAACTATTATGTGAAAGCAAAATGTTAAAATGTTTTTCTGTGTCACTTTGCTGCCATCTAATGAGCATTCATTTCTGCAGCTCAGACACTAGTTGAGAGTCACCTTATCTTTAAAATTATTTGTTGGACAAGAGCGCTGGGTAAAGTCCAAAACCAGTGAATATAAGTTTTGCTTTTCATTCTGCCATCCATTCTTCTCTTGGTCTTCTTCCTTCCAACAGCAAGGAATGTAGGGGAAAAGGAAAAATGGTTTTCTCAGGGTCTAAGTAAATAAGACCTTTTGAGCTGAGTATACACTTATAGGCTGCCTAGTGCTGATATAATGAAACTTAAATTGAAAAAGATTCAATTGAAAGACATTATTGTATTTTTTAAAATTATCTAATTTACACAGCACATTTAAATTATTGAAAACCTCATATGTAACTCATCCATAATAACTCCAAACTGAACCATGAGTAGAAATTATATTCCCACAATACTGCAAGAGGAACAAGAAGCCACTTACAATGCAGAGTCAAGATTTTGCTTTCTTGTTACATATTATCAGCCCATTCCAGAGCTTAGAAAATGAAAGCAAGACTATAAAATCCCAAATACACTTTTGACCGGCTCTTTGATTTCAAATTGCCAAGAAACCAAGAAATTCAGACCAGGCACATTTTATTTCTTCATACTTGTTGCAAGGAAAGCCCTGGCTGTGTTCCCATCTAAATATATGAAATAAATTTGTCTGCTTTTCCTAAGCCTTTGCAATTCCAAAAGATCTCCACCCATATTGATTAGGATTTGTAGCCCTAACATATCTGAAAGGGACGAAACAGATAAGAACTGGCTCAAATTGTGTTGAAATTGTATTCTTATAAGAGTCTTGCTGATATCTGATGACTGGCTTGTAATAAGCCTCTAAAGAAAACCACTTAGGTAGTGGAATTCCACTGAATTAAAATTCAATGTAATCTATTTACTGAATTATAAATTCCCATGTTTTCTATGGCAGATAAACATTCTTCTCTTGTGAATTTTTAATTCATTGCCAGCACAGTCTCGTCTGAGTGATCCTACTGAGTTTCAGTTTCTTTCACACCTTCTTCAACATAATCTGCTGCTAGATTCATTCGACATTTCCTGAGAGTTTTTATTAGATCCTCCACCTTTGCTTCCTTTCCTTTTGATTTTTGCCATTCTATAAGAGTTTGCATCAATTGTTCTTGCAAATTGTAGGGATTAGCAGTCATAATCCTCTCTATCTTGACATCTGAAATTCCAAGTTTTCGACCAAGCATTCTCCAGTCCCTTCCAACATGTTCACATATGATTTCAAAAGCTCTCTTCAGTTTATCTAGAAAGAAAAGCATGCCACATATCAAATAGATGAATTGCAGTGGGACATATATGCATCATCTGTTATGTATCAGTTTTATCCCTTCCTTGTCATTCTCTGAAACTCTCGCTGCTTAGGGGTTCAATATTATTAATTATTTTTAAAATTCTCAGTTTCAATTTCGAATATGGTAAATATTGATAGCTATAACCCACATTGCTTGTCCCAGCTTCTGCCCACCTTACAGTTTGAAAGCACGCAAATGCAAGTAGATAAATAGGTACCACTTTGGTGGGAAGGTAACAGCATTCTGTGCACCTTTGTTTATAGTCATGCTGGCCACATCATCACATTAAGTGTCCTCGGACAACACTGGCTCCCTCAGGTGGGGCATGGCTATCAGAAACATTAACATGGGGCTATTCATGTTCTCTTCTTCAAGCTTTCTGGAAATCTCAGAAATTTTGTTCTTAATCAACACCCTTCAATTGCCCTCTTGGGCAAGATTTTGCACCCTTTTGGGAGATTCGTTCAAATTAAACAAGTGAGATTCATTACAGAACTACCACAATAATGATTTTAAATTTATTAAACGTAGTCCTTGAGTTATGACTAGTTGTAATTAATGTCAGTCGTAAGTTGGGTCACCCATGTCATTGATCTCTTTTATGATCTTTTCTGTGGCAGTCACTAAGCAAATGCTGCAGTTGTTAACGAAACCAATGGTTCGCAATGGGCCCGGTTTTGCCAAAAACTGGAAGTAGACACCATTTTTCAGTTGTCATAAAACATGATGTAACCGTGGGACAATGCAAATGGATGTAAATACAGCCTAGTTGATGAGCGCCTGGTGTGATCACATGACTGCAGGGGGGCAGCGACCATCAGAACTTCTAATTTAAGTCACATGGGCCCCCAGGGAGATCCATCATAACTATGAATGGTCACAATGTGGTCAGTATTAAATCAAGGCCTATCTGTACAGCTTCTCCCTCCAAAAACTGAAACCTATTGTTCCCAAAGTTTCCAGTTACATTTTTTAAATATATAAAACTCCTGAGTAGAACTGAGCAAGGTGTAAGGGCTGCAGTTACTTAATAATATTCTTTCTCCTATGTCTCTCTTCTCTCCTGCAGGTACCTGAGGGACAAGAGAACTCTAAGTAAGGGAAGGTGGGATGAGGTGCCAAGAACCAACAGTTAATATGGAGCAGCTTGTTTGGATAGAAGCAATTTGCCTTTTGAACAAGACACCTTAGACTTACACATTCCACAGAGTATTCCTGACTCTTATATTTCACAAAATAACCCCAAAGTGTCCTATAGCACCTATAGATCAACCTTAGTGGCCTGAATTATTTACCAAAAAATAAATCCCCTCATAACCAATGGGAAACATTGCAAAGTAGTGTAGGGAGGACTGCAGCCCTGTTCCTCAAGGTCCAAAGCACCTCTTTTTTTTCAGATCAAAAAGTAAAAAGAGCAACCGACATTTCTGTTTACCCTCTAGCTGATGATCTGGATCACCATCCACTGTTTTGACATACTGCTCCAGTTGGGTTAGTAGATCTTCTCTTTTTAGATTTTTGAGCATCCATCTCAAGAACTCTACATCATTATACGCAATTTTTTCTTGTTCCAGGAGAATCGTGAAGAGCTCAATGCCACTGCTCACATCCTCCAGTTTTTTTTTACCAATATGGCCCGCGCAAAGAAATTTAAGTTCTTTCAGCTCCGCGGGCGACAACGCCCTTGAAAAGGAGTGCAGCAACTCCAGAAAGGGATCCATTCGCGGAAACCTAGAAAGAATACAAAGAAGGTTTAGAAGTTTTTGTCCGAAATCAAACTCCAAGCACAGTTTAAAAAAATTCTCTCTCTCTTTAATGCCGATTTTCTCTTTTCCGGAGTCTGCAACTTCTGGCTATTACAATTCCCGAACAAGCAGAATCCTAAAACGAAAACAAGTTTTTGAAAAACTTCCGCACGACTACTTTTTAAGGCGAAACGGCCTCTTTCCCTCCGGCCAACTTGTCTGCAGACTTCTACTTTCACAATGCATCCTTTAATGACATAAAAAACTTTTTTGAACTTTTCTAAAGTTGCTGTAGCTAAAATTTTGCGCGATCCTGGCGAGATATGCTCATTTTAAGAATCTGGATTTTTTTTTTTTTTTAAAGAAAAAGTAAAACCTTGAGACTTACTTCCTGCTTTCCCGCGACTTTGCCTCTCCCAGGCGTCACAAGAGGAAGAGGCTGCCCCTCCGGAGTGCGCTCCGCCCCGAGTCTTTTTCAAGGGGCCGCTCCGGAAGGTGGCGGTGCTGCCCAGCTTTTCCCACCAATCCGTTAAATCCGCGCACACCGTTTGATTCCGTAGGCGTTGGAGGTGTTGCAGACGTACAGAAGAGTCGAGATAAATTGGTTGCTTTTAATAGTCAAATACGAGTATTAACATGTTTTTAAAAAAGGATTTGATGTCGCCTGAAGGCTGATCTAAAGTATTTCTCTTTTATTAAAGACCCCGCATAAACTCATCCGTTACTATGACGAATCTTTAAAGAAGGGCATTTCCGAGTCGCCGATTGTGTTCCTAATTCCCCCTTCATTTTTACTCAAAAGATTCAGCTCTGACTTTTCTGGAGATCGACAGATGTTTCCAGGTGAGTTTGAAAGAGGAAACAGTGATGGTGGTATTGGGTACAAAATGTCACCTTTTGAGTATGACAGCTTCTAGCATTCTCAATCAGAACACAAAGCAAAGGTTGAAGTTCCTTTAAGCTGAGCTCAATTCTTGGGGACTTGGTGGACCCACACATCTGAGGTGAAATTCAGCAGGTTTTGACAAGTTCTGGAGAACTGGTACTGGAAATTTTGAGTAGTTCGGAGAACCGGCAAATACCACCTCTGGCTGGCCCCAGCGTGGTGAGGGAATGGGGATTTTGCAGTATCCTTCCCCTGCCACGCCCACCAAGCCACACCCACAGAACCAGTAGTAAAAAAAAATGAATTTCACCACTGCCACACATGTGGCATCAGTATCAGCAGGTATACAGCATCAGGACACAAACGGTGCCATTGAATTCTTTCTGGTTTTCTCAATGTCATAGTTTAGCACACTGCTTCTCAACCCTAGCAACTTGAATTTGTGTGGACCAACTCTCAGAATTCTGCAGCCAGCATGCTGGCTGGCAAATCTTGAGAGTAGGAATCAGTGGTGGGATTCAAAATTTTGTACTACCAGTTATGTGGGTGTGGCTTGGTGGGCGTGGTGCGGCTTGGTGGGCATGGCAGGGAAAGATACTGTAAAATCTCCATTTCTTTCTGATCAGCTGGGACTCAGGAGGCAGAGAATAGATGGGGGCGGGGCCAGTCAGAGGTGGTATTTACCAGTTCTCCAAACTACTCAAAATTTCCGCTACCGGTTCTCCAGAACTGGTCAGAACCTGTTGAATACCATCTCTGGAGTAAGTCCACACAAATTCAAGTTGGTGATGTTGATGGTGTAACTTATAGCCCTGGGGCTCCCTTGAGGTCTCCCTTGGACGTAAGAACACAAGCCCTAGAACCGTAGGGCTAGGCAAGGAACTTGAAAGATTTTGTGGTCTCCAAGTATGAACCGAGGTGGCACAGTGGTTAGGGTGCAGTACTGAAGGCCACCATAGCTGACTGTTATCTGCAATTCAGCGGTTCTAATCTTACCGGCTCAAGGTTAACTCATCCTTCCATCCTTCCGAGGCGGGTGAAATGAGGACCCAGACTGTGGGGGCAATATGCTGACTCTGTAAACCGCTTAGAGAGGGCTGAAAGCCCTATCAAGCGGTATATAAGTCTAACTGCTATTGCTATTGCTATTGCTAAACCAGATTTGTTTAGGTTAGCCACATACTGCTTGTTTATTCAACAGATATTTCAGTATTTGTGATAATATCATGGGACCTCAAGATACTAACAATTGTTACCATCCAAGATGTGTGTGAGTAATCCTAATTCATTCTACATTAGAAATGCATGATGTTAACATGGGAACCTCAGTCATATTTAAAAACAAACAAAAAACAAAGAGACACTTCTCAGCTGCATGAAGAATTTTCTCTGCAAATTATGCTGTGACTATTATATTCCTGTTTTTCTAGAAGGAACTAGGATGAAAATTCTGGTGCAGTCCTTCACAGTGAGTTTCAATCCAGTGGTATAAGCGTATGGGATAATAGGCCATGATGTAATTATCTGATATAATTTCCACAAAATCATTTTGATTCTTTAGCTGCTTATTTACCAGATTTCCAGTATTTCAGTTAAGTCTCTTTAGGCTATATGTAGCTTGATCTCCATCTCCATAATATGTACATTCCCTTAGCTTGTAAATATTTATTATAATTTGATTCTAAAGGATTATTGCCATACACTGGATGAAAAAAGAATGTTTTACCCGAGATCCAAATGCAGCTCAGATAAAAAAAAATACCCTTCCCCCAAATGGGAACATGATCATGTTCCAGATATTGAAGAACTACAATTTACAGAATTCCTCCCTCTGGTGATGTTGGGCAATTCAGTCAGAAACTGTATATAAGGTTACATAATTGAAGAAGCAACATACCCAAGGCTACTCCATCTGACAAGAATATGTAAGACATACTTGTTGAAGAGCACTTGCATTGCTGGAAAAAATACACAGGATGTAATAAAAAGGATCTTAAACTGGTTGGAAAGCAAGTCTTGCCTGTGGTATCTGCTGAAATCCAGGAGAGGGAGCTCATCAAGTTAGAAATAATAGGAAAATTGTGCCTCTCAATAGAAATAGCTGCAAACACATTGGTGTATAGAAGAAATGGAATTATTATGTCAGTGCACATGATCACAGTGCACATGATCACAGTGCACATGTTCTCTATTTGGATGGCAGCCTAGTCAAAAGCAGTTGAAAGATATAAAAAGAGGAGAACGAAGACCCTTAAGTTACCTATCAGCAGAAAAAAGCTAAAGAGCTTCTGCCCCCCTTCTCGAATGGTATGGTTGTTGTGTGTTTTTAAATTGTGTACTGTTATGTTCGTTTTTTACCCCCTGTCTGTACCCCTTCCCTGATTGAACTGTGAGCCGCCCTGAGTCCCCTTCGGGGAAAAGGGCGGCATATAAATGAAATCAATCAATCAATCAATCAATCAAATCAATCAATCAAAAGGGATAGCAGTTCATTATTGTTAGAAGTGAACCATTTAAATCAATGTTTGTCTACATCAGGGATGTCAAACTCAATTTCACTGAGGGCTGTATCAGGGTTGAGTTTGACGTCGGAGGACCAGAGGGCGTGGCCATGGTGGACGTGACATGGGACTCATGTCGGGGGCACTTGTGGTGGCCAAGTGCTAAGGTAGAATTTTCCTGAGGCCCTCCTTCATTCTCATTATAATCTTCCTTCCTTTTCCTTCCTTCTCCTTTCTTCCTTCCGCTTTTCCTTAATTTTCCTTCCTTGCTGTCTTCCCACCTCTTTATTTGTCCTTCCTCTTCCTCTTTCTCTTTCTCCTTTCCTGTCCCTTCTTGCATGCTCAAATGCAAAAGTGGAAACATTTCTCCTTTTGTTTTTAGTTTGTTTTGATAGCCCTCTGCCAGCAAAAATGGTGCTGAGTGGGGCTGAGTGCCCCCCCCCATGCTGTTTTTGGCTGCGGCTGCCTCCTGCAGCCCTTTGCCAGTGAAAATGGAGTGTGGCCCCCTGCGTTCCGTTTTCACTGGCAGAGGCACTGTGGGCCAGTCCTTTGCTGTTTTCAGGCCAGCCCCATGGACCAGATTTAAGCACACCACAGGCCAGATCTACCCCACGGACCTTTGGGCTGACACCCCTGGTCTACCTAATGGCATATGTGTTGATATATTAAATATTACAATGATAACTCTTTTTGCATGGATGAAATTAATTCCTTCTTTTTCTGGTATACATCAGTGGCAGCTTTGGCCGAGATTTGATGGCACCAGATTTTTAAAATAAGTTTCATGTATTTCCTAACAAGGAAGGAAGAGCTTTTTAAGAGGAAAGCTCTCCATCCTAGAAACAGGTTTAAGATGCTTTTAAAAACATGGTGCTACTGATCAAGCAACTTACAATAGGCAATTGAATGAGTCCACACTTTCTTGTTTTTTTTTTCCCCTCTGAAAAACTTCCAGGAGACATTCAGACAGACAGACATTCAAGTTTAAGTGATAAAATCTTCAGTAACAAATTGAGGTGTGCTGAGATTTGTGTACTGGCTGCTGCTTTATTCCTCCCTTTGTGCAAAACAAAACAGGAGGAAGCTACAGTCATCCGTATTTCCTCAGGTATGTGAATCAACAGCTGTATATGTAAAGAAATCGCAGTTACTACTGAACTAGAAGTCTGGAAAAACCCCTAATTCTGAATACAGGGTTGGTTCTCTGCATGTGTTCAAATTCTAACTTGGTACATTTTCTCTGTCATGAGTCATCTCCCCATCTCAGGAAGTGCAAACAATTTAGATTTGTTAACATTCTGTGTACAAGGGAGTAGTCCTGGCCATTCCCAGAGAGTATGTTATCTTCAGTTCTGTCAAAACATTGTACAGGATATGACTGTATGATTACTCATACTTATCCAGGATAATGCATTACAATTAAAGCTATACTTCTGTCCCAGTCTCCCTACTTTTTTTAAATTATTACTCTCTGTTTTAGCAGTCCCAACTTTCATATGGAAGCTCAAACATAAGCCTTCTCTGTATACAAAATGCATGCCAAGCATGTATTACCACTTGCCAAATTCTCAAAATATACATGGTCACCTACTAATATTACCACAGTGCAGTTTGACTATACACATAACTGAAGCATTGGCATGAGAATGCATTACTAGGTGAAAGTTACAACATTGGGTAAGCCAAAGGAGTAACTTTCATTGCTTAAGCTTTAGCTTGTATATCCTACACTTACCTCATGGCAAGTAACATTTAGCTAACTAGCTAATTTTATTTTATTTTCATTAACGTGTATTTATTTTGAAGAGCACATCATCTGCTCAGCCATAAAAAGAGATAGGTTAGTTCAGAGTAGGCAACCTGATGCTCTTCATCCAGATGTTTTGGGCTTCAAATTCCATCCATTTCAGCCAGCACCCCAATCCAGGATCAGACATGAAGTTAGTGTAGCAACAGTATTTTCCTACTTATGCAATTTTTCTTGCTGTGGATAAGTGCAACCATGTTATTGCTAAAACTGTTATGTTTTAGGTGTATGGAATCATACAACTGATATCAATTTTAACATAATATTCAGTATGAATGTAATATTCTTCTACTGAAATTCCCGTTTTTGCATGATTATTACTGCATCTAAATTCTGCATCCAATAATCATATGATCTTGACTTGTCCAGTTTCTGGATCATACTTCTTCAGCAATTTCTAAATAAGACCCAGAAGATGCTTGAGTTACATAGTATGATTTAAAACTCAGTCACATCTGTTAAGATCCCCCCCCTTATTTCTCGAATTATTTTAATTCTGTACTTATTTGAAAATATTGAAACTAGTCACATAGTTTAAATCAAATAGGACCCGCAAATATTTTATCTTTTTTTATTAATAATAAATTTTGCAATCTAATTAATTATCTTTTCACTGAGCAAATGTCTTTATGCTTTTCTCTTCATCAAATAAACCTTTAATAAAATAGCAAGGGGGGGGGGAATGCTGTACATATTTATTTTCCTTATTTATCCCAGGCATGCAATACATTATTATTGCATGATCAGCTATAAATTGTTTATTTTGATTTGAACAAATCTAGACATAGTTGTGCAGACTGCCTGGAGGTTCTACCCCTTCCGTACAGGTGGCCAAGTGCTAAGGAGATACAGTCCCCTTTGTAATCCATGCTAAGCAAGTGACATGAAATTACAGTATAAAATTGGAAGCGACTCAAATTTTGCAAAATCATTTTATTGTACTATATGTAGTCCATGTACTTGTGCTGTATATGTAAATATTTCTTTTTTATGCATATCTATTGTTATATTTTTCCAGATCTGAGATTTGAATTGTTATATCTCATGTTTGTGTGTGTACATATAAACAAGCAGTAGCAAATAGATGTTAAATCAAATATTTCAGCAAGATTTATTTCATCCATATTCTATTTTCAATCCTGTTCAAAAATTGCTTCATCAAAAACCAATAACCCTCATGTTTCCCATTTAATTTCAGTTCAAACCAGTTTGTCTGCTTTTGCAAGGAGGTTTTTGCAAGAGGTTTGGCTACTCAGTGGCAGAATTTTATATAAGACAATTTTCTATCCTTTTCTAATCCTTTCTAGAACAGCTACAGAGCAAAGTAGCTCATATGCTCTGAATGTACACGTTTCCCTGAAAATGAGAGCAGGTCTTATATTATTTTTGCTCCAAAAGATGCATTAGGGCTTATTTTCCAGTTAGGACTTATTTTGGGGGAAATACAGTACTAAAATGGGTCTGTCTTAATTGATTTTCTTAACTGGGGCTCATTTTTGGAGGGGGGGTAGGGCTTATATTAAGACCATCCTGAAAAATCATGCTAGGGCTTATTTCTAGTTGGGTCTTATTTTGGGGGAAACACAGTAGAAAGCTGTAGATTTGATCCCTTATTTTTCTAAGTAGGTGAAGAGCTACTTGCAATGCTAACTGGCTCCAGTATCTCTCTGCATGGAGTAGAGTATTTGCTACACTTGATACTCTAATAGAGATAATAAGATTCTTGTCTATGTCATAGCAGATAGCAGCTTGACAGTATGATCTTCTTTTGGGACCACTGCGTGTTACTTGGAGTTGATTTCAGTTTATTTTTCTGCTGTTGCTGTTGGGCAGCTTACACTTTAAAAAGTAAGAGCAATAAAACAAGAGGAAAAGATCATGAATGTCTGAAAGCAACAAACAAAACATGCCAAGGAAAAACTGATGGATTCAAAATCCACCTTATACCCAGGGCTGGGAGTAAAGCTAGGTTTTCAAATACTTTTGGAACATCATGCGGTTAGGAGCTGCAGGCTCTCTGGAGGAATTCATTAAAGTAGAAGGATCATATATAAAAACAGGTTAGTTAAAAACTAAATCAAAGCAACTGGTGATCAAGGAGACGATGATACACAATAGGCAAACTCTGTATGTATTGCATTTACTTAAGAGTGTTATATGGAACAGAATTAGCTTCCATCCATTTTGCAAAATTATAAAATAAGACTAAGCACAGCAGTAAAGTCTGAATGGGTATGAACCCAAAAGATGACATACTGGTTGAATTCATCTGTCTCTGAAATCATGGCACCATGTGAAAGAGCCTGAATGCTGCCTTTTTGTTACGTGTGTGTTTGATGCTTGTATTGTAAGAAAGCACTAGGAACTCTATTGTATATATTGCCATATTCATGCAGCTATTGTTATAACTATCATGATCATAGCAATAGCACTTTAAGCAAGGTGTTGGTACAGTTAGTTACATTTATCAGCATGTGACTCTCCAGATGTATTGCCCAATTCTATATTGCTTACTTGCCTTCTCTGTTGCAGCACCCACCCTTTAGAACATCCTGCCCTCCAGGGTAAGATCTGCCCCCAACCTCCTATCTTTCTGTAAGAGTTTAAAGACTTGGCTCTGCAAATTGACTTGGGGGATCCAATGGAGAAATTCAACTTTGGAAGTGGCTGCTATATTGACAGCAGATTCCTCTCTCTGTTCCCCACCCCCATTTTTTATCAGTCATATCGATGTATTTTCTGTTTTCTTTTTCCTTGTTTCATTGTTCTGTTATTTTACTTTCACTTGTTTAAATTTCCTCTTTATTTCTTTGGTTTTTTATGGTGGTAGTCCATGGTGAGATAGGTGACAAATAAATTTGATAATAATAATTATGGGACTTGGCACCTAACATATTTCTGTTGCATAAAACTCTGTTATGTTTACTGATTACATAATGTTTTTGCTTTCCCCCTAACAAATGTCCCCCACCATTAATGATTTTTACTACTGTATATACTCGAGTATAAGCCTAGTTTTTCAGCCCACTTTTTGGGCTGAAAAAAGCCGCCTCGGCTTATACTTGAGTCAGTGAAAAATTTGCCCGAAATGGAGGAGAAAAAGGGGCGGGGCCATGCCGCTGGGTGACACTCGTGAATGGCCCAGTGCCCCTGTGAGTTTCCCCTCCCTCTGTGTCAGTTTGCCGCGCAGCGCGCACCGCACCATCCCCCCTCCTCACGTTCTAATGTAATGCAGGGCTGTCTTACGATTCCCCTTCCTCCCCCTCCTGCCGCTCTGCAACGATGTCCCACCTCCTCCTTGTTATGGCAAGCAGCCACATAGCGATGTCCCACCTCCTCTGGTACAGTGATCCAATGATAGGAATCACTGTGCCGTGTGTCATAGGAGGCGGGACATCGCTCCCGCGGCTGCACGGGACATCATCATCACAGCGGGACATCAGCATCATGAGGTGAGTGAAGTATTTCATTGAATACACCGCTAGTTTACTGTTTTTCTTTGAAATAAATATTCAAAAACATTATTGGTATCTATTTTTATTTTTGAAATTTACCGGTAGCTGCTGCATTTCCCACCCTAGGCTTATACTCGAGTCAATAACTTTTCCAGTTTTTTTGTGGTAAAATTAGGTGCCTCGGCTTATATTCGGGTCGGCCTATACTCGAGTATATACGGTATTTCCAATCTGAATTGTTTTTATGAAAAGAAATTAGATGGAAGAAGTGAAGAACTATGAACTACCATAATTATATATGAAAAATATTGCCTGGACCAACCATATGATTCTGGGCAAAGATCAGACAAGGAAAGTCTTATCTGGAAGCACCCCAAACCTCAATTTTAGAAGATGATCTTCCAGATGAAAAGAAGTAACAGTGAATGAAGGCAAATACACTATATTGCCAAAAGTATTTGCTCACCCATCCAAATAATCAGAATCAGGTGTTCCAATCACTTCCATGGCCACAGGGTTATAAAATCAAGTACCTAGGTATGCAGACTGTTTTTACAACATTTGTGAAAGAATGGGTCGTTCTCAGGAGCTCAGTGAATTCCAGGGTGGAACTGTGATAGGATGCCACCTGTGCAACAAATCCAGCCGTGAAATTTCCTCGCTCCTAAATATTCCACAATCAACTGTCAGCTGAATTATAAGAACGTGGAAGTGTTTGGGAATGACAGCAACTCAGCCACGAAGTGGTAGGCCACGTAAACTGACGGAGCGGGGTCAGCGGATGCTAAGGCGCATAGAGCGAATAGGTTGCCAACTTTCTGCAGACCTCCAAACGTCATGTGGCCTTCCAATTAGCTCCAGAACAGTGCACAGAGAGCTTCATGGAATGGGTTCCCATGGCTGAGCAGCTGCATTCAAGCCATACATCACCAAGTGCAATGCAAAGCGTCGGATGCAGTGGTGTAAAGCACGCCGCCACTGGACTCTAGAGCAGTGGAGACGCGTTCTCTGGAGTGACAAATCGAGCTTCTCCATCTGGCAATCTGATAGACGAGTCTGGGTTTGGTGGTTGCCAGGAGAATGGTACTTGCCTGACTGCATTGTGCCAAGTGTAAAGTTTGGTTGAGAGGGGATTATGGTGTGGGATGGGTTTTTCAGGAACTGGACTTGGCCCCTTAGTTCCAGTGAAAGGAATTCTGAATCTGCAGCATACCAAGATATTTTGGACAATTCCATGGTCCCAACTTTGTGGGAACAGTTTAGAGCTGGTCCCTTCCTCTTCCAACATGACTGTGCACCAGTGCACAAAGCAAGGTCCATAAAGACATGGATGACAGAGTCTGGTGTGGATGAACTTGACTGGCCTGCATAGAGTCCTGACCTCAACCCGATAGAACACCTTTGGGATAAATTAGACTGAGAGCCAGGACTTCTCGTCCAACATTAGTGTGTGACCTCACAAATGCGCTTCTGGAAGAATGATGAAAAATTCCCATAAACACATTCCTAAGCCTTGTGGACAGCCTTCCCAGAGGAGTTGAGCTGTTATAGCTGCAAAGGGTGGACCGATGCCATATTGAACCCTATGGATTAGGAATGGGATGTCACTTACAGTAAGTTCATATGCGAGTAAAGGCAGATGAGTGAATACTTTTGGCAATATAGTGTATATGTGTCCCAGGATAATGATGCCAAATTGAATTTGAGTCAGTCACTAGGACCAGAGATTTACTCTCCCAACTTTCTAAGAAGTAACAATGTTTTCAACACTTATTGAAATACTGAAACATAAAACCTTTTCAATTGACATATTACATAACTTCCACACCGTTCTCTTCTCCTTTTCAAATGAATGCAGAATGGCATTTTGTGACAAAGTTTAAATAACTTAGTTATAGAAATAAATATTCAACAAAAAACTAGAGAGCTTTAGTATGCATTTACTTTTCTTTTTAAAAAAAGAGTCCATGAAAAGGAACATTATTTAATTTTCTAGATACAACATTATATACAAAACCCTTTTTCAAAAAATGCAGTACAAAAGAAACTATAAAAGAGTCATAAGCAGTTATTATTTTTAATGATCTAAAAAAAAGAACATTTCTAAGTATATAGTTCTTATTTTAATCGGAATGTCAGTATTATGCCAACATTTTAAGATAATGTTTTACGTTTCTTTTAGTTTCAGATCGTCCCTCTGACTAATTCAGGCTATCCATGTCAACTTCATGTTCATAACTATGAAATGAACCTAATGTTTTTTTTTTTTGTACAATACATTCTTCCTAATTTCTACTGAAACTAATTGAGATATAATAGCTCAGTATAAATTATACCTGAATATATAATAGCTAGGAAGACTAATAGTAATAGAAAAATCAGAGAAGGATTAACTGGTAGTTGTGAAAAGAAGTAATTACATCATAACTTACTATTTTCTTGATTCCCTTATAGTCATGCCCATTTACATCCACAATCTGTTTACAATTCTAACTTGCTCTCCTCAATGTTTTTTTATTTTGTTTTGGCTAATGAAGAGAAATGAAACCAGCTCCTGCCTTAATACTGAATGTTCTCAGCTGCTCTAATGTTGCATAAAGCTGTATTTACAAACAGAATTGGCAACAAAATTCCTAATCAGGAGTGAGTTCTGTTTTTCATCTTTCCTCTTCAAAAAAATACATTGGTAGAGCTGCAACAGTGCTTCAGATATGAAGGAGAAAAAAGTGTGAAGGCTTACGTACTCACATCTGTAACTTCTTAAAGCAGCTATGACTTTTCCTGGTTTGTGCAATTGTCCTCTACCATTGCAATGCAATTCAAAATTTATTGGAGCAGTGGATTTTGCGGAGAATTGATTTGCAGGCTCCCAAGAACCCCTTCTAAATTCTAAGTGCTACTATTATGCAATAGTCTGCTCTGCTCAAATTTGGCGCGTGGGTGTGTGTGTGTGTTATTATTGTAATAAATAATTCTCAGTAGTACCTTTTAATTGCTTCAAAAAAGTTGGGTAACGGAATTCATAATTAAACCAAGAATTATAAAATTGGTATTTTGCAAATTTGGCTTTTGTTGAAAATAAACTTATCCTGAGTTGGTGATTAGTGAGTCTGTGGGTATGTTTGGTAATGGGGGAGATTGAACAGGAACTCAGAATTCAGGGAAGAAACTATAATTTGTGTATCTATATCTGTATGCACAAATGTTTATTTACATTAGAAAATATATAAATTTACTGAATCCTGGAACAGATTAAGCTTTAAATCCTGGTGTATGGCATCACATCTAACACAAAACATTTTTGACTATTGCAAGAGGAAACAAACCTCTATCTGCATCAAGTAACAAAAAGAAGTGTGAACTTTCATCCACAATATCCAGTATCTTTGGCATTTGAAATTCACTCTGAATGCTTGCATATTTAAATCCAAATTAATGCATACAGGTCAGTATATAAACAAATTGTTTTACTTTGTATGAGGCTCTTAGAACAGCTAAAACACATTTATTGGATTATGTCAAATATTTTCTTTCATGGATTCTATGTTAAGAAAGGTAGATAAGGCTGATTACATTTATAATAAAAGATTAATATGATTTTAAAATAAGTGACATTCCTGCAGTTCAGTTTACAAGAAGCAGTTATAAACAAAAGATAAGCCCTTTATTCAGAATAATCTTTGGCAAGAGTATTATGTTTGGACAAAATTTCATTAACATAATACATTTTTACTTACACAGAGCATCTTGGATAAATTATATTTAAAAAGAACTGAATTCATTCATAATTTATATTAAAACTAATAAATAGTATAAAATGGAGATTTTGCTTTAAATAAATTTGCAACAAATTTTTAAAATTGAAATATAACAGTCTTGGGCATTTGCTTTTTGAATAAACCACAAAGTAGGCTTACTTGCAATATACAGATACTCCTCGACTTACAACAGTTCATTTGGTGATCATTCAAAATTCAAAGAAAACAGTGACTTATGACCGTTTTTCACACTTAACAATGGTGCGACTAACTTAACAACCACAATGATTCACTTAACTGTGTCATGAAAAGTTGTAAAATGGAACAAAACTCACTTAACAAATATCTCGCTTAGCAACATAATTTTTGGGTTCAATTGTGGTCGTAAGTCAAAGACTACCTGTACTCCCAAACTAGATTAGTCATCTATACTACACAACTAATTGGTTATATTTTATGATGTCCTTATATTACGGCAAACTGTTAATTAAAATCATGCATTCATGAAATCTGCATGGCTAAAGTGGGAGACTCTTGAATAGGTTTTATTTTTGGGAAAGTAAATAGGTAAGACTGAACAGATGGATTGTCAAGGAACACACTGCACTGGTATCTATAATTCTTATTTTAATTTCACACACCTTCATTGTGTGTGAAACCTTCTCTTTAATTAACTGTTTTCAGCAGTTAATTACCCGCCCAAGGTATCTGGACTTTGACAAGAGAGCATCTGCAAATACTAGGGCTACAACCTAGACTTGAATGTTAAAACAGCCCAAATCCAAAAATCATCCTAGCAAATGGTAATGGCAATCCACTTCAGTACTGCTGCAAGAAAGCAGCAGCAAAGCCGTTACTTGACATTGAGTGTGACTCCAAGGATACTCTGTTTTTTATCCTAAGCAAAGGGATTGATATACTAGCTGTAACTGAATGGTCTTCCAGGTTTTGGGTTTATAATCCAGCTCTGCCTCTTGAATTACCTTGGAAGGAAGGTTGTCATGTTCCTTGGCTGCCTAGACCCTGTCAACAGTGTTATTTGTTTCCAAAAGTTTGGCAGAACCAGAGTATGTGAAGTTTGCGTAGTGATAATTAATTGATTTTCCCTTTTCCTTCATTTCTCAAATCAGATGCTTCCTGTCAAGAGTCTAATAGATACTGCTGGACTTTCAGCCTGAATGAAGAAGCAAATACTGCATGCTGATTTTTCTCAGGAAGACAATGAAGGCTGAACATCTTTATATATCTGTCCCTGCATCTCATCAACCTTTTCAACAATATAACATATCTGAAAAATTCTGAATACAAAAAGCATATATATATATATATTTGTACATAATGAAGGTCATACAAGTTCCCAGTTGGAACAATTTTAAAGAGACAAGGACAAACTACGAAACATAAAAACATGACCGTCAGACCTGATGAGAGCCATGCTATGTATAGATTGGTTCATATTTGCCATCCACATCAACAGGTGACTGTTCTACCTTGGTTTGCACATATAAAGGCACCTTTTTAAAGTGAAAATTGTCTTGAAGGACTATCTTTACCAGGATTTATTCCTGTTTTGGCTGGACTTTGATATGCTCAAAACTGCATTACAACATGCTGTTGTGGCAAATCTTAGGATTCACTGACACACAGTAATTGGATTGCTGTTCATAGGTTCCATGACTTTCCAGGAAAAACTTTTGTTATATCAAAATCTGTAATGTATTTTTCTCTATTCACCACTTTGGTTTGCTAGTTTTTGTAACATTTATTTCTACCTTCATCTCCTTGAATTGTTCGACTGCTTTTTAAGATTGCAAAGATTATAAATTGCTTCTCCATTCCAAAGCAATTTTAATTAGTGCGAATTAAAACATTTAGCACTTTGAAGAAGCAAAATAAAGCTAGGCTTCATTGGAAGTCCATTGTATTTACCTTTTCATTGTCATTTTTGGATGTTCAGGAAGATGGGCACAGGGGAACCTTCCTTTGAAGCGAACTTCTTAATTCTGCTAACCCTTTTCACTTCCTCATTTTAAATCTTATCTGAATATTTTTTTAAAAGTATATAATCTCAAAAGAAACAAAAATAAAATGCAACTTATCTGACTGTTACCATAATTTAACATTATCATTAGTGGATCACACCTAGCACCTTTGAAGTATTTCCATGCAATTTACTAGCAATGCATAAAAGTAATAACTTTACATTGTTGTGTATTTGCTACATTAATTTTCTGTACTGCCTCTGAACAATTGCACCAACTATTTTACTTTTCATTTATTAATCTATTCTCAGTAGATGATGTAATCTCTTAATTTGGTAATCGTGAATTGTGTGGCACCATATTTCCTTTTTTCTGTTCTGATTTGCTTCTGATCAATTTTCATAAAATGACTCTAATATTATAAGAGGACAAAATTCCACATGTTTGTACTCTACTGGCTCCATGATACTCATATCTTATAACCTCTATAATATGATACCTACTAAGAAAGAAAGAAAGGCCCACATTTCACTGGAATGGTGCTCAAATGAACTCTGACCATTTCAATGTGAAAGAGAGCAAGACAAATGAATCAGATTTGCACAAGGCAGAGAAGTTATAAATATGGAAAAGAATAATATTTAGAAATGAGCTGCTGAGCCAAATTATTTACTATATAAGATATTATGAGCTACAATAGCCCTTTGGCCAGTTAAATGACAGGATCACATTAATTATTTTAGAAAGTTGTAATGTCTTTCAATATAGCATGTTGGCTTTACTGAGCAGAGGTGACATAGAACCATAATTGAGAATACATATAGTTAATGTGATCCTTTAGCAACAAAGATTCCAAGTTTGTGGTGGGCAGTGCAATTTGCTAGTATTTGTCTGCGTGTGTATTTGTGTTTGTGTGTGTGTGTGTGTGTGTGTGTGTGTGTGTGCTCTTCACTCAGGACACTTTTTCTTCAAAGGTCCTTTAGTGTTTGGAGAAATTGTGCTGATGCTGATATTCTTTTTGTTCTCTGGAATCCCCCTCTGGAATGTGCATTAGACACTTTGAATTACTAAAGTAAATGCCCTTCCACAAATTGTTCATCTTTCATAGAAGATATGAAAGACAGTAAAGTGATTTGCTCTCATTAGTGTTGAGACTAAGATTACAGTGATTCGAGTCTGACTATTCTATTCACTAGAGTAAATGAAATGAGGATGGAAGTGATGGATTGAGGCAAGAATCTCAAATGGAAAACAAAATACTCTTGCTCCTGCATTCACTTAGGAGAAAATACAGGTATTCAACATATCATCAAGGAAACTCAACAGGATTTCTGCTTGTGAAAAAGTCAGCAGATTCAAGTCAGAGCTTTGTTGCCACAGCCTTGCAAAAAGCACTCCACAGTATAGTATTTAGTATTATTATTTTTATGATTTGCATATTGCAAGACCCCAGATGTAGCTTATCAGGAATGGGTGACTTCCTATTATTCCAATATTTGTAGTTTGGTTCGTACATTTTATCCTAGTTTAATAAATACGCTAATATAAAATTCTCAGAGAAGAGTCTACAGAATCCTATCTCCTTTTAAAAAATAAAACAGTGATAGCTCTAAGCTAACTATGCAAGTTACCTATCTATTTATAGATATAAAAAAATCCCTGCATTATTTTTGTGCAAAAAAGGAAAGAAAAAAAAGAAAACTTGTCAGAAATAGAATATGGTCCTCCCTGTTCATAAGAACATTATTTCTCACATAGATATAAGCAAAACAGTCGCATATGCTTAAACATGCACCAGGTTGATAAAGTATGAAGTTCTACCATGTAAATATTGGCTGCTTTATGAATGGAATGCCCCAGCATAAAACACTGTCTTCTTCTATACCTCAACGTGGCATGAGTGACAGGAAGACACACTCCCTCTATGGCTCGTTGATGACCTGGGACTGTGACTGTTACAGTTTTCACCTCTCCTTTGATCCTTGTCCCTCCAATTTTCTAGCAGCTGCAGCTTTCCTTGCTCTTCTTTCATGAAGACTTCTACCATGAGAACTTTCTCCTTGTGAATCTGCTGACTAATGTCCTTGGGAATGTCTGGAATAATCCAGTCAACAAAGTCACTCATAAACATAACCAAATTCTGAAAAATAAAAGCAAAAGAGGAAAGGTTAACCAAGTCAAAATTATGACCTAATTTTTTTAAAGAATTAATATCAATATCTTTGTAAGAATTCACATATATTTGTGATTCCCAAGAATGTGTCAGGAGGTGAGAAATTTTGGTTGTGGTAGTCATCCAACAGATACTATTGTTCCAGCCTTAGCAGAAGCAAGAAACAGACTCCTTGTCACCCCTCTTTATTTACCTCCTGTGAATTAATGGTATTCATCCACTGAAAAGTCCATGCAAGAGTCCTACAAGGAGTTAACTGCAGCAACAGACCTTATCAGTTCCTTGTGATAATTGCAAGTTGTGAGCTCTCAGCCAAAAGGCTGCAAATTAAGTTCTGGCAAGCAATCTTTGTGGCATGAAACACAATGAGCAAAATCTTCAGAAATACAAACTGTTGTCTCCTACGACAACTACTTCCCTTTCCTTCTATTTATTCCCCAGTCAGGGAGCGGCTATTCAGCGTCCAAGTGTGTTTTGCTTCCCGAGTCGACATCTTGTTTTCTCTTGTTCCCCAGCTCTGTGCGTACGTGCATCTGGAACAGGCCCCAGCTGTTCCTCCTCCTCACTCATATCAGCTTCCAAAGGCAGCTTCCACTCTGGTTGCTGGAAAATGTCAGACGGCCCTGGCTCTATCTCTGCGTCCGACACAGAGCATCCATCAGAGCCTTTCCCAGACTCCAAAATTGGCCCAAGTTCCTTCCCAACCTCCTCATCATCCAGGTCTGCCAGCAGCTCCACTGCCAGCTGGTGGGCCACAACAACTATATTGATGGAAGAAAGATGGCCTGTGTTGAACAGTAAATGATGCCATAGTGAGCATCCTCAGATTGCCTTTGTTATTATCCATGGTGCTCTCAACAGTGCTAGTGCTGGCTCCACCTTGTTACCCAGCCACAAACCAATGATGCTGAGTACAAATGTAAACCTTCTGTTGGTCCAGGCAAGAGGAAAAACTATTTAATTTAGGTGACCCTTGTGACAACAATAAAAAACAGAGGTTGAGCACCAATGGCACCTTTTATTTTATTTTCAGAGCTGTTAGCCTCCCAAGTAGACTAGAGAGGAAGCACCACAATGCTACTCTACCATCTCTTTTTACCACCTAAAAGGTCAGGGTGGATCCCTTCTATATTTCTTTCTCTGCCCATTATTCAGGGGCAGGCTCTCCCACTTTTTTATTCCCTAGGGAGCATCTCTTCCCTTCATCATTCAAGATCATTCTTACCTACTGTTACAAGAAACAACCAATGGGAACAGCTGAATCCTCGTATGGGCAGTCTTCACTGAACTGCTGGTATTCTGGTATACTCATTTGAGAGTCTTTGTGTGCAATGCAACAATTTCTGCCACAGTGCAAATCTTGAAGTGCAGTATTTTCATAAAATTTACAATATAATTTTTATTTTACTGTAAATGCTTTTTGTGTAAGAATAAGGAATTTGAAAAAGTTGTTGATACCTACTAGATAAATATGAAATGGACATGGTCTTTTTCAAATAATGTTAGATATCATATTGTCCTGAAACACAATGTATTCATTTTATTATGATTTAATTTCCGGGGGGGGGGGGGAGATAAAATTTGATTGTACGTTACCTGAAACACTATTACGAATGCTAATCTTGCTGCAAGCACAGCCCAAAAATCTTTTGCAACGTCATATTTATTTTCAGACCATGGAGGTTCTCTATAATCTTTGTATCTGAAAAAAAGATTAGAATTGAGAATCAGAAAGTTCTGAGAAAAATTTATTACTTTATGTCAAATTCTATCTATCTATCTATCTATCTATCTATCTATCTATCTATCTATCTATCTATCTATCTATCATCTATCTATCTATCTATCTATCTATCTATCTACCTACCTACCTACCTACCTACCTACCTACCTACCTACCTACCTACCTACATTATCATCTATCATCTCTAAAGTCAGTGTGTCAGTCGCTACATTGAGTTTACTGCTGATATTGAAAATATTGTTATGCTCATTTCTTTTGCTTTACCAGAATAACATGTTAGTGAATTGCTGTGTTTCCATGTACTTTGTTGAAGAGATTTGTTTGTTTGTTTTGCATAACATATTTGAGAAAAATGTGAAATTGTATTAAAAAAACAAGCTATTCTCAGAGTTTAGAAAAGGAAACACTGACTGAAAATCTTCTTCAGAAAAAGGATTGGCTTGCTATACCGCAGACAAGTATGCAGCCATTTATTAATACTTGAATGAAATGCCATGAATATTATATGTAAGGCTTTATAGTGCAGTGAAACAAGCCTACGGCAACCTGATTAGGGTAGGACAGCAAACGTATGCTCTTTCACCTCCCAGCAGTCTTAGTAGAATGGCCAATGACAGATACTGGGGGTTGCAGTTCAGAGGCATCCTACAAGGCTATCAATTCCCCTCCCAAGTCCAACTGGCTAAGTAAGGGGGAAGGAGAGTGAAGCAGAAAAAGTGTCTTAATACAAACTCTAAGTAGTATCATTTAATTTAAAAAATAGGGAAGATATGTGAAAAATAGATACACTGGAATTTGGGATGCAAAGTGCATAAATTCTGAGAATCAAGAAAGCAATTTTGTAGCTATCAAAATTAGAGTCATACAAAATATGGAGGAAATATATTAGAACAATTCAGAGATTTATTCTAACATATATGAAATTGAGCAAGCTTATGTGGTAGTAATTAATAAATTAGTGAGATTTTATCTCTGGTTTATTTAGAGGTCCAGCCGCAATTCAATGATGAAGACAAATTAGGGTTTACAAAGATCTGGAATATAAAGCATTGCATTTAGGCACTTTTTGAATAGTGGAATATGACATTTATAATATTTGAAAGATTCAGATGACCTAATAGTGCTGGATATGTTTTTTGAACAGGGTCCTTCTCAATATGCACATGAATCATTACAGCAGCTATATATTTTCTTAGTTAATGGAAATTGTCTCTGGTACTATTTGCATATGTATGAAACAGTTTTTTGAGGAATTAGTATAACCATAATGGAAATTAGAGGCAGAGGGGAATAAAGAGCAGTGACAACTTTCCCTTTAAAAAATTACATTGTAGTATTGTGGATTTCTGTGTCAAAAGAATATTAGATTAAGGAGCATATGGCTACTGGGTTTTTAAAGCTACATATCTGCTAATATGCTTGATTCATTGATGAGGTGATTTAGGATAGCTTTATTTTATTGTGTGTATGTATGCATGTGTGTGAGAGAGACATATGTTGGCAGAGAGTAGATCCAAACTAATCATAATGGATCAGAGAAGTACTTTTGTGGTTCTAGACCAGGGGGCTCCAAACTTAGCAACTTTTAAGACTTGTGGATTTCAACTTCCAGAATTCCACAGCCAATCATACTGGCTGAGGAATTCTGGGAGTTGACGTTCTCAAGTCTTTTTTTAAAATTTTTTTTTTATTATTTTAATTAAACAAAAACACAAAAAAGAATCATCCTTCGTTACATCTTGTAGAAAGCGTGTCGATTGGCTACAAATACATTTCATGCGTTTCTTCCACAATCATTACATATACTTCATTCAAATTGAATTGTACATTTTAAATCAAAATTTTTTAATGTATTTTACTATCACTGTACCACAATTCTCATTTAATTACAATTATTTAAAAGTGCTTTTATCTGAAATCATTTGTATTTAAAGACACAACCACCTACTGGCATTCATTCGCAATTTCAATAAACCTCCAATGACATTACACCTTTATAACATATTCTGAAACAAAATAAGCTAATAAGATATTTAAGCATTTCGCCTACCTTTTCCCCCCCAACTCACAATTTAAAGCTTATATCCAATTTGCTTTTACTAATACAACACGTATATATATCATTAAACATTATCCATTAACATTTCCTTGTTATTATTGTAGTTAACTAAAAATTATTTACTATTTATATCAAAGAGATTATAACTTTATAGCAAGATCTAAACAAGAATTTATTAATAAAATTTATAGATCTTTTCCCTAAGTCCCAGTTTACAATTTATATCCAAGTTATTTTAATTAATTAAAGGTTATCATTTCATTATTATTATCATAGTTAATTATATGTTAACGAATGTACATTTAATAACAATCTAAAACAATCTACAAAATACTAACATTCCTACTTATTAATCACCCAAAGTATCCATTAACATTTTCTTGTTATTGTGGTCAACGAAAAAGTGTTTACTATTTATATGACATCTCTTCTCTTCAGACCTAAAGGAATTATACCTTTATAACAAGATCTAAACAAAAATTTCTTAATAAAATTTATAGGTCTTTTCGCCAAGTCCCAATTTACAATTTATAACCAAGTTACTTATACTAGTTAAGGTTATCATTTCATTATTGTTATCATAGTTAATTATATGTTAACAAATAAACATTTAATAACAATCTAAAACAAAAGTTCTCAAGTCTTAAAGTCGTCAAGTTTGGAGATCCCTGGTATAGACAGAAGCTCATAAAACTGTCACAGAAAATACTTTCTCTTTTCAAAAATGGGGTTCTACTAGCTGAATTTTTGTGCCTTTGACTTTACGTGGTAATTGGAGGGGGGGAATGGTGTTGACATAGAAGCAAAGGGGGGAAGGCAGCCTTATCTACAGAAAGATGGCATTTTTCAATACATACAGCCTAGAATAAACACACTGAAAATTAAAATAGACTTGATGAGATGCATGACAATTAAATATCCTAGGCACTGTCTAGGGAAAGCTGTTTCAAAGAAATGTCATTATATACCTGCATATTTGCACTTGATAGCCAAGCTCCATATCATCTTTTGGAGCAGTTCCTCTTTGAAAATCGCTGACATTAAAATAGGATAGTGTATGGTTCACGAAGCCATGCATGGTGCCACTCTCACTGTACATATACAGGTACACGAGGCGTGGAATGAAGTCAGATGTGAATGAGATCACAAATGCCTAAGCCACAAAAGTAAAGAATGAGCGCAGATATTCAGGCCACACTTCATTACATAAGCAGACTCAATTGTCTCCTCCCCCAGCAGGGACTGCCATGAATCAGGCTGGTTCAAACCATATCATTGGATCAACAGGCTAATGGTTTTCTTTGCACCATGGTGGTTTGAGATTCAAACTCTAAAAGTGCAGCAAATTAAGTAACTGAAATTGACTGGGAAAGCTAACATCAGGTGGAAAAACGGTTATTGGCATTTCAACACTGACATCCTTTTAATTGCAAAATTCTTTCAGAAAACAGCCCCAAATTTCCAACATTGCTATTCACAATATTTTTGCTACACACATACCCCCCCACACACACTATCAATAAACAAATACTGTGTGGGACACTGATGTTTTCATTATGCTGCATGCTGGGGGGAATTTTGAATCACTTTTGCGTTCATTGTTCTGAAATTGGGTGCTTTTTGTGCAAATGCTCCATTTAAAGGTTTTATCAAATGCACAAAAACTTGACAAAGAGTTTTATTTGTATCCAGAAATTTAATACTTTTTATCTTTCACAATTAATGTAAATCTTACACGAAATGTTTAGCTGTTGTTCTTAGGGCATATACCATCTCAGAAGAGAGTAGAAAGTTTAATATTTAGAATTGCAGTGGATCTTTTCCATATGGATCCATAGAATTGCATAATTTTCTTTGGCTTTAGCGTACACAACTTTTTTTTAACCTGTGGGCTAGCCTGCCTGGCTGCAGGTTTTCCCAGTGATGCTTAAGGCAATTTGGAAGTCTTTATTGGGGACCTGATATCATTTCATTTTCTCCTTTTTTTAGCTGAAAATTGTGCTGCCAAAAATTGGCCATTTGGCTTTTCTGTCATTTTCCGTGGGGTGATCTCAGAGCTACAGATTAGATCAGAGGTGGGTTGCTGCCAGTTCGGCCCAGATCAGGTGAACCGATAGTAGCGGCAGCGGCAGGCTGTGCCCACCTGCTTCTACGCATGCGCAGAAGCATTACAAGCGCACACGAGCGTGCCCAAACCGGTAGTAACAAAATTGCCAACCCACCACTGGATTAGATGCCTGCTAGATGCTCACTTTTGTTTTAGGAAACGTCTTTATGACGTCAACACCTACAGAAAAACCAATTCCAACTTTCCCTTTTGACCTAATAGAAAAAGGACAAAGAATGCCATGCTTAACAAGCTGAGGAGCAAAACAAGAGAAGAATTAATGTTGGCATTAAGAAGTGAGAAAGCTACAGTCTGGAAACACAATGGACAGTCAGTGAAGGATCTGTAGGCCACACTGCCACGGAGCTGCTCTAGACCATACAGGAATAGGAAATGAAGACAAGGGATAAAGGAAAAGGAGGTAATTGATAGAAAAGATGAGCCTCTTGACAAAAGAGAAGCATTCTGGAGCATATGTGTGGAAAAAAATAAAAGTTGGAGGAGCTGAGGTTAGCCCAAGGGTCAGCCCATCTTTATGGCTGCTTTTCTAGGCATATTCACACTTTCCTACTTTAGCCGTTCTAGAGTAAACCTTTAAAATAGTTGAATAGAAATGAAAATTTTGTCTTCATATACTATTTACAGGGGGGGAAATACTTACATTTATGATCACAGCCAATTTTCCTACCCCTCTGAGGATATTATACCATATTCCTGGGGAAAGACAAGCAAGCTATTCAAAAGTATTGTCGCAAACACTGATAATAGACTCACCGATTTGGAAAGGACTATCATCTAGGCCAGGGGTTTTCAAACTCTGTCCCAGTGAACCCCTAAGGTTGGGGCTCTGAGAGAGAGCAGAGGCAAAAGTAAATGCAGCCATTGTTCAATTCTTATAATTTTATCCTTTGATCAGAGATTCCAGGATATTTTTTCTACAGCCTGAAAAAGTCTAAAAACTATTGATCTAGTTCAATCCACTGTTAAGTGCAGGTTCTATTTCTAAAGCATCTCTAACAGATGAATGTCCAGCATCTGTTTCAAAACCATTAACAAATGTTTCACCTAACAACAGAAATGTTGGGCTCAGCTGTGGTCTTAAGTCGAGGACTACCTGTAATTGCTTCCTAGGATCTGGTCTGTTAATGCATATATCACTAATACATCATATATAATAAATAATTTAGATATTATAAATAAATAATAGCAATGGTATTAACTTTTTTCATCCTTTCTTTAGTTCAAAGTTTAAAGCGAAATATATTTATTTTAATATCTACTCAGTTTGTGAGTTCGTTTATTTCTAGATTAAAGTATATTCCCTCATTTCTACATTCCATTCTAAGGGGTAACATGGAACTTCTTGTCATTCCCCCCCTCCAAATCTCTTTTCTGCATTCCAGTTTTGCCTTTGAGAATCTTTTACTGTTTGAACAGGTTAGTGGATACATAGAAGGATGATTCAGTTCTGCTGGTAAATGATGAATTTGCTACAACCCTTTATTTGTGCTTTTCATTTAAGTCTTTAGCCTATTGAAGGGGCTAAGAATAGAACCAAGGGACACAGATTCTTTGGTAGTTACAGGGAAGTTTAGAATGCTTTTCCTAAGAATGTCAAATGACCCCTTCTTTCTATGCCTGCTGGCATGAAGTGAAACCCTTAAGGAGAAACAATTTTTGTTCAATTTTTCATGCTAATTTCACTGATTATTCAAACATCTATAATTACTTGCATTCTTTTAGTAAAAAAAAAAACAGGATAGAAATCAAGAGAATAACATAGCTTTCCTAGCTGTTGAGATCAGATTGTCACAAATAAAGAACACTAGCTGGTATTCAGTGGCTATCTTGCACAAACCAGGGCTCTCAATTTTCTGTTTTCTAACCAATATTTATAAATTATAGATATTGTATAAATAATTACTAACTTACCTATATCTTTAGCTCTCACTGCAACTGGCCTCCTAAGCTCAGTGACAAATTTCTTTGCATCCAGACGTATCTCGATGATATTGTTTAGTAATGCAAACAAGGGAGCCAATGGGAAGGATGCAACAAACAGGGTTACAAAACCAAACTGGATTACTGAAAATTTAAAAAGAAACTACTATCAATTACCAATTTTACTCTTGTAGAATTTGCTTTCCAAAACACAACCTCCCTGCAAATCAATGAATGCATACTACACATAAATTATATGTATTTTCTGTGTTTGAAATGTTATACTATTTGCTACTGGCTATTTTATATAAATGTACATATTGTGTGTGAGCATTTCTGGACAACATTTCTTTTATTTAACTGCACGCTGCTTTCAATTTTTTACAATTCTCCCACCCAAACTTCCACTAAACTATGAATCTACCTATATTCCTAACACAAGAGAAAATAATGTATTTCATATAGTGGATGTAAATCTATGAAGCCTAGTACATTTTTTACTTTTAATGAGCTACAAGATTCTTTGTTGTCTTTGCTTTAATAAATTAACTTGATTTATTTATATATTTATTTACTTTGTTTAATTCATAAAGTTGCCCATCTCACATATGTGACTCTGGGCAGCCCATACATTTAAAATAGCAAAAATAAAAATTATCAAAACAACAAAACCATTAAAACAATTAAAAGCCATAAACAGAAAACATGGGAGATTCAATCAAAATCTTACACACAATACAACTGTTTTATGGGCTCCATATTCCCATGCAATTCCCAGTCCCCTTGACAAAACCAAGTTTTCAGAAGGCCAATAGGGTTGGGCTCAATCTCACTTCAGGGGAGATGATGTCCCAAAGACTGGGTATCATGGCTCTCTTCCTAGTTCTGCTCAGATGAAGCTCTTTAGCAAGTGGGACCCATAATATATTCCTTATGCCAGGCCTGATGAGATGGGTAGATGTAACTGGGAAGAGACAGTCCCTCAAATAACCATCTCCATGTAGATGTCTATGGATATTCTCAGTCATCCAGGTACCAAAGGTGCTTTTTCAAGAGTCGGCTGAACTTTCTGGTCTTTCTTTGAAGAAGTTTTGCTTCTCATCCAAGAACAGCCCTCTCTCAACAGACGGAGAGGAATATGACATCATCTATCTCCAGTCTACAACATAGTCCTTTCAATAGTTCCAAGAAGGCTCCATACCCATTTGCACCACTCAGATGACCCTGATAACACAGACAAACCTCCAAGTGCCTTCAATGACTCTTTAAAATAATGCAAATGACCAGCTGTCTGCAAGGAGTATAAATCCTTCCATTTCCACCAGCCAGTCAGAGCTGAAGAAGCTTCTTGGATGAGAAGTGAAACGTCTTTAAAGAAAAATCAGATAGTCCAATTGCCTCTTGAAAAAGCATCTTTGGGACATACTCATGTAGGGCTTTAAAGGTCATAACCAGCACTTTGAATTGAACTCAAAAGCAAATTGGCAGCCAATGCAGCTCTCAGAGCACAAGTGTAACAAGCACTAATCTGGTGGCATAAATAACTGCCCAGAGTGCTACATTTTGCAGCACTTGAAACTTCTGAATGCTCTTCAAAGGCTGCTTGTAGAGCATTACTGTAATCCATTTGGGATTGGATTAAGTATATGAGAGCTGAACTTTCTGATCAAGGTTACTCCTGGAAATTATACGTATGAAACTTCAAATAATAGAAACTTCTTAAGGGGATAACATATCTTTTGTTATTGAATCATAATTGCATAAAAAAAGAAAGAACTAGAAAACTGGAAAACATAATAACAGTCAGGCTGGATCAATAAATCCATTTTGAATGTCTATGCAGATTCTGAGCTGAAGAGGTTTCATCTTCAAAGAAAAACCAGAAAGTCCAGTTGCCTCTGGTTCATTGCAGAACAGGTAATCAGCTAGGAAACCCCACTTTAAATAGTTTAAGTCTTACTCATTTCCATGTATTCTGGAGTAAGTCCTGCAAAAGGTTCCAGATTATAATCTACTTCATAACGCTGTTTTTTCTTCATATGCTCTTCATAATCTACAGGACTTTGTCGTTTCAACTTCAAGTACCTTATAAATTTTTTCATTTTCCTAACAAGAATGAGGAAAAAGTAATTGCTTTAGATGGCTTATATGTTTTGTAAAAGCATTTAGAGATTTGGTTCTCCATTTTTAATATTTTATTGTTCTTTTAGAAATAAAGCAATTTCCCAAATTATTTGTAGCTGAATGATAGTATTCTGAGTTCTCTAGAATCTGAAATGGTATCCAAAGAATCCTGTGAAAATGTCCAAAACTTTTAATATGCACCCCCTCACTGTTTTTATGTCATCTGCACTATAACAAAGGTTTTCCTGAAGTTCCATTCTGTTTAAAGCAAGTTATGTTAGTTCACAGGACAGAAATAAATGAAAAAAAAATAAACAAATTTCTTTACTGTCGCCTAAAAAGACATGAAGACTTAATTACTGGTCTATTATAATCTCTATCAGTCTCTACAATCCTGTTCAAAAATATGGCCACAGAATAACCATGAAAACCTTTATTCTATGTACTTGATACTAATTTGAATATTTTGTCCTATTCTACTTTATCTACCAAGTTGGTTGAACTTGGCCCCACTGTAGACTCATAATTTGTATTTATTAAGTCACATAATACAATACTTTGGGAAAACACTGTTGAAATGCAGGCTACAAGATTTACTGATAAGAAAAAGAATCCTGAATTTAAGACAATTCATCTTTCAAGGAAAATGGAACAAAATAAAAAAGCAAAAAACTAAAATTCCCTATATATTTATAATATTCTCAATCAATATAATATGGCTTAATTGTTTTAGAAATAAATTATTTGCAGAGAAAAATAGTCCTTCAGATAAGAACAAATGCATTGAACTAACAAAACAAATAATATAGTAATAAAACAAATGCACACTATTTTAAACTTTGGTGTATCCTCAGTCTAACATTTTCTTGCACTGCATGAATGTCAAATAATATATATATGCAGTGCAAGAAAATGTTAGACTGAGGATACACCAAAGTTTAAAATAGTGTGCATTTATTTTGTTATTATATTATTTGTTTTGTTAGTATGTATGTATGTATGTATGTATGTATGTATGTATGTATGTGTGTATATATATATTTTGAGAATATAGCTAATATTTTCTTATTTCTTAGTACTTACGGGATGCCAATTTCAAAAAGATTATTCTGAATCAGTTGTTTGCCCAACATTATAATGCTAAGTTGTATACACAATTCCATCAGGCAACCACCAGGAGCACACTAAAAAAAGGGAAAAACAAAATAAAAAAACTAGGGACATTTGTATACCCCAACAGAATGTTCATAGCTGTTTTCTAGACACATGAACAAATAAGGTACAGTTACCTCTTCCATTCGAAGAGAATGAAAAATGTAGACATAATCTCCTGGGCGTCCAACAAATCTAGACAATTTGGAAACAATGGTTAGAATTTCTGTTACAGACATAAACTTTCAGACACTTCCTGCAATATTTTACGTGCCTCTAAAATCATTCTACACAGATACACATTGTACAATGGATGATTAATTTAGTTTCAGAGAAAAAAAAATAGAGAAAAGCAAATCTAGCTACCAGGAATATATTTACTTTTATCAACATAAACATTATCAGTGACATTTTCCCAAAGAAGTAATTTGCCTTTGAGCTGGGTTTATTAATGTTAAATATGATTAAAAGAAATAATATTAAATATCTTGTGGATATGATGAGGAAAATCCAATTAATTCATTTATTGGTTGAACTCCTTTTTGTCAATGAATGGAGTTCAAAAAGCCTGAATTTGCCATTTCCAGTATCTGATTATAGTTTTGGACACTGGTTTAGTAGCTGACCTAAGAGCCCTCGGAATTTCAAGACATTGATTGTGGAAACTTTCCATTGTGGTAATTTTCAATAATATTCCTCAACCTGATGATCCTAAACAGTAAAGCTGCTGACTGCCATTTATTTCTGTAAATGCTTCTACCTGTAACAAATTAAAACAGCATGAACATCTGCTCAGTAAACACTCCAATTTTAACTGATGAAAGTGTATTTTGCCTCAGTATTTAGCAATATCCCTTCTTAATGTACACTGATAAGCCAACCAGGCTTCTGTTGTGCCCAGAAAAAGTGCTCCTTACAGAAACATAACTAACATTACACATTGGGAAATTATCATGCTAGTATAATTAATTCAGTTAATTTTTATGATCTTAATACTTGGAGGTAGGTGTAGCCTAGAAAACTCAAGTGACAATCCCTCTAAAGGGCTGTCCTTGTTTGAATAAGAGCCCTGGAACAGCATAAAATACTAGTGAGGCAATTAATTAATCTATGCAACTTACCGACCCTTGAAGAAAGCAACGTAGAAAATGGGTGTGTAAGCATTCACAAATTTCAGAAGGAAGGCCTTGAAGATAAGTCGTTCTTCAAAACTTTTGTCTGTTTTTGGAACCTCTGAGGTAAATGAAATTAATGCAAAAGTGACTGGAAGATTAATGTAAAGTACTAAATATTATACAGATAGTCCTTGACTTAGGACCACAATTGAGCCCCAAATTTAAGTGAATTTTGTCCCATTTCAGGCAAACACATGAAAAGCCAGAATTGCTAAATGAATTGCTGCAGTTGTTAAGTTAGTAACACAATTGTTAAGTGAATCTGGCCTCCCCATTGACTTTGCCTGTCAGAAGGTTGCAATAGGTGATCACATGACCCTGAGACATTGCAACTGTCATGAATAAATGCCAATTGCTAAGGGTCTGAATTTTGATCATGTGATCATAGGGATGTTGCAACAATCATAAGTGTAAAAAATGATCATAAGCCACTTTTTTCAGTGCCATTGTAACTTCAAACAGTCACTAAACAAATAATTGCAAGTCAATAACTATGCAATGAATATAGAGTCTTGTCTTCATCGAAAAAGGTGGAACTAGAAAATTGATTACACTTGGCAATTACCTAGAATAATGTGGTCAGAGCTGATACACTACAGTTATCCCTACAATATGGTATGTATAATGTCAATCTGGCTTGATTACAAGATTACTAGAAAAGTATTTCAGATCCCTCCCCCTTCAATAAAGAAATGCATATTTCTTCGTTCAAAGAAAGTCTGGACCCCTCTATTTTTTACTTCTTGATTTATATTCTTAAAGTAAGTAGTGACTGGAAAGGAAGATAAATCGTGTTATTTGTCTTGTTTTAAAGACAATTTGTCTGGTTCACCAAGGTGATAAGACTCTAAATGAATTTAAATAATGTCCACACTTAAAATTAAACAGAATATTAGTTACTGAAAGATGAGACTGCCTTAATGCCAAGAATCCTTTTAAGTTATTATCTCAGGGTTTGTTCCTATGTAATTTTGCTTGCAAAGTCAAAGCTGAATCGTTAGACAGATTGTTTAATGAAATTATAATTCAAAGTCAAATCGTGGGAGAATATGTACCTACCAATCTGAGTCAACCATCTAGCTATGCAGCCATATACTTCATCCAAGATTATTATCACCACCAGATTAATAATTACTGCAGTGGCTGTGACCGTCACTCTAACATTCGACCTGCCTCCTGGAGAGGAGCTGATGGCTAAAGCTGCTGCAGTGGAGATTCGGTATATAATAACCCCAAAAACAATAGCAAATGTCAGTCCAATCTGAAAAGGATATAACCAGTTATCAAAAGATTAGGTTTACAATATTACTATGACCTGATGTAGTTTGTATGGAAATGTTTCAATTACTTGTGCCAATTATATTATAAAAACTGCATGCTCCCATATGGTTTACACAGAGAAATGGTTATAATACACATGGATAAACTAAACATTTCTATAGTATTATACTACTAAAGAAAAATATCAGCTATGAAGTTAAACACAATATAGTTGGAATAATAAAGAACACACCATAACATAATGATTCTGCTTATGAATTCTGCTTTGGTTTCATTCGTTGTTATCTATTTAGTAAAAACCCTGAAATTATATTCTTAGACTTATAGAGTTGGAAGAAAACTTGGAGGCTTCCTAGTTCAATTTTCTACCTAAGCAGGAATCTTCACTTTCAGACCATCCCAGCCAGGTGGTTGCTAATTTTTATTTGAGAATATTTAGTGATAGAGGTTCCATGATTATGCTTCCACATATTGGTTCTTAGAACCACACCATCTTTCTGTAACAGTCCTTCTGTTTTGAACTGGAAATATTGGAAGGCTATCAAGTACCCTTTAGCTTTCTGTTCTTTAGAGTAAATAATATCTACATGTCTATAGACTGTAATCCTCACCAAATTTGTTTGCTATTCACTACACTTTTTCCAGCTCCTCAGTATCCTTCTTGCATTGTGATGATTAAAACTGAATGAAGTATTCTATATGTGCTATACCAATGCTGTATGAAGTGGAACTGTCACTTCTTGTAATCTTCACATTATACTTTTGTTGATGCGCCCAATATTACATTAGCTTTTTTGGTAGCTGCAGCATGCTGCTGACTGATGATCAATCTGTGCTCTACCAAAACACTTAGCTCTTTCTCCAAACTACTACTGTTGAACCTATCTTGTACATGCAAAATCTCCCCCCCCCTCTATCTAAATGCAGAATCCTATGTTTCTTGACATGGAACTATATTTGTTGTAAAAAGCCTAATGTTTAAGTCTTGAGCCTATCTGTTCAGCTTGTCATCTGAGGGGTTAGCAATCCTCCCATTTGTGTCATTGCAAATTTGCTGGGCATCTCTTCTTTTCCTTTATTGAACTCATTTCTAAAAATGAACAGAGACCATGCACTGGGCACAGTTGCGAAACCAACTGCAAATCCATATAGTGATGGCACCATCCATCCCACATCATTCCATTTTATGAGGGAGAAGGTTATGGCTAATTTTATCAAATGCCTCATTAAGTCTGGGTACACCACATCCACAACATTCTCTTGGTCTACTAATCTATAGTCATTTTGGGTTTTTTAAAAAAAGTAGTATAATTTTTAAAATCTTACATAACCTTGCAAACCCATTTCATGATCTGACTTATGATTTTCCCAGGAACTATTTTCAAGGTAATGTCAATTCAACAAAGCAATATAATGTCTTGCGTTGCTCCCCTTAATTAGTTTTAAATTCTTGTGAAATTTCAATAATGTAATAACTTTTTTGTGGATGCTAAACTCCTCTTCAGAGATTAGGTTTGGCAAAATATGATGTACAAATAGCATAGTTATAGGGGCACAGATATCTGATAAAGAAATACAAGCAGGACATTGCAAGCTTTATTATTGTTCATTATAGAGCTAAAACTTTTTAAATGTGTTATTTAAAAAACACAAACCAATTCATTAATTTTTGCATTATTTAATGGAACCCTCCCTAAACTGGCACCATGCAAATGTATTGGAAATTATGAAATTTGCACTTCCAATGCAGAAGATGGGAAAGTGGGGAGAATTAGGAAAAGTTAAATATAATCCAAAGCTGGCTAGATAAAGGAAAGGTTTGTTCCCTCCTTTAAGAAAGGTTTCCCTATTGTTGAGAAGACAACTAGCTCAGGAAAATAATGTTTCCAAGATAATGCTTACCATGAAAATAATGCTCACAAAATTTGTGAAGTATGCTGGGAACCGATCTTTCCATGTCAGTTTTTCTTTTTCAGTCTAGCACACAAAAGAAGACATAACACAAAGCAATTCATTATAGCAATTAAATAAGTTGCCTTTTTTATTCTTGCTTGTTATCCAAATTTAAATAGGCAAGACCACAATTAAAGTGCAAAGACACATAAACAGAAGTAAATATTCTAAAAAGTGTAAACATCACAAGAGTGTCAATCAATTGACAGGCTTTCATCAAGCTACAGCTAGGTCAGGCAGTCTGCAAACTACTTCAAACAGAACAAATTTGTGGATGAGGCTATATGAGTCTATATGTAGTACTAACAATTTGGGCAATGGGATTCTTATTTGTTCTTTTTCATTTTGCAGACCCATCATTGATTATGGAGTTTTCCTAGCTCTTTCATGTAGAGGGGAAATGCAAGAGCAAGTAGAGGGAAAAAGGATAGGGGAACATTTGCTAACACATAAGTTGCTTTTTTAAAAAATGTGGGACAGATGCAGTTCTAAGGCCAAGCAGCTTCTTCAAAACAGTTCTCTGGAAGGGCTGTCAAAACATATTTAGCCCAAACTAATTTTGGAAACTGGTCCAGTTTTCCTTCAGACATTGTTTAGATTGTTTTTCAAAAATGTAATGCAATTTTCCATTTAGAATAAAGTATTATTAGAATATTTCCTGAAAGCTTAATTTATATCCAAGTCAACACTTACAGGAATGATAGAATGACAGTGAAAGCAAGTAAATGATTAGCAGCATCCCCTCTGCTTTTCCCATGTGAACACAGAGTAGCTGTTCTCTCAAGGATAGTAAAGTTTCGGGTCACCCGAGTCTGGCAAGCATGAAAAGTGGCACATATTGTATTATGTATTTTTCAAAAGACATATGGGCCAACCTACATGGACTGCAACCACATAAAATATGATGACGGGTATGTACATATGGAATTGTTTTTGCAAAGTCGCAAAGAAGAAAAGATGCCAATGATATGAAACTTGAAGTAATAGTATGGTGGGTTTCATGCTTTCTAAACTGGATTTGTCTGCCACATAGTTTTTTCTGATCTCTTCTGTACTTTTAAGGGGTTATAAAGGAGGGAATAGGGGCACCCTGTTGATTCTATTCTTCATCCCATTATCCTATTGTAAACTTAAATTTATGAAAGTGAGAAGAGGACAAAGAATTGAAAGCCGAATGGTTGTATATGCGTAGGAATAATTTCTGAGTATAGTAGTAGTATTCTGTTTGTTCATAATGGTTTTTAATTTTTATTATATTTCCATGCCACCCAAATCCTTTTTTATGGGATGGGTGGCTATCTATATTTGCAAAATAAATATATTCACGGTTTACTGAGTGATCGATTTAGTTTTATACACCGTCTTTAGGACTACTTTATATGTAAGATTAAGGATTATGAAATGATCATATACAACTCCATAAGGCTCCTATAAGAAAAATAAGCACTTAAGGTTACATGCGCATCACATGCATGTTTTTTCTTTCTCTCATTCTCATTCTCTCTCTCTCTCTTCCAAAAAAAAAAAAAAAAAAGGAAGCCAGGAAACCCCATCAAGCATAAGGCATGTGCAGTGTTGTAAAAGCTGCACATCCACTGTATGAAAGATCAACCATGCAGTGTCATTCCAAACAAAGGCAAAAACCCATCTTAACAAGAGTGATAAAGACAGGAGAAGGGAGAAGCCATATTATGTGAATATTACAAAATAAATAAAAGAAAATTGTGTTTTATAGATATTCAGATTCAGAAAGTTTCCACAAATGGTAATGAAATGTACCAATTTCATCCCAGCCATGACTCTCTTAACTCTTTGTCGCCATTTGTTAGCTGCCTCTTCTGGCAATTGCTGGCCCTTCTGATGGCATTTGAAGGAAACAGAAAAGGATAATCCAATATGGCTGTTACAAAGCACTGACTTATATGTAAATAAATAAATCCCTAAACAGAATATGGATATGGTAGAATTTAAAAACAAATAAAAAATGCCTATGTGCTGATGTTAAATTTTCTGACATAATAAAGATCACTATAAAAGAGAAAATTCAAAGTAAAACCAGAGAAAAATAGCCACAATGAACTGGCAAATTAAAAACAATAGTGGTTACATATTGTCTAAGCATTTTATATCTACATTATTATGTAAAACAGTTGATAGATTGTCATGGAGAAAATCTATCTGCTTGCTAAGAGTAAAAAAGGACTAGATGGCATAAAAACAAATTGATGATATTTAATTTCTTCAGCAATGATCTGCGTTAACAATGAACAACGGGATGAATGTGTTTGCCGGTGAAACAAATTATTTAGTACAAGCAAATGAAAAGCAAAATGTAAAGAAATCCAGAAAACCAGTCCATTTCCTCTTACTGCCACTATCCTTTTTGAGATACATTGAGTTTAGCATAATCTAATATGAATAACCCAACCAATAACACTCGCTTTTAAAAAAAGGCTTTCTATATAAATTTCTAAGATTGAACTTTTTCAACATTTTTACACTGTTGTTTTTATCATCTATTACCTGATTAGTTATATCAGTCCAGTCCCCCTCAGTCAATCATGTAATTACATGTTTTTAACTCCAAAGTTCATTATTTATTCACAATTATTTATTCACAATTATTTGTATTTACCAATTTGTTATCCATTTCTACGTTTGGAAATATAATTTTAGATTTCATCATAACTAGTCTGGAGAAGCTCACAAACTCAGTTGCTTTCCTATTAATTTCTACTTCCTGTTTATTTATTTGGAAGAAGATCTTTCCTTTTATATCACAGCATAACTTTCTATATTTGGATAGCATTTTTGTCTAAAAATATTGACTGTAATTACCCTGACCTATCTTTGTTGTGCTAGGTTCTTCCTTATATTTACTTAGTAGTAGACTTCACTGATTGCTTTTTCATGCCTCCAATAGGATAGCCAAATCAGTTCTGGGTATGATTTTTATCTAGGCAGTCAAATCTACAATAAAACTGCTGACTCTGCAGTGCTTTATAGAGATTTATAGAAATTCTGCTTAGCACATTTTAAAAAGGATATTATGGACTGAAAAAGATTCAGACAAATGCAAACAAAATAATTAAGAACTCAGAGCAACTGAGGAAAAGTGTCGACATTAGATATATTTTATAACAGTAAGGGAGAAATATATAAAAACATAGGGTTATACAGAAAATTGGATACAAAATGGCTATTTTGTCTCAACCTATTAGAACTCAAGGTTGCTGAGTGAAAGTAAATGGTGGGAGATTGAAAAACATTTTATTTCATATATCCTTAAAGAGTCAAATTATAAAATATTCTATCACAAAATGTAATTATGACGACTCTCAACTTGGATGATTTCAATAGAGCAACCTAAGACAAATCTATTCAGGATAACAATAATAGTTACTATCTGGAGAAATTGGACCTACATTGCTCTTTCCAAACCTATGAATGAACCAGGTTATTACACTGTAATCCTTCAGGTTTTTCATCCTCTGAATGTTGTCATATAATTTTCCAGTTCTTATGTGCCTACACTTCATTCACAATTATGAATATGCATTTTCATTCAGAGAGATTTTTTAAAATGTTTGCAGCTGTATCTGTCCGCCCCGTGCCAACTCAATGAAGCGATTGACGTGATGTGCCAGGGCCTCGAGGCTGTTAGGGACTGGATGGGGGTTAACAAGCTTGTACTCAATCCAGATAAGACCGAGTGGCTGCTGTGCTTCCCTCCTACTAATTGGCCAGGTGTTCCACCTCTCAGGCTGGGGGGTCAAACAGTACGCCCCTCAGACAGGGTCCGCAACTTGGGAGTCCTCCTGGACCCACAGCTGACTTTTGAACATCATTTGTCAGCTGTGACCAGGGGGGTATTTGCCCAGGTTCGCCTGGTGCACCAGTTGCGTCCCTACCTGAACCGGGAGGCTCTCACAACAGTCACTCGTGCCCTTGTGACCTCCAGACTGGATTACTGCAATGTGCTCTACATGGGGCAGCCCTTGAAGAGTATTCGGCGACTTCAGCTTGTCCAGAATGCAGCCGCGCGAGCGATCGTCGGTGCGCCTCGGTTCACCCACGTAACACCTATCCTCCGCGAGCTGCACTGGCTGCCTGTTGATCTCCGGGTACGTTTCAAGGTGCTAGTCGTCACCTACAAAGCCCTTCATGGTATTGGACCTGGGTACTTGAGAGACCGCCTACTGCCAATTACCTCCACTAGACCAATTACATCCCACAGACTAGGCCTCCTCCGAATTCCATCAGCCGGCCAGTGTCGACTGGCGACTACCCGGAGGAGAGCCTTCTCTGTGGCTGCTCCGACCCTCTGGAACGAACTCCCCATGGAGATTCATACCCTCACCACCCTCCAGGCCTTCCGCATAGCCCTTAAAACCTGGCTGTTCCGACAGGCCTGGGGCTAAAGACTCGCTGCCCCACTTCGAATGGTATGATTGTTGTGCTTTTAACTATGTATGGTTCTTATGTTTTTGTTATTCTGTTTGTATTTCCCCTCCCTTTTTGAGTTGTGAGCTGCCCTGAGTCCCTTTCAGGGAAAAGGGCGGCATACAAATAAAATTAAACCTAAACCTAAACCTAAACTGACATAGGGATGGGAACCAACAAACTAGTGCCTGAAAAACTGAAAACGATAAATTCACATGATCCTCATCAGAGCCAATATGGTTCTGAATAGAAGGCTTCCTCTAAGTTAGCTTTTTGAAAACTGAAGATATCCAGATGGAGAGATCTGAACTTCAGTTTCCAGAATTCCTTAGCTAGTCTTGCCATTCCTGACAAATCTGGGAGTTGAAGTCCATTCATATGGAGAAGGGCCAGACAGAAGAAGATTGCTGCAGTCACCTGTTAAACTACTAAAAGAACAAATATCGGACTATAATGGTTTCGGTCTGATGAAACATTATTTCTTGTTTCAAGATGTGATTATGTTCAGTACTTTAGAAACATGGTTCAGAATAATAATTGCCAGGTGTTTTGTGCTACTGTGCCATAAAAAGGAATTCAGTTTAATAACTACAAGTTATGTGATCACCTCGTTCAAAGAAGATACCCACTGTAAGCATTGGGCTGCTGCTCCAGAACTTTCACAAGGATCATAAGTGATGGGCTCTTTACAGTGGATAATTCTAAATGTTTTTACATTCTGACAGTAAAAATCTAAATTATGACTCTAAAATTAGAGTAACACAGATTACTCACTCAGTCATTTATTCAAAGTCAGCGTAATTGTGAATTATTTTTTTTTAAAATAGTCCCTGGTATTTTCACAATTGCACTGATTTTTAACAAATGTCTGAGTACTCTGTATTATTCCATAGCACTGTTGATATTTCATTTCTTTATATTCAGTAACAGTATTAGAATAATAATGGCTTACAATGAATAATATAAATGTGAAGACCCTATGCTATGATTTTTAAAACAAGTGTATTTAATTTTTATTACATAAAATTTTAAAACAAAACAAATTTTTATCTTACCTCTTTGTTTCTGTATTCTTTCTTGAGAGATTTTTCTAATACTTTTGCTTCATACTCAGCTCTTGGGTGATCCTGTAAATAAGTCATACATACAGGGAACCATGAGACCTAGCACTTCAAATTATTATAACAAATCTGAATAAAGTTCTGCTATAACTTCATTTAAAAGTCTTCCTTTGTCACTAGCTGTCTGAAAATATTGTAGTTTAAGACTATGTGCTCTCTTTACCTTAATGGTGAAGATGCTGCTAGATTGAAGATGTTATTTGACCAATAGACATACTAATTTGGGTAGTGTCGCAGCCTTGTACCCATTTTCTATAGCAGCAAAGGACTTCAGATTTACAATATGCTCCTTTGTATTATTCGTATACATTGTAAGTCTTAGCAGGTGATAGCATATGGCTGATCTAGTCTAGGTTTGGAAGCTAAGCAGGATCAGGACTGATTAGTGTTTGGATGGGTAACAAGGAAACTTCTGGATTTAGAGCTAGATCATGAGATTAAAGAAAACATTCCAGAAGACAAAGGCAAACCCTTTAGTTACTGTTGCCAAGACAACTACATGGACATATTCATGAAGTTATCAACTATCATCCGAAAGGAGACTTCATTTTGTAATCTGTTTTAAACCTGAATGGCCCTTTCTGGGCATTGCAAAGAGGCCATATTTAAATCGACAGCATGTCATATGTGGGGCAAAGGGTTAACGCTAAATTGTTCTGAGTTTAAATGTGCAATTAAGGGATTCTCCTCTCTATATGAATTTGATCTTAACAAAAAAGGTAATTTCAGTTCCATTAATTAAAGTTAATAATTTGTAATTTCAGTTTAGTCATACATACAGAGAAAATGTGTGGAAAAGAATCAGAAATGAAAAGAATGAAATAGGTGAAAGATTTAGAGATTATTTTTTAAAAGTGCATTGGACTGAGACTGGATGGATATGAAAAAGCCCTATTTGAGGATATTATAAAAGAGGAAAGAATAATTTGCACCGGAAATTCTGAAGACAGACAAATGCTGGGGAAAAATGAGAGGAGATCGAAATGCGTCTTTCACTACCAGATAGAGAAAAAGTTAAGAGAAATTATTAAAAAAAATAAAACAAAACAAAAATGCCAAACCTTGACTGCCTCCTTCAGGAAACCATAAAAAACACAAAAAACATAAAAATTAAAATTACTTCACTGTTGCAAACTGTATTCTTGATACAATTATTTTTATTTGTGTGAATGTAGGCACTGCATAAGAATTAGGGGGTACATAGGGGTACATCAATGGGGTGTAGGATGGGTTGTTCGTCTGTTGTATTTATTTTATGGAAGTATGAGCATGAAAACACACAGTTACTCAACATCCAGAAAGACTGAAGAGCATTATGGCCTGGAACTCTGTTGGTATCTAGCAACTGAACACATGGGTTACATTGTCCTCTTACACAATTATTATTGTAACAACAATTTCAAATAACCCTCATATGGCAGTATTCCGACATATTATAGATTCATTTCTTCAATAGGATTTGAGTGCATACTCAAGTACTTTGATCACAGGACTGAATTAAGATGAATATGTTAAGTGAAGAATAAAATACATTCTATTGTCAGCAGTTGTCTCAGGTCACTGCTATCACTACAGGGAACACTGAACATAATCCTGAAAGGTATTTCGTACTACAAGGATACAGTTAATCCTTCTGACAGCTAACAAAAAGATCCCAAAAATAAAAGAACAGTTGTCTTATGCTGTCGATGATAACATCCTAGCACTGAGATTTCATTGTTAACATGTCATCTGTGTTAATGCTTTGGGTCAAAGATCAAATGAAAACATAGACGTAGACCAATTAATTGCTACTGAAGAATTTTTTTTAAATGAAATCAGTTATAAAATTTAATATAGCAATGAGAAACATGAATTATTTAATATATTTCTGCATGAGAAAAATAATGTTTTAATTAATTGAGCAACTCTTTATAGCATATATATATGTGTGTGTGTGTGTGTGTGTATGTGTGTGTGTGTGTATGTGTATGTGTGTGTGTGTTGCATTTGTGCTGATAAATAAAAAAAATAGATCTAGTATAGATCTATTTCAAGCTATTTAGCTCTCATCAGCTAGCCATACCATTACTGGGATTTGAACCTGCGCTGTATTACATATTAGGCAGTTGTGTTAGCCACTAAGCCACAGGTTCTCCTCCTTTATCAGCTGAGCCAGGGAAATAGGTATGTATTTTGTGTCACAACCCCTGGTATGCCCAAATATGGGAGGAAGTATACTGCTTCCTTTCTTTTATTTATCAGCACAAATGCAACACAAATGTAACAAAAAGGCAACAGTAAAAATAATGGCTTTCTGTCTGGATGGTCTTTTGTGATGAGCTGATAGACAGAGAAGGGAAGCAGTATAGTTCCTCCCATATTTGGGCATACCAGTGGTTGTGACACAAAATACATACATACATACATACATATCAATCTTACACAGGAAAAGACCCGAATACAACAAGACCAGCATGTATGTATGTATGTATGTATGTATGTATGTATGTATGTATGTATGTATGTATTTATTTGGGTCTTTTCCCGTGTAAGATTGAGATTGTCTTGGCAACATTGCAGTGAGGTCTCACTCACCATCTTCAGGCTGGGTTTTCGCCTTAAAGTGTGATTGGAGCTGCTGTCTTTCTATAAATCTTGGTTTTTGTTTGTGGAGTGTTGGCTTTATTTCAGTAAGTGGAATGATTGGTTGTGTGGTTGTATCATGATTTGTAGATTGGTGCTGGCTGAGTGTCTATTGTTGTTTCATGTTGTTACGGCCTGGATGGTGGGTTGGGCTCATTTGTTGACTAGGGCTGGTTTCCAGATGTCAAACGTTGCCAAGACAATCTCAATCTTACACAGGAAAAGACACGAATACAACAAGACCAGCATACCTACACTCGTGAAAATCTACGAATATATATATATATATATATATATATATATATATATATATATATATATATATATATATGTTTTTTTATTTGTGCTGATAAATCTAATATATATATATATATATATATATATATATATATATATATATATATATATATATATATATATATGTTATATTTATGCTGATAAATGAATAAAGGGAGACTAGTATAGATCTATTTCAAGCTATTTAGCTCTCATCAGCTAGTCATACCCATGTTGGGAATCGAACCTGTGCTCTATTGCCTCTTAGGCAGATGTGTTAACCATTGAGCTACAAAGCTCGACTCCTTATCAGCCAGCCAGGGTGAGAGGTATATATTTAAAGTCACAACCCCTGGTATGCCCAAATATGGGAGGAAGGTCACACTTCCACTCTCTGTCTTCGGCTCGTCACAAGAGACCATCCAGACAGAAACCCAATATTTTTTACTGTTGCCTTTTTGTTACATTTGTTATATTTAAGCTTATAAATGAATATTGGGTTTCTGTCTGGATGGTCTCTTGTGACGATATTTAATTTTGAACTGATACAGATAATACATTTGCAATTGTAAACTTCTGTAATAATGGCCACTGCATCTTTAAAATGGAACAAATTATGAGTATGTTCACATTTTATAGTTCCTACATCAAGGGAATAATTCTTGAGCTATATATGTTTTAATGCACACACTACTAGGTGTAACCTTCATTCACCAGCCAAGGCTTCAGGCTTCCATGGTAACAAGACTGAAACTAACACACCCTTTCCAAATTTAGAAATGGTTATGTGCAGGATTTTCCATTCCAATGTGTCACTGGCTGAAAATTAAAGACAATTTAGCTAAAATAACAACCAATGAAATAGCATATAAAATAATTAACATACTTCTTCTTCTTCAAAACCAGTAAGATCCCATTTATAATTCAGACGCATCTGTTTTCTCTTCCAGTGTTCCATAAAGGTAGCAGCTGCATAGTTGAAAGGAAAGAAAAAAGGAAGAAGGACATTATCTCTATCCATCATTTAGTTGTTGCTCCTGATCTTAATCTGCACTATTTTCCATTCTGTGAAGATATAAACCCCAAAGTGAAATTGCTTATAACGCTGCCAATTTTAAAGCAATGTGAAATATTAATAATTGATTTGAATCAGTTATTTGAAATTTTAAAAATGATCCAGGCCTCAGATTTTTCCACATCTACAAATGTAAAAAAAAAAAAAAAAAAAAATCACTGGAGGCAATTTTAAAAGAGCTGGTTATAGCTTATTTGGCTTTAATATAAGAGCAGTAATAAATGACAGAATGATAAATCAATAATTAGAGTGCTCTCTGTTTTGTTTAAAGATTAAAATGCAATTTTGGAACAGAAGAAGTCCATTTGGATTGACATCCTCACACTGAGGGAATTGATTTTTTTTTATTCATTCCATTTATAATTTGCCCTTCAAAAAGCCTTAAGATGGCTTACAAAAAATAAAAACCACAAACAAAACAAAATAAGATAAAAATCTATATCCCACTATAAAACCATAAAGCAAACATAATACAAAAACAAACCAAAAATGGACACAGAAATAAAAACAAGAGGAAAATAAAATTGGCTTGTTTCACTTGAAATATCAATACAGTTGTGTTACCAGAGTTAACACAACTGTAACTGAGAAACCGTCCTTTCTCTGGAGAGGACATTCCAAAAAGGGCCTTATATAGGAGACCTTTAGTACCACATTGCTTTCTCAATTGGGACTACTTTCAGAAACTATTCCTCTGAAGAATAAAACTTTGGAAAGGAGAGCTATGTCTACCCAACAAATTTCCATTAGATCAGTCACTACCAAATGCTTTTGACACAAAGAAACATGAGTAATTGTTCCATAGATGTCCGGCCCTCATCTACTTCAATTTTTTGGTTAAGTACTCAAAGAAAGCATGGTTTTGATTTGTCCATAATTTCCTGATGTGTTTATTGGCTTGCAACTGTTCCATATCTATAACAAGTAATTACAGTAGGAGAAGACCTTTCCAAAATCATCAACCAACAAATTAGCTAATGATAAAAAAATACAAAGTGAATATCAGAATTTGGACTAAAAGTGAGAGGCTCAAGCCTCAAGTGTACCTCCTGCTTACCATGACATGAGAAGAGTCTGTGAAGGGTTTCAGGAGAATACTGCACCTTGATATAAACTTTTGTTTATAGCAGTTTTGAAAATTATTCAGTTATCTTACATAAATCAGGTAGTATCATGCTAGGGAACCTCATCATGGTGTGTACTCTTGGAACACCTCCAGAGGTGGGTTCCTATCGGTTTCGCCAAATCAGTAGTAACTTGGCGGCCTGGGTTGCTGGAAACAGCAGCAACCCAGGCTTGCCACGCCCCCGAACAGGTTCTTTTGGCAGCGCTGTAGGTGCCACCATTTTGTTTTTGGCTTCGGCACAAGCGTGGAGAAATTTTTTTTGTTCTATGCATCAAGCGCGGGCGCACGTCGTGTCCCTGAGCAGACCAGCAGTAGCGACAGCTGGAACCGACTCCTGAACACCTCCCTTCCCCCAGCTTCCTTGAAAAGGCTACTTAGAATTTATTTTCTTGGGTAAAAATCCCCTTTGCAACTGAGCAGCTGAGACAAGAATACAGTGAATCAGAAGCTACAATATTATTCTGGGCCCTTAGAGTATTTATACCTAAATACCCTTCTCCAACTCTTGCTAGGAGATCTGCTTGAGCAAACTTATTTCAAATCCTTGCACTTTTAGTCCAGTCAGAGCTCTTAGTTACAGGTCAATATGTATACAATAAGGCGCTGAAGCTGGTAACTGGAATGGGATCAAGAAATCAGCTACATTTCAATTTTCAGCAAGAAAACTATTATAAAACAGGAAATGGTGACAAATAACAATACATGCAACTTGTTTATAAACACTCTACCCAACATTATAGAATGTCTTTGGGACATGGATGTGAATAATAGGAACAAACCCACGCTATACGGTAAACAATTGTGAAAGAAATAAGCATACGGAGAAAAGCTAAACAACCCCATGAGAGTAATTCCGAAGAAACTATGAATAGATATCATCAAAACACTGTACTGTGGTCTTCAACAAACCACTAGAGACTTGGAAAATGAGAGGAACCAGACATGTATCTTAACTATGTGTCAACTCCATGTATCTTAATGGGAGTTTGCAATTTTTTTTTGTATGAATAATTACTATTTTGGTCTTATCCAGTATTCTTCATCAGTTTTGTATATTCTGTATGTAAGTTTAAATATTCCTTCATAATATCAATATGATGTAGAGTATAAGCTTCTTTGAAGTAACTATACTTCATGCAACTTACTTCTAGTTCTCAATAAGGGTGGAGATAGCATCCATGAATGGGTTAACACAGTCCTTGCTCTGATTGGACTGAGTCTGATTATTAATTAATTATTGGCCTATATAACCCGCTATGTGAGTGTCCCCACCCAGCTTTCTGACTCAGTCCACTCTGGGACGGTCGTGTTATCCACACCTTACTTCAGTACTGACTGACTCCTTTTACCATCTACTGAATTTCAACTTCTGTGAGTTCTGGATACTGCAATTTGTATTGGTGGTCTGAGATTGTCTGCCACTGGCTGCTGGGCATTGTCCCACAGGCCCAGCCTCTGTCCCTGTAAGGACAGACATTTTACCTTTGGGGCTTATTCAGCATCTGAGGCACTATATTGACTAAGAAACATCACATTTATGATCTCCTCAGGTTTGTAAAACAAAGGAAAGATGAAGTCAGCTCATAAGAGCTGTGGTGGCATAGCAGTTAGAATGCAGTACTGCAGGATACTTCTGCTGACTGCCAGCTGCCAGCAGTTAAATTCTCATCAGCTCAAGATTGATTCAGCCTTCCAACCTACCGAGTTTGGTAAAATGAAGACCCAGATTGTTGGGGGCAATAGGCTGACTCTGTAAACCACTTAGAGAGGGCTGTAAATAGCTATAAAGCAGTATATAAGTCTAAGTGTTATTGCTATTGCTATAAGCACAACTGCTGTTGTACTTAGAGGCACCACTTTACTTAATGACTGAATTGCTGGACCAAATTGTGGTTGCTGTTTGAGGACTATCTGTACTTAAGGAAATAAATATCTGTATAACGATTATGAGAATTAGGACAGTGTATTTACAATATAAACTGTTTTGTTCTCAGGCTTGACAGTTTATTATGAAACTGAATTTGTATTTTGCTTTTGATGGGCTTCACATCTTGTATGAAGCCAAACCATCATGATAAACACTAAACACAGAGCACAGAGATGTCTGTATGTGTACCAGTTGTTCAAAATAAGCTTAGAGCTAATATCTCTCTGATTACACAAAGCTTGTGCCTGCATTTTCCTTGGACAATGCCCAGATGCCTTGGCTCACAATTTGTTCCGGAAAAATGAGCCAAACCAAAGGTTTGTGAGCTTGTTAGGGAGGAGCAGATTCTAGGTACAAAATAAACTGCCTTCAAATGAATTAGTTCTTTTCCTCAGCTCGCTGATATTTTTAACAGAGAAAAACAATAGCTGATTCATTTTATCCAAAATTGAATGTGAGATTTCAGAAGTAAAACTGGTTCTCTATTTTCACTTTCTACAAGTTGGCTCTTCACTAGCATCACCATTTTCCTTTTCTCATTCTGCATTCTCTTTTGCATGTATCCATGCATACAGAAACAGAGGCACAATTTCTCACAGTTTTTGGGACCAAGCCAGTGGTGGGATTCAAATAATTTAACAACTGGTTCTCTGCCCTAATGACCATCTGGGTAGGTGAGGCTCGGTGGTCAAGTGACTTGGCGGGCATGGCCAACTCAAGGTCACTCAGGTCGATGGGCGCTTCGCCTTAGCTGTTACAATGTAATAAGGGTTAACCGGAGAGGCAGTTTCTGTAAGCAGATCAATAAAGATTAGGCTAGAAACAACACTAGAATGTTTCCTTCCTGCCTTCCTTACAGGATTAGCCCTGTAAAGTGGGAAAAATCAAAAGGAGATTTCTTCCAACAACCGGTTCTCTGAACTACTTAGAAAGTTACCAACCGGTTCTCCCGAATAGGTGAGAACTGGCTGAATCCCACCACTGGACCAAGCCCTGCTGTCAGCTGCACTGATATGGGGCTATGAGATTATATAGTCTCTGGTCTTGACCACTGGATTTCTGTGAAGTCATTTCCTGACTTCTGTGTCATGCTCATAAATTTGTAAACTTTCTTCCACGATCAAAAGGCAACAGTCTTTAAAATGATGTTCAGCAGGATGACATCTTCTATAATGTACATTGCTAAATAGCACCCATGCAGACACACATAATATATAAAAGGGTCACAGCACCCAAAGGGAAAAAAATACCCAAAGCTAATGGGAAAAAATCAGCATCTATAACAAGTTATTACAATTGAAATCATGTCACTTCACATGTTTTTGATATTCTACTGAAGCATGACATGAAAGTTTTTAACCTTGCAGAATGTAGGGTTTTTGCAGTACAAGCCTGAGACATTCATTATTTTGCTGGAGCAAAATGTTTTCAAAGGAATCAAACTGGATCATATGTGCTAAACTAGGAATAGACTATGTATTAGTTCCATATCTTTTAGCACTATATTTATGAAACCTGTGCTGTAAGGAAACAAACATATGGCTCAAAGAACAAATTAGTCAGAATTCTCACCAATCATCAGGTTGAAATTATCATATTTTGAGCACATTATGCGAAGACCTAGCTCTCTTGAGAAGCCTGCAATGCTGGAAAAAGTAGAAGAAAAGAGGAAACAGGATGACAGTAGCAAGGAAGGTGAATGCAATTAAAGCAGCTATTGGTACCTTGCTGGAGTACCTGAAGAACTAGCTTGGGGACAGATCAACCTGCAAAAAATATATTTATGCAGTTTCTAAGAGTCAAAATTGATTTAACGGCACATAATAAAGATCAATCAGTTTGTGCTGAACTAAACTTCTCTATTATTGTTTCTTTGGAATTTCATCTGCGTGAATATCTGTATGATTGAATGGTTGAAGTCCATTAGCTCACAGCCATAGGACTGAAATCAGACAGAATATGAATAATATGTTCTGCAGTTTTACAACTTGACAATGAAGCAATAGTAGGTCCCAGGTATAATAGCTTATCATTATTAGCTTGCTATAATATGCGAATTATATAGCAACCAGATTTGATGTATGATGGATAACCAGCTCTAACAAATAATAATGTAGAGCTTTAATTTTATTTTTAATAATTGGGTTGATGAGGAAATTTCAATGTATGTAGCCTGCATTAACAAATTGCATTTTCTGAGCCTCCCCCACCCCCCCCAACCAATTATGGCTGTATTAAAGCCTCTTGTTTAATATTGGTCCATGTGTTTTTCTAGAACCTATTCAACTGTATTGGTCTTCTGATAGCTCTACCAAAAGGGACTAATAATGAGGAATCTATGGCCAACAGAACTCTTAAGTTGACTTCCTAGATGTTTACAACATTGGCTAGTCTGACCAGGACTTCTGGAAGATATTGAAGCAAAAAGGTTTCTAGGCTTTGAACTCGACTATGCCAAGAAGGGAAACCACAAATGAAAGAAATAGGTAACCTTGTTTCTTTTAGCTATCTTGGATTTCATTCACAGATAACATGTCTAAAGGCAGGGACTGTAGTGACAGCAGTTTTAAGGTATGTTTCAGATTGCCTTCCCCCCTGAGCTGTAAGATAATGTATTTTGGAAAATATTTTGATATACTGTATATATATGAAAATGGAGCTTACCAACCCATTTCAGGCAATAACTAGAAACTTTTTATTTTTGCACCAAGGATATTCTTTTATTTTTTTGATGTGCTAGCCAGCAACTCTTTGAATTTCCAGCCAGCATATTGGCTAGACTAGATTAATGGGGATAATATAATTTAATACACAGATGTTATTGTTGCTATTGTTCTTCTTTTCCTTCTTTTCCTCCTCCTCTTTCTCCTTCATCATTACTATCACCGCCACCCACCTCCACCACCTCCAGCATCAAGTTGTTCTCAACTTGTAACAACTGCATAGATTTTTCTCCATGATGAGTCATCCCTAACCTGTTCTTTTAGGTCTCTCAACAGTGTGCTTATTATCTCTATAACTAAGTACATCCACCTCGTGCTCTTCTCTTTCTAGCAATCTTTCCAAGCATTAGAGTTTTTCCAGAGAGTTGGGTCTTTACATAATGTATCCATAAGAAAATGGGTAATTATAGGCCAAAGACTATGGAAAGTACCAGGCTGAGACAGGCTGTGCTAAAGCTAATTTTAGCATAAAAAATTCACAAAATGTTGTTCACATTTGTTCCCAAATTTAGAATTAAGTCCATTTTCACATTAATTTTTAGAATGTCTTTTAGCGCCATCAAGTTATTACCATGTGAACATATCTGTAATCAGTAGGGCCTTTATAGCCATAGCAACAGCTTTATGACATAATAAACCACTATATATCATCAGGGTGAATTGGCGTGAGTCAGACTGTATCAGTATTGTTTATATGATGAATTGCAGTGGCTTTCCAAGGCTTCAGCAGCTTTTTCTGAACTGCATTTGGACACAATGGAACTTACAACTACGTTGCATAAACATCCTCTTGCAAGCCATACCTGTGACTAATAACATATGTAAATACATGAAAGAAGAAACCATGAATAGTATAGGAGGGCAGCCTCACATGCAATGATGCATTCTTAGGAAAGACATGTGCTTCAAGTAATATGTGAAGATCACCTGTGTAGAAATTGTAGTACACTTTATAGAAAAGTATTTCTTGCTTCATTTTTAGAAATTCAGCTTTAATATGCCATATTTGGGCATGGTGCTTTGTATAATGATTTCGTGTTTGAAATGATTCTGATCCTGACATCCAGCTTAGTGCAAATTTGAAGGCATGGATTCCTGTCATGAGCTATGCAGGAGCCCTTATGAGTCACTCTGCTTAAATTCTTTGCAGTGGATTCCCTCTTCTGAAATTATAGCTTACTTCCTTGGCCTACAATTCCTGAGGCAAGGAAAATTGTAGAGAGCTGCATTTATGTTGGTTTTCTGCATAGGGTAAAACAGAAGCTTCTCCAATTTTCCTCCTATGAGTTATATACAAGTTTTACAAAATTTCATGCCCAAAGTAGGCATGAATGACACATCGGATTTTGAGGTGCCTATGTCTGTAGGCAATTATCTTGCAGTGTCTTTTTCTAAAGGATGAATGTTGATGAAAAACAGTAACCAGGTGAAGAATCTAAAGAGAAATCTCTCTCTCTCTCTCTTTCTCTCTCTCTCCCTCTCCCTCCCTCCCCCCCTCTCTCTCCCTCCCTCTCCCTCTTTCTCTGTTCTAGTTTATCTTGGAAGCGAATAAGGGGTGATACTGAATAGGCGTCCCTCCTCAGAAAAGGGAGGGCAATAATTTCCAGTAATCTCCTCTGCAGACTCTATACAATTTCCTGTGACTGATACTTTCCAGCAATAGAAAAACATGAGTTGTGTTCGCCCACAGTACTAACATGATCTTAGTATTTGTCCAAGGATAAGAGAAAACTTGGTGACACAATAAGAACAACAAGAGAGTACATGAAGAAAGATTTTCCTCCTTTACTGGTTTTTGGTGAGGAGTATCACAAGGAATATTACAGTTACATACAATGAATAATTAGCCAGGTTCAGTGTATATTTTCTAGTATCTGAACTAGGATGCCCTAGTACAGGAGGGTCAAACTCATGGCCCACGAGACGAATGTGTTACATGCTGGCCACACCCTCTCCCATTTTAGAGAAGGGGGGGGGAAGTTGTGATACATCACGTGACAACGTGTTGTGAGTTTGACACTCCTGGCCTAGTAGAACTGGTATGGAAAGCAATCAGATCAATATGAGAAACACAAAATCAGAAAACCTTCCCACTCCTACTCCCTAACAACTGGCATGCAGACCATGTGATTTAAGTGTCCAAAATTCATAATTGAAGAAAACTTTTAATTTTTTAAACCTAAAGTTTTATGCTGTTGTTTCCCACAAATCATTTTGCTTTTCTATTGCTACAGTATATCAACATGTGAATGAGGTTATGTAGGTTCTTCACAAAAGGAGATGCCTTCAAAATTGAAAGGGCACCTTGAATGATATAAACAGTATACTACTGGTAACCTTAATGCACTTAAGTAAATTCAGCTATGATTCAGTGTCGTAGTCTTCTGATCAGATCAGATCAGATCAAGACCAAGTATGCAAACAGATATCGTTGACATGCTATACAATCTCTAAGCAGTTCTGTGCCAAGTGCTTTGCTTTGTATTCATCCAAGCAACTTTCTAAATTTTAACTTTCAGTTCAGAACATAAATGTAAATGTGAGTTTTATAACAGAAGGACCAAAAAGAGACAGTACAGATAATTAACTGTTGATGACGTATTGTCCTACTTGTTCTCCATATAAGGAAAGTTAAACTCAAAGTCAAATGAAAACTTCAAGCATATTATTCCAAAATGAAATAAGCATTCTTACCCCAGAGAGCCATGAAGACTGAGAAGAAGACAGTGGCTGGATTATCAAAAAGATGGCTAGCCCGAGCAGTGGCACAAGCAGAGCTTAATTTCCAATAGCTGCATGTTCTGTCACACAAGGGGCACATGGTGATATTGTTTCTCTGGTCACACATCTCCATGCTGAAGGAAAACAAACAGTAAATGAAAGGTGAGCATATCCTTCCCTTTGCTTTTTACTGAAACCCTGAGTTGTGAAATACATGCACTGAATATGACTTGAATCCTTATCCATTCTTAATTCTTTTCCCGTTTCAGATGCATTGCATTACAGCATCAGCTGCATGGCATGCACAATTAAATTTTAAAGGACAGCAGCCAAATGGCATCATGAATTCCTGACAACTGGAAAAAGCAGATTAAACAATTGGGCTTATTACTCTGGGACATACTTCTGCACTTAACACCCGAGCTTTCTGAGTACTTTTATATTAGTATAATCACTTGGGCTCTGTTTTTTATACTCTATTACTTCACAAGACTGCAGTAGTGCAGTGCACTAAGACTATCTACTCAGATCTTTTGAAACATAATCCAGTCTTCTAATCACAGAAATATAGTGGTCTAATACTATATCAAAGGATCACTATCCATTTTTAAACTACGACAGAGTGATTTGAAGCAGGCTGCAGAATTATGCATTCCATGATTCTCCTTGATCTTTCTCTTTCCTTTCCAGCATAAATTATTACCATATTTATAGTATTTATGTTTAGTGCTAGCTGGTGTTAGTTTTCATCCAGAATTCCTCCCTATTTGAGCATCATGTCTGAACAAGGTAAACTGTCTGAAATAAGAAGGGTTGAACCATACACATAATCTCTGTAATCAGCAAACTAAACCTCACTGTTTGTAACAAGTTTTAGACAATATGAATAAAACATAAAAATCATCTATCATTTATCCAGACAAATCTGAATGGTAGGCCCACTGCCTTTGTTTATCCAATCCATCAAATTGATGTTTTCACCATGACACCATTTCCAGTTACAACAATTTATTTATTTAATAAATTTATATATCACTTTCCTTATCAGATGGTACTTAATGTACCTGATCATGGTTAACATTAAAAAAAAAACCTAGCAGGGTCAAATCTGGTTAATACCAGATGGAATATGTCCATTAATCATCAGGAATAAAGCTTGTTTCAAAAGGAGTCTTTAATTAAACATATTTCAGAGTTGTGTAATTCTATTTTAATGAATTTAACTTCTTGTGACATTGAATACAGGCCTCAGACTGAAATTTTAGTTGATGACACAGTCTGTACAGGACTGAACACATTAATGTATTTTCTCCAAATCTATCTAATTATTACATTAATATATTATTATTTTAGGACATTTTTATGGCTGTGTACTTTTATGTACTTTATACTTTATGGCTGTGTTAACATTTTTGTGGTTTAGGTAGTCATGCAAACAAGGTGGGAGTTGTTTCTGGGTGGGATGGAGGGGACCTTGAAGACAGTTTTTAAATTTATGTTAAGTTTATTGCACAACATATGCCAAGGTTTCCATATGTCACAATGATCAGGAATTGTACCACCACATTTCAACATTAGCAGAGACTCTGGGGGCTGCAAAGACTGGGGCCAATGACCATAGCTTGCCATTCTTCTTTTAAGATATTTTCACAAAATTCAAAAGATGTAAGAGTAGAACATCACAGAGCAACCCCCACTTATATTGCTTTGAGCTTTGGGGGTAAGTCTAGATAATAAAATTAAATAATAAAATTAAATAATTTAAAATAATGTAGTCCTGCATTCTGTTTATTAAAAAAGACACAAAGTTCCTTCCCCCCCTTCACATATTTTTCAATAATTCTGAAATGCAAGTATTTCATCCACTCCTTTTTTAAAATCTAGGTTAAACACAAAAAAATCTTCTGCCTAGAGTTTGCTTGTAACTTTTATCACAAAGTTTCATGATAGTTTCCAACTTATGAATGTACATTTACACCCACGTTACACCTATCCTCCGCGAGCTGCACTGGCTACCGATCGGTCTCCGGATACGCTTCAAAGTGCTAGTTGTAACTTATAAAGCCCTTCATGGTATTGGACCTGGGTACTTGAGAGACTGCCTGCTGCCAATTACCTCCCAAAGACCCGTCAGATCTCACAGGGTCGGCCTCCTCCGGGTTCCGTCCACCAGCCAATGCCATCTGGCTACTACTCGGGGGAGGGCCTTCTCTGCAGCAGCTCCGGCCCTTTGGAATGAACTCCCCGCGGAGATCCGGACCCTCACCTCTCTCCAGGCCTTCCGGAAAGCCGTCAAAACCTGGCTGTGCCAGCAGGCCTGGGGTTGATGAGTTCCCCTCCCCTCTCGACTGGTATGGCTGTGTGATTTTCGTGTATTTTAATTATGTGTACTGTTGTTTATGTTCCCTTTCCCCTTTGAGTTGTTCGCCGCCCTGAGTCCCTCCTGGAGAAGGGTGGCATACAAATAAACCAAATACAAATACAAATTTTGAATTTTGATGCTTAATTAAGCAGTAAAAATGCCACTTTGATATAGTGGTTTAAGGCGTCAGTTCTGAAAAATGTTGCAAGGAAATTGCAATGTCTGTCTGTCTGTCTGTCTGTCTGTCTGTCTGTCTGTCTATCTATCTATCTATCTATCTATCTATCTATCTATCTATCTATCTATCTATCTATCTATCTATCTATCTATCATTGTCCTTTCCCATAAAAGCTATTTGGCAGTCAAATGGATTAGGGATGAAGAGCAATTCACCCTCAATTTTTAGATGTCCATTTTGTACCATAGCTCCTGTGGTGGCTTCTGCTTCCTTATGTAGTCAGAGCAACTGCAATGGATAACTTCATATGACAAATCTTTTCTGCAACAAATAATCCTACAAATAGTTTTTGAAAAGAGAAATGGATGATATGTGGGTTTTTATTGCTGATCATTTTGGGGTCCACGGATGCCAACTAAACATACTGAAGATACAACATTAAATTATACATGAAAAGGGCAGAATATGTCAGCCCTGACAACAGAAGAACAAATAGAAAAAATGGTGGAGCTAGCAGATATGGCAAAAATGACTTTTTTTTAATTAGAGAAAAGAATATGTCCGGTTTTGTTTTTACTTAGAAACTACTTCTTCTGCACTCTATACTCAAGACTGAAAAATAATTAACCTTTGGACTTTGCTGATTAATTTGTTATCATAGAAATGGCTAGTACTTTTAAATTGGTAAAATAAAAAGTTGAAGTTTAATTGTATTTTGTGCTTTCCAAAGAGTTGGAAAGCAATGCTCTCCCTGCTTTCTGCTATACTTCTCTTTTCCCTTTCTTTCCCTTCCCTATTTTCCTATTATCTTTCATCATGAGAATCTAAATACAATTCTGGAAAAAATAAAGGGCAGACTGTGCTCCGTTCCTATACACTAAAATCTCATAAATGAAAGAGGTTGTAAGTACAGGTCTACTATACAGTGGACTATAGAGTGAAGTCCACATTTTCATACAGTTAAGAAGAGGCACCTGCCACCCTCAAGTCATTTTATGGCTCTGAGTATACTGAGAAGTGGGAATTTATTGGAGGATAAATGTTATAAACCATTTAGTTTTTGATTGTGCTTATTTGCATTAACCAGTCCTATATCTCAGGAACTTTATTATATCCCTGTGACCAAGAAAACAGAAGTGAAAAAGATGGTTTTGTACAAAGCGCAGATAATACATATGTATGTATGTAAAAATATGTATACATATTTTACCTTGGTATATTCTCATCAACAGTTGCACAACCATAAAGGAACACGATAATTCCCACAATAGAAGCTGGAATGAGCATTTGTGTATAAACTCCCAGCCAGGCAAAATATAGTCCAATCTTTTCACCAAAGTACTTCCTGAAATAAATTATAGGAAGAAAACACTGTATAATGTATCATGGCAAACGTAGCATGGCTAAATTTATGAATTAGACAGTAGGGCTGTCTGAATGAGAAAATAAATCCTGTTGATTAGCCAAAATGCATTTCCTCTTGGAGAATTCATGTCCACATGCCATTTGGAACAGATCCAGGACGAAAACGCCAAGTAAATACTCTACTCTTGCTTATTGAGTAGTTTTATCTTTCTGTTTCTATAGTTATATCTGGCACTGTTTCTTAGAGGGAACCAGGAACATACTCACTTTGTGAAACTTGTGACCAGAAGAAATTGGATATTGGTTTATGGTCCCATAAACAACCTTTCTGGTTTTGTACCGTGAATGGCTTTATAAGTGATAGCAATCACCTTGAATTGTACCTGGAAGCCTAATGGAAGTTAGTGCTACTTGCAAAGCTGTGGTCTTACAGGGGTGTAGCTTAGTGTACCCATTTTTACATGAGCTGCTGCATTCCAAATCAATTGTGACCTCCACATAGTCTTTATTAGTAGAGGAAAAAGGTCTGCACACAAAAAATTCCAGATTGACTCTCGGTGGAACTGGGAAAGAGCTATCTGCAACTTTAGACACTTGCTGTTGTTCAATGTCCTGAGTATCCTGAATTTTGTACCTTCCAGATGTGTTGGGAAAAGGAGTCTGGAATTTTGCAACCAGAAGACTCAATATACTTAGAGACCATTAAATTCAGGAGAGAGTGTATAGACCACACTGTTCTAAATCAGTATTTCTCAGACTTCCAGAATCTCCTCATCAGTATGAAGTCCGCACATCTTAAAGTTGCCAAGTTTAAGAAACATTGTTCTAGATGGGTGAATGGTTTGATTCAATATAAAACAAACCATTATGGCAGAGGTTCCCAAGCATCTTCAGTCCATAGTATCCTTTCATGCCTCAATAATAGTTTCATCCCTACACCAAAAGAAGTACTTAACAGTTCTGTTTATTAAGTAGTTACTATGGGTCCAAATTTAAACTACCACACACAAGTGCCCTGGTACATTTACTATGGCAGTTGCTTTTTAATGAAACTCAAGAAAAAAACTCCAAATTAAATAAACAATATAATTTCATAGCAAGGGATGTAAGGGAAAGCACCCTTCATAAAAAATAGGTGAAAAAAGATTTATTGATCTGGAAATATGACAACTACTCATATTGGAAATGGTTTATAACATTCCTTTAAAATTATTTTTACCTGATTTTGTTGACCAACTAAGATCCTGACCAACTAAGATCCATGCACTTTAATATATTTGTTAAATATGCAAAAAAACAAAACAAAAACAAATAAAAAACCCCATCACCCAAATTGCACTGTTCAAATGGTTTAAGATCATTGCTTGTAAATCTAGGAGAAAAAACAGAGGACTATAGTATGCCCTGTGCAATATGAATTTTTATCCTAAACTTCAGTATGCTTTATTTCTTTGGACCTGTATTTCAAACGCCACTTTTTATAGGAGCTATATGAAAGATACAGCTTTCTGAATACTGTAGCAGGCTACAACTGTTACCCAAAAGCTGTAGTCTGCTACTATTAATGCACATATGCAAACACATAAGCATTTAGAGTAAGGGACAAGGAAGGAGTTATCACTGTTTCTTACCTAACTAAGTCAATTGGTTGATATTTATAAAATACTCCATAACTTGCCCATTCTTCACACAGGAGCTAGAAAAGAAATTTAAACAGAAAATGAAAACTGGAAACAAGTAATTTCTTATTTCAATTCTACTGCTTAGTTCTCAATGACTTTAGTGTCATTTTTTTATGTTCCACCGATATATTCAGCTTGCATTAAAAATTGATTATGTCTGTGGTTTGGCTCACAATCATATTCTTATATTCATTTATAGAAAAACTAATAAACAGAGAATAGTGAGATGCAACTGAGATACCTAAGCTGGGATTGGATATATGCAGGTAACTAAGCTAATGTGAGATCCATGTTGTTGTAGTGGTTAAGAACACCAGGCTAGAAACTAGGAGAGCACAAGTTCTATCCCCACCTTTGGCATGAAACCAGCTGGATGACCTTGGGCCAGTCATTTTCTCTCAGCTCTAGGAAACAGGCAAGGGCAAACAACTTCTGAAAAACTTTGCCAAAATCTTGCCAAGAAATCAAATTAGATCAAGGTATTATTTTGCTATTCACCTTTTTTTTGCTTTTCTTCAGTGCATAGTCATAAAAAAGAAGAAAATTGGGTCATATATTTAGAATGTTTCTGATATATTAACTATTCATGATTAAATACATCCAGTAAAACAATTTGAGATGTTATTTTTCAGAGGCTACCGAAAGTCTTAATTTTACCTTTGGATGGGTATGTCTTTTAAAGAATATGAGAAAGTAGCAGGACAGTTCTGAACTTAGATGAAAGACTCTTTCATGGATAACTACCTTCAATCCTTCTTCAGAGCTTATGGTCGGAATTTTAATATGCCACTAAATAACTTGAATTCTGAGCTAGGGCCAGTATACTTAACTTTAGATTCAATAACTCATACATTTTAAGAAATCCATTTATTTTTAGAAATGGGTTCATTTAAACATTTGTACTGATAACAATATGCAGGCTGGACTATTCATCCACCAACAACTCTATTTTCATTCACAGCATACTTTCATGACAGCTGAACTGAATTTTCTATACTATGGGAAATGGTGTAACATGTTATTAACAACTGAAATATGAAAAGATGCTGAATGATGACTATATTAAGGGAAAACAAGAATGGAAAAGGAATGTGATAAATTGTCTGGGGGTGAAAGTGACTAGGGATTAGGACCCTAAAAGGCAATTGTGTTTATATGAAATCTTGTACCTAATGGAGCTGTACATGTTTTGATATCCCTTGGAGCATATGCAAATGAAGCTGCTGCATTAAATGGTCTGGGTCTGCATCATTCCCCCATATGATGATATAGTTGCTAACAATGAGATCAGGAATATACATGGTCCATAATTAAATCAAAACCCCTCTAGACTGTATTGAGGTAGCCTAGAAAATGATCCCCTCCCCAATGAAGTTCTATAATAGTAAGGATGGCCAAGCTTTTTTAAAAAAAAATCCAAAACCATTTGTCCTTTAACATAAAAACGAATAAATCGGTATTGAAATATGATTTTCCCAAAGTTCTCCACTAGATCCAGATTTCTACCTTCTTATCTGAGTGCTTTACAATCTGAGCTTATTTTATTGTCATGAGACGGCAGGTGTTCCTGATGTTGTTTTTCTATTGTGCATCTCTCCACCATCCTGCAATTTCCCTGGGTACCTGCCTTTCCTTGGAATTGAACGGCAGGTAGCAGATTGCTGTAGACATAATTATATAGTGCAAAACAGGACACCCATTTGCACCACTTATTCACACAAAACTAAATCAAATGATAGCGCTCTACACTTTACTTATCAGGATTTGCCTTGGAAAACAAAAACTAAATCCATTTCTTTTCCATTAGTATTGATAAAAATGGCAGCAAAAAGGAGAAATAATCAATTATATAAGGGGCACAGGTGGGTTGCTGCTGGTTCCACCTGGATCAGGCGAACTGGTAGTAGCAGCGGCAGGAGGCTCCACCCACCCGCCTGAATGCTTCTGCACATGCACAGAAGCATCGCACACGGGAGCACACCAGAACAGGTAGTAAAAAAATGGCAACCCACCTCGGATGAGGGGGCACTATTTCATATAAATAGAACACTGTTGTGTTAATTACCATGATAAGAGAAGTGGCCTTAAGTTACTTGAGTTTTGTTTAATACACCAGTCTCCAACCTTGCTAGTATTAAAATGGTTTCTTTTTGTTTTTGCCATCCACTTATTGTGCGATTGACAGTATGTATGTGCAGAATATGTCAAGTTTGAGGACTGAAGTTTCCAGGAAGTGTGCAACTGGAAATAGATATCTAGGTTTTCATAAAAGCTTTGGCTACTCAACTTGGGTATTGCTGATTGTCCAAATATTAAGCAAGTTATTATTGTGCCTTTTAGTAAATACAAACAGATAAAACAAGTTCTAAGAGAAACAATTATGTACCTGCAGCACTTCAATCTTTTAAAACTAAATTGCTAAGTCTTGCTGTATATAGCACATGGAGTTCTTTTAATGAACAGTTATGCCAGAAGCAGTTCAGTCCAAATTCCTGAAGTCTCTGCTCCAAGTTCCTCTTATTGTTGCAAATGCACTTCTTTAGATTTTGGACTTGAGGTGCTTCCACATAAAAGTTCTGGCTTAAACAAACCTATCCAACTTGTACTAATAGACCAATTAGTTCTAATTCATCCTGTACTAATAGACTAATACAATTCCCAGGGAAGAAGTAAGTAACATCCAGCGTAGTCTGTTATGTGCTTATCCTCACAATCCTTATCTATGCTGAGCTTAGCCAAAGCCTGAAGTAAAATCAACCAGAGAATGCTCAATCTCAACATTATGTCCATTGCTCTCTGACTCTATAAATCATCTACGTGTTTGTATATTTATTTCATGAAGCTTACTTTAAATCATGTGTGTCTGTGTGTGTGTGTTCGTGTGTGTGTCATTTTGATCCATTTGATTTAAATACATACATACATACATACATACATACATACATACATACATATATATATGAGATATATTTGATATATATATTTGACATATTAATAGCTGTCTTCCAGTATCTGAGGAGCAGTCAAGAGGGTTGATTGCCCCAGAGGGCAGGACAAGCAGCAACAGGTGGAAGCTCATTAAAGAGAGGTCCAACCTGGGACTAAGGAGAAATTTCCTGGCAGCGAGAGCAATTAACCAGTGGAATATTCTGGTGTTGTGAATGGCTATCACTGGTTTTCAAGAAAAGATTGTACATTCATTTGTGTGAGATGATATAGAAAATCCTGTTTTGGGCAAGGGTTGGATTAGAAGACCTCCAAGGTCTCTTCTGGACCCATGATATGATTCTAAATGATATACAAAGGGATAAATTTATAGTAAACCTTACACCTTTACTACTATGTGGTCAGGTATTCCCTTTCACCACATACTTTTAGTCATACAGAAGTGCTCTGACCCCAATGGTATTCACTGGGAGATTCAATAATAATCCTATTCAAAATGATTATGACTAAAATTGAGGCAGTTGCATGCACATCTTTGAAATGCCATTCCTTGGGGGATGGAGCTAATCTATCCTCATCTGTCAAATTATCAAAGTATCAAACTAGTCCCGATGGGCAACTATGTGATTCCTATTAAATATCCAACATTGTAAAGTCTCTAAGAAAGTGACCAAATTCTTGCCATAGCAATAACAGTCAGAACCTGTTGGAGCTGAGCATAACAGAGGCCTATTTAGTTTTTGCTGTGAGATAAGTTTATACATGGGATAGACTGCATATTGATTTTCCTTTTTGTCTTTTTGGTCTGCGATGGTAAATTCTTCAATAAATAATGTCTGCCTCCATCTACAGAGGATATCCTGCCACAGTTAATACAAGAGTTTAAAAGAGCACTTCTAAATACCTCTGACTTTCTGTAAAATATTTGCAATTATCTATATCACAATCTATGATTCTTAAAGTTGATACTTAAACATGCTTCTCTTCCCCTATATCAACTTACTTTTCTGTCATTAGGCTCGACATAGTCACCTTCATAATCACCCTTTAACAAAAGAAAAATGATGTTATTCCACAATAAATACCCAATGCAGGAATATATCTTATTTGCACCTAAGCTGTCTTTCCCCCAAAAAGCTAATAAGGTCCAGAATCAGAGGAAAATATATTCCCTTCAGAATATTTTGTTCTAAATCTTCTGATTGAGTATAGTCCTAAGAACATAAGATTTGTGTTATTTAAACGTAAGTTTTAAAGTTTGTGTTAACATTCATTTTTCAAGCACGACATTGACTAAATTGTCACTTTTAAACAAAACATTTTATTTATTTGCCATCTCCCCTCTAAGGTGACCCTGCGTTTTAATATTATGATCATAAACATCCATCATATAAATGTATATTATTCATGATTAAGAATTTACCAGAACTGAGAACTACCTGCACTTTTATATTTTATTTTGTATATAAAAAGTCACCAAAGAGTGTCATGCATGCTTAAATATAATAATCATTTAATATGTAGCCAGAATAAAAAATAAATCGAATGGTTAATATATCATCCTATTCTATCACCATCCAAACCTTTATAACCATAAAAAGATATCAGATATATTTAAATCAGAAGACAGATAGGTAAGTGGGATATATATTTCTTGAAGGTAGAAAATCTAAGTGAGAATTTGCTAAGTTGGTTATTTGCTGAGTCGACTGTATAGTTTTATTACATGTAAAATGAAAAGAAATTCAGTTTGGGACTAAATCCATAACAAGTTGGCAGATTCTTAAACAAACTGCTAATTTTTAATCTAAATGTACAACTGGCTAGCTCATGAAATAGTGAAGATGTTTAGCATAGTGTCATTCATACCTAATGCATTAGGGATTCTTGGTATTGTCTTCTAGAAGCACAAAATATATATTAAAACTACTTACATCATGCAAGGGATATGCAGCACTGTAAACACTATTGGCAAGTAGACTGGTGATTCCTGAAAAAACAAGAAGAAATACCTATTTATATTACCACAATTTAATTCTCTCAAGTAATTCCCTCACTTTCCATTTGTGGAGATTTCCCTCTTGAAACTTCAATAATTTGTTAAAGAATGAATCTTGGCCCATTTCATTTGATTCCATATCTTTTAACTGTATGGACTATAAAGTGGATTGATATCAAGAAAAGGAAATATATAGAGAATCACAAATCATGATTTTCAAATCAAGAGAAGAAGCCAATGAATTTCAAATTAATCAGTGTAAATTACGTACCTACCTTGAATCTTTAAATTGGATTTGAAAAGCAAGCTCACAGATTTGGAAGGGTAGCAAAGGGCGAGATTGTAAGAAAGAGAGCTTGGATTGAGCATTGGGGACAGGACGCATCCCCGCGCACATCCTCATGCAAACCATACACCCACACTCACACAGAGAGTTTTAAAATCAGATTTAAGCTTGATTAGAGAAGCTATTTGGAAAGCCTTTGGAAAGGCCTTGGCATGATACTTACCATATTTATCACATTTTCGTCTTTTATTTAAAAGGGTAGTGTCCTTCTTTCTTCCCTCTCCTTTCCCTGTTTACACATTTGTCTATTAGTTATATAATTGAGCAATTACAATGCTTGTGCGACGGGAGACTCTGGGAAATGTATATTATTCCTTCAGAGGAATCATCTTTAGTTTGGAATTAAATAAGCTTAGACACACTGGGAGATGCTGAGATTTTGTAGTGGATGAAGAATATAGTCCAGCTGTCTATAAATGTTTGAAAGCTATATTTTATTTGTAAATGTTTTTTTTCCTTACAGCAGCCAACATTAAAGTAGCAGCCTTCTAATATGGGAATCCTAACAAACTTTGAAGGGATTATGTTACCTAAGAATACATGCTTGAGATTCCTGATAGCCTGGTTTGAACACTGGCTTTAAACTAATCAGTAAAACTATACAAAAATAAAAAAATAATGAAGCATTGGACAGAAATACAAAATGGCATATCATTGTTTGTTAAATAGTATTTTGAGAAAATGTTTTCAGTTTCCTTAAAACTCAAAAATTGTCTTAACAAATAGGCTACTTCACTATAATTATTTCTTCTGAATGCAGCATTATAACATTTCCAGTTGTATTTTGTGGTAGCTCCCATTGATTATTGTTGCCAAATGTTCTACAAGGCATTTATGTGCAATGGTTGGTTTTCTCCTGATTATAATCAATTATAATTGATTAGGACAATTGGGATATTCCACAAAAAGTTTACTAGGAATACCCAAATGTTGCCTTTGCTTTTTAAGAAAATGAAATTGTCAGCACAACTGATTTTGACATTATTTACAGAATTGCAATATAAAAAGGAACACTTACGCATGCACAAATTAGTCTAGCATCAACATTAGCAGCAACCTTAGTGAATTTCCCTCTCTAAACCATCTGCCAATATATATTTATAATATTTAAAATGGCAAAGTCATACAGAATTACTTGACTGTAAGATAATCAATTTTATTTCCTCCTTTTGTTTGTGGCTCTAAGCAAATGTAAAATTGGTTCTTTAAAATTACAAAGACTAACTGCTTCACTTTTAAATGGGGTAATTCTCAGTAGCCTAGATCCTATTGTTAAAAAAAAATAGAAAACTAACCCTGCTCATTTGTTAAACATCATGAGCATAATAATCCTACTTGCAGCACACAAAGGCTGTAACTAAATTCTTCAATTGAACCTTAAAAGCCTGCAACTATACACCTACATTTTGACCACAGATTGGCCAAGTACCAACAACAGTCCAAATAAATGACACGAAACATTTGTTGGTATAGTATAATCTTTCCCTTCCAATACTGAAGCTGCTGGTCCATTCATTTGAGGGTAAAATACTAATTATTTGAAAACAGAACCCTGGAGACGTCTTAGGTCAATTTGGAAATAATGAGCTTTAGAGACCGCCTTTCATATCTGTACATTTTATCAGTACCTTAATGCATTCATAATAAATTATCATTTTTTCTAACCATTAATTCCTATTATTACTTATGTTAAAAGACTGCAATCATTCACATTTTTAAAATATAAATACATTCCAGGAGATTCATTGACAATCTACTTTTTTAAAATTAGGGTTTTTCCTATATACATATCTGGTGAAGGGAGATACTTTATTAATGTAACTATGCTTATTAATTTATAATCATAATCTTCTTGGTAAATGCTAGGAAACAGGTTTGTGCGAAGAAGGCATTAACTCTTTGATCTTGGTTTTTCATTCTGAAGAAAATATCCCTTTTCAAAGATACAATCCAAGGTTAAAAAAGTGTGGGTTGATTCCCATATTCAACATGTTCAGTAAATGACTGCAAGAAAGTGATCTACTACACTCCATAACTCAAAATTATGATTGCCACATTTCCTAGTCTGTGTAGTATTTGGATATAATCCAAAAAATCTGGAGATCACCCATTTGAGAAATGGTATCCTAGATCAGGGCTGTTAAACTTGCAGCCCGGATGTTTCACATGCTGGCCACGCCCAGGGCTGGTTTAGTGAAGGGGGAAAAAGTCCTGATAGTCACGTGATGCTGCAAGTTTGACATCCCTGCCCTAGATGAACCGAACTATTTCAACACATGCCTGTAGCAATCCGAAGTGATATGTGTAAAATGTAATTTGGAATGTTAATATAAAGTGCTCTCAACAAGTATACATATTTGGCCCTTTGAATCTAAATTGCTGCACAGCCCTTTGCCTTCAACTATTAAAATCTTTATAACGTTTATTGCAATAGATCAACACAACAATAGAGATGCAAGTTGATCTAGTGTTAAGGCAGCAGGCTAGAAAGCAGAAGATTGTGAGTTCAAGTCCCATCCTAACCATGAAAACCAATTAGGTGACTTTGGGTCAGTCACTCTCTTTCAGCTGAACCCACCTCACAAGATTACTGCTGTGGGGAAAACAGGAGGAGAAAGGTGTGTTGGATATATTTGCTGCCTTGAGTTATTTGTCAAAATAATAAAAGAGGGATACAAATGAATAAATAAAAATTCAACTCTACAGCTTCCCTTAATGATGTATCTAATGTCATATGCATTTATGCAGAGACATGTCTCTAGCTATTTTCTACAACATGTTCACAACAGCTTACTAAGGAAAAAAAGCTGCCATACATACAGAAAACCAGAAGGCAATGCCTTGAAGTTATGAAAGCTACTCAGCAAATGTAAATTTGTGCTAGGGCTGATTAGTGCTCCAGACGTGGGTTAAAGGATACCTTATTTAAAAAAATATTGTTGTGAAAATTATGTTTATGAAAAGCTTTGGATTCAAAGACAAAAATGCATTTCTGCATCCATGAGTACATATGCAGCATCTTTTTTAAACAATTGTTTAAACCAAAAAGGACTTCTACTAGCATCATACTGAAGCTGAAGAGGGCAGCCCAAGGAAAAGTTGTGTCTGTTTTAAGGAGCTACAGACAGGTTCCACAAGTTCTTAAATGCCTTCTGCTTTGAATCTGAAGTGTTGCGTAGTCTTCGTTTTCATAACAATATATTGATTTAAAAAAAATGTTTAATGGGGCCATATAATTAATGAACTGTTTAGAATGCGAGATGAAAATATGGTTAAAATTCAACATGTGTGACATCAGATTGAAGATCTTTCTTTGCTAATTCATTATGCCTTTAGTTTAAAAGAGTTTTTAAAATTATAGTTCTTTTTTTTATGATAAACAATAAACTGTTCCACAATATATTTTAAGGATCAGTCCATTTATATCCAAATACACAAGCAGCAGTTGACAGCATGACTTGCTTTACACCAGAATTGATACAATCAACTTGATTTACCTTTTGTTTCCAAAAAAACCAGCGAATCACTGTTTTTTTGGGTCAATACATGTATTTATAGACAAATAGCATTAATTCAGTTTGCCTTTTTAAATTAAATTCTTTACAGATAAAGAGGTCATTTACATAGTGCAAATTAAAATAATGTAATACTGCTTTTTTTTTTTAAAGTCACATACTGAAATTAAATAACAGTCCCCAAATCTGGGTTGCAAAAATCCAAAAAGCCACTATATTAGAATAAATGCATCTTTACTTCCATCAGGTAGATTTTTATAGGTTAGATCTAGAAGCTTTTCCCATACTTTCTAGGGAAAACAAATGACAATTGCTTCTAAGTAAACATGGAAAGGAATACATAATATTTCAATAACAGAACCAAGTCCAACAGTCTTGAGCAATGGCTCTTATAAATAAAATTATATTAGCAGATATCTGTAGGCAATGATTATATATATAAGAAATTGTTCTATTTATCAAAGTCTTGTATATATGTAATGAGCTAAAATCATTTCACAAAATGTCTTTAAGCAGGTAATCTACTGTTTATTGTATTCAGCTTCTTATGGAAAGGTGCAAAAACTTACAATCTCTTAGAGTATAAACTAAAGCTAGGATACAGACTAATTTGAAATGTAAGTAAATTTTCTTACCCATACTATACTTGGCTTTGGTGCATGTAGTTCTTTTCAGTATTTCATAAACCTATAGGAAAAATGTTTCATAAACATTATAGAACAAGCTACTTGGGAAATGGAAAATAATATTTTCTCTGTGTACCACTCCAAAGACTAGCAAATGCAATTCTTAAGCAAGCAACCTATAAAAATTGTGAAATTCCTATTATGAAAAACAATTATTTTGTACAACTTTGAGAAATACTATTATTATCAGCTACTCCTTTTTTCCTAGGGTTAGAAAATAGGATGTTTCTACAGTATCAATGAATAATTAAATGGGCTGCTATTTAATTATTATTAAACCAATCTATTTGATTACTTGCTCATATTGTAGAAGCATCCTATTAATATTCAAAACAAGGTTATTCATTGTGACTTTTATTTCTGACTATAGGTTTCAGGGGCTAATAATACCTTTATCAACACATAAAGCAAGCATCACCCATTTATCAATTAGATTTAATGCTAATGTTGGGTGGAATAATATGTTTCCTTCATTCATTTGTATCCATTCAGTTGGGCTTCAAAAATCCAAATAAATCAAAGATATTTAGAAAACTATGGCAGTTCAGATTTTTGCAGCCGAACTGCTTTATTTTTGCAACTACATCTCCCCCCACTCTTCTTTGCATACATTATTAGTTGAATAGATGGGACAGTAGAAAAATTATTTCCAAGGAAAATTGAAATAATTTCAGAAATAACTAATTTGGGGGAAGTTAGTTGATTTCCAAGACAATCCAAGTGGTTAGCTTTTGCATCAGCAGTGAATTCTGTTCTGCAGAAAGTCTGCTGAATGTTATTAGTATCTTTGTAATACATGATTACCACAAAGCAAATCCCTTTGAGTTCAGGTAAGCATGCTTATGCCTTCAAAAAGGAAAGATTAAGATCATATTAAAACATTTTCCTTATAATATTTAAAAACCAGATTTGGTTAGTAAACTTTTTAAAATTAGTATAGATATTTCAAAATGTTTAATTATTTATTGTGGTATATTACCAATTTTACTATTATAAAATTATTGCTCCTTCCAGTGAAGTGGGCACAGATGATGTTGAAAAATACAACATTGGTCTTAACATGGAAATAAGTCGTCAAAGAATTAATGTATATATTCATATACCTCCAAACTAGCATTCAAGAATAATAGTGGAATATAAAAGGTGACTTTAAAAGACGAGGATTTTAAAAATTCTAACATGGGGAATATCCGATGTTTACATTTATATCAGTATCACCTCATTTTGCTCACTATAAATGTTGATAATATAACCAGGAAATGTCATGTTTACCAGGCACAAATTGAATAAAATATACATTAGTCAACTGTCTGTAATAACTTTTTTCAATATAAATGAAAGTATTGACTAATAAGATACAGTTGGTACAAGCCCCACACAACATATATAATTCATTCATATATTTATGATTGCAACCCTTCTGAAATGAAGATTAAAATTATTATAAAACTTTGAAACCTTTCCAGCCTAATGAGTCACAAAGTGGCATATATAATCTCCAGGGCTAGGCACACCTTTAGAAATAGTGTCATATCTTTTTTATATTTTGTTTTGCTTAATTAAGTCTTTAAAATGGATGTGTGCTGAATAAAACAATAGTTATTGTAATTAGCTATTGCACAGTTGTGTTCCAAAGTCACAGAAACCAATTAAAAAGACTTGCCACCTTTTCGCACCTTTCTATTTTTTTTTTGGGGGGGGGGGGAGCATTTTGGACAAAAAATAATACTGACAAAATAACCCTACTAATTTATGTTTAACAAGTCCCAATTAGTTCAGAAAACAATGGATAGCATTGCAGTTCACAGAGATTTTTTGGAATGCGGAGTCATAAAATTTTTTGAATGAAATTGTATAATTAGGAACAACTTTATATATGTTAACATGTGGCATTAGACAGTGAGGAAAGTGTATTCTTATTGTGTTATTTGCAAGCTGTGTATATAAATATGTAATTATACATAATTATCTACCTACCTACCTATCTATCACCTATTTGTCTTCTATCCACCTGCTTTATAAGAAGTAGAAGAATCTCTAATTATACACACAAACAAACACACATACACACACATATAACATGTATGTATGTATGTATATGTGTATGTATATATCTGTGTATGTATGTATATATATATATATGTATGTGTATATATGTATGTGTATGTATGTATATGTATGTATATATGTATGTATACACGCGCACACACATATATGCAGGTCTTGGCGTATTTGGGTCTTTTCTTGTGTAAGATTGAGAGCATCTTGTCGACACGGGAAAAGACCCGAATACGCCAAGACCTGCATATCGGTACCCATGAAAATCTACCAAAATAAATATATAAATATAGATGATATAGATATAGATATAGATATAGATATAGATATAGATATAGATATAGATATAGATATAGATATAGATATAGATATAGATATAGATATAGATATAGATATAGATATAGATATAGATATAGATATAGATATAGATATAGATATAGATATAGATATAGATATAGATATAGATATAGATATAGATACAGATACAGATACAGATACAGATACAGATATAGATATAGATATTATCCTACTGGGCTGTGAGTATGATTGTCAATTGTGAGTTGACTGTATACTTGTACAACCTGTGATTGTACTTCAAAATATCTGAATGGCAACACTTTGTCCATCTTCCATTTTCTATTTCTTAAGAAATTAAAACAACATATTCACATTTTCTTTCCTTTTCCTTCCCTTCCTGAAATGCATCTGCTACTCCTTGATGTATCTATAGGAATTTTTTGAGTTAAAAGAAATAAAATCTATGTAGAAATAATTGTGTCTTCCCTAAAATAGAACATAAATTCTACATGATAGCAACTGTCATTCATTAACAATTTAAGCTCTTCATAGCTAAACTAAAAAAACCTTTTAAACATAGATTTTAATAAAATACATTCATTAATAATATTAGCTGATCAGTTTTAGTCAAAATAAATTGGAGGAAAACAGCAGTAGAATAATTAAAGAATCTTAGGGCATTAAATGTTCTTCAGATAAGAAAAGTGGGAATTGGAAGCAGAATTCATTATGGTATTTGGTATAGGATTACTGATGAGAGTACAGCATAAAGAGGAAGATGCAGGAAGTAGACAAAGGCAATAATATTCTTCATGCAGACTCCTTGGTGCTATAAAACTGACAAAAGAAATCTATTACAAGCTGAATACTAATTCATAGCAATTTGTAGTTAGCTTGGGGTATTGGAACTTCTTCATAATGCAAATGTTCCAGTTAAACATGAACTATACCACTTTAAAGCAAGATATCCAGAAGTGGTATGCAGTTGGTTCTTACCAGTTTGGGCGCCCACCCACCCCGACTTAATGTGTGACTTTCTGCGCACACGCATGTGTGATCGTGCTCACATTTGCGAAGCACTAGCGAAGGTAAATGAATCCCACCACAGAAGATACCCCAAATACTGGAAAGAGTTATCCTGCTATTAAATCTGGCATCCTTTCAGAGCCATTCTCCAGGGCATTTAAAAGTTGATGTTGGCCTAAACCAGAGTAGGAAGTGTCAAATATTTATAATGATTTCTGATTAAACTGTAGCAATTTTTTAAATTTTGTTTTTTAAATTTGTATTGATCTAAAGCACCATGAGCACAATCTCTCTTTCACACACATACAAACACACACACACACATACATATACAGACATGTAGAGAGAGAGAGAGAGAGAGAGAGAGAGAGAGAGAGAGAGAGAGAGAGAGAGAGAGAGAGAGAGAGAGAGAGAGAGAGAATAAACATATAAAAATACAGTCCAGGTGAGGATCTGAGAAATAAGCCTTTAGTTGAATCTCTAAATCACATGTTACAGAAACACATCTAAGCTGATTCCTTGTGAAGCCTGCACAGGAATTCCATAAGGAATGTTAATGTTAAACAGTAGTTCAGACAGGAATTATTAATTCTAGGCAAATATTTTACAGCTGAAATGGTATGCCATGAAATCTCAACATTTTCAGGGAGTCACTGTGATGATGTTGAGCAGAGCCATCTGCAATAAGAGGGGAAGGGGCTAAATTATTAGCACAACCACAGATTGAAGCTCCTACTGAAAGCCAATCGGGAAAAGTGTTCATCATATGGCAGAAAGTTTTATCTAGCTGAATTATTACTATCATTGCAAATTATCAAACTTCCACGACTTCCAAAGTGTGTTTTAAAAAGAGTAGAGGAATAAATTAATCTCTCTGCTATATAAGATAAGATTAGATTTTTGCTTATCTACTGAGAGCAGTTGCTGCTGGTTCTTCAGAAGCATTTACAAAATTTGGGAATGGAAGACTTTTCAATAGTACATCCTCTGTACTACAGTTCTTAAAGGTTACAAGCTTGCTAAACCTTGGTGGCAGCATCACTTTGAAAAACCCTGATGGGAGAGGAGGTTAAATCAGGCAAGGCAAAGCAACATAATCCAAATCCCATCCCTTCTTTACGACTTGGATTAGAGTGCCACTTTCATCATCTTGCCTGTTCTGATCCCCTTAAACTCATGCTATTCAAGGTAAGGTACAACTAATGCTATTGACCACAGAAGAGGGTCAAGTAAGGCTCCATACTACAGTTAAACCCGTTCCTAGTCAAACTTCATTTTAAGGTAGGCCAGCTCAATAACACAGTCTTTCAAACCCTAAAACTTTCGGGGATAAATTTCTGCTCTGCTAAATGGAGATGACACAGCAATACTACTCAAGGATACCTATTGGCTTTCAAAGAGCATTGCAGGCTCTGGCACAGGACTACAAGGAAGACCTGCTCGAACTTAAGTATCAGAAAACCAAAATTATGGCATCTTCCTGACCCCAAGACCCATTAACAGAATGCAGATGACCACAAGACTAAGGCAGTGTCATACATCAACTATTTTGAGATACCTTTTCACTTTACCAGCAATAGGTAATTCATGGAGATTATACAGGTAGTCCTCAATTTATAACAGTTCATTTAATGACCATTCAAAGTTACAACGGCACTGCAAAAAGTGACATGATTTTTTTTTACCTTTGCAGCATTCCTATGGTCACATGATCAACATTCAGATGCTTGGCAACTGGTTCATATTTATGAAGGTTGCAGTGTCCCGAGGTCATAAGATCAGCTTTTATGACCTTCTGACAAACAAAGTCAATGGGGAATCTAGTTTACTTAACAACCATGTTACTAATTTAACAAATGCAATGATTCACTTAACAACAATGGCAAGAAAAGTCATAAAATGGAGCAAACTCACTTAGCAACATAAATTTTGAGCTCAATTGTGATTGTAACTTGAGGACTACTTGTATGGCTTACAGTGCATACAGGAACTCATGTGCCATCCATAAATATCTTAAGTCAAGAGGTAGAAATACATATCCGTACCTCTTAAATTGTCTGAAAACGGTCATTTACAGGGTTTCTCTACAATTGAATTCCTTTCTAATTTGACCCACTGAAGTTTAATCAAAATTCTTAAGAGCAGCCCTTCAAATCCCACACAATATCTTGAGTGCCTCTGTGACCCAAGACAGCCACATGAAACCAGAGATTTTAATATCTATCCCTTGTACTAGACTCACATGATCAGCAATGATTTGCCATTCAATTTGATATTGGTAATAGTCAGTGGTGGGTTCCTACTGGTTCAGACCAGTTTGGCCGAACCAGTAGTGGTATGACGGCCTGAGTTGCTGGAATCGGGAGCGACCCAGGCCTGCCATGCCCCCAAACTGGTTCCCCGGTCTATTTGCCGTTGCCGGCATGTTTCTGCGCATGCGCAAGCAAAACGCCCTCTCAGCAAACCAGTAGGGAACTGGTTAGAAACCCACCACTGGTAGTAGTGATCAAAATCTCACCCTTGAGCCTTTCTTTGTATTTCTACTTGGAATAAACTTCAGGTTACTTAATAACAATGGTAATTGGGACTTAGCAATTCCATTGCTAAGCAATGCACTTGTAAAGCCAAGTTCACATGATTACATTGCTCAGCATTGGCAATCCTAGCAGTTACCATTGCCATCGTTAAGTAAAAATCATGGCTCATTAAGTAAGAACATAATGCGACTTCAACTTGCTACTTCTTGCTTACTTCCAACAAGCAAAATCAATGAAGATGCTGATGTTATATTATGATTTTATCTTAATTTAATATACTATTTATATTGTATGTATGTATGTATGTATGTATGTTTGTATGTATGTATGTATATGTATGTATATTCAAATGTTTTATTTAAACTACATTTGTATATTAGTGATTGCATGTAGATCCATATGCTAAACCAGGGGTAGTCAACCTTTTTATACCTACCGCCTACTTTTGTATCTCTGTTAGTAGTAAAAGTTTCTAACCGCCCACCCGTTCCACAATAATGGTGATTTATAAAGTAGGGAAGTAACTTTACTTTATAAAATTTATAAAGCAGAGTTACAGCAAACCCCTACCGCCCACCATGAAAGCTGGAATGCTCACTAGTGGGTGGTAGGGACCAGGTTGACTACCACTGCACCAAACTAATAAAAAAAATGAAAAAGGTGGCTGGAAGTTGCAAGTCCTGGGCAGCTCACAAGCAGGTGGAGGGTGGGTGACTACTAGACTGAGACAAGGGGTGTTCCTGCAAGTGCATTTGGACCGGAGAGAGGTTGCTGCAATGCCGCACAAATATCTGCAGATGTTGGGGCACAAGCTCACTACACAGTACATTGTACAAGATCTGTGGAATCTTGTACTCCATAGGAGGACTCCATGGGAGAAAAAGCAGGAGTAACCTTCCCTATCAGCTTCCCCTTTGACTTTGCTTGTAGAAGGCTGCCATAGAAGTTGGAATCATTTGGGAATGGGGTGCTGCAACCATTGTAAGTGTGAACTGGTTGCCAAGTGTCTGAATCACAATCACGTGATTGTGGGGATACTGTGATAGCCAAATCTTTGAGGACCAATCACCAATCACTCATTCAGTTCTATTGAAACTTCAAACAAGTGGTTGTTAATTAAGGTCTACGGTCTGCCTGAAACTGTCATTAAACAACAGTCTGACTTAGCCAGGCCCCAAAGTACTTCATCAGCAAAAGTCTCAAATATTTTGTCTCCCGCAGAGCTACATACCTGGAAATCCCAAAGCAAAGAACAGCCTTTACTTTACCAGAGTGTCATACTCTCCCCTTAGCCATGCTTGAAGCAGATATAAACACTCCCCCCTTCCTTTCTCAGAATGGCAATTCCCTTGTGACTCTGGGCATGTAGAAACAAGAGACCATGTCCTTCTCCAATTTTTGTATTACATAGAAATGTTTATCAACATCATCCAAACTACAAGCAATTTTACTACTCTTTCCTGCCACAACATAGAGCTCAAAATTAACTATATGTTGCTCAAACTTGAGCATCATCTATATGCTGCTCAAAATTAACTATATGATTACTTCTGACTTAGTCTTAGATTCCAGTCTTACAACTTAGTCTCAGATACCCTTAATCTGCTATGAGAGTGTCTTATTATCTAGCATTTTTACTTTATCCTATTTTCAAAGGTCTGTTCTACATTATGTTTCATGTCCCCTTGAACCAGAGTTCCCCAACTGGTCAATACTGATCCCCCAAGGGTTGATGCCACTATTTATTATTGTTTTATTGTTATTATTTTATTCATAGTACAATTAATTAAAGTAGATTAAACTATTTTTATATAATAAAAATTTGCAGGGTTCAATGAACAATCTGAACTTCACAAAAGAGCCTGGGGGTCTTTTCTATAATTTTTGTGTGTGCTCCTAGGTCTTATTTTATTGCTCTCTCTGTGCTTTACCCTTTCTATTGTCACAATAAAAATGGTTTGAAACCTACTCCCCATGTTGTCACTGATCCCAGTACTTTCTAAAAGTTTGGTATCAGTTCCAAACAACTTCAAATACATTTTGTTTCACTACAGCAAAAGTGTTAAACTTGTGGCTCGTGGGCCAGATACATCACGTGCTGGCTATTCCCATACCCATTTTAGTGAAGGGGAAAAAGTCACAATATGTTACATGGCAACATGAGTTTGACACCCCTGCACTACAGGAAGGAATGGATTACTCTGTTTACAAAGTATATTTATCCTAATTACTGATGTAACTTTTTTCTAGTTTTGTACAATAAACTAAAATATACATTTAAAAAATGGAGCCCGAATCTGCTAAAGAACAAGACAAAGCCAAAACTTTTTCTGAATTGAGAGCCATAATTCAAAAGAATAGTGGCCTGGGACAAGAACTCAATTTTATTTTATTTCATTTACATTTAATTAACATTAAACAGTTTATACTTTACACTCGCATATTTCATGAGTTTCTCTTCTAGCACATTAAAAATTAAGATATGATGGAGAGATGCATGAGTCAGATTATTCACTTCTGATGCAGAATTTTCATATAATGATTTCATATAGAAATCATGAAAACAGCTAAAGAGGAATACCACATCACTCTAATATTTTATAAATACATACTTACTATGGTACTTCTAGTTTTGCTATCAAAAAAGAAGTCTTTATCAGAGAGGTCAAACCTGTGATAATAGTGGAAAAGGAAAAATTAAAAAAACCCTGAATAAATGTAAAGCAAAATACAACAGAATCATATTGTTTGGCCAAAACTTCATTTCAACAAAGGCTTCAGAAAGTTGCTACTCTTCTTTTGAAGCCTCAAGAGTTCAAACATTTCAGCTACTGTATTAACATATAGCCAATACATTGCATGTATGATGTTATGTTCAATCTCAACTATTCTTGCTGCTTTCTAGATAATATACAGACCTGTTGCTTCAACCTGTAATTCTGAAAGGGCTCTTTGCTGATGACCGTATCAAAACATTGCTTTTCAAGAAAAAAAATGTACAGTAGAATCATTAAGGGGGGTACGGTGTAAATACATTCCTATTAACTAAAAATAAACTATTCTTTATTCAACTGAGAAATATCCTGTAATCATTGCTAAACTGAATACTGTCACATGGAGACTGAATTTGAATACAAATATAAATAATTAGAATTAGAATATAAATATTTTAAAAATAGAATATAAAAATATTCTATAAATATATGTCCTGCTGGATCAGATCCCTGACTCATCTAGTTCAGCAGTTAGTTCTTACAATGCCCAACATCTGCAGAAAAAAGCTCACTAGTATCCCAGCAGAAGTTCATAATCTTTAATTGACTGTGTGCTGTTTTTCCCTTGTATTACAACTTTTATGAACTTTTAACAGGTTGCTTTTCTCATGGTTTGTATTGTGTTCTGCTTGTGGTAAAGAGATTACAAGATCGACTTGGCCATAGAATGTGATGCTGCTTGGATGATTTCTCTCTTGAATCACTTTTGGAAAAGTGTGGCATATACACCAATGGATTTTTAGTAAAGAAAATTACTAATTACTACAGCTGAATAAGATATCTACCATTATTTTATTAGTCTTAGCTTTGGGAATCTAACTATTTGTGTATCAAGCTAATGTATGTCTTTAGAAGTAAGCCTGATTGGATTCAGTTGGCTTATTCCCAATCAGTCAGGACAGACTACAGCCTGAAACTCGAATCCTATATCTGTTTACTTGGGGGCATCACTTGAACTCAGTGGGATTTGATTTGCACATGGGTATAGGATTATTCTGTAAATCCTTAAGGAAATTCATCATGACAAAAAACTTCCATGAGCTAGACAAGATCCTGTTTATTTGGAAAAAATGATAAACTTAGTGCAAATTGTATTCAAACACAAGCCTACACATTTCTATTAATATTCACATATTTGAGCCTAATGCTATTCCCAAAGACCAATTCTGTTGTAAATGACATTATCTAAAATGAATGAACTTTAACTTACAAGTGTTGCTTCTCCCTTGAGAAAGGATAGGAAAGTCGTTTCACTGTCTGATGCTTATGTTCTGCCACTTTAGGTTGAATGGGTTCTGTTATTTTTTGGATTACAGAATTGATCTTTTTCAAAAGGCCATGAGGTTGATGAATTTGATACACCTAAGGATTGAAAAGACTGTTTTTTTAAAAAAAAAATCTTACTACATTTAGTCATTTGTAGAACATACCACGGCTTAAAAAAGTAAAACTTTTAATCAGGTTAATTAAAATTAGAAAATCATTATGGGTTGTTGTTGTTAGTCGCAAAGTCGTGTCCAACCCATTGTGACCCCTTGGACAATGTTCCTCCTGGCCTTTCTGTCCTCTACCATCCCCCAGTGTCCATTTAAGCTCACACTGACTGGTTCATTGACTTCATCCAGCCACTTCATTCTCTGTTGTCCCATTCTTCTTTTGCTCTCAATCGTTCCCAGCATTCTTCTCCAGCAAATCCTTCCTTCTCATTAGGTGGCCAAAGTATTTACCCAAAAATCATCATTCAATTTCTATATTATATAAACTTTCTGTAAGCAAAAAAAACCAAAGCAAATTTTTGTTTATAATGTATCCCCACCCCCATTACATTATACAAAATTCTGCTTCCAGCACCTTACCCTTGCTGATTTGGATCATATTACTTTCATTTTTCTGACCAAGGAGACTCAATTCCTTCTGATCACCTTAATTCAGATTTTCTAAAAATGATGGATGAGTTACTTTAAATTTGGAAATATAATTAAAATAAATAACATGATAAATATAACTTGATCAGATACTGTTACAAAATTCAAGTCTAATGTTTAATTTTAGTTTTACTTGAAATAAATGACTTTGTACTCTAAGGCTGTCTCTTCTTCCATTAGAGACATTTCCCTGCAGAGTCTGAGTTCTGCACTTAGTATGTCATTAAATATTGATCCATTTCTCAATTTTGCACCCTGAACAGGTACAGACACATCTTTCAAAAACTTAATATTCAATCATATAATATTCTACGGTGACAATGGGCTTTTAGAATTGTATTTCAAATATTCATTAGAAATTGAAACCAGATTCTACTGGTTCTTTTATGCTTGTAATTCACACATCCATGTCTATATATAGAATCATAATTTCACCATAATATAGCCTTTAAAATAATTCAACTTTTCAAACTTTCTGTAATGAGAGAAATATTTATCTGAAAACACAGAAATAATCATATTTATATAGATATACATTAAAATTTCTACAGTAGAGACATAGTCTAGAATATTTTAAACAACAGTTTGTTGCACCTACTGGTTAGACTCAGATGTAACCCAGACTCACAGAGAAATGTCTGTAGTGGAAGAAGAGCCAGCCTTAGAGTACAAAGTAATTTATTTTAAGAAAAACTAAAATTAAACATTCGGCTTGAATTTTGTAACACTATTTGTTCAAGTTCTATTTATCATGTTATTTATTTTAATTATGTTTTCAAATTTAAAGTAACACAAAGCTATAACAGATAGGTTCACACATTACACTAAACCCAAAACCTATTAGGTTTGAACTGGGGCATTAAGTAAATTCACTGAAATCAATGGGACTTAAGTACCACATTTTTCAAAGTATAAGACACACCTTTTTCCCTCAAAAAAGAGGCTGAAAATCTGGGTGCGTCTTATACACTGAATACAGCATTATTTTTGCCTCCTGAAACCCCACCCCCTTCACCAAAATGGCCATGCATAGCCTTTAGGAGGGTTTCAGAGTGATCCTGGGGGCTGGGGAGGGCAGAAATGAGTGAAAAACAGGCCATTTTTTGCTCAATTTTGTCCTCACCCCACCCCTCCAGAGCACTCGATAAGCCTCCTAAAGGCTATTCATGCCCTTTTTTTGAAAAAAAAAACCGGGACAGTTTTTGCGAAAAATGGGCCATTTTGGGGAGGTCTGCAGAGTGCAAAAACCTTTTTTAAAAATTTGCCTCTTCAAAATCTTGGTGCATCTTATACTCCGGTGCATCTTATACTCTGAAAAATATGGTAATGATATGTTGGTCACGATTTCAGTAAATTTGTTCTTACTATGATGATCCACCCCATCCTCTTATAGGATCTTCTAGAACTGTAGGACTAGGAAAGATGAAATGTAACAAAGTTAAGGCATACAGAGATTTATGTCTGTAGAATATCTACTGGCCTTGTCTGCTTTAGCGTAGTCATGTTTTCTTTTTAAAAATCTATTTTATTTAGCATGTACCGTAGTAATTCTTTTTCCTGATATTTTTCTCAAGCAGTGCTGTTTCTTTATGTAACGCATGTCGAATTGTCATTCCAAAGGCTGTCTTGCCAAGCATCTGACATAAAATCTAACATTTTAATCCTTGACATGCATGCACATTGAAGACAATAGTGGATTTATCTATGGTGTGAGATCAGAAAAATATAACAAACACTCACTTAATTGTGGGAGACCCTTGGTTACCTTATACTTCCCATATATTTTAGACTATTATTCTATAAATCATATCCAATATGGTTAATAGTCAGAGAGAATTCTAGTTCTGACTGAAGAGCATCAGATTGCACATTGTTAATACCAGTGGAAATAGCATTGTAGGATGGGCTGATGGCAATAGAAAAAAACCTGCAGCTGAATCAAAAGCAAACACAGGCAGCCTGTCTTATGCATGATTTTTGGAAAGACATGTGATAAATATTTATAAGATTAACTACAAAATGGCACCAACTATGTCTACGTATCTTTTAAGGAACACATTTCTGCAATGCAGTGCAACGAACATGCATAAACATTTATATCTTGCAGCATTACAATTCATACATTGCTCTATAAATTGTGTCACAAATTGTACCAAAAGGTTTAGTTAAATATCCTGCTTCTCTTACAGGCAGACAATTTAAATTTATGAGGAGACTATGAAAAGAAGTTAATGTCATGTCATTTAAATGTTTAGACCTCCTGATGTTAAAGAATACTAAAACTAACCTTTTTTGTGGGCATCTTCAGTTTCATAAACTCTGCTTCACGGCACAAAACGTTCCAAGGAGCATGAATTTTTATAAATCCAAGACCATGTATTTTTGTCTTAAAAAAAAAACAGACAGAAAAATAAATCTTTAAGCCAAATAAACACAAAGTGCCATTTGTTCAATTTCATTTATATTGCCCTGCAAGTTTTCTTCTTTAAAAGGAGAACATAATGATTACGGCACAAATAAAAGAAGGTTGATGGAAGATATATAGACCAGGTAAAGCATTTTGGCAAAAGTAAATAATATGCCTTAAATAAAGCTCTCAAAATCAACACTAACATTAAATGGTACTCTTTTCAAATGAAATACTGCTACTATAAAAAGTTATTAACCTAAATCTATCAGTTGAACATTGCAATTTGACAATTCACCAGAAACATTTGGCTACAATTTATTACTCATTTACTCTTTTCAGAAGTCCCACTCACCGTAATTGAAATTTCACTTTATTTATGCTCAAATTAATTAACATCTTCAAATTCTTGGTCTAATTGACCAGATCATTATTTTAATATTAATTATTTCAGATACACCAGACCCCTCTTATCATTCAAAGTATTAGTGCTAATGGATTTCCTGAGCAATCCACTTTGACAATCCTACAGAGTTTTGTTTTTAAGACAATTTTCCAAAGTCTGTGCAAGTTAACCCTTCCAAGAAGACAAGTTCCAGAGCTAAGACCTGTTCTCTGTCTTTGATTTGATTACCGTTATTGCTGTGCTAGTTTACACAAGCACAAAAGCTTGTTTTCATACTGCTGCCCTGAACACCTGCTAACAAGAAATACATTACTCAAGAGACATAAGTAGCCACCAATCTCAATATGGCAGAGCTTCAAAAACACGTACGATATTAGTTTACTTCATGGAGGAGAATTTAATCAATTTAACATATGCTTTCCTTGAAACAAGATTTTAATCTTATCCAATATCAAGGTCAGAAATAAGGTTTCAGTGACACACGATTGCAAGAAATTCTTTTGCTACATATGCTATTTTATTTTCCTGTGAACATCACCTGACATTTGCTTATGTTTTTGATGTCACATATTGCTGAGTAGTGTCTTATTTATGCTTATATGGAAAACAGACTCATTGAATTCAATGACTCAATTCAATCTTATAGATTGAGACTTATACTCAAGAAGTTATTACATGATTACAGTACTGAACTCTAATGTTCTAAGTTTTTTCCTGGGATTAGATCTTAGGGAATACAGTAGGGTTTACATCAGGGGTGGGTTTCGACCGGTTCGCACCGGTCCCTGCGATCCGGTTGGTCGCCGAACCTGGAAGTAAGTAACTTCCGGGAACGGCGAAGCCCCCCCCCGCGCCCGCCCGCGCCCGCACACCCGCGCCCGCTCCTTACCCAGTTTTTACGAATTCTGCGCTTTCCACGCATGCGCAGAACGCATACAGCGCCTGCGTGATCCTCCAGGAGCAGCTGGAGCATCGCGCAGACGCTAGTACGCATGCGCGCACCGCGTGCGTGCACGTGCGTGCCGCGTGCGTGCGCGAGGACACCGCCGGCCTCGTTCCAACCGATCCGGTTAGAACGGGGCGAGAAACCCACCCCTGGTTTACATCCATATATGTATTCAATTGTACAGCTGTTATATCAAAATGTCTTGAAATAAACTATTTATTTAAAATTAGCATACAAATTGTAGCTAACTATACCCTTATTATTTATCATTGCTATGTTCCCACTTTCAATGATTTTTGTAGAAAACAAATATTGGTCATCAAATTGCAAAAAATGCTAATAACATCTCACATTTATATAGATGATCTTTTAAAGTTTTATGGAAAATCAGAAATTGAAATACAGTTATTAACAAACATTATAAGAATTTTGAGCACAATGGTATTTGGCCTAGAGAAATGTGCAATAAATAGAGGTAAAATCATGAATGGTAGTAGAATTTAAATATTGAATGGCTAAAATCATCAGAAGCCATCAGGATGGAGCCTTCAAGTATCTCGACCATTTACAGTTCCATTAAGCATGGAAACGTTTAAACTGTGATTAGTAAAGTATACATCCAAGAGCAAGAAGATTGCTAAAGACAAAATTAAATGATGGACATATCTTCAAAGCATATAATTAATTAATTTAAAACAATTATATAACAATTATTATTGGCATTTTATACCAAACTCTGGGCGGCTCCCAATCAAGAATTAAAACAACATAAAAACCATATTGAAACTATTAAAATCATAAGTATTAAAAACAAAAACCTGGCACCAAGTCAAGCTATCAATACCAACATGTACTATAGTTACCAATACCTAGGCCATACTTGAGATATGATACACTGCTAGAATTATTAACTAGTTCCAAGTTGAAATAGATAGCTTGAACGTAAAAACAAGAAAACTGATAACTATTCATTATACGTTAAATCCCCATAGTGATATTGACACATTACACCTGCCTGCAAAAATGGAGGCAAGGTTTACTTCAAGTCAAATAAACCTCTGAAGAAGAAAAGCATGTACTACACTAATTACATAAAAAACAGGCAATAATGAGCTTTAATGCAAGTTAAAAACTGGAACTCATTGAATGTGCAGGAAACAAAACATGAATATCAAAATAACATTACGAAAACACAGAGAAAATGCTGGCAAGGAAAAATATTACATGTTCAATTTGTACAAAAGATTAAGGGGAAAGTGAATTAAGATAACACTTGGCAATGGGTGACACCTGAAACATTCAAGAAAAGAAACTGAAGGCTTGATTTTGTCTGCTCAAGAGCAAGTTATTTGAACTAGTGGAAATCTTTAAGCTACACTAACAACTTGCTAACGTATTTGAAAGGCTTGATGTCAGTGGTAGATTCCTATCGGTTTGGACTGGTTCAGCTGAACCGGTAGTGGTTTGGCAGCCTGGGTCACAGGAACCGGCAGCGACCCAGGCCTGCCACGTCCCTAACCAGTTCCCTAGGTGGCACCATTGGCTCCACCATCTTGCTTTTTAGTTCTGTGCATGCGCAGAGCAATTTTAATTGCACTGTGCATGCGCACGCAGCACGCATTAAGCAAGCACGTGTGTAGCGTGCACATGAGTGAACTGGCAGTAGTGCCTGCTGGAACCCACTTCTGCTTGATACTTATAGTCAGCTAGACCAAAATAGATAATTGATTATTGATTAATTCATGTTTTAATTTAACTAGGAGATTAGGTCAGAAAACATACTCTGTTCCAAATATACTTTTTTTAAAAAACAGACGTATCACACTGAATAATCAAAGATTCATACAACTTTCACCCAATATAAAATGAAAGCGCCTTTACAATTCACTTTTCCCTTAGTACATGGGAGGTCTGGCATGATAATTATTCCAATGTCAGGTAAATTAGAGTCACTCCCATTGAAATACATATGCCTAGGTTTTTCTATTTTAATTATCCTGGCACCATTGGTTTTATATCTTAATTATTAACCTAGATGTTTTATTTAACATCTATACTGTACTACCAATTTCTAGTCACAACCTAATTGCATTTTGGAGCCCAGCATTTAATTTAGAATATTTGCTAAAAGGTTCCCATCAATAAAGAGAAGTTACAATAGTAGTATCAATATTTTTTTCCATAGAGACTTGGAATTCCTGTAATCTTTAAAAACAATGACATGAGTAGTCTTTGGTCCTTTCAGTTTTCCTTAAACATAGGAACGTGTTACTACAAAATTCTAAATACAGATTAATCGTTTTGTTTAATATTGACTGCCCTATTCCTGTATGCAAAGCGATGCAAATGTGTTGCTTAAAGGATGCAGAAAGTCCATCAGTATCTTTTATCTGTGAAAATTTACACTGTTGAACAGATACAGTATGTTATCAAACTAATCCCTTACTAGTTTGGGTTGAAAAATATAACTTACATTTCTTCATTCTCTGCCTTCCAATAAAGTCTGATATGCATTGAAACAAACAACAGTAGAACAAACTTTTTCTAAATTTGTAGAAATTAAGATGTGATTCCAAATGCCTTTGGAGTTCTTGTCATACTTCTAGGATTATTTATACTTTATATTATTTATAATATTTATTAGGCACCTATTTTATCATAAGGTAACTCTGGGAGGCTTTCAGTCATTAAAATATGTCTAAATGTATACATTAAAATATAAATAAATTGAAATCAAACATGCGGGGAGGGTGAAGGCGGAGTGGGTGGAGATGGGATCTGTTGTTATTTGATCAATCACCTTACTATGCTCTTCTCACATTGGGGCCCCAAGCCAACTGGCAGAGCTACATTTTTAGGCTCTTATAATAGGATAGGAGGGTTGGGGCCCACCTCACATGGGGGTGGTGGGTGGATGTTCCAGAGGGCAGCAGCCACAGCAGAGAAGGCTCTTCTCATGGACTCCAACAGCTGGAATAATTGGGCTAACAGGACCCACAGAATCCCTCCTCTACTATCACAAGTGTAATGGGTCAATCCCAGTAGGGTGAGACCATCTTTCAAGTAACCTGCGATAGGATAGATTTATATCTGCAACAGCATCAGCTGTTTAAACTATATTTGAAAGATATAGTGTTTATCTCTAACGCTTAAATCATTCTTAGCGCTCTGCATGTTTAAAAGTACAATATATTTTTTCAATCTGTAAGATTTAATTCAATGATGTACAGGACAAAATAATGAGGTTTATTTTATATCTTCCATATAAGTCCAGATGATATGATCAAAATCAGTAATTTGGGGATATGGTTTGAGTAAGGTTAAAATTATGGATTAAGAACATAGGACACACATAAATATGGGTTTGAATGTTTGCTAGTAATACAGCTCTCAAAGACACAGCTTTTGTCATTAAATGACATCAAACTTTTATTTAATGTAAAGGTATTACTATCAATGATGGAATGACTCTGTCTCTCTGTCTCTGTCTCTCTCTCACACACACACACACAGACATCCACCCACCCACACACACACACACACCCCACTTTGGACACATACCAAACTTTTGACAGGGCATTATCACAATATACATATGACCACATGAATGGATTAGTTGTATTGGATTATATCAAGGCTTGTATGAAATAGAGAAATCCTAGAGGAATAGCATGATAGTTTATTATAAGAAAGAATTTATAGTAATCCAAATTAGTTGGAGTCCTAAAGGAAAGGAAACAAATCTGGCAAGATTAAGCAGATTTTCAGAGAAAACTTGTAAAATGTGCATTTCTTCAGGCATTCTACTGGGATTAGAGCGAATTGGGATATTTCTACAAAACCCTAGGCCTTGGTCTTATTTTAGTAAATATGACTCTTGTTTTTTAGTTACTCATCTTCAGCCTTGCATGACTATCCTTGCAAAAGGCCACTGGCAGAGAGGGACACATCCCTTTGGGAAATAATACTGTCAAGTCAAAATATACTTCCGTGGGAATCTCTCTACTTGTTTGTTTTGGAACCTTGCCCCTTGAAGAAAAGCACATTCTCCCACCTATTTATCTCTCTATTCTACAGATTTATACACGGGCTGAAATGACTATGAGCTAAAGGTGAATTCTTCTGAATACAATATTAGAAGCCCTTTAGAATATTGCCCTTTATTTGGGTTATTCTTTCAGAACTAAAATCTTTGTACAGATAGGGTAGTAATTCCATGGAAATGGGTACCTATCTCAAAATGTTATATCATGACTTTGCTGTAACTTGTGGCTTTGTGGCTCCAAATTCAAAGTTATCCAGGGAAACTAAATGCACATATATTCAGGACCAATAGAAGAAATACTTTTTTCTGAATGTAATTAAATTGCCCTCCTATGCGGAAAGACTACACTAACCAAGCCTCCTTAGCTTGGAGTAAGAGCCACTTGATATAATGGTTCCAGACTAGAAACCAAGAGACTGCGAGTTCTAGTCTTGGCTTAGGCACAAAGCCAAATGAGTGATCTTGGGCCAGTCATTTTCTTTAGCCCTAGGAAGGAGACAATGGCAAACCACTTCTGAAAAACCTTGCCAAGAAAACTACAGGGACTTGTCCAGGCAATCTCTGTGAATTAGATACAATTGAACAGAAAGAAAAAAAAGGTAAGAACATGATAGTTATATATAAATTCATTCATGTCCATAGATAATAGGCAGAGAGGAAGCTTTCCTCTTTCTTACAACTTTAGAACTTTAATGCATCCACCAAAATTAAATACAAGCAGTCTCAGAACCAACAAAAGAAAATACCACAGCACGAACTGTGGAATTGGCTACCAGTAGTTGTCATGGTAGCCAATTTCTGCCATTTTAAAAGAGGACAGAAGAGGTTGATGGAAGAATAGGTTGTGAATGGCTACTAACACTGATTGGCTCTTTACCACCTTATGAATTATAGACAGTTTACAATAAGCTATGGTGGCTGAGAAATGATGGGGATCTCTATACATCTGTCCAGCCTTATGAACTTTCCAAATGCATCTAGTTGACCATGGTGTGGCCTGGAACATTAGACTACTTGTGCCTATGATTTGATTTACAAGTGCCTTTCCTATGTTCCTCTCTTTAAATTTGGAACTTAGAATATGTAGTATAAGAAACATTTTTTAAAATAACTTTTTATAGACTACTTAAATCCTTTTATATTTTATACCCGGTACAATCCTGCGAACTGTTACAAAACCTGAATATGAAGGGAATATGAGAATCTACATTCAGTAAATTTAGTATTGTCTCTTTTCCCAAGCTTATTAAATGTATTATGAAAGTTATATAGTAATACCATGAATGATACACAAGGCACTATTACTACTACTATTTTATACTGTCCCATCTAGATATGGACCATATGTTTCTGCTTCCTTCCACTTCTTTTTGTAAGTAAGCTGAAAATATTGTTATTTATTTTGGCAATGACATTGTGGTGGACTAACCATATTTATTTGTATGCATATGTTTTGATATCGTTTTGAACTGCTTTAGATCAGGAGTGCCAAACCTACTGTCTGTGGGCCGGATGGGTCAAGTGCTGGCCACCCCCACCCCCATTTTAGCAAAGGAGGAAAAGTTGCAATACGTGACGTGACTACAATGTGATAATGTGATTTTGACACCCCTGCTTTAGATCATACATTGCATTTTAAATTCTATATAAGAAAAGTTAACATCTTACAATGTGGGGATATGCATAACATGATAGGCAGAATACAAATATTGTAAATGAATGCGGTGATTTTGCAAATTAGATTAGATTCTGCCTTCTTATATATTGGAGTTAACATGAGTTTCAAATGAAAAGCAGTACAGTATTCATTCCTCAACATTATGAAGCGTTATATTTGATTTGGTAAAAAATTTATAACCACCATCTGCCCAAGTGCCTAACATTAGTTATCCCAGATATAAAGGTATTATGCCTCATTTCATCATAATTTAATTACTCATGTAGCATTTGGATTTAGTTGTACCACCAGAAATTCCTGTCATTTATGAAAAAAACTCTGCTTAATTACCATTATTTAGCTTTTTTCTTCTTTTAACTAATATATCACATTTTGACTAATTTCTTTGATGAGTTAGGAGGTACTTTTAACTTTTCATAATTTCTGACATCACTGTTCTTTGCTCAAGCTCTAAAATCTTGCATGTTTAAATGCTGCAATGCTAGGTGGTCTAAAAGATATTGAGACTAATTCCTGATAACTACATGGGCAAGTTTTTGACATATATTGACAATAAAATACAAATAGTCAAGATCTTTTTCTTGCTTCTGTTGGGATTTTCCCATCCAACTTCAGCCAGTTTAGTCCTGTTTAGCCTTTTCTAGATCAGTCAACGTTACATAATGGCTCCTACCTGGTCCACTGTAGGCTGAATGCTAATAACACTCAATAACTGGACAGTATACATTATTTCATTATGTTTTGATAGGAGATTTTGAAGTTTAAGGAAACTCATCAGTTTCTCATTTTAAAAAGACTACTTGAGATATGATTATTATAAATGAAAGTCATGTGCCCCTATACAGATGGCTGCAATAATATACAGTGGTGTTCAATTTGCATTTTTGTTCAATCACTTTTAAGAGGAAGTCCATTATATAAATAAAGCTAAGTCAATAAATACAACAAATATAATATGCTTAATTGAACCTATGAAGGCTTTGAAATTCTCATGAACTTTTCAGCAACCAATCAATATACTAATGATTTTTATATGCACAGAAAAATAAAGAAAAAGGAGTAATTACATCTTCATCTCTTTCCAGCTCAAGGCCAGCCTGCATAAGGTTGCTTTCATACTCTTCTCTGCGGAATCTCTTGTCATCTTCATGATAATCCATGTGAGGTGCACCTTCATCCATGCTAAGCTGCCCTCCTTTTCCAGGAAGTGGTTTGTCTTGCTTAACGCTTCGAGGTCCCATATCATTGAAATGGATTCGCCGAGTGAGTGTCTTACCAAATGAGGACTTCTTGTAGTGGTAAACCAGAATATAATCCACTTTCCTTTTGCCATCTCTAAAAAAAAGTCCATATTTGCAGTTGGCATCTGGATCTTGTGAGAATGAATTTAATAGCTGTAAGTGAAATGAAAGAGATTGAAATAAATGTTGACATTAAGCATGAAAATAGTTAAGGATTAACTAGTTATTTTTGGACACCAAAGGGTAATCTTGCCAGACTGTAAACTTACAAAGCACTGTTCTTTAATATTTAAAACTTTGTTGGTGGGTCAGGGGCCTGAAATGGTAAACAAAGAACAAACAAATAACAAGCCATCTGAGGTAACAGATGACTTCACTCATTTGTTTTGCACAGTACACTGGCTTTGTGAAATTTCTGTATGTTAAGATCTCAAATTACTGCATCCTGAAAATCATTAGCTGATTTTCAACTAGAGATACAGATTGAGTTAGGCGCTTTGGATTTTTTGTTTAATGATGTCTTAAACATGTGTTGAGATCACATGTTTTACTCTACAAAGGCTATTTGTCTTTTTACTACTGACAAATACATTAATATTACATTCAAATATTTGTCACTATTCTTCATCATCTGAAAAAGAAATCAGTTTTAATAGAGACTGAAAGAAACCAGCTGGTCATACAACTCAGCCAAAAAGATCCATGGACTTTGGCCAGTAAGGGACCAAGGTTCAGTTTTTGCTTCATTCGTGATTTTTTTCTCATGGAAAATTAAAATGGAAATACAACACTCATTCTACCCCCTGCAGTTTCGTGTTAACTGGAAGTAGTATTGCAATTAAAGTTTGTGTTTTTCAAAACATATGTACTTCTTAAAAATAGGTTTCTGAGTAAAAAAATGTAATGGTTGTGAATCCCAATTTATCTTCCATTAAAAGCATTTGTGCTTATTTGTAGATCATGATTAAGGAAGCCATGGCTTAGTGTAATGTGTGGGCACATTTAATGTGGATAAACCAAGTTTACTCACAGATGTAGAGCAGGACCTGATTTGCAATTCCTAAAACAATTAGGATTGTTATTTTATCTCTTCAAAAGCTCAAACTAAAATGTAGGTCACAGAACTTCTAAACAGAAGACAGCTTTCAAAATGCTGAAGTATCCAGTGCTACATAAATAGATGCACCTGTAAAGACTTTTGCAACTCACTACATTAGGAAAATTTGATACCTTAGAATCACCATATGACTAAAAAGATTGAATTACTTTGCGCAGTGAAAACCTATGCTGATGTTTCAGATTGGGAATGGAACTTATAAACCTACTTATCCTTAATTAAACAAAGTATTTCAAATCATTACTTTATTGGGCTGTAAGAAGAAAGAAAACCATCAATGCTTCCAAGTTTGCATGTGTGGTCTTTCTCCAGAGACCACTTTCTATAAATTGGACTGAGGCATAAAAAACAGATGCTTCCTTTTTAAGGGAAAAAAGTTTAATCCATCTTTTTAAAATACTTTTTGACAAAGATACTCTGATCTTTTTGACAAAGATACTCTTTTGATTCTGTGAAGTGTTTTTGTTTAAGAACTTTAGTAAGTTTTAATATATAAATTTTAGCCAGTGATTAAAATGCCTTTAAAATCTGGGGTTATAGAATTAGTTGGGTGTTTAAGGTTATGCTAGCCTACGATGGAAGACTGCATACAGATAATTTAATTTTTTAGTAATCTATTCAATATATTATAGATTTCAACACTGTGTCTTTGCAATTTTTTATTTCTTCTGTTTTTGTACTGTCTACATTTACTGTAGTGGACCTATAGAACAGTTTTTAAAGAATTTTAATGTTTTTATTCAGGGTGTGTGCCTGTTTCTCTCTCTCTCTCTCTCTCTCTCTCTCTCTCTCTCTATCTATCTATCTATCTATCTATCTATCTATCTATCTATCTACACACATCTACACACACACACAAACACAAACACAAACACAATTTACTTTTCCATTCATTATCACTGACAATGTCTAATTAGTTTCTTGTTACATGTGTTTGTATTGCTTTCATGTCTTGTTTACTTATTTATCTATGGCATTAAGAAACTTAGGCACATTTCTCCACTGGAAAAGCATAGTTGTTTCAAGTTCTCTAACACTCTTTCAAAGCACTGAATCAAACTTGTGTTTGATTCATAGTTTTGCAATGTATAAGAAATGAAATAAGGGCACAAGGTTCTATTGAAAGCAAATTGGTTCCTTTTCAGCTACATTGCTTCATTCAATTCCCTATTGCTTTAAGAATTGTCATGGGGTATAAAAATATTGAATTTAACAATCATTGTACTCCACCCACAAATGGAATATATTGATTAATTTTTATTAACTTTTTATATTCCCAACTAGTGAACCAGAGTACAATTTGGACTACCAAATATTTTGAATCAATTCAAAAATGTTGCTTCCATATTTGGCTCAATGAATCCTTAATGTAATCCTTTCAAAGAGCTGCTCCAATTATGAATTACCATGGCACCATAATTTAAATGCTCACATATATCCCCATTCTGACCAAATCATTTATATTCTTTCCCGTTTAATGTTTGTATCATGGGAGACAGACATGTAAGAGTGCAATTAAGCACCCTAATTGCAACACGTGCCTCTAAAACTATTTTTTCCAGGTCATTACATTATTACATTATGTTATTGTTACAGTGATTTCAAATTTTGATTGGAAACCCCAGAATTAAATTTTATAACAAAAATAACTTAAAAATAACTTTAAAAGGACATGTAAAAATATTTTTATATAAAAATATTAAAAAGGGCATATGCATTGTTATTCCTGCCAAATACCATATAAATTCACTAACCAATCAGTAATTATTAATGGAAAGGGTACAAATATTTTCTCTCCACCATTTCAGAAAGGCAATTCAAGTTTTATGACTTTGCAATTCATAGTTCTTCTAGGTTAGTGGGGTATTTATAATGTTGTATTAAGAAACAAAACATTGTGTTCCAATTTTCTTAACCTATTGTCTTTTTTATTCTTAATTTTATTAGTTTACTCAATCACAAGGCCTTATCTCATTTATTAGCAAGGTTTTTTTAACCATGTCATTTGTACTGTTATAACTTTGTCTTCTCTACATATATGGATTTCTAAGCCTACTAACTTCATTCTTTTATTTGTATTTGTTTGTTAGATTTATATCTCTGGGTTTTTTTTCCAGAACTATATGGCACTCCTTTCTCCAGCTTTTTTCCACAAAAACAATCCCGTGCAATTCAAAATCATCCCTCAAATTTCAGTAGCTATCCATAGATTTGAACTTTGGTCCCTCAGTCTTGCTCCAATATTTTAACTGCTATTTCTTGAAAGTTTTTGCTATCCTATTTGATATGTCAAAGTTTAAAATTTGATTTTTTAAAGAATAGTTTAAACAATGAGCTTTGAAAATTGATTATATATACAAAATTGGCTTGTGAATATGTTAAGATTGTCACTTTGTTTCTGATCGTAAATTGGAAAATAAGCAGATTAATTTAATTTAAAAGTTCAAATTAGACTTGACTTTGCATGTCTGTAGATTAATTACCACTGACAATTTAATTTTGATAAATAGTCACATATTTTTGAGGATTGCATTGATGTAAATATAAAAAATCAATACAATTAAACTTACCTTGAAAAGTTATATGACATGGGTACTTAAAGATACAATTGAAATCAGTGCAAAAAATCAGAAACTATATATTATTTCTGTAATGCAATTGGATGCAAAATACTTATCTACATATTTGTGTGTTTAGGCATATGCATGTGTTTGTATGTGTGTATATACAGAACAATTGTAAAGACACACAGTCAAACACACACACACAGATGTCTGTCTTTTTCCCATACGGTTCTTTAGAATGATGCAGTTCCAAAGAGAAACTTTTCATTCTTATTTTTTTTTAATAACCAGAAAGCTATGCTTTTTAGTAACTAACACCAAAGCCCTAGATTTGGAAGGAAGAAAGTACTGTGAGCTGTACAACGTCAGCCACAAAATTGTACGGCACTAGGGAAATTAAGCTACATTACCTAGGTGCCTCCTGAACCCATAGACCAGGTGAGCAAGCGGCTCTTTTACTCACTGTACTTTCTGTGCGAACATAGCCGATGTCTTCAATAGCTCTGATGTTGATGATGTGGATTCCCTTCTCCTCGGCAGGTAATGTGGAGTATTTCTCATTCATCCTCATTGTTGTTTCATTAGAAGCATCTCTGAAATTTTCTGGGAGAAACTCCACCCCATGAAATGAACTGTCAGGGTCTAAAGAAAAGAGAAACAGCTTAGCTTAGAGCTTTTCATGGCATCGCTTTTCCAGCTGGAACATGTCCAGGTCTGCCTCTCCCCCTGCCTTTTGTTTTCTGAAAGGACCTCCCCTGTCTTCTCTCCTTTACGCTCCCCGGCTCTACTCTGAACACTTGTATGCTTTGCCCAGGTTCCTTCTTGGCATTGGCTCAGCTAATCAGCCCTGTAGAAAAGATTCTGTGTCACAATATAGATGCTGCCAGACTCTTTAGACTGCAGTAGCAGCTGAATGAATTGAATGTCTAATTAATTGTTTCACAAACAGCCATTACAAATTCATTGTCCTCAACATACAAACAAATAATAGTAGCATATAAGCAGAACAAAACAGAGACCCACACGGAATATGCTGCATGCTAACTTACCTACACAGCCGTACTGTATAAATAATGTTATAGTCAGAACACGGATTGAGTCAATTCTGTCAATTGTAAAGAATTATGAAATTTGAAACAAGGACAATCTGCCAGCGTGTACACCTGAGCCCCGACTGTTACAAGTGTTAACAAGGTAAGGTGTAAGGCAGAACAAACATATTACATAATGAACAGGAAATCATAAAAAGATGACATGTAAATACTTCAGTAATATAAAGCTGTAACCTATAAAGTAAAAATGAACTTCTAGTAAATTCCAGGATAGGTGTACTTTAAATCCCAACTTTTGTATCACCAGTACAATAGATGCTGGTTTACTTACAAAAGTCTAATAGGGATGCATTATAACACAACCCATTTTTCTCAATTGTTAATATGTTACACTAAACAATACCTCTATTGTGATTTTTTTTTTGAGATTGCCATTACTCCTTTAGTCACTATGTGAGGATAACAGGGTGAGTCAAGGCTCTTCACACCACAAGTAATCTATAATCCTGAATCTTACATTAAGAATGAGGTGGTCTAATGAAGATCCAGAGAAGATTAGACATGCATAACTTGCCTCGCAAGTTATTTTCCCCTATGAAGCACAATGTTTGGGTGACTGCCAGGCAAAGCTAACTATCATGCAAGTATTGGCAGCACATCTCCAACTTTTCTGTATGAAATTCTATGAGCAATTATATTTGGGACTTTCTTGTAGGAACACGATGGAATGCTCTGCAACAGAGGGCAATCTTCATTGTAACATCTGTAGAATGGATACAGCATAAAAAAATCAATAATGAACCCCATCTGCCACAAATAAAAAATTATGACTAGAACACTAATTGAAACTTTTCTCAAATTAAGACTGGAACTGGAACTGACATGTACTTTTGAACCAGCACTTATTATAGTTTTAAAATTCTGGAACAAGTATTACTTGAGCAAAATGTTACGTAAAACACAGTCACGTTTTGAAGTTGAGTTGTTTCCAACTATCTCAGAGAACTTGCAAAGCTTGATAGTAATGGCTCAACAATTAATAAAATTGTAGACGATCAGGTCAAGGATGTTTTTTCCCCCGCTTCTAGTTGAAAATGGTAACTCTGTGTGCTGTATCAAAATCCACTTTGAAAAAGCAGGTAGAACAAACCCCCTAAAAGTTGGATACTGAGGCTAGTTGCAAAACTTTCTGGGCAGGGATAGCCTGACATCAGTTCTATGTGCTCTAGTAACCTCTTGGCTGGATTTCTGCCATGTGTTATATGTGGGGCTATTTTGGAAGTTTTGGAAATCTCAGATAGTCTAAAATAGAGTTGTAATGTTATTAACTGGAGCTGGTCTAATCCATAATATGATATTAAGTTAGTGCTCTGCCAATTGCATTGGCTTTCTCACTCCCTTTTATCCCAGGCCCAATTTAAGACTGTAATGCTAATTTTTAAAGAACTGGTGGCGTGTGGCCAAAGTAGCTCAAGGAATGCTCCTGCTTATGCACTAACCTGATGAATTAAATGCAGGAGATTTACACAATTTTATAAAGAGGATGTTTGTGGAATTCTTGAAAGAGAAGAAACTTTATTCTAAATATCCCAGGCGTGCAGAAGTAATCAGCTTGTTTCGTTGAGTTAATACTTTTAATATAATAAAGGTAAAGGTTCCCCTCGCACATATATGCTAATTGTTCCCAACTCTAGGGGGTTGTTCTCATCTTGGTTTCAAAGCCAAAGAGCCAGTACTGTCTAAAGACATCTCCGTGGTCATGTGGACTGCATGATTAAACATCGATGGCGCACAGAACGCTGGGACCAAAGGTGGTCCCTATTTTTCTACTTGCATTTTTACATGCTTTTCAACTTCTAGGTTGGCAGAAGCTGGGACAAGTAATGGGAGCTCACTCCGTTATGTGGCGCTAGGGATTTGAACCGCTGAACTGCCAACCTTCTAATCGACAAGCTCAGCATCTTAGCCAATGAGCCCTTTTTAACATAATATGAATACATAAAACAAATTAACTGAATAATTTGCAGTTTCATAGGTACCAAATTGATGTAGGAAAATATTAATCCATCATTTGTATCCACAATTATTTTACACTAGAGCAATACTATATTTAAATAAACTGAAAACAAAATACTGGTAATTTGCTTAGATAACTCTGAAACTAAACTCTCATCCAAAGCAAGTTCACCCTCTGGCAGAGAAACCAAACCATTTCTTCTTCTAGATCCATTATACTTTGACTTGAAAGAGATTTCTTTCTCTCTCCCTCCCTCCTATCGGCAACAGAAAAAAATCAATTACAAATGCTTTGTGGATTGTTTCCATACAATGGATGTAAAAGCTGACCTGTGATCCCTGTTGGAAAGATGTAAAGATGTAAGGAGACAGCCACGCTTCGACATACTTGCCTCTGAACTTTATCTGGTGTAATATTGGTACATTATTATTGGGTTAAACTGGAGCTCTCCAGTTGTCCCTAATTCCAATGAACATGCAAACAACATTTTGGATTATGATTCAGGTGCATATTTAGTTATTATTTATTATCTTAAATACATCCCAGAAATAATGGCTCGGTGAACATATATAAACTGGACCTTGGTATTGTATTTGATTGACATAAATTATATTTGTAGTATTATGAATAAATTTTAATCATAACAAGATTATGTGGGTTAACCTAAATAAAGTAACATCCCATCCAAATCCTTTCAGAATCAACTCAAAAAAGCTGCATGAACAAATTTTTGAGAATAAATTCATTTGGAAATAAGAATGTATAATTGGATTGCTTGACTGCTATCCTATATATACTTGAAGAGAAGATAATATCTGTAATATCAATCTGTAGCTCAGAATTGAACTATAGAGTCCTTGATAGCAATAGCAATAGCAGTTAGACTTATATACCGCTTCATAGGGCTTTCAGCCCCCTCTAAGCGGTTTACGGAGTCAGCATATTGCCCCCAACAATCCGAGTCCTCATTTTACCCACCTCGGAAGGATGGAAGGCTGAGTCAACCCTGAGCCGGTGAGATTTGAACTGCCGAACTGCAGTTAGCAGTCAGCTGAAGTGGCCTGCAGTACTGCACTCTAACCACTGCGCCACCTCGGCTCTCACATTCTGAATGTACCAGTGATAGTTCTTCAAGTATGCAGACTTCTTGATGCTCTCTTACCTTTGTTATTTGCTTGTAGATATTTCATTACCTAACTAGATAACATCATCAGACGATGCTATCTAACCAGGTAATGAAATGTATGCAAGCAGAAACAAAGCTATAACAGCATCAAGAAGTCTGCATACTTGAAGAACTATCACTGGTACATTCAGAATATTAATCACATAATTTAACCAAAAGCAATATTTTAATAAGATCACTTGTACTGAAAGTTCAAACATTATGATAATTAAGAAATGTTTTCATTATTGCTTAACTATGTGGAAAGATCTACTACTGAAGACTTAAGAAATCTTACCAGTAAATTCTTTGTGCCTTGAGCTTATTCCAGAAGTTACAGTTAAATTGACTGGAATTAACAAGCATTGTGATCTATTTGGGGAATGTTGTATTGTATTTTGAATAAATTAAATGTTAATTTCAATGTTGTTGTTAGTTGCAAAGTCATATGTGACCCATCACGACCACATTGACGATGTTCCTCTAAGCCTTCCTGTCCTCTACCATCCCCCGGAGTCCATTTAAGCTCATGCCAATTGCTTCAGTGACTCCATCCAGCCCCCACATTCTCTGTCTTTCCATTCTTCTTTTGTCCTCAATCATTCCCAGGATTAGGCTCTTCTCTAGTGAGTCCTTCTTTCTCATTCGGTGGCCAAAGTATTTGAGTAATTTCAATGTTACAGTAACTTTTTAAATGGGGCATGTTACTTAATTCAAAATTAAACACAATTATGTATAAAGTATCTTTCTAAAACATCTAGTTTAATCATTTTGTTTTCTCAATCAAATAACACATTTGATAATGTGTTATTTTTAGAATACAGCAGTGCCAAAGAAATAATGACCAGTAGTTGTTCTCTATTTACAAATGTGTGTGTTTTTGTGTGTGTGCGTGCGCACACACACACAGAGTATATATAGATTCTTAACATTCTTTAGTATTCTTAATAAGTAAAAATTGTACAAATTTTTAGGTGCAAGGAAGTAAACTATAAACATTTCATTCAATTATTGTAAACTGAAGCACTGTAAGATTAAGTAAATTTCCAGAACCACACAGGAAATTTTTGTTAGAGTCAAGTATTTGCTCAATCCGTGAACACTCAATCCATCATTTTAATATCTACACTTCCTCTTTTCTCACTTACTTTATGATTTGAACCGCCAAACTGCCAACCTTTCTGATTGACAAGCTCAGCGTCGTCTTAGCCACTGAGCCACCGTGTCCCCTTTTATATTCCATAGGTAAAGGTAAAGGTTCCCCTTGCACATATGTGCTAGTTGTTCCCGTTTATATTCCACAAATATTGTAAAATAAAAAGTGTAGTTTGGACTTCATATGTGCTTGTTCCATCAAAACCAACTAAAATTGCTAATGACTGATCCTTCCTCATTTTTATCAGCCATTCACTCATGTCAAACCCTTGGCCACTTAATGGATCAGCACTCACCATGATTCTCTGTCTTAGTCATCCTGGTGTCATTCTTTATATTGTCCAGACAATAGGTGGCCTCTTCTCCTTTTTCCACTGATCACTCCCACCATGATTGACTTTTCGAGTGAGTCAGCTTGCATGACATGATCAAAGTATGATAGCCTCTGTTTGGCAATCTTGGTTTCAAGTGATATTGAAGTGATCCTTCCTATGCTTATTGAACTAGCCTTATGAGAAGGAGAAAGAAGTTTGATGAGGGCTTGAAGGAAAGATGGCTAGCCTGGTGAGCGTGATTAAGCCTACAGGTTAGAGCAGGGGTGTCTAACTCAAAGCTCCAGGCCTGGATTCAGCCCATGGGATACTTAGATCTGGCCCTCAGGGCAACCCTGGAAAACAGCGAAGGATAACCTTAGCTTTAGTTTGGCAACTTCAATAAGTGTAGCTTACTAGGTAGGGAGAACAGCAGCAAAAAAATACTATTGTGAGTCCTAACACAGGGAAAAGAATCCCTACTAATATTAAATGATCACAGTTGTCATAGCATCCTTCTCAGAGGCCACTCATCAACAATATTCACTTTTGGATTACAATTCATGATTGAACATCTTAATGTTTTTCTATAATAAAAAGTGGTAAGTCCTAAGCAAGCATGTGAGGGCCTCATGGAAAGAAAAATAGCAAAGATATATGATCTCTGTAGTAGTAACCATAGGTGGGTTGTTCCCAGTTTGGCCCGGATCAGCCAAACTGGTAGTAGCGGCAGCGGGAGGCTCCGTCTACCCGCATGCGGGAGTGTGCCCAAACCAGTAGTAACAAAATTGGCAACCCACCACTGGTGGTAACCATCTTATAAATGTCTTCATCATTAAGACGGTATAGCAATAGCAATAGCAATAGCAGTTAGACTTATATACTGCTTCATAGGGCTTTCAGCCCTCTCTAAGCGGTTTACAGAGTCAGCATATTGCCCCCAACAACAATCCGGGTCCTCATTTTACCCACCTCGGAAGGATGGAAGGCTGAGTCAACCCTGAGCCGGTGAGATTTGAACAGCCGAACTGCAGAACTGCAGTCAGCTGAAGTAGCCTGCAGTGCTGCATTTAACCACTGCGCCACCTTGGTATGTAGATAAGGCATAGCAATTAGAGATAAGAGAGATAGAGATTAAAATAGCTCTCCTCAATCAGCTTGGCTGCAGAAAGCTAATGGAAAGCCAATCATATTGTCCACTGAATATAAACTGTATTACATGTAATGTACAAACGGATCAATATACATTATTTATAAGTATTTTCAAATATTTTAAGTATCCTCTGAAGAAACAAGAGATATTAAATTAAGTTGGAAGCGGAATAGTATTTTCTCAGGGATTTATAGAACACACATCATAATGATGCTTCAGAAATGCTTCAAAACCTTGCTGTTCCTCCAGGCTTTGGGGTAAGGTAGTTGTTGAGCTCCTATAAATTGTTTTTATTGTTATGTATGGCTTTCCCTTCTGGACACATATGATGTGCTCCATAATTTTTATTATCCTTTGTTTTTAAAGAAAACTGTTTTTTAGTAAGGTGGCCTCTAAACTCCATAAATAAATAACTAGACACTTTGATCCCAGGCTTTCTCCCTGAAGCAGGTAAGAGATTATAAGATTTTTTCATGCATATGCTTGGAAATAATTTGATGCTTAGACAATGATGCGCCTTGAGTTTAAACATCAGGGAATAAAAAAACAGATGATGCAGAATAATTGCTGTTTCCTATGCATGTTATTTCTTTAGACTGCCAAAAGATTTTGCTACAGTTCTTCACCAATATGCTAATACCTAAATTGAAGGTTGCCAACCTGATGTTCATCAGATTTGAACATATATGTCCAAATAACAATAGGATTAACAATTAAGGATTATAGAAGTTTATTCAATCAATTTATATGGTTGACCACTTCAACAATGAGTCTTAGAGTTGCAGTCCAGCGCGTGAACACACACACACCCACACACACACCCACAGACACACCCACACCCACACTTTCAGTCTTAACAAATTGCATCTTAAACTGGGGAGACATAAAAGCATCAGGTTGTCTACCATGGCCTGAGCTGCACCAACTCATCCAGAATACAAATCCTTCTCTTGATTTTCCCAGCAACAATAACCCACACAATCTCTCAAAATTCCAATTTATCCACTGGCCTAAAATATTAGGCTCTAAACCTTTCCTTTTAAAGAGAATATGTGCTTCCTATTTTGTCCATCATATGCCTTTTCCAATTTGCTTTTTCTAGTTCACTTTATATAGCTCATGCTAGTTGCTCTAATTAACTTCTTATATAAAGTTGTGGTCCCTGAAATGTTCCGCTTTCATTGAATAGTCTTTCCCAACTTGCATCTCTCCAGAAATCCGCGCCAGTATAGCCATCAACTGTATTGGCAGGTAGTCTAAAAATTATAATTCCAAACATCTGGAAGACTGCACTAAACTGAGTATGGGAATGTAGGCCTATTATAAAATCTAAAGAAGATTCTGGATTTAAGGGATGGATGAAAAAATGTTCTATTAAAAGGATCAAAGCAAATATGTATTTTTGTACCTTCCAACAAACAAATACAAACACATACAAGAGAACAATAAACAATTCAGGTTATACAATTAGAACAAGCAGTTATGGTGTGCCGAATAGATTGCTTCATTTAAATGGCAGTGACATAAACTATGGACTTTCAGAAACATTCTTCAAAGATTGTGTGTGTGTGTGTCCTCTCTTTGTCCTTTGCTTACTTTTCTAATATATCAGCAACTTGCCTAATTTAAATGCAACTGTACCTAGAAATGCAAAATTTTCTTTGTTTAAAAAATGATAAAGTAACCAAAAAAGAAATTAAACAATCTCCTTAATGTAAACTACCAGGAAAACTGTAATAAGGCCTGCCTCTTGTCAAAAGTTATTAGAGAACAACTGTGACAGACTTTTCCCCAAAAAGACATCGCTTGTACATAGGACATACTTAAGGCCTGTCAGTGATTTTCCTCTGTTGATAGGTCTGCCTATTCTTAATATACACATCCTTTTATATTTGAATTAATCTAGTGCATTGTGCAGAACAGTGATTTATTTGCTGAAGGAAATAACATGGCTTTCCAGTACCTAAATTTGATTGCACATTACAGTTTTTTGTTTACTGAGATTATAAAAGAGCAAGGTCTTAAACTAAAACCAGTCTCCTTATATTTTTCTTCCTTTTACATAAGAACTAAAGTCAATTTTGTTTCTAACAGCAGCTAGCTAGTCTAGCAAGACATGGTGGATGTGCTCTTTTGATTGTACCATTAACTGGGTAATCAAAATTTGATTGATTTTGAAAGCACAAAATCCTTGCCATAGTGAATAAACACTCCCCTGCAAGTTCATTTTGTTTGCTCTCAAATTACTAACAGTCAAATTTACCCAAAGTCCCAATAGTTTTGCAGCTTGTGGGAACAATAATCATCATCTAAACTGTACATGAGGATTGGGTCTAGCCAGTTTGGTGCAGTGGTTAAGGTACCAGACCAGAAACTGGGAGTCTGAATTCTAGTCCCACTTTAGGCACAAGCTGGTAACCTTGGTCCAATCACTTTCTCTCAATCTTAGGAATTCGGCAAATTACTCCTAAAAAACCTTGCCTTGAAAATTATGGGGACTTGTCCAAGCAGTATTCGAGAATTGGACATGATTGAACAGAAGAATAAGAAAAAACTAAACATATAACATATCTGGCAAACTGAAAACATCTGAACATGGGAAGTTGAGATGAAGTTGTTCTGTACTATAATTAAAAAGGAAATTGTGCCAAATGAAAAGTTTACTGGAGGAGAAATGTTTTGAAATTCCTCATGGGACTGATCTCAATTGCGAATATTCTTTTACAAAGCTCCTACAATTGGGTACCCAGGCATAAAGTTTTTAAGAATCCCAATTTTTTAAACAGAGGAAAAATAAGATCTGAATGCAATTGTTAGGATAAGCAGAGAACTTGGCAGTGACGTGCGGTGAAGTTTATGGCTGGTGAGGCAGTCCTCTTCCCCTGCACCCCACTGATTAAAGCGCTTTCTTTCGCCCGTAGCAGAGCTCAGCCGGGTGAAAGGAAGCGCTTTAGTCAGTGGGATCCCTGAGCATTCTCTCCTCTCTCCCGGCACCCCACTGATTAAAGCGCTTTCTTTCGCCTGCCTGAGCCTTTTTCCTTTTAATTTTTTTTTTCTTTTCATGATGACAGTGGTGAGGCCCTGCCTCCCCTGACTGTACTTCACTGGAACTTGGTATATTCATATCTATCCCATTTCAAAAGAATTCATGTGAATCAACAAAGAAAGGGTTTTCTAAGAAGCACAGGATGTTGCTATCCATGCCATCATTCACAAATTAACTTTACTCACAATACTGAGGACTATCTCAAGAAACATATAAGTAAATTTATGTTTAACATCTATAGCAATGCTAATCAGATACTACGTTAAGTCACTGTTAAGTAAAGAAGAGAAAAGACAAAAATTAGCTATTCTTTCAGTTCCTATATAATAAATGGATCAGGGAATTCTAAGAGTTGTATTCAACTCTCCCACCAAAATCACATTTTGATGATATGTAAACACATTCTTAAATTTGTGCTTTCCCTTCTTCCCCTCATTTCCCCTTGTACAAGTAATTCATTATTTCCCCCCAGTGCCTTCCAGTCCTGATTCACACACAAATGAAAATCAATATTTTTATTTTATTTTATCTATTTTCTCAAGCATGAATTAGATTATATATATTTTGCTGATTTTATCTGTGGTGCCTTTGATGTAAGGGAGAAGGGTCAAAGGTCATCAAAGGCACCACAGATAAAATCAGCAAAATTCTCCACCAACACAATATCAAGACAGCCTTCAACACTGACCAAAAAATAGCCAACATCTTAAGAAACCCCAAAGACAAAATCCAGCTAGGAAACCAAGGAGTCTACGAAATACCATGCAAAATCTGCCCTGCAACATACATAGGACAAACGAATAGGAGAATAAATGCACACATTGCAGAACACAAGCATGCAGTAAGAAAAAAAGAAAAAACTTCCTTTTCCAGCTCCTTAGAGCTACAGGACATGAAATTAATTTTGAAGGAACCAGGTTAATCTCCAAAACTGAACACTTCAACAAGAAAATAATTATGGAACCTATTGAAATAGAGAAACGTCCCCACAACATGAATAAATGTGACAGTACCTTCCGCCTACCAGACATCTGGAAACCAGCCCTAGTCAACAAACGAGTCCCACCCACCACCCATGCCGTTACAACACGAAACAACAACGGACACACAGCCAGCATCAATCAACACCAATCTACCAATCATGATACAACCACACGACCAATCATTCCCCTTACTGAAACAAAGCCAGCAGTCCACACATTCCCACCAAGATATATATATATATATATATATATATATATATATATATATATATGTGTGTGTGTGTGTGTGTGTGTGTGTGTTGTGTGTTTATTTGTGCTGATAAATAAATAAAGGGAGAATATATATATATATATATATATATATATATATATATATATATATATATATATATATATATATATACATGATTATGAATACATGAAATGGATACAAATACAAGGGAATATTAGGACAGGGACGGCAGGCACTCTGGTGTGTTTATGCACATCCCTTAAAGACCTCTTAGGAATGGGGAGAGGTCGACAGTAGACAATCTAAGGATAAAGTTTTGGGGATTTGGGGAAGAAACCACATTGTCAGGTAGTGCATTCCAGGTATTGACAATTCTGTTACTGAAGTCGTATTTTCTGCAATCAAGTTTGGCGCGATCTATCATAGGTTTGTATCTATTGTGAGCTCATGTGTTGTTGCAGTTGAAGCTGAAGTATTCATTGACAGGTAGGGCATTGTAGCATATAATTTTATGTACTACGCTTAGGTTGGATCGGAGACAGTAAAGTTCTATGTTGTCTGTTCTAATGCAAGTATTACACTGCCTATTAATATTTTAAATAAATATGTTCATCTTACAACATTATCAAACAAAATTATGCATAATTACAAAAATCAGTGAAATGATGATTTGATCCCAAACACCATTCATTTGCACAACAATAGCAATAGCACTTAGATTTATATACTGCTTCATAGTGCTTTACAGCCCTCTCTAAGCTGTTTACAGAGTTAGCATATTGCCCCTAACAGTCTGGATTCTCATTCTACTTCGGAAAAATGGAAGGCTGAGTCAATTTTGAGCCAGACAGGATTGAACTGGTGGTAGTCGGCCTGATAATAATTGCCATATTTAACTGAGCACTTTTCAAACAAGTGTAGTTCTTGTGAATCAGGCATGCTACAACTAATAGTATATACCTCTCTGCTTATTATATTGCCTAAAGAGATTCACAAATATTCATGTGTACATTGTTCACAACCATTTTCACATATCTAGATTCACTATTCAGAATATTAATGCATATTCTGAAAGCAAAATTTTGAATTCTCAGAATATTGATCTTTACAAAAACTGATTTTTCAGCAGAGGTCCTGAAAATCAGGATAAGAAAGATAATGATGAGATATAAGCTAAAAATTGACTTGACACATTGGCTAGTACCTTCAGCCAAGGCAGCCTATTTTACAATGTTTTCTTTCTCTACATAGCAGGCACACACAATCAACACATATAAATTGCATATAGTACTGTATTCTATCACTTTAATTTCTGGCTTTTTAGTTTCCTTTAGAAAAGTTCATTCCAGCCAAGCAGGGAAGCAGATGCACTAAAATAATGAAACTGCTCCAAATCTTATTCATGTTCCGGATAGACTACAAACTTCCAGTCCCCTGTTTATACAAACATGCATATCCTTCTTGAGCATATGTCACTGTTTTATCTCCATTTCTGTTAAAAATAAAATATGAAGTCTTCCAAAGTAGTGGTAAGGAAAGGATAGAAAACACAGAAATAGCTCAGAAGTGGAAAGCATGCATATCTAAATCAAAGAATAAATCAATTAATAAACTTGTTATTCAGGAGAAAAAGCCAAAATATGATTTCAACTAAATTTAGCCTGATATGGGCATATCTCTCTAAAATAATATCAAGTCAGTCATCTTATCAGAGAATTCTGCAAATTGTAGTCCAGTGTAGTATCTGGAGACAGAAGCTTGGGAAAGACTAAACAATAAAATTCAAATTCTTTTGTTTGCTATTACTGAGTCTTGTGAACATAGGATAGGAAAATTGAAAATTCGTGACAGATGAAAGGATTGTTCTCTTCATAAACATTTAGCTTAGCCATTTCAATGATGACATCTTACGTTTGGAATCTCCTGCCACCAGCAATTCAAGATGCACCTCGTTAAAATTTTGCTTTTACTAGTGGTTGCAAAGTGAATCAACTTTTAATATTTGTTATTTTAAATATGCCCATTTTAAAAAAAAAAATCCATTTATTACTTTGTGGGACTGAGATACAGGGAGAAGATAAATGCATTTTAATACTGTAGAATAAAGAAATCGTTATGCCAAGAAACTAAGTCAGTGAAGAAAAGAGTGAAGAGGATATGCAATATTCAATGTACTTCCAAGATGGTTGTACAGTATGCAAGCAACAGACTCACAGCTGAGTTAAAGATGAAGGCTCGGTTGAAAAAACTTATATAAATTTCAATATCTGTCCCTGGAAAAATGAGACAACCTTATTTTCTGAGTTTTACCTTATACCTTTGAGATTAAAGAAAGGGAATTGACCTGCCTCGATTTTTCTGTAAGTATATGTCAATGTATACATTAATCAAATTGGAAGTGGTTGACCATGAAAGGATGCTGGAGTCATGGTATACAGGTTTATGAAAATGCCAATATAGTGTATAGCTTTTTTTAAATTAAAAAAATGCAATGTGCATGTTTGGAATTAACAGGGACTAGAAATGTACTGGTAATTGTTGATATGATACCTTTATATAAATCTGTGGTCTGACCGTATTTGGAATATTGTGTAAGTTCTGTTCACCATATCATTAAAAGGTTATATATATTGTACAGAAGTAAAATAATAATAAAGATAAAATCAACATTATTAGGGGCTTGGAACAACTGTTCCATTAAAAACACTACCGTAATTAAAACCTTTTAGCTTGAAACGAAGGAGGAAATGGAAGACGTAACAGAAGGCATTGATAATAGGGAGGGAATTTCCTCATTCACAGTGTTGGAATCTTTAATCATTCTTTAAAATTAAATGTAGATTAGATTCAGGAAATGTTTTCACTCAGCATAGATTTAAACCAGGAAATTTTCTACTAATAGTTGTGGTAATTGTCGCAACTGGTTGGCTTTAAAAGAGACCAAATGCTTTCAGTTGGCCATGGTGAGACCTAGAATCCTGGATTTCATGGGCTTTAGGAGGCCTCTTTTTATATCCTTGATGGAATTAAGTAACAGAAGGATTGAACAAACAATAGAGTTATAAAGGAAATGAAAAACTACAGGTAGTCCTCGACTTACAACAGGTCACTTAGTGACCATTCAAAGTTACAATAGCATTGAAAAAAGTGACTTATGACCGTTTTCACACTTATGACCGTTGCACATCCCCATGCTCCTGTGATTTACATTCAGATGCTTGACAACTGACTCATATTTATGACAGTTGCAGTGTCCTGTGGTCACATGATCACCTTTTGCAATCTTCTGACAAACAAAGTCAATGGGGAAACCAGATTCACTTAACAACTGTGTTACTAATTTAAGAACTGCAGTAATTCACTTAACGTATGTGGCAAGAAAAGCCATAAAATGGGGAAAAACTCACTTTAAAAATTTCTCACTTAGCAACATAAATTTGGGATTCAATTGTTGCCATAAGTTGAGGACTACCTGTATTTCAGAGATGAGAGTTTACAGCAGAGAGTGAGTTTAGCTGCTTTCTTTTCTCTATTATTCAGTTGATCGTCCTCTTCAAAGGTTCGAGACTTAGTTGCAAAGAGAGAAAAGTATCAAACATATTAACATTAAAAACTTAGTCAAGGTAAAACAAAAATAGCAAAGGACGCCATTGAAAAATAGAGAACAAAACTCCATTTTCCAAAACTCCTGCTAGTTTCATCTAGGATCCTGAACGCCTGAACTGTAGCAAAGTTGAGTTGAAAGTAAAGAGTTGACATTGAAGATGAAGAGGGGATATCAGTGCTGTGAGAATGCTGCTTCCCGAGACAGATGGAAGGGGAACATCTCTTTCTGATCATATCAAGAACTTCAGTGGGCTTCTGGGCACCAGTTTTCTCCTGAATAAGCAAGCATCAATAATGCAAAAATTGGAGTGGGTTGGCTTAAAATCATTTTTCTAATTTTATCTGCAACATATTCTTTTATATAAACTGTTCCCTTTTCAAACAAAGGAGATTTTTTTTGCCAGGACAGTCCTCCTATTTTGCAAGAAATAATGAATGCTAAATGGGATTGCTTTTAAAAGACAACTTCAAAACTACTGCCATCTCCTATTAAGCACCGTCTGTCATTAAAGAAGTTGTTACTTGGAATGAGGCCTTAAAATGAACTGATATTTTTTATCCTCAACTTTTGAATATCTAACACATTGCTTTCCCCCTGGCAATGTAGCAGTTGCTTGTTTTCACCAATATGCCTATCCTGTTCAAAGAAGGTAACATCTGCAGTAATAAACCAAGGTTGCAGAAATCTGGATAAACACCAGATAGCAGGAGAAATACAAAAAGTAACAGTGTCTTTCACATGTGTCAAATGCTCTATAATTTATTACTGAAAAATGTATTTTTCAAATAAATAAATAAATTTGAAAAATGGACATCACAACTAAATGATGGATTCTTACACTTGTACTTTATTTTTTTCTATTGGTAAATACATAAGAGTTCCAAGTTGCTTTGTATTCTCACAACTCAACTTGCACACAATATTTTTTCTGCTGTTGTACTATCCTAACATCTTTTGATGCAAGTTTTTGAAATATGTTTTAGAGAGAGAGAATGAGTGAGTGAGAGAGCGAGCTTACATCATCTTCCAAATGAAGTGCTTTGACTCACCTCTCATGGTAAAATGCATTAAGCTCAGGCCCAACCACTTGCCAAATATCATTATTGATAAGGGTAACAAATGTACAGTAAAGTAATGCGTAAATCTTCTCCCATGCTGACATCAGCACAAATCACAGGAAAACAGGATAGACATTCTGCTTGCCTGTTAATAAGCCACATCTCTTTTCTACACTAAAATGCTGTTGGAGGTTGGCACCTTATTAAGTATTAAGGCCTAGAGTTTATTTCTGCATACCTATTACTTAGTACTGAACTCAAAAGTTCACAGAACATGTTTTGAAAGATTAGTTCATACCTTTTACATCCATACTTCCATATCTACAATGTATCTAATGTTATTTAGTTAATGGAAACTTGAAAATTTCTAGAAAATATTTCTCTTTTTAAAGCTGTGAACCTAAAAAAAAAGGGGGGGGGATCCTGAATCATATTTTATTCCCAAATGTGGGTGCAATCTGAAATAGCTAACCTGCTTTCATTAGGAAAACTGTTGGTTCTTAACACAGAATGGTCTGTTAAGAATTAATAACTAGGAGCTAGTTGAAAATATTTCTCTACATTTAAACATATACCTAACCTGCGGAATTCATTTCCCTCTCCAATTTAAAAATCTTTCAAAGAAAGAAAAAAGAGAAAGTAGTTTGTTACTTAAACAGGGCAGAAAAAAGTAAGAACATCTTGAAGAGGAACACAGTATCAGTAAAGACCAAACATGAACTTGTAGTTTTGAGTATGTTTTCATTCAAGCGCATTTTAAGAAGTGAAAAACATAAAAGTGCTGTAAAGCCCTAAATCCTATCTGATTCTAGGAGGACACTGATTTCTTCTAGGGAATTCTAAAACCCACAAAAATGCATATGCAGGTCATACAGCGCAGTGCTTTCTCAATTGTGGTGTTCATACTCTGAAACTACCCACTTCTCCAGAAGGCTAAGTTCACTTCCTTTCTGTTAATATTTCAACATCTAGTTAAGACCAAACCAACCCAGGCTTCTGCTTCCTGAACACATATCTGCATATATCTACATTTCAGTGTAGCTGAGACCGTTCAAGGACAGGTAAAAAGGCTAGAATATTAAGGGTAAAGTGACATTTACCCTTAATATTCCATCTTAAAATGTGACGGGCAACAAAAAGCACTCTGATGTACAGTCTGAAATGATGTCCTTTATACTGTCCTTTATGCTGTGGTTCCAATTTTGCTGGTTTCTTATGGATTTCAACCTTCAATTTGATTGCTCATCTTTTCACCCATTTCTAAGTCTCCTTTTGACTGCTTGGGACGTAGAAATTACAGTGTCCACAGCCCTTTTTTTCTTTTTGAATGTGTTGGTTGATTGGTTAAAGCCTTGAAATTGACCAGTGTGCCACTGAAAGCGCGCAACTGAAAATATAATTGTAATTAGCTCTTGTATTTTTGTAACCTGCCAGGTAGAATTCCTTTCCATTCTCATTATTTTCAGGAAGGAGCTATTTGATCACTACTTCTTCTCACATTACATTCTTAGGGTAATCTTCAGCCTCACATCAATCCACAGAACTTCCTCATATTCCAATTCTTCAACAGGACTTATCCAGTGGCTGCATCTTGGCTAGTCAGATCCGGACACCCACCAGAAGGCAGTCAAACAATAAAAAACTAAACCCATTGCTGCCACTCTGAAATCAATCTGTAGAACAATTGACTGGTCAACCAACAGTTTTAAGGCTCTTTAAAAAAAAGTTCCATTGTTTGACCCTACAGAAAACTCAATTATTTTTAGAAAGAAAATAAAAATGCAGTCTGTAGTGTAATGTAGTGTAATCAAAGAATTATGCATGGCAAACGAAGGTTTTTCACATGCTGAATAGCATTTGGATGAGGCTAGATTTTTACTGAGGGAACCACCAATCATCACCCTTAAAATATGCTAAAACTTTCTGGAAGCAGCTGAACACAAACTCATTCCAACTGTGTAGCAAGGATTATCTTGTGTGGGCAGCAACATTTAAGATATTGGCTTCAGGGTGGAAGGGAAAACTAGCAAAGTAGATACACAGATGCATTGCTTTAAAATCCTCTTCATTTACTAAACAGTGTTGTTCTACTTGTTACACACTGTGAAGCTTGGTACTATATGCTGGTTTCATAGCATTCATTTTAAGCTTGATATAAATAAAATTATACCTCATTAGCCACTCTATTTTGTGGGGCAGAGGTTTGGGATATAAAGAGTTAAATAAATAACATAAACTAAAAATAAGTCACAAGACTCAAGCTCTCTTCCTCCCAAATAAAACAAAAAAACAATGAAGCATTGACCTGGAACTTGTCACAGAAAGGGAAAGTAGCAAAACAAACCAAATTCAGAAGACAGAATAATCAGTATAGCCAGCAGTTAATTGGCACTGAAATTTTCTTCAATGGATTGCTTTTCCAATCCATCTGTACTCCCCAAAATTATCCTCAAATGAATAATCTGTTTCTCTGCAAAGAAGAGAAACTGATTGTCTTATTTAGAAAATAATAGCAATATAGCAGTAGACTTATATACCGCTTCATAGGCCTTTCAGGCCTCTCTAAGCGGTTTACAGAGAGTCAGCATATTGCCCCCAACAATCTGGGTCCTCATTTTACCCACCTCGGAAGGATGGAAGGCTGAGTCAACCCTGAAAATAAGATAACCCAGCTGTAAGGCCATGCCCAATGTTATGGTTCTGCAAAGAAAACCTTAACATAATTATTTCATAAGAAACAGATTCCTAAATAGAGATTTTTAACAGACTAAAGTGCACAGACATGGTGCATACCATTCGTGCCAGATAACCTGAAGGGTCTGTATTGCAGAACAGTCCATAAAGGAATGCATGGATGGAAAGGATAAGAATTCTTATTTATCTTATAAGACACACAAGGTCAGAGAGAGCACAAGAAGGCTGTATATACTTCTAGGGGAGATGGATGAAAAGTCTTTAATCCCTTGACTGCATACAGGAGATTCCAGAGTTCTCTATAATATTAATATGATAATCAAAGCTATCTAATCTTGTTCTGAGATTCTATTTAAACTATTCTACTCAAAAAAATAATTGAAACTATATCAATTCTACCTTTAAAAGTGAAACCATATACAAGATAATCCATTTCCATTTATCCTATAACTTTACAGTTATCAGAAGTTCTCCAGCAATTATTTGTTCTCTAAATAGCTGAGCTTCAATAAAATGATTCCAAATATTGCTTTTGGGTGAAACGAAAGAGGAGGTGGGGTAGTGGTTAGAATACAGTATTGCAGGCTAACTCTGCCCACAATCTGGAGTTCGATACTGACTGGCTCCAGGTTCACTCAGCCTACTATTCTTCCGAGGTTAGTAAAATGAGGATCCAGATTGTTGGGGTAAATATGCTGATGCTAACCTGCTCAGAGAGAGCTGTAAAGCACTATGAGACAATATATAAGTGCTATTGCTATTGATATGGAGTTTTCATCTGAAAGAGCTATATTTTAGTCCAAAGATCTGTCAACCTAGTTATGATCTCTTTAAGGACTAACTTCCTTGACTGTAAGAGCATTTTTTTCCTTTCCCAATGGAGTACAGACTGATTGGAGAACCGCAAATTTCAGGCATTTAATTCCTTTAAAGCAGCAATTGCAACATGAGAAAAGTGAAAAAGAGAAAACTGTTCTTATTAATTTAATGAGAAGCCTGTTCCCTATTATGTACTTCATGTCACCAGTAATGTATTGTGATACATGAGTTTTCTTAAGCTGAAAAAAATTCTTACTGAGAGCATGACCAACTGGAGCCAATTATATTCTTTGCTGGCGCTCATAAAACAAGTAGTTGAACAGCAGTTGTAAGCCTGTGTGGTTACCTAGACCTTTGGATTCTACATCATTTGAAATAGCTCATAAGAACAAACTGGTATATGAGTAAAAATCATAAATATCATTAAGAATATAATTTCTAAAACAATTACTTTCACCAGGCCTTCATTTATTCTACCGTATTATTTTATTTATAATTCATTTTTTCTCCTGTGGAAATAGTCACTATTTAGTTACCCCAGAAGTGAAGTATAGCATGTATTGCTTTAGACAGCTGTGTCATACTTGATACATCCTTTACAATTAATTTATTTGTGTTAATGACCTTTCCATTGAGCACATTAAAATTGGACATATACAAATAGAGGTGGCGCAGTGGTTAGGGTGCAGTACTGCAGGCCACTTCAGCTGACTGTTATCTGCAGTTCAGCGGTTCAAATCTCACCGGCTCAAGGTTGACTCAGCCTTCCATCCTTCCGAGGTGGGTGAAATGAGGACCCAGACTGTGGGGGCGATATGCTGACTCTGTAAACCGCTTAGAGAGGGCTGTAAAGCACTGTGAATCAGTATATAAGTCTAACTGCTATTGCTATATTTGTTTCTAATTTTATGGTGATTTTATTGCCCTGCTTTTGTGTACCTTTGCGTTCTATTTTGCATCTATTGCAGGGGTGTCAAACTCATGGCCTCATGGACTGTGGTTACGTGCTGGCCACCCCCACCCCCGGTTTAGCAAAGAGGCAAAAGTTACAATACATCACATGACAACAATGTGTCATCATGAGTTTGACACCCCTGATCTATTGGATACAATTATTAATATAATTTTATTTCAGGTTATTATTCTAAGAAGAGAATGTCATTAAGTTTCCATTTTTCCTGCTGGTCAAAGATGAGTGATAGCCTCAGTTTAAAATTTATCTAAGCATGGAATGTGGAAATAAACTACATTCTTATTTACTGGCTCTATAATCTGGTCTAATTAGCACTGATACATGTATGCTTTGATTTTTGTTTCAATTTAAAGAATGGGAGATAAGGAACAAAATCTGTAGCATTTCATCATAGTATAACGGCAAGTCTAATCTTACACAATCAGGATGTTACAGATGCAACTGGTAAAAATAAATATGCCAAATATGAGTTTAGCATCGAACAAATTTACTATCATCACTAACACACATCCTGTACCAGACAGTCCAGGGATGTAAGAAAGATATATCACCATATATCATGGGAGAGAAATGTCGAAGTCATATGAATATTTCCAAGATAGGACAAACCCATCAGGTCCATGAGAAGGGGTGTGCTAGGTATCCCATTCAGTAAGGATTGTCATCTGACAGAACCCAAGAGGAGGGCCCTTTTTTGCCACAATATCCACTCTGGTCCTGTCTTTATTGGCCTTCTGGAAAGGCTTGAAGATGTCTTGCCTGGGATCCTGCAGTGGCTGTATTGTCAGCATGTTGGATTGCAGATTTTTTTTTAACATGCCTTTAAATAGGTTTTAATGTTTTGCTATTTTTTGTTGTTTATTTTTATACCAATTTTATGTTTTTAATGCTGTGATCTACTCAGTCATGTATGTGAGATGGGCAGTCGTATAAATTGAACAAACAAATACATAAATATCTGAGCATCCTTCTCAGCTGCTTGCAACTCTCTAGTCTAGAGGGAGTTGCAACTCTCACTTTGAGAACCCCTAGTCTACAACACTGGTATGCTTATTCTATTTGACCTAACAAAAAAATAAATAAAATAAACTTCCTTAGTTTGGCATCTTCCATTTGTGAACTCCAACTTCTGACATTCCCAATCGTTGGTCCTTCTGGCTGGGAACTCTAAAGCCCATAGTCCTACTCAGGCATAAGGATGGCATAACTTAGGGAAAAGCCCTTCAGAGAAACATTTATTGCCATTAGTGTTGTATTTCTTTGGCTGCACAGTGAACTACAGACTACAGAAAATCCTTCACTTTGTTTAGGTCAAAGAGAAAGTCCTGTGCCAGTGGCTATATTAAGCACATTTCACTGATGAAAAAGAGCAAAGTAGACATGATGCTGAACACGCTATTAAAAACAATATCAGCTTTATTTTTAATGGAATCGCAAACATAAGGTTGAAGGGTGGACAGAGGCAGGGTTTAAGTCAGTTATCCTCTATGGCAATTTGACAATACTTGGACATAGTAAAAGGAATGTCCTATTGGCACCATCTGAACTTATTTCTCAAGGTTACAGCTAAAAAGGATGAGATTTTATTTAGGATCATAGCTGGGAAGAGAGGCATTCCTCCTCCCTTCTTTACTGGAGTAGGAAGAAATCACTCCCTTTATTCCTATTAAATACAAAAAAATGTATAAGAAGTATTATGATTATTTCAGCTCTGGTCAATAGTCATCCATCTAATAACCAATTAGAATCAAAGCTGTTATTAGCTTAGTTACTTTTTAAAAATAATTTATTTTTTTCAAAAACCTCATGGGGTCATGAAGGGCTAGAGACTAAATTTATCTTTTAACCTTTTCCGATTGACAGTGATATGACTTTGTGGGTCTGGGGTAAAAGGAAAGCCCACAGTAGTAACTTAGAACAGCAGCCCCCAATCTTTGGGGCACCAGGGCCTGGTTCATGGACAGAGGTTTTTCCACAAACCAGAGGGGGCGTGATTTCTGAGCCGAGGTGGCGCAGTGGTTAGAGTGCAGTACTGCAGCCACTTCAGCTGACTGTTAGCTGCAGTTCAGCAGTTCAAATCTCACTGGCTCAAGGTTGATTCAGCCTTCCATCCTTCCGAGGTGGGTGAAATGAGGACCCAGATTGTGGGGGCAATATGCTGACTCTGTAAACCGTTTAGAGAGGGCTGAAAGCCCTATGAAGCGGTATATAAGTCTAACTGCTATTTCTATTGCTATTTTGGTGTGCTGTCTGCAATCAACAGATGGGGCTTCACTTGTTTGTGTGGCCCAGTTTCTGGCATGCCTTAGCTCAATGCCAGTCCATGAATCAGGGGTTGGGGACCCCTGACTTAGAATATATTCTGGCCATTCCTTTTTTGAAGCATAAAGACTTGAGCTTGGAATCTGATGAAAGCATTACAAGTAGAAGAATGCTAAAGAGCAGTGATGGCTAACCTTTTTGGTGCAGAGTATTGATAATGCATGTGCCCACCTTGTGTGCCCCCAAACATATGCACATGCACCCCCCTCATGTGCACATGCCATGCCTGCTCTGCTCTGTGCATGCATGTGCAATCCCCTGTGTGTGATCTGCCCTGTGCATACACACCCTGCGCATGTGCCGCAGTGGCCCCAAAATCAGCTGGATAGCGGGAGGTGCACGACATGTATGGCAGAACTGAGCTGGCGCGATGGCTCGCATGCACGCAGAGAGGGCTCTGTGGGCCACTTGTGGCATGCTTACCATAGGTTCACCATCATGGCTACAGAGCAACTGTATCTACCAGTGTAAGTTTGAGAGATTATCTGCGGGGGGGGGGGGGGGAGAAGCCATGAAAACATCTAATTTCAAACTCTTTGTGAGACAAGTTTTCTTTAGTATGGTATATCATGAACCATGAACACTGGAAAACAAAGCATTTATTATTCCCACATTATCAATCTCTGCTTATGAATGTGACAAAAACAAATGGTGTTGCGGTAGGTCTCTTAGCATAAATATTATGGTCTGGGAAAGGATGTTCTAGGATGTTCTCTTTGATCTATTGCCATAATATAAGATTTCTTAGCTAGTCTACTGTAGTTCATAATCTTTCAAACCCATGTTTTTTGGAATGCTGTTCCTTCTACTTTATATGAACATTCCCTGGGTTCCATTTTTTTTTTGAAGACATCCTTCTGGGGCAGTGATTTTTGTGTATTTTATATATGCATGTTTTTATTACTAAGAAGAAATGATGGCAGGTGGACCAAGGCAGTCATAAAATGGACCCCACTTGATAAAAGGTATCTATGAAAGAGACCTAAAACAAGATGGATCGACGACATCAGCAAATATTGCTGGCCCTATTGGCAAAAGAAAGCTCAGGACCATATAAGTTGGAAACATGCAGAAGAGGCCTTCATCCTGCAGTGGATAGACAATGGTTAAAATGATAATGATGATTTTACTAAGATGGTTATAGCATGCCCTATCTTTTTTTGTTGCTTGTTCTTGCATACCACTTAAAGATTAACTTAATGAAAGCAGTCTAGAAATATTTGTCTAAAGGAAAAAATAGAAGTACTATAAATGCAGCAAGCCATAATATGATCAGCTGGGTTTTAGTTGAGCATCATGGTTCATGGGGTGACTTCATATGATACGAAGGAAGGCTTATTATAATGCAGAGTTAGACTTAGGATTCTACACATTTTGTATCACAGGTATTGTAACATTATTAAAGTTTATTTTTAAAGTCTATTTTCTGAGCAAAACACCCTAAAATTCAAACCATTAAACCTAAACATGTTGCATGACTAGATGAACATAAAATATTTTTAAAAAGTTCATTATGCAAACTCTCAAAATTTTAATAGAATCTAAATGTTTCCTTATTTTCAAATTGGTGATAATAATATATAAATGGCTATGAGCCTCTTTCACATCAGCTTTTAGAATAAACGCTTTCTATTTTGAAGAAAGAAAACAAATATTGGAAATCATGCACCTAATTGGAGTGGATGGCAGTAATGAAATAGGTGAAGGAGGAGTTTTATGTAAAGTCAGGTTATCTGGCACCCTTACAGAAAGATAAATGAAGAAGCATTACACTTAAAATGCAGCAACAGGAACTCAACTGTGAATGCCAGTTGGGAGAGTAAAATTGAGCAGAACCTCATCAACCAGATATAAAGTAGATCCCTTACAGCAAAACAATAAAGTAGTAAACTCTTAATAGTAATCACATCCCTAAATATATTTTCAGGAAGCAGAATGTACATTCATTATAATTCACAGGCATCAGAAATTCCAAGTTAAGCTGAGTCTCTGCTTATTCTCAAGATTAGTGAAATAACAAACACAGGTCTCAGCTGGAGCCCTTCAGCCCTCCTTAAAATACAAAACATTATCATCTCCATATTTGCAAGTAAAGGTATCTGCTTTCCACGTCTAAGTCCATGATGGCAAACCTGTGACACATATGCCACAGGTAACATGCAGAACCCTCTCTGTGGGTATCGTGCCAGCTCAGCTCCACTGCGCATGTGTGCATGCCTCCTACAGGTCAGCTGATTTTCAGGTCTCTGCTGTGCATGCACAGGGGGGAGGGCACATGTGGGAGACACATGTGCATGCAGGAAGGTGCTGGGGTAGTTGCACATGCATGCAGGGGGGCGGTCGGGCGCACGGGGAGTGCGCCGCCCTCCCCCCGTGGCCCATTTTTGGTCCCAGGCAGCTGCAAGGAAGCCTACTAGGCCCAAAATGGGGCATGAGGTGGGGGGGTCACCTGCACATATTCAGGGGTGCAGGTGCACAGGTGTGCACTGTCATGTGCATACGTGCGCTTTCAGCACGCAATGACAAAAAGGTTAGCCATCACTGCTCTAAGTTAACAAAAACAGGGAAGAAAGAGTATTGATGCTTTTGAATTTGGTGTTGGAGGAGACTCCTGGGGGTACCATGGACAGCCAAGAAGCAAACTGATGGATCATCAAACTGATCAGCCGAGAGTCCTCATTTGAGGCATAAATGATCAGGCTCAAATTATTCTACTTCTGATATATTATGCAAAGACCTAGCTCTCTGGAAAAGGCTCTAATGCAGGGAAAGGTGGAATGAAAAAGAAGATGACAACCAGCAGCAAAGTGGATGGACTCAGTAACAATGGCAAGGAACACATACCTTTGTTAATCTTGAAAGAACAGCTTAGATATAAGATCATTATGGAGAACTTGTATCTTTGTGGTCACTAGAAAATGACTTGATGGCACACATTCAATCAAAATCATAATTAACACAGAATATGGAAGACAATGTGTATCTAGTGGCATTACTATACACTTTCCTATTGGCATCTATCAGAGATATCTGGCTTTTACCTAATACACCATGGCCACAGCCTGTAGCATAATCTGTACTCACTAAGCCCCATAATAATTCTTGGAAAATAAAAATAGTAGGTGGCTGAAAGCCAGTCATGAGAAGTTGGGGGAGGGGGAATTCTGGAAACTTTCAATATTGTTGCCAAGGTCAAGAATCAGTCATGGTAAGGACACTGGAAAACCCCTTGATTCTAATAGGGCAGAGTAACAGAATCTTGAAAGTTCATTAGGGTCCTTTCTGTTCCATCTTACATTAGATAAAATTAAGGGTAGAGTTCTTTGGAGGTTCTTTCTCATATCTTCGTCTTTCCCAGGACTGCATGGTCTTTGCTGAAAGTCCTCTGTTAATGGTTTGCTCATTGTTTACCTGTTCCTAAATACAGATTTTTATGGAGTTGCAGTAGTTTCATTGATCCTGCTTAAAATCAATTAGATTTAAGTTCCAAATAAAATTTCACAATTATTACAAATTCAACATAATTCAATTAACAAGCTGCAGTTTGACATCTACTTCCCTTGAGATTTATTTGGACGTGTATGACATTGTCGTAAACTAGATCCAGTGCAATGTAAGTGATATAAAATAATTATTTCAACATGCTTGAGTCCTTGCATTATGAGTTTAATTGTGTTATACCTGAATTTGGTTTCTCAACTATACTGATTTGGACATAAGATTTTTTTTCTTTGTGACTTAAGGTTCTGGCTTCTGAAAGAATATCTTACTTTCAATTCAGTTTATTGCAATCATAGCCCAGTTACAGATGATAAGCAAATAAAGCTTAAGGGTTAAAATACATTTGTTAAACTTAACATCTATAAGAGAAGTCTAGGATGTAGCTTAAATTAAATTATAATGTAAACCCTAAAATTATATTAAATATGATAATGGTAAAGTAATAGTATCTAAAGCTATCAGTACTAATGAAGTAATACTATCTAAAATTTAAATGAATTATAGTTACAAAGAATGTATTGTGGAAAATTGATCTTCCACACTGTTGCACAAAACATAACCACATCCACTGTAATAAAGGGGAGTATTTTATTTGTTTTTGTAGTGGGAAAATATCAAATGGAGGTTGCATCTGCTTGCTTCATCTTTTGGATATGACCAGGATCAAATCCTTCTCCTCTCTTTGCATAATCCTATCAAGCCCAATTAGATCTTTTCTGCCCCTAGACCCGTGATGGCAAACACACAGAGCCATCTCTCTGGGCATGTGAATCATCGCCCCTTGCTCTTCTGGTTTCCGGCGCACCAGCAAGAGGGTCTTAATGCATGCGGGAACTCGGGAAACCAGAAGAGAAGCTATCTGGTGCGCATATGAGCACCAGGAAGATTATCTTTCAGTTTCCAGCCTGCATGCTACCTGGTCTTCCAGTTTCTGGCATGTGCACTGGAAACCAGAAGATCAGGTGGTCAGTGCACACACGTGCACCAAAACCCGGAAAAGTAGGTGGCTGCTCTTCCAGTTTCTGGCACGCACATGCACATTGGCCAGCTGGTTTTCACGTGTGCATACATGCCAGAAACCGGAAGACCACGTGGCTGGTGTGCATGTGCATACTGGAAACCATAAGATCATCCAGGTGGCTGCTCTTCTGAGTTCTGGCACATATGCGTGCACTCCTGTTTCAGCACTCAGTGCCGAAAAGATTTGCCAACACTGCCCTAGAACAAGGGTCAGCAAACTGTGGCTCTGGAGCCGCATGTGGCTCTTTCCTCCCTCTGCTGTGGCTCCGTCACCGGTCGGCGCCACAATTTTGAGAGGAGCTTCCGGTAAAGGGAGGGGGGAGAAGCACAGTGCACCAGGAGAAGTCTCTATGGCAATGGGAGGGTTTTCCAGTTGTCTCCACAATGGATAGGGCTTTCGGTTATGACAGGTAGAGGAACAAGTACGCCGTGCTAGGAGGAGACTTTATGGTGGGGGAACTGAACTTCTGGTCAGTTCCAGAATTGAACAGGGGGCTTCCGGTTAGAACCTTTGTGGCTCCCAGTGTTTTTTTTGTGGGAAACGGGTCCAAATGGCTCTTTGAGTGTTTAAGTTTGCCGACCCGTGCCCTAGACAAAGTCCCCTGCAGTTCCATCTAAACCAAAGAATAGAAATCTTACTCAATTGCTCAGAGTGCAGCTCAAAGACAGCCCTAATAAAAGAATTGCAACATGGTAAGATGTGAAAACTCAACCTTACATCCTTAATAAAGGATACCCCAAAATCCATCTTCTTCACAATGGATGTCTCCTGCTCTGCTGCCATCCTGAAAGGACAATTTTGCCTAAGGTCCAGCTTCCCTAAGTTTCAACAAATGAAATTCCTAGATTTTCCCATTTTCTGGCCCTCAACTTCCATAACAATCTTTGTTTTCCAATTGTTCAGGGCTCCTCTTTCCTCTACAAATCCCACACATCATGGGCACAAACTGTTTTAACTCCTTCCCTCAGGATGCTGCTATAGGACACTGAATGCCAGAACAACTGGACACAGAGGCAGTTTTTCCCCCTAGTGCCATTACTCTGCTGAACATTTAATTCCTACACTATTATCTTTTGTCTAAGGATATTACCTATGCAGTATGACTGTAGTACTATTAACCTTCTCATCTTTTCTACTACCTTCTCTTATTGGTATCTTATGATTATACTACTTTGTTGTTTAGCTTAGAGCTTATGTACATGAGACAAATCCCTTGTGTGTCCAATCAATGAAGTATTCTATTCTAGTCTATTCTTGTAAAGTTGGTGCCCTAATTGTTGAATCAATAGTTGGTTGTTTCTCCTCAGTGATGTTGTTCTAAATTTTCCACAATTTTCTTACTTTATTTCTTATCTATAAAATCAAATCAACCTTTATTACAGTCAAATACCAACATAAAGAAGTGAGGATAGAAGAAATTTAAAAACATAAAAAAATACAAAAATAACATTATATAAATCTAAAAGAAGGGGTAAAAACAATAGATAAAATAGATAAAAAACACAGCCAACTAAGTCTTCTTAATGGCATAATAAATCTTATACAAAACACTATAGTAATGATCTAAATACTCATTAAAACTGATTTGTGGCACAGGTCATCTTCTGACATATTTTAAGTGCTGCAGACCCTGGCAATACTGAATGTTGTAGCAGAGTTGGTATCTGAGAGCAGCATGGAGGCGCAGAATTGTACTTTAAGCCCTAGATAGTTATGCAATAATGGTAAAATGAGACCAATAAAAATGTCTCTGTAGTATAGGCACAGGAGAAATACATCTTAGGTTGCAGTGATTCATATATGTAGGGTATTATTTCAGAAACAGATTAGGAACTTGTGTCTCTGCTCCTTGTTAGTTATGTTGTGGCGTTCCATAAACATCTTTACTCTGGTTGCTGTTTAACATCCATATGAAAAATGATTGTGTAGCCTTAAGATTTTGAACAACATAATCAACATACAGCTCACTACAACACACAACTCTATTTTATTTGAGTCAAATAAGTACAAATAAGATTGGTGCTTGAATACAACTGTGGGGTGGATGATGGACAACAGAGGCATTTTCAGATAATTACTGGTCACCTGATGGCATGAGATAAATGTTACTGTACTATATGTGTGTGTGTGCCCATGTATGCATGTTTTTAAAATAATATTTGAATAAATTGCACCCACACACTCAAATTAATACATACCAATCACACTATTTCCTTTCGGGGCAAACAGAGAAAAAGCATAAGAAAGAATAAACCAAAGAAATTAAAAGGATAAGATAAAAAGAAAGGGAAACATCAACACTACTCATCCTAACTCTTCATATACTCTTTTATCATTGAAAACCCATTCTCCTACCACATCACTTCATAAATGTTTTTTTGTTGTTGAAAGTTCTCTTTTGTCTTTTTTTTTTGAATCTCATAAATTCCTTCCAATCACACATTTCAATGTCTTCTGTATTTCAACCCATTCATTCTTCCTTCACAATTTTCCTTTCTATACTGTGTATGCAGATAGCTATCTGTATGAGCGAACTATCTCCATGTACTTCTTTGGCATTGATCACCTACTTTTTGAGCAAACCCGCTTTCATTCTTCCCTTAACTTTTCTTGTTCCATCACACACACACTTCTGAGAGGTATTCTATTCCCACTGCATTCAATTTACTTTCATCTTCGTCTTGGCATAACCAATTCTCACTCACAAAGTAGACCAAAACCCATTCTTTTACATACAGACATTTTAGCTTCTTTCAACTCCTTGCAACAGATCACATACAAACTATTGTTTGTATGTATTAATATTTCTGCATCTATTTTCCTGTCCTTAGTAAACATTCTACCAAAATTCATACATTTGTCTGCATATTTATTTAGCTTTTGGGCAAATCAAGACATCTTAACTGAGCAGCTCTGGTGAAAATCCACTCTGTCTTGTAAATAGCCTTTTGAAGAGTTTGAAAATTACTGGCAGAGTTCATTCATTTGTTCATTCATTCATTCATTTTCTATAGAGGCTCACCTCAACCAAATGACTCTGTGTGACTAATAGTTCTAAAATTATAAAAACAATAACATTTAAAACAATAATATAGACAAAAATGAATATATGCAGCAGTTGATAGTTTACCAATTAACAGTAAACCCAAGAAATGGGATCCTTAACTCACTTAAGGCCCCTTATCAACCGCCATGTAGCAAACTACAGACTTTGTATCAGTCTCTGGAAGAGACCCTGATTTCCAATTAATATATAAAGTTAATGATATACATGTCTGCCAACTTCAAGGACAAAAGTAGGGGTCTAATTAAATTAAAGTAGTTATTAATCTTTTGTCAGTACTGATTAATGGTTAACATGAAGTACTTAATCATTTCAATAAGTGCTGGAAATACGGTAGCTATCTGCACACCCAGTATAGATTCAGAATAAAGACAATAAAGCTATAGACTTATCCTGGAAGTTCTAATTCAGGGCAGAACTGGATAATTTGTAATCTTGGAAAATATCTCATTACAAAAAAAGTTAGAGGAAATGAATGTAATATCATTTTAAATTCATACCTTTTTCATCATATTCCAAAGGAACATTTCACTATTAACAGTTATCATAAAAACCTATACCATAGGCATGGCTCTGAAAATAGCTAGATGTAAGATCCTTTTTCTGAATCTGGATTCAAGGAAGAAGTTGGAGCTGCTATATTGTGTGCTAGTAACAACCATTCATAGATCAGCAGATCTTGCCTTTATCACCTCTTAACAGCACTACTCCAACCCAGCTCTTTTTATAACATTATGTCTATTCATTAAGTGAGGCAGCCAAGGGATTGCCACACTTGCACCTATTCCTGCTGTCACCAATGTAGTCCCTTCAGGGACTGTATTGGGGAAACAGAGCAGGCCACTCTACCTTTCAGCTTCCTAGGAGACCACGTGGCTCTGTCACAGAAGTGTGTACCATATTGGGAGCAATCTGAATGAATTGAGGGCGCTCCAAAATTGTGCCTGCATCCAGGTTGGAGTTATGTAGTGTCCACTGTGTAAAAAGGTTGCATGGCAGAACAGCTGCTTACAGGAGATCCATAATACCGTATTTTTCAGAGTATAAGATGCACCTTTTTCCCTCAAAAAAGAGGCTGAAAATCTGGTTGCATCTTATACACTAAATTCACCATTTTTTTGCCTCCTGAAATGTTCACCAAAATGTCAATGCATAGCTTATAGGAGGCTTTCAGAGAGCTCCTGTGGCTGGGTGTGTGTGTGTGGAGAAATGAGCAAAAAATGGGCTGTTTTTTTGCTCAATTTCCCCCCCCCCGCCCTCAGAAGCACTTATAAGCTTCCTAATGCCCTTTTTTGACAAAAAAAAGGCTGTTTTTTGCTCGTTTTTTGCCCCCCATCCCCAAGGAGCACTCTACAAGCCTCCTAAGGGTTATTCGTGCCCTTTTTTGAAAAAAAAAACTGGGCCCATTTTTGTGAAAAACGGGCAGTTTTAGGGAGGTTTGCAGAGTGCAAAAAGTTTTTTTTTAAAATTTGCCTCTTCAAAACCTTGGTACGTCTTATACTCCGGTGCATCTTATACTCTGAAAAATATGCTAAGTGGCTGATTGGTGATGGAGTGTGTGTAGAGATGGGTATGGAAGTCAACAGGATAGGAAGCAGTCCCAAGGTCTGCAGAGACCCACTGGGTTGGATTGGGGAGGGGGGGATAGGAACTAGTCCTGCCAATCAGTCATAAAAGCAGGAGAATTGCCAAGGGCCCAAATTTTGACTACAGGAATGCTGCTGTGGCCATAACTTGGGCAGGAGATTTAAGTTGCTTCATTCAGGGCCATCATAATTTTGCTTACCCTGCACTTACGAGTATAAGCTAGGACAGTGGTTCCCAAACTTGGCAACTTTAAGACTTGTGGACTTCAATTCCCAGAATTCTGGGAGTTGAAGTCCACAAGTCTTAAAGTTGCCAAGTTTGGGAACCACTGCGCTAGGAAGAAGATGATTCAGCACCATCATAATTTTGAAAGGTTATTGAATGAACAGTCGTAAATTGAGGATATTCTATATAAATTTTTCAGCCAATTTTTTTGTGATCCAAATATTTCGCATCTTTTTTTCCTAATATGCATTTTAGGAAAAACATATCAGTAACAAATCTTGTAAGAAAATCACGTTTCATTTTAATGTTTTAAATAAAGATTTTGTTTGAAGAATATTTCCTCAATTTAAATTCCATGTTAAACATTTATAAAGCAGTTATACCAATATTTGTGGTACAATATCTGGGTATCATCTTCAGTGTCTGTTGTAACATCTGTCATTATCATTTCCATTTCTTTAAATTTTCTCAAAAACATCCCTTATTTTTTGCGCGGAGTTCAATCTGAATCTCTGCTGTTTACAACTAAAAATTATCCTTCCCATTTGTCCCAACTAATGGGACAAATTAAGTTTGCCTTTAATATATGTACACACATACACACACACACACAACACACACACTCTTACAGAGTATTCTAATTGGAATCTCTTTAAGTACAATTCCATCTGTGTTATCAAACTTCAACTTAGTATTGAAATGCTGCTACAAAAATTGATCTCTAGTCTTCTTCCTGGCAAACTGCACAAAGACATCCCTTGGAACATTTCCTAATTTTGCAAATCTTGTATTAATCCTATAAATCTTACTGATCTCTGATCTCATTGTCATCTTCCTCCCAATCCAGAAAACCAGACAAAGGTTTAACAATCTTTTATCTGATATTCTCTCCATGTTCTTCTGGAATTGCTTTAAATCTTAAAGAAATTTCATTTTCTCTCAGTTGCAGTAATGCCCAGTTGGCAATTATGTCTCTATCTCTCTATTTATAACCTTTTCTTACCTTCCAAAACTTCAATATTGTTATTAATTCATTTTAGATCTTCAGCCAATTGTTCTACAGATTCTTCATTCTTTTATATCCCTTTTTATTTCTGCAAATGCTACCATTTCTTGTTAAAACATCCAAATTATTGGCAGCCATTACAGTAATCTTGCCAAATTCCTCAACATTTTTGCAATCTAGTAAAATGAACTTATCTGCAAGTTGTTCAACTGAACCTCTTCTTTCTTCTTCTAATTTTGCTACTTTTTTTATAGTGGCCACTATGAAAAAGTAAAAGTATGTTAATTTCTAGGGTGAAAGTAAAAGGGAAGTTCCTCCTTTTTGTTCTATTATGCTTTTCTCTATCTTTAACACTTTAGTCCCAATTAACTCTCTATAGTTACAGGCTCACATTTACCCTTATCTTCTTGTTCTGTAAAATTCACCAATTATTTTTTTCCCCTTACTAATAAACGTTCAGCATTCGAAAGTCTATTCAGTTTGTCTAATTAATTTTACAGTTTTCAAAGGTGGTTCCATATATATAAAATAAATCTGTTTTCCAAAATTACTATGCCCTTTAACCATTTAAAGGGCATAGTAATTTCTTGGTATCATAGGGTTCTTATACTTTTTGTTTCTAAATTAAAAATTTTAAGATAGTATCTTTTTCTCTTGTTAATTCCATAAAGTGTTTTTATTCTTACCTCCTATTTGGAATATCTCTCAATATTGTGGTGTTTAAGAAAGTGAAAGGGTGTGAAGTACCCGTGGTTCGCCCATGAGGCCAATGTTGAGAAAAGACACGGACACGAGCTTTCTCGGGATGAGGCGACCCAGATTGGGGTTTTGGGAGCCCCTTTTATTGAGATAGGACAAAGGCAGGAGGAGCAATCAGCATGTGATTTAAGACAGCCTGTCAAACTACAATTGCTAATCTACTGCTCAGGGAAGTTCTGTCTATATATGGTCAAATCCTGGGCATCGTTAGGTAAGGCACATCTAGAGGGTATTGTTGTTTTTTTGCCAATCATATGTCCATAAATGCTGCACAGCAGTCCTGGGTGCATTGACATTCCCTTGTCTCTAAAACCACTCAACTTATGATCTCGCACAAGAAACTTAATTCCTGTCATCGCCTCACAAGGAGCAGCTATCCACAGTCTAAGTGCCTTGGTCTCTTCTTCCTCTGGAGGAATCTGTCTCCTGGCTGCCTATTTCAATGTGGTTCTGTCCCAATTCTATTCACAAGGATAACTTACCTTCCAAAGATCCTTACCAGGAAGCCCTTATAGAAATCTTTTAATAAAGGTTATGAAAAATTCAGAGCTTTTCTAGCAGCTGTCCAATTAATGGGAATATTAATTATTGGGTCTTTTTGCACACAGCCTTAAAATAATGGTAGGCAACACGGTGCCCTCCTAATACTTTAGATGTCAGTGCACATGAACTCCAGCCAGCATTGGCAAAGGAAATGATGAATTATGGTTCAAAACTATCTACCCATACTCTAAACCCAAGTTCACATGTGGTTTTTTTTATAAAAAATCCATCATTCTGTCCTTACAGGGCATCCACGAGAAGAAAAGTGTGAGCTTTACTTCTATTTTCAATCCAATTTACTAGTTACATACGTCTCAATGTATTGAATTTGTTTTGATTTCAGGCCATATGTCCAAAATGTTGAATTCTCCTGAGTACAATGCTGTACTGCTGAATTTTCAGGTAGGTTAATGTCTGCTATGGGAGAAAACAACATGTTAGAGCTGCTGTTACAGTGTATTGTGGCAACATCTACTGAAGTAATGGTACTTTTTGGTACCAAAATGGTAGTTTACAATAAAACATGGTTGCAAGCTGGCTACCTTCTCTTTTTCAACAGTAGAAAAAATTCAATTCAATTCAATTCAATTTATTAGATTTATAGGCCGCCCAATCCCGGAGGACTGTTGAATTTTTCAACAGCAAAAAAAAAAAAGAATTTTGAGAAGTTTTGAGAAGAATGAAATTCAACACATTTCCCATTTCTGCCCATGAAACACAATTAGGCCTTTAACTTGCTTTGAATTATTATTCAAGACTAGAAATCACAAATACTGACAAAGCAAATACAGTAATGCAGGTTCCTTAGAAACATGATAACATTTGTTAATGCTTCTCTGGCCTGCCCCCAAACAGTATCTCACACCTACTCTCAAATTTCTCTAGGAAACAGGAGGATCAACATAAACTAGGGCTAGAAATAACATTAATGTTTGTCTCACAGGGTAACATGCCTATGACTCTGAAGGATTATGACAGAGCAGGAAAGTAGTCATCTCATTTATCCTTTCAGTGAAACCACAAACTCATGAAAGAGAATTACTGTGACTCAGAGGGACAGAATAACTATATTCCAGAACAGTTTTCTGGCTCTTTAATACATCTAAGTGGTTTACAAAAATTCCACTGAAATGTAATGTTTTTCATGTCTCTATGGCAGGGCCAAAGCTATAGCTCAGCACCTACTAAATGAACCTTCCCAAACCTGGTGTCCTACAAAAGAGGACACCATGACTGCTGGCTGGGAATTATGGGAGTGCAAGGGTACCAGATTCAGAATCTGCGCCATATGCTATCTTACATTTCAGAACAGAACATTGCCAATACTGACTGCTAGAAACAAATTAGTGGCCAATAAGTCTAATAATAAGTAAATAAAGCAACAGGGAACCTGTAGTCTTCCAGTTGTTGATAGACTCCCAGCTACCTACCATTACCAGCTAGCACAGGGTGTTAAACTCAAGGCCTGGGGGCCAGATCGGACACGCTAGGTGCTTAGATCTGGCCCGCAGGGCCACTCTGGAAACAGCAAAGCACTGGCCCACAGTTCCTCTGCCAGCAAAAATGGAGCTGCATGCAGCCCTCCCAAGCTCCATTTTCTCTGGCAGAGGGTTGCAGGAGCTCGGGAGCCTGTTTTCTCTGGCAAAGTGCTCAGGCCACCACAGGTACCCCTGACATGAGTTACATCGAGCTGGCCACGCCTAGCCTGGTCATGCCCACTCTGCCCCCCCCCCAAGGTCAAACACAAACCTGATGCAGCCCTCAATGAAATCAAGTTTAACGCCCATGAGCTAGCATAATTAATTGCCATATTTCCTATAGTCCAACAAATTTTGGAAGGTCATTATTTCTCTGTTTTCAGATACCAGGCTATAAGTGATCATTCTGAAAAGAAATACTAAAAATCTGAAATTAACTCTATGTCTTGCGCAGATAAAAATGAGAAAAACATGTGCTCATTTCAGGATTTTGTGTTGATTCTTCAATGAACAAAAATTACCTTTCTTCATTCTTACAGATTATGCAGCTATTGGATGATTTACAAGGTTAGAATAACAGCAAACATTCCAATTCTCAATTTGAGGCCAAAATAAAAAATAAAAACAGAATGGGCCTTTCAACGAAATGCATTTCCACCTCCCACTTTTAGCTAATCATATATTCTCTGTAGCCTTTTCAAAATAGTATATATAAGAAAAGGCATCACAAAAACCTTTCTCCTGCCCCTTTTGCAATTAGAGAACTTTTTTTCTATGATAAAGAACCATAAGTCATATAGATGGAGGAGTCAGTAAGTATCAATAATAAAGATTGGAACAGAATAAGATATTCATAGTATCAGAGCAAGGGTCAAACCTACCTCTGGATCTAATATATACATAGCCCATATTTCTGAATATTCACAGAAAGCAATTAAGTTGTTTTCTGTTGTTTAAAATAAATCTGATATCTACAGATCTTTCAGTAATGGTCTTCATGTCATGGTCCTTGGCTAATACTCAATGCTACATAACTATTCTACAGAACTAAATCTAGATCTTTTAAAATGTACATATTCTATTAGCTAGGGAAAAACACATCTCTTCTCCTTTGGAGTATATCCTACATGTTTAACGCAGAATAATATAATTCTATGTCGTCCAGGTTGAACAAATGAAAATACAAATGTCAAATATTAGTTTATTTGTTCATTTGATGTTCTACAGATCAGCTGATGCATATAACAAGTTCCCTGTAAATACCCTATGAATAATAATCTGTTTTATAATATCCACTGCCCCAAATATTAATAACTAATGCCCTAAGTTCTAGCTGACTTGTCTTTTTCAACAAAACCTCCACCCCTTGTGCTAAATTTTGATAAGGGCCTTTTTCACACTGATAATCTGAGTTATATCTACTGTCCCAAAAAGTGGCAAGTGATCAAACCACAGCTGATTCGTATCAGGCTAATTTTCTTAAGTGCCCCTTGTCTACACTTTCTTCTCCTCTAGCCTGAGAGATTGGATGAGCATACAGCGATACTTTTAGATATGGGCTGAACTCCAATGTAATATTTGGCTGCTTTAATAAACAGCTTCAGGATACTGGTGGCACTTCATTTTAAAGAAGGAAGTGAAGAAAAGGGTTCCCCATTCTATTCTTAGAATCAAACAGCCAGATTTGGCCTCTTGATTACAAAGCAAGGAATTTATAAATGGTGCCATTCTAAATTTACATTTCATTTGTATACAGTTCAGCTGGCCAGTTGTATTTCTGCATATTCCAACTTAACCACTGAGTTTTGAAACAACCCTGGAAAGAAACTAGAACTGCACAATGATTATTACCTGTTGTGAAGCTCTGAAAAGCATAGAGAGAGCAAATGTATATTAAAATGTGAAAATGTCATCTTTGTCAATTACTTATGGGAATATGGAATCACTTCTAAGATTCAATTTTCTTCTACTTTTACAAGTTCAATATCTTTTCAATAGCCTCTCATCTTGGCTTCACTAGAAGTATTTTGAATGAAATTCACGATGATCTCACTACTTTTACTTCTTTAACAAATAACCATCACAGAGTTCGTACCTATGTACAGTCTTTCTTTACACACACACCCAGCTCAGTCCCTATTATCAGTAGCTCCACGTTCATTTTATACAGTTATAAACGAAGTTGGAGCACAATGCCCTGAATATTGAGCGCTCCAAATAATGAATATGTAGTCATTAGTACATGCATATGCAACCATGCTAAATAATCAGCAGTAATATAGTTAATGCCATTCATATATGACAGCTGTTATTTGCATGGTGACGTTTCAAAATCAATATATGAATAAAATCCATACGCGAATGGACAGAAATACGTCTGAAAACATTCCTTTTGTGGGTCATAGACGCAACAGAAACAATCGCCCAGAGAATCGTCCTAAGAATAAGCTGAGCATCTAATGCTTGTCCGATATTAAAACCCCAATTTCATTTTTTTTAAAGAACGCTGCCGCGTTCCTCCTTCCTTTTCAGCAAAATTGGCACGACTCCAACGCAGTGCCCCCCTATTCCATTTATGAGGAAGGTCCAGATGTTTTCGGTGGGAGAGTTTTCGATCACTTGCATCCCGGGACAGAATAACTAAAGCTAAAAGAGAGACTTTACGGTCCCTGCTGCTTCTGCTGCTGCTGCCGCCCCTGAAGCCCAATCTCTGCATTTCCTCCCCAAAGGAAACGAGTAACACTTACATGACGCGCGGGCCATTCTGTGGAGGTGAATCCCATCCCCATCCATCTCGAGGCGGCTGAATTGAAAACTTGGAGTAGAGAAAGAGACGCGTCCTGGGTTATTATTATTATTATTTTCTTCCTCCTCAGTTTGGCTCTCTTCTCTCCCGCCGGGCGCGTTTCATTCAAGACAGCTCACAACCGCATGGCAGGCAGCAAGCATAACTTGCCAGAAGCAGTTTAATAGTTCACGCTCGGGAATCCATTACCCCGAGGCAGCCTTACATAGGGATTGAAGGGAGTGGGGGGGAGAGGGGCGTAGCGGGAAAACGGGGCGCTTCGAAATCCTGCAAGGCGAAATTCCACTGCTTTACCCCGGACGCGGGCGCTCGCACAAGGCGCCTACGAGTATAAACCTTTATTGCCTGGGAGCCGCAGGTTTGAAACTGAGACGGGTCCCAAGCTAGGAGGAACTCCTTGGCTTAGAGAGGAGGAGGGGGGGGGGTGACTTTAAAATAGCCACGCCGCTACTGCGATCGCGGAGACTGGGAAAGGAGCCAGCCCTCCACGTGATTTCTGCCGGCTAGGAAGAAGAGCGGCGACGAAACTGGGCGACCTTCTACTCGGAGATGGGAGCCGGAGCTGGAACTGGAGCTGTTAGAGCTTCAGTCGGTGCGGCTGGACTGCTGCCTTCCTCCTCCTCATGGTTGTAAGCCATGCCCTTCTAGGACGGCCGCCAATGCAAACGTTGCGAACTCTTGGCTTAAAGGAGGGCGGGAAAAGAGGGGTGGAGGCGGAGAGCTGCCGCCCGTTTTGCTGGTACGGTCTCGCGGAAAAAGAAAAAAAAATCCAGCCCAGGGGGGCTCTTTAAGCACGCCTGTCTCACTAAGGCTCAGAGGACTCGGAGAAAAACGCTTTTGGGTAAAATTTGCTTAGTTTCGGCCGAGACGCTTGTCTCCCTCGAAGTGCAGACTGGGACCTTACGTTAATCTTGGCTGTCTCGAAGTGCAGACCCCGGACCTTATGTTTTGAGTGGCCCAGAGACCGGGGAACCCGACTCAGCCTTTTCTTTCTATGCCAAAATCCCGATTTGCGGGCCTGTTTTTAAGTGTGCCCAAAGAAATCTCTTCCCGCATTCTCTGCAGATAGTGTTGGGAAACTCTATAAAGGCAAATGCCTTATTGATTGCACGCTTCAGTTAGATACACTCTAATCATCTAGGGACGACAGAGTATGAAGTGGCTGGATGGAGTAACTGAAGCAGTAAGCGTGAGCCAGTGGTGGGATTCAAATTTTTTTACTACCGGTTCTGTGAGCTGTGGCTTGGTGGGTGTGGCATGGCTTGGTGGGCGTGACAGGAGAAGGATACTGTAAAATCCCCATTTCCTCCTGATCAATTGGTACTCTGAAGGTAGAGAATAGATGGGGAGAACTACTCAAAATTTCCACTACTGGTTCTCCAGAACTAGTCAAAACCTGCTGAATACCACCTCTGGTGTGAGCTTAAATGGACTCCAGAGGATGGTAGAGGACAGAAAGGCCTGAAGGAACATTGTCTATGGGGTCGCGATGGGTCAGACATGACTTAGCAACTAACAACAATTATCTGGGGGATATCGATTAAAAAAAAAACATATTGAATCCTTGCTATTTTTTTCATAACACTATAGTTTAGACTTACAGTCTCATAATTATCTTCCATTTGTTGTGCCTTTAGTTCTTTCCTGTTTCTTTCACCCCTTTTGTTAAATGTTCTATGCCTCTGCTTTCCTATACCAACCTTGCCTTCCTTGAATAAATAGGCTTGCAAGATCCCAGGATGACCCATCTGTACTGATAGCTGCATGGACGTTGGGCTAATAGAGAAAGTGTTTGAAAAAGATTCCATGGATACCTAGAGGCTACAGAGCATAACACAGTAGCTGATGGAATTTTTGATTCTTATCCAGCCTCTCTGATGAAATGATGCTATTCTGGCTTTGAGGAAATTAAAATGGCAGCTTCTACCTGCAGTCACCTATTATTTATTTCAGAGTTGCTCCTACTGTCATAGTGCAGTAAAGGTCATCCAGGGGATCCAGTAACATTGAAAGAGAGGAAACTTTAGGAACTCCTTTTGTCTCATTGGGACAAGGAATAAGCAAGCTCTCATTTCCATGGAGAGCTTCTTTAAAACTTGGTATTCTGGCATTAATAGATATGAGATAAATGGAAGAAAAGCACTAATGGCATTTCACAGAACAAGACTAGATTTGATGCTTTTCAGTATTTAGATGCATTGCTACAACAATTCCTGGAAATCTCAGCCAGCAAAAGAAATCTAGGACTTGTAAGCTTTTGGAAGAAGTTGTTGGAGAAGAATGAAACAACACCTTGGCCTACAATAAGCCCTGTTTGAATGCCCAGAGTCCTAATGTGGACTCTTTCAACAGGTGTGAGTATCTCCTGAATCTTCTGTATGAGGGAGTTACACCCATACATTTCCTAAGTGACAGTTTAGTGCCTATGATCACAGACATTATAGGAGGAACAAGATTCAAAATAAGGACAAAAGGTTATCAGAGCATTCAAGCTACCAGGACACTATAACCCCAAAGTCACCATTTTGAAAACAAGGGATGTTAATTCTACCATTAAACCGTTGCTAAATTATGCATCAAAAGATTTTAAGCTATCTCAAAAGGTCTTGACAAACTCAATGGGTTTTTACCACTTTGCAGTTGTTAATGGATAAGGTACTTATAATCTGTCTCTCAGATATAACCAGTATCTGCGTAGCTAACCTATCTCCCCTCCTCCTCAATTAAATCTAACATCAGTCCAGTCATTCTTTGCATCTGCTGAAATGGACTGAAGCTTACAAAAGCTGATGTCTTTTCATAAAAGGTATTAGTTGGAGAAGGTGGTACCAGACTCCTGTTTGTCATCGCTGTGCTTCTTATGGTATCTTAAGTTATTTTGTCTTTTTTTTTTTACTGGTATCAACTGGGGTCAAAACCTATACAGCATAAAGTTGGCATCTGTTCAAGGAGGGTTAATTACTTCAAAGGGAGTTTGCAGATGAGCTGAAGAAAATCGACTGCCTGCTAATCATCTCAAAAGGCGGGGGGAGATAAGGAATAGTAGTAGTTCTAGTTGGAATCTTCATATCTTCATTGCTTGGATAAGCGAATAGGTATTATGTGGTCAAAAGTAGTTTGAAGTTTGAAGTTTAATAAAATTTGTATGCCACCCACTCCCATCGGGACTCTGGGCGGCTCACAGCAAGACAAAAAACAATTTAAATTTAAAAATAGAAAAATACAATATTAAAACTCACATCATCCATTACATCTAAGCGGGGGCTGGATATCAATCAACAGCCCCAGGCCTGCCGGAACAACCAGGTCTTTATGGCTTTACGGAAGGCCAGGAGAGTGGTAAGGGGCCAGATCTCTGCGGGTAGATTGTTCTACAGGGCCGTTGCAGCAACAGAAAAGACCCTCCCCCGGGGAGCTGCTAACCGGCATTGTCCAGTTGACGGCACCTGGAGGAGGCCCAGCCTGTGCGATCTTGTTGGTCGTTGGGAGGCGAGTGGCAGGAGGCGGTCTCTCAGGTAGCCAGGTCCCAAACCATGTAGGACTTTAAAAGTAACGACTAGCACCTAGTTTAAGTATTTTGGTTTCACAGTATAAAGTCAATTCTGTAGGGATGATTGAAATCACGCATTAAACCTGAGAAAGGTTGGTATAGTGCAGGGATGTCAAACTCATGTTGTCACAGCAGCATCACGTGACATATTGGGACTTTTCCCCTTCACCGGGCATGGGCGTGGTCAGCATGTGACACATCCAGCCCATGGGTTGCAAGTTTGACAGCCCTGGTGTAGTGGTTAAGGTATTCAACTAAAATCAGGAGACTATGAGTTCTAGTTCCACCTTTGGCACGAAAAACTGGCTGTGTGACTTTGGGCCAGTCATTTACTGTCTCAGTCTACCCCAGGCTCCAGCCATAAGCTGCTTGGTCAATTCTTATCACAAGTGGATCAACAATGGATTAATCTGAAGAAAGCTGACCTGTGCTTGCAGAAAAACTCTAAAAAGAGGGGAAAAAACCCTCAGCCCAATTTATCTCATAGGCTTGGTATTGTGAGAAAATAGGAAGTGGAAGGAGTATTGGTGTAATTGCTATTTTGACTTGTATATTAAAAATATATAAATAAACCCAATTTTAATAAAAATATTAATTAGCACTATTTTCTTCTTTTTTTAAAAAAAAGCTACCAAAGGCATGATCTGGATGATACCCATGAGGAATGGGATTTAATAATCTGCATTAAACTGCTGCTTAATCCAACATAAAGAACTGGGAAGGGCTGAAAAAGAAAGTTGAATAAGCTTTCATCTGATACAATGTTTTGCTACATTGAGGAATGTCTGTGACCAAGTTTTATCCTGACTGAGTTTTTCACATGAGCTTTAATGATAATGCTGCAAAACATCTCTGTTCTAAAATGGGTGTAAATGCAATGCTTGTAAAGTAAGCCTTTAAGTTATTGTTTATGATTTTTAAAATTTCAAGTTATTGTAATCCTAGAAGTTCAGACTTTTTCTTACTTCACATCCATGCAATCCATAGAGATCAATAGATAAAAAAACACTTGTTTTGTGACTTTTGAATATATTTAAGGCTATACCATTTAAACACGACAACTATTATATTCATGGATATTCAGAATCCCAGAAGTTTCAAGTATGGATTTTAATTTAAACTATATGGCTTTTCACAAAAGCCAGACTTGTTTTCCTCTTGCTTAGCTAGGTAAAGAAAAATGATAATGTCCTGGTCATTTTATTTAGAGCAGGAATGTCAAACTGGTGGCCGCTGCAGTGGTGGGATTCAAAAATTTTTACTACTGGTTCTATGGGCGTGGCATGGCTTGGTGGGTGTGATGTGGCATGGCTTGGTGGGCATGGCAGGGGAAGGATACTGTAAAAATCTCCATTTCCTCTCCACTCCAGGGGAAGATTACTGCAAAATCATCATTTCTTCCCTATGGGACTTGTGAGGCAGAGAATAGATGGGATGGGGCCAGTCAGAGGTGGCATTTACTGGTTTCTCCGAATTACTCAAAATTTCCATTAGCGGTTCTCCAGAACTGATCACAACCCGTTGAATATCACCCGTGGCCCGTGGGTCGTATGTGTCACACACAGGCCACATGCACTCCAGCTCCACAAATGGGGAAAAACATTGCGAAACATCACATGGCAGCAAGGTAACACCATGAGTTGTGATTTAGAGGCTGAGGGATAATAAAGCAACTATGCTGATGTCAATTTGCAATTTGCATTAGGGAGTAACTTAGCATGTCTGGAATACTTAAAGGGACAGGAGAAAAGAAAGGGAGAACTTCAGCAACTTCTGATATTATGTTAGAGCAAAAGTTATATAGATAACTTTATATAAAAGTTATAAAGTGAAATCCAGCTAGGTTGGAATACAGAACAGTTAGCGATTAGGGTAGCAGCTAAAAACTGGGAGGCTGAGTTTTAGTCTTGCCTTGGGCATGAAAACTGATTGGGTGACTTTGGGTCAGTCACTATCTCTCAGCCCAACTCACTTTACAAGGTAGTTGTTATGGGAGAAATAGGAGGAGGAAGGAATATTAGGTATATTTTTGGCCCTGAGTTATTTATAAAAAATAATAAATATGGGGGATATATACATACACACACACTCTCTCTCAATAAAATTATTTGGGGAGAATCAGGGACTCCTGGAAATTAAAGTGCGTGGGAGCTGCAAGGAAAGAAGGGGATGGGAATGTCCAATTGAAGAATCCCAAATTCTATTTTTACCAAAACTCTTTTTTAGGAGTTTTGTGTTCTGTCTTTAAGGCTTAATCTACTTTAGCTAATCAATAAGGTGGCTCATATGACTGAATAAACTATACAAATGGAGGGGGGGAATAACAAGCCACTTAAGCAGCCAAAAGAAAAGCATAATACACTTTATATAAAATGCATTTCAAGAGATTGCAGTAATGCAGTCTTTACAATTACAACAAAGGAGCCTAATTTTTGTCTGCTTGGTTTTTTTTTAAAAGCAATATCTCCAACTCTATTTCAATACAGAGTAGCTTCTCCTATACCAAGGATCGGCAACCTTAAACACTCAAAGAGCCACAAAGGTCCTAACAGGAAGCCCCCCCCCATTCAATTCTGGAGCTGACTGGAAGTCTAGTTCTCCTACCATAGAGTCTCCTCCTAGCGTGGCATCCTTTTTCTTCTGCCTGTCCTAATCGAAAGCCCTATCAATTGTGGATCCAGCCAGTGACAGGGAGCTGCAGATGAAAGAGCCACATGCAGCTCCAGAGCCATGGAGTGCTGACCCCTGTCCTACACAATTGTTTCCTCTTCAAACCTGCTTCTAATTTATTTTTTAACTTTATATTTCATCTTTCTCCCAGGTTTATAGGTAGTGTCCATAGTTTTCTCCAATCCATCTCTCCTTTTCATCACCACTGGTGGGATAGGCAAGTATTAAGAGAGAATGGTTTTTCCAAAATCTGCAGACAAACTAAATGGCCAAATTTGAACCCAACCCTTCGTCTTCTGTTCCTTACCTTACTATCTCAAAATTGTGTAGTAAGCCTTGTCCTGGTTTTCTTCATGTTTCTGCCCCCACTGTGTAAAAACCTGATAATTTCAAAGAACTGAAATATGTCAGGCTGTTCTGCAAATGCCCTGGAGTCTCTCCACTCCAGATTGGCTGCAACATTAAAAGAGAATGAGTGAGAGAGAAATCCCTTACAGTGATGGCGCCTTTTTGTGTACCATAAAACTTGAGGAATGACATCCCCAGATAAATATAATAAATTAAGCTCAGACTACCTTAAACAAAGCGATTGCAGGGAGAATTGACCTTGGGCATTTGAGCAACGGAGCCCCTGAATGATAGCAGCAGCTGACATGTGCGGGGAGAATTCCGCATTAAAGGTCACTAATATACGATGCCAGCAGACTGCAAAAGAAAAGACATCAGCTACTGGAAAACCACAGGCTGCCAGTCCAAGAGAGAGGAGAGGTTGGGTTTAGAACCACATCCTGTGTGCTTAGGGAGCCAAGATCATGCTCCATTCCTCTACCATTAAGGACTGTTACAAGTGAAATATAATTAAAAGATGTTCTTAAGAAGCTCTACGGAGTAAAATGTTGACTTCTCCTTGCTCTTTCCAAGAGTGAAGTGGATGGTTGATTGATATTGATTTAAAGGAAATAACTTTGGTTCTTAAAAAATCATCATCATCATCTCCCTACCTCTTTTTGTAGAGTAGTGTGTGATTATTTGCTTACCTGGCATAAGTTTGGTTTTTCTTTTTCTCATTTTCCATAAATCACTAAGCTGCTCTGCAGGAGGTGGTCTTGTTAAATAGATTGGCACTTCTTGAGCTCTTCTGGAGCTCTCAAAGTATAAACAGACAGTCAATAGGGCTGCACACACAGAGTTCACGCATACAAAAACCAAGCAAATCTTGTTAAGTCAGAGATTCAGTGATCTATTCTCATGGACCCATCTTGGCAGTCAGTGTCTCTAATGTGTTCATTGCTTACAACGCATAGGTCTGATGTAATTTAACTATTATTAGTATAGATGCAATTCTACTACCACCATTATTATTTTTTTAAGAAAAGAAGCCAATATTGGAAATCATTTTTTGACTCTGATAGTATATATATTCAATTGATCATAAAATGGAAAAATATAAAGCAAGTAATATTTTCAGATGGGAAAAGGCATTCAGATGTCTTGAAGTCTTGAGCTAAATATCAAGAAGAGAAATGATCTTTTAGACAAGATGGGTGGCACAGAAATCAAACAAATAGAGAAATAAATGTTGGGCTGTTCCTGGCCACCCATGTGTGAATAAGAAGGATTAGCATAGGATTTGACTTTTGATTGATGGGGATGAAAGCAATATTATATGGAAAGAGCAGGAAAAAAAAGATACTGCCAGGAGATACTAGTATGAAAGCTGAGTGCAAGAAGGATCACAGCCTTGTCACACAATCAGAGTATGGAAGTTTTTGATTGCTGAATGAGTCCATCTCTAACAGCATATAATGCCTTCTGCCAGTGGTGAAATCCTCCAAAGTCTGCTACCAGTTTGGTGAGTCTGCTGCCAAGCGCATGCCTGAGCCGCGCATGCGCAGTGCTAAAAAAGGACCATTTTGAAGCCTTCTGAGCCTGCAAAGGTAAGTAGAACAGCGAGGGGGGGATTGGCCCATTTTTCGCTCATTTTTGCCCTCCCCACCCCCAGCAGCACTCTGATGCCTCCTAAAGGCTATGCATGGCCATTTTTGCAATTTGGGGGGGGGGAGTGGTTGGGGAGGTCAAAAATGCTGTATTCAGTGTATAAGATGCACCCAGATTTTCACCCTCTTTTTTGAGGGAAAAAGGTGCGTCTTATACTCCCAAAATACGGTAGTTAACTTTCCATGTTCAGAGGTTTTTTAAAGATGTATTTTTCTTTTAAAGGGAACAGTAATTGGTAAAATTGTATATAAAAGACAGTTCTTAAGAATATATACATGAGATGTATTGTAAAGCATTGTTTCAATAAAATAAGTAGGACAAAATATTTTCAAAAGGATAAATGAGCTAAGCTTTATTTTAATACTCATCATACAATTATTATAAATTGTGTAGCTCACTGTGCAAATATGAATTTAGATAAGTATGCAAAATGCTCATTATTTACTTTATTAAAGCTGGAGTACAGGATGCAATGTTCTAGATGTGTGATAGATTGGAGCCTGGCTTTTCTGTATGTGTGTGGGTTTTTCCCCCCCCCCCTGCTTGTACATGTGAACTGAGGCAAAAGTAAGGCTGCCTTTTTCAAGCAAAGGATCCTTTTGTCAGCCTAAATCCCTGCCTGACGGAATGCTTGGCAAATAATATATCCTACACAATAAATGAAATTACTTTAGAGAAGCATTTTCATATCATTTATTGAACTGTTAAGAACAATATTTAAAACCCTTTCTGCTCAAAAACAAACGTGGGAAATGTTTTAATTCAAAACCAAAGCTTGGCTAACCTTCTAATAAAGCTAAATTAGGGCTGAGACTTTTCTGAATGTAGTTCTGCTCTCAGAACATGGCCTTTACAATTTCCCTTTCAGAATAAAAAACAATATAGAATGACAGAGTTGGAAGAGATCTTGGAGGTCTTTTAATCTAACCCAGGGGTCACACGCAGGCCATGCCCATCCCAGCTCCGCAAAGGGGGAAAATGTTGTGAAACGTCACATGATGGCAATGTAATGCTGCGAGTTTGACACCACAATCTAACCAATTCTGCACAAGCAGAAGATTCTGTTCCAACCAAGGCTCTGAAAAACTGCCCTCGAAGATTGCGGTGGCTTTCTAAAACAACACAGGTCACTGCATGATAAAGAGAAAATTGATAAAACTACTATTGCCATTTTGCTTCTTTTCAGCTGTATTGGAGATTTGGAAAATAATAGGTACCAAGTGCAGCCACAATACAGGTAGTCCTTGACTTAAGACTACAACCAAGATTTCTATTGTTAGTGAGACATTTGTTAAGTGAATTTTGCCCCATTTTACGACCTTCCTTGCCACAGTTGCTAAGTGAATCCCTGCAGTCCTTAAGTTAGTAACATGGTTGCTAAGTGAATCTGGCTTTCCCATTGACTTTGCTCGGTCTCAAAAGGGGATCACATGACCCTGGGACGCTGCAGCGGTCATAAGTATGAATCAGTTGCCAAACATCTGAATTATGATCACATGATCACCGGGATGCTGCAAAGGTCATAACTGTGAAAAACAGCCATAAGTCACTTTTTTCAGGGCTGTTGTAACTTTGAACAATCACTAAATGAATTGGTGGTATAAGTTGAGGACTACAAATTAAAAGGAAATGTAATTTTCCCTTGATATGGCACCACTGCAAACTGACATCACTTTGAGCTTTCTACATAGTGAGAAATATTAATAAATTAGTTAAATCTAACTTGAATATTCTCATTATCTGAATATTGGGTACACACTAATGATTCTGAGGGGGCTACAAACATACATTTTAAAGAATTATATTTAGGATGATACTTATTACCTTTTTAGGGCACAGAGTACTAATGGATAAAACTCATGGATAAAAAAAACCTTCAAAAAAAGATCTAAGTAAGTTTCATTTGTTTTCAGATAAATGCATCATTATAAAAAATTAAGAATACACAAATACATGCAAACATACACACAAGCATGCATGAATCACTGCATTGTTGGAGTGCATGGTATAAATTATTGAAATAATAATCTATATCCAATACCTACACTTTCCTGAATATTCCCCACTTACCATTTTTCTAAAGCAGACTTTCTGATAATATATTGTTTTGCAATTATCTTTGAACCATTTTTCACGTCCTCTAATATTTCAGAGATTTGTTGTATGAGTCAAAGAATAATAAGCCCAACCACCCTAAAAGAAATGACAGAGATGAAAGGGTACAATGGGAAGTGCTAATATAATTCTGTCTAGAGTTCTGGAAAAATTAACAAACAGTTACAAGAATGGATAAGTATTCAAATCAAATACAGTATTTGCAATTATTTTTCAAGCATATATTACACTGACATGAAACTATAATAGGCTGTGAATTCAGTAAATTTCATCTCTTGGAGAGATGTCTGCAGGGTGTGTTAAACAAAATCAAGATGGCAGCCATAACATTGTGATCAAAGTCCAGCCTGGTTTTTTTTTGTGCATCACAATGTATATAAAGAAACAAGCAAGGCTTTGATCATGTCATCCCAGTCGTCATCTTGACTTAAAAAAAAAAGCACCCAGTAGACATCTGTGATCTCTTGTGTATTGAAAGGGTTTCTTAGATTAGCCTATTAGAAATTCCATCAGGAATTTGTGCTGTCCATAATTGAAAACCGCTATCCATGGTAAGCCTTATAATACATTTACATGCCAAGCTTTAGATATGCATTTCTGGTTTGCTTTTCCATCTGGAAAAGTAGTTTAATTTACCAGTATATGGTATAAGAAACTTCACAGGTTCTGACATTTTCTTACAGCACTTTACCTCTTATGACCTTAAAAATAGGGAAATAACTGGGAAACAGTATCTTAATATTTTCTGGATTGTTGTCTAGGACAAATAAGCATTAAACCTACACTCATAACTGTTGATTTGTACGTATATTTGTATTATTTGAAAATTCCTTATTTGGGAACTGGTAAGTTATATTCTCATTTTCTACCCTAGTTACCAAACTTTCTTCACTGTATAAACTTGTATATTGAAAATACAAAAAATAAGAATATCCAAAATACAAGTATTTATTCTAATAGAAGTACAATATGTCATGTTGGTCTTTTCTCTCTCTCTCTCTTTATCTTCACACATCAATAGTCGAAATGACCAGCTCATCCACGAAACTTCCTAACTGAGTATGGATTTAAACCTAGATTACTAGAAGCATCATTCAACATTCATATTGTTAACTTATTACTTGGATCTAAGTATCGCTTGAATTTATTGGCCCCAGTCCCTTCCTTCACCTACTATATATAAAATTCTATATACAAATGGGTGCTAAACAATAAAACTGATAATACAACTTAGTAATGAAATATTATTTAGGAGCCATTCTGCTGAGAATATTTTGGAGGTCATCCTAAAATATTCAGAGGGCTGTCCTTTTTTAGAATGTTCCTAGAAGCTTTTTCTGTGGGCGAGGCACAGGTAACTAGTAATCAGCTCTGGTTATCTGTGGTTTAGATAGTGTTATAAATAAGGACTACGTCTTGGTCAGATCCACACCCAATATTTTTTTTAAAAAATCTCTGTAGCAGTAACAAAGCAAATACAGTGACTCAAGTACTATTTCTGACTCACAGTCCTTCAGGAGCCCTCCTTAATTCCACAGAAAATAACACCTTCACGGTTACCGCAAGAAACTGCCTGCCTGCCAGATAGGTAGACATAATCTTCATATCATTTTGAAATCTTATTCTTTACTAATATCTTCAAAGGTGAACAGCTGATAACGTAAAATGTATGAGAGATACAATCTAATTGCAAAACTGTGGGAACACGCAAACTGTTCCATACGCAAGCTGCTTCATGCATGGAACAGTCAGTTTCAGGAGATCTTGTGTGTTTCATCCAGAAGTATTGAATAGGGAAAGCAGGGGGCGCGGGGACCCAAAGCTATCACTGGTGGTAGTGTTGGTACATGGAGAGAGCTAAAAAGGTGGTGGGGAAAGAAAATTATTGCAAAGAAAGTCCAGTTGCCTTTTGGAAAAAGCACCTCTGAGGCAATCATGACCTGGATGCTTGAGAATCTCCATGGGCCTTCTGTGGTTAGTCTTGTCTGTGTCATTGTCAAAATCATCAGCTGGTCCTTTTCTTTTTGCAGAACACTTATAATTTCAACCCTCAAGATTCATAATTGCTTGTTTATTTCTTTATAGCCTGGCTGTGGTATAGGTTCAAGTCAGGTTACAGTATCCTCAAAAGGCTGACTTCCCTGTCTTGTCAGCAGTTTGAACTTTTTAAAGTTTTCGTTCTAGAACCTAATCTGGTAAATCCCCAACTTCCCTTGACATGTCTGATATCTAAATATAGCAGTTGAGATGCTTCCATCCACTCGCAATATGCATGATCCTCTTCTGGCTGTTAGAATTAAAATAATACTAAGAGAGACTCACTAAGAATGCAGTACTGCGGGCTACTTCAGCTGACTGCTAGCAGGAATTTGGCAGTTCAAATCTCACTGGCTCAAGGTTGACTCAGCCTTCCATCCTTATGAGGAGGGTAAAAATGAGGACCTAGATTGTTGGGGGCAATAGGCTGACTCTGTAAACCACTTAGAGAGGGCTGCAACAGCACTATGAAGCGGTATATAAATCTAAGTGCTATTGCTATTTTAAAAAGCTACAACAAGGGTTATTTATTTATTTATTTATTTATTTATTTATTTATTTATTTGACTTATATATCGCTTCATAGGGCTTTCAGCCCTCTCTAAGGAGCTGAGTTAAAAACTCTAAGTTTTCTTCTGGTTGATCTCAGCCATTCTAGGCCTATGTCTTTCTCTTTTTCCTTCCCACATTGTTGATGAGGTATATCATCATCGTTACTATAGTGGTGAAACATCATTTGACATCCTTCCCCACCAGAATAAATTCATATGGATATTTTGTAAGATGATACAGAATATGTACAGTATTTCAGGAAAATATTTCAGCTGAGAAACAGCTATTAGTGTTTTATTGATTTACAGGCAGAATAAATATTTAATGCCTATATTCTTTTGCCTTCTCTCTTTAATAGTTCCTTTGAGTTGTAAGAACCTTTTAATATATAAATATTCAGCAAATACATGTACTTTAGTTTGGCCTTAAGAACACAAAACAATGCACCATTACAACATGTTCAATGTTGTATCAAATCTGCATTAAAAATCCCAAAGAAATGTAATTGATGATCAAATTACATTTTTCATAAGTACCATAAATGCACCTAACAATTGTGAGAAGATTTGTAGAAGGCTTCCTTAAAAAAGATCAAGGTCTAATATCTGAAAGACTGTTTTGGCCATAGGTTGCAGAGGTGGTATTCAGCTGGTTCTCTCTGGTTTGGGCGAACTGATAGCAGCGGCTGTGGGAGGCTCCACCCCCCCACCTTGATGTAATGTGTGAGCACTACGCACGCACAGAAGGTGGTGCGCATGTGCGCACTTTCACATTTGCAAACTGGTAGGGAAGGTAAGTGAAACCCACTGCTGATATGTTGGTAGTCCACAAGCTAGGTGTGGCTTTCACGGGCCTCTAATATGATGAATTCAGATGCCTGAGCTCTTTACCAAAACCCTTTACTAATAAGTTTTTCAGCCATTTAAATAAAGATACTTGCTATGACTTAATAACATGACCAATTAACTGAGTAGGAACAGGTGTAATCCTTTATTAGAAATTCATCAAGGTGCATTCATATTATTTATTTAATATATTTTATATTGCCTTTCCTAGCACGTTGCTTCCAAAATTCATTGAGTAGGAGTCAGTGTAAATTGGTCATAATTAAGTAATGGACCTTGAGGTAGTCATTAAAATTCATTCTCATTGATTTTGATGGCATTTCTGACAAGTCATGGAGGATAATTGCTGTAGCATAAATAAACATTTTTTTTTAAAAAAAATACAGCATTAAGAGGAAACAGAAGAACTAAACAACAATAATATATCAAACAATTCAAGCTGATGGTAGATTAAGTTAAAGCATTCTTTTAAAAATACTTATTGTGTACCACCAGAATAAGAAGTAAACATGCTGCTTATTCACTTAAAAAAGAACATGGCATTTTAATCCTAAATCATATGCAATTCTGTGTAGTTGTGAACATGTGGCACAGTTAGCCAGGCACATATCTCAGCTATTCAGTGTGTTATGTGCAATATGATTTTCTTTGGAGGTGGTCACATGCAGCATTGACCTGTTCTTTGCACCATCTTATCAAAGTAAATCACAACCTGTTGCCAGGCTGGAGTGGGAGAACACAGTTTGCACAAGAAGTGAGAAGATAGTGTACAGGAACAGAGAGTTAATTTTTCCCACGGTTTCAATCCCTAATATTATGGACATTGTTAGAAGCAGGGAAAAGAACAGGCATGAGAGTATACAGGTATACATCGTATACACATGCTTAGGACAATGAAGGAAGGCTGTCTATGTGACTGTAGGTAAAGGTTGTTTCTGTGGTGCCCATGCACACAGTAGTAAGGAATGCTTTTGAATGTAGAACATATTAGACCTGCCATGTCCCTGACAGCAGAGCCTTATGCCATTGCCTGGTCTGGCCATAATATAGCCACTAACAGGTGGCATTCATGGCAAAATGGTCAAGGGCCAAGCTAATATAGGCACTGAATTATCCCCTGTGACTATGCAAAGTTGCAGCAGTGTTGAAAAAGTAACTTGCAAGCTGCTTCTCACATCAATAACTGTCACAGCATCTCTGTGATCACATGGTTGCGCTTGGGTACCAATGAGGGTTTACGACTGTCACAGCATCCCATACGCATAGTCACCATTTCCACGCTGCATAGCTGGCTCCCAACAAGCAGAATCAATGGGAGAAGCTGGCTATAAAATGTCAAATCGGAGTCACATGAGGTCATGCTTAATGATTGCAATTTTTTTTTGTTAGTGACAACAAAGGAAATGAAGTCATAAGTCTTTCATGATCACATGATGTTTCTGTTAAAGACATACCGCTTAGTGATGGAATTGCCAGTCTCACTTGTGATCATTAACCAAGAGCTACTGCAGGTTCCAGTTAGTTTCGTAAGTATTCTCAACAAGCGGGTCATCTCGTGATTGAGGACAAGTTTCTGAACGAAGTCCAAGTTGGGTTCAGGACAGGGTGAGCTATTATAGATCTTGATCTAGTACTACACCACCTAAGTTTTTAAAAAAATCTAACCAAGTTCCCAGGGTAGATAGGTTCTTAACAAAGCCACTCTACATTTAGTGACTGCCCCTTTCAGCAACTGTTCCCAGTTATGACAGTTTACAACCAGTCTTGCATTTATGATACTTGCAGTTCTACAAAGCAAAGGAAAACTGAAATAATATCATAAGCATAGTTGTGATTTCACTTAGCGACCACTTCACTTAATGACTGAGCTGTCAGTCCCAATTGTGAGGACTACCTGTAATTGATTGAAGGCTTCTGTTTTGGATCATTAAAAACACTCCCACATAGGCTAAATGCATCCTGTGACATATTTCTAAATCAATCCCAACTGGAAAAAAAGGAAGTATGTGCAATTTATTTATTTGTTAAATTTATCTGCCACCTATCTCACTGTGAAGGTACGCTGAGCAGCTTACAACAACAAAAAGGAAGAAATGAAAAGAGAATTAAAATAATAAAATAATAAACAAGGAAAAGGAGCACAATGAGAATACAACAATTTGATAACAATTGTCCCTTCTATTTATTGTTTATATACTTTCCCTAACTCAAACCCTGATGGCCTAGCTCTATTCCACGTAACACAGAGAAGTTTCAATTTGTATAGAGAGGAAAAACTGAGTTGCACTAAAGCAAAATTATTTGTCTTTACCAAAAGACTGTCCAGCCACGCCCACTCCTGAAAAATAAGTAACAATCTCAGAGAACAAACTAAGGCCTTCAAATACCTGAGAATTATCTTCCAGCCCTCTGCTTCCTGGAGGGAAGCAAAGCAAAACTTGTTATTGAAGGGATCCAAAAAGTTGCTAATTCAATTCTGTATCTCCTGGCAGCAAATGTAACAATTATATACCCATCACTAATCACACCTACAAGGCCAGTTGGTCCAGTGGTTAAGACACCAGGATAGAAACTGACGGTTGACCTTGAACCAGTAATTTCTCTCTCAGCCCAACTCAGCTCACAAGGTTGTTGTTGTGGGGAAAATAAGAGGAGGAATATGTGTTGGATATATTCACTGTCTTACGTTATTTGTGGAAATAATAAAGGCAGGATATAAATAAATTGAATGATGTATACTTATCAAGACTGACACACACTCAAAAGCCATCAAATTCAAACTTTTGAGTTCCTCAGTGTGCATCTCTAACTCTTTGGTGTGGTTGGAACAAGGAATAGCTTCTACTGTGCCCTAGATTGAGACTAAGTCACCTTCGCTGCTAGTCCAAAATGATCTTTAACCTGAAAGTTCTCTTCTTCTTGACACAACTGGATACAAGTATTGAATGAAAGGTATTGAGTTAGACCTTGGAAGACATGGTCGGTCAACCGGATATTTTATTTCATTGGAGGTGGGAATCAATTTGGAATCAAAACAGTTCTCAGAATTGATCAAGTTCCATTCTCTTTTCCCCTTTAAGATTTGGGATAGAGTCAATGTTACTGTCACTTTATGCTAGCTACCTCAGATAGCATTCTACTTGGTGTGACTCAATAACCTGCCTTCAGGGTTACTGGAAGCAAGATTTTGTTCAGAACTAAACTTGCCTGCTAGCTGGGTGACCTTGAGAGTCCTCCAGGGTTTATTCTGCTGCCCTTTCTACCTGGGTTAGAGTTCAGAGCTACTAGTCCCTTGCTGCTAAACTGTTCGGGAAGATCAGGTTATGTAAGGGTTGGTTCCCAGACTGATAGAATTGCCATTATGTAAACAGCCAGCTGCAAGCTTCCCTGTTGGTACAGAAGGGACCTGCCTCCCCATGAGATCATAGAAAGGCTGTTAAAAAGAAAATTGGAATGCCTTTGCCCTAAGATACATTGATTCCAGATGGGAAATAATTTAGTTGTTGAAATTCTTGTAATCCCATTTCACTTATTTTGATGAATCTTGTTAAAGAGAACTCTGTGAAAATTATGCTGGGCAAGGAATCAAGGTCTGTTTCAGGCAGCTGTCCCAAAGCCTGATAGATGAGAAGGAAATGCTGTGGCTTTTGATAGAGAAGCATGTGGAGGTTTCTACAATGTAGCTAAATTCCGTGTTTTTGCTGTTTACTACATGGAGGAGTTAAGATTTTTCATCTCCCCAATTAAACACACACCTCTCCTGTACCATGGAAGAACTTGGCCTGTGCTTGTGAATTTTTATAACTTTTACTCCTTTTATATTTCATGTCCTGCAGTACCTCTGTGTACTGCAGGACATGTATATATTCCTTTGGGACATGAATCATTTTATGATGTTGATCTATAACTGTAATAAATGTTAATCAACACTCAGGAACTGCAACAAATAATTCAGGAAGATGAAAACTCCTCCAGGCATTCACATCTTTCATATTCTTCAAGAGTAAGGATTCTCAAATTCAGCACAGAGGATACAAATGAATATTTTTAGAGAGTGTTTTCCACAATCAGGACATCACCATGGAGAAGGCCTGGCCACCACCTGTCCAGAGCAGTGAAGAGCTGGAACAAGACTTCTGAGAATTTTCTGAAGGGACATGTGGAAGAAGTCCACTCTTTCTGTCATTTGGAATTACACTGAGTCCCATAATTGGAGACTTCTAAGGAATAGCCATCTATCCTCTGAAGACTGGGTGAAATGAACAGTTTATGCTCTCTTCAATCTCTAGCAGATCTTTCTTCCTGCCAGAATGCAATTGCTTTCTCTTACACTCTTTGTTAAGTGCCAAAATACACATTATGTGGGAGTCCCATTATTTCATCTCCTGATATTTTTGTTTTGATTTGAAAATAGCTGAGGAGAGAGTGGACAGCTGATTTAACTGGAGCCACTGTCGGTGAGAGAGATATTTAGATTAGCCATTTTGTGGAGGGCAAGGTTATAAAACTCCCTCCCCCTCTAGAGTAGAATTGCTACTCCAAAGAAATGTAAGGATCTTTAGCATACACTGACTTTAAAAGATCTGACTATGCAACAGTGTCACGGAAATGGTTTTTGAGCTCTGACTGAGATTTTCGGTGAAAACAGTCTCTTACCCCATCTGGCAAACATGATGTTTTTAATTTTGCTACATAAGAAATAAGATTGTGGAATGCTGTAATCATTAGGAATAATGTTTCGTGGAAATATGAATGAAGCACCTGTGTGAGACTCTGTAAAGTAGGCAACAAATATTTCCAGGATTTCATGATGCAGTTACTTTAATGAGTTTAAGCAGTGTGGCATGTCTTGACTTTGCATATTCCAAAGCACCTCCTCCGAATCAAAACTGCACAGTCCTAATAAGACTATATGCACTTTTAAACAATAAAGTCAAACATATAAATATTTATATATTCCTTGTTTTAATGCCAGATTTGGACAGAAAGAAGTTGCTAAACATGTTGGATTGTTTTAAACACAAGGGGGAGCTATTGAGAAGCTGATTGTTCTCTGCTTCATCAGATAATGCTTCCACTAATCCCACCACTTTAAAGGGGTCAATGAGACAATAACATTAAAAGTGATAGGGACCTTGGTTTCTCTAATTTTATATGAACTGATTTTTAAAAAATCCACATTACATGGTTCATGTGAAATGTATGAGCAAATAGTGAGGTCACAATAAGTAGTTTCTCAAGCCAATAACCAATGAAACCAAATGGATATAACTCCACATTGGTCTTCGGGGAGAATGTAGTCATAACTACCAAAGAATAAGGATGTAAGTGTTGATTAGGTCCTTATTCTTTCATGGAATGTATTTCTCCTACAACACACATGTTTCGCCTGGTCTAGTAAAAATCAATCATTTCAAGAAAAAAAAAACCCTCTGAAATGGGATTGTCTATTCATTTAGATTGGATTTTTATCAAAATTAGCTTTTTCAGGAGTGTATTTACCATATATTTCTTTAATTGCCATCTTGAAGCACAGATTTTAGACAGCAAAGGGTTACTGCAATCTTAGAAAGGAGAAGGAGACTGGTCATTGGATCTACACCAGGTAATCTGCTTCTGCTGATCTCCAGCTCCAATAATTTTGATAATACCATAGCAAGATCAGAATTTGTATTTGTATATATAATGCTATCAACACAGAGGCAAAAATTGACTTATGGTATACTTTCCAAAATTGTTGAACCCCACTGGCATAAAGCATAATCAAATAGTTATCATACTACATAAATAGTTTACAAAGTTTTAACCCTATTTATACTCATATTTCTCATTATGTTCAGGCAGGAAGAACTAGTGGAAGCCACCAGTTAATTGAACAACGCATGTTGTTATTGCTGTACTACAACCCTGAGAACACTCAACTGGAAAGACTTGTGCAAACAACATACACTTATAATTCAAGAATCATGAGACACTGCCCAGGAATTTGTTTTGAATACTAGAACTGAAAACAGACTCTATTCCTTCTAAACAAAGATCTAATTCTAGTTCTCCCAAGCTTTATTCATTTCAGCAGCATTATGTTTGGGTGCAGATGGGTAGGTATATCACTTTATATCAGTGGTGGGTTACGACTGGTATGCCCCAAAACGGGTGTACCGGTGCCTCCCAGGAGCACCAGGTACTGTTCCGGTACGGTGCTCTGGAGGGCGCACCTGCCCGCCTGCACTAATTACCGGTATCTGTTTTCAGGGCTTCCGCGCACGTGCATGGAGCGTACGGCACCTGCACAATGCTCCACCAAGCAGCTGGAGCATCGCGGACTGTAAGTACACATGCACGTGTACTGCGTGCGTTCATGTGGTGGACGCCCGGCCCCGTTGCACCGTACTGGTTGCAACGGGATCCGGAACCCACCACTGCTTTATATGTACAATCATTTTGCTGTTGCTGTTTTTAAGCAACTGGGAATAAAAAGACCAGTAATGATCTACTGAAAATCATTAAGAGATCTAGCAATAAGTCCAAGATCCACCCACTACTTGGTACCTAAAAGCTCTTCTCTACTGGGTAAGCTGTTTGCATCAAGTTCATAACACAGGTCTGCAAAAAAAATTTTTTCGAGAGCTGTTTTGATTATACCACATAATCTTTATGTGTTTTGGAGCACTGAATCCAAAAATGACCTCCATTTTGTCATAGGACATCACGTTTCCTGACAATTTAGGTAACTATGTTAAATAAGGCAATACCTCAAAATAAATGGAAATAGACTCATAAAATTAAAGTTTTATTACAATATTTTCATGAAAATCCTTTTTTGAACTGAAATGAGATCACCTACACACACTAAACTCGATTCTTCTTCCTTGTGAGGCTCCTCTTGGTGCATTTACGCTTGTGAGTAGCATCTGGAATGTCTCTCTGAAGCATCCAACAGTAGTCTGCCATCATTGTAATGCTCCATTTTCCCTGATATCTCCTTTCCATCTCTTTAATGTCTTGGTGGAATCGTTCACCTTATTCCTCACTCACAGCTCCCAAATTTTCAGGAAAGTAGTCAAGGTGGGACTGGAGGAAATGCACTTTTAAACTCATCAGGCAAATGCGTTCAGCAATCTTCCGACAATTGTTTTGTAGTGAGGATCTTTGTTATTGCTTAAAAAATTTTGTATGACTTCTTTAAATGCAATCCACCCTTCTTTTTGAGGATCCGGCATGATATTGACAAACTCTTGATCAACTATAAGCCTTCTAATGTCTGGTCCGACGAACATACCTTCCTTCAATTTTGCTACCAACAGGCATGGAAACTTCGTGACCAAGTATTTGAAGCATTCTCCATCTCTTGGAAGTGGTTTTATGAATTGCTTCATCAATACCAATTTTATGTGGAGAGGTGGTAGAAGAACTTTATGGGAAGGTACCAAAGTTTCTTGGAGGACAATTTTTCCACTGCTGTTAGCACCATTGGCTGCCAAATCTTCTTGGTCCAGTGATTTTGTTGGTCTCGACTGTCCCATAGACACAGAAAACAAGGGTATTTGGTATACCCAGCTTGTTGCCAGAGCAGCATGCACAAGATCTTCAAGTCCCCACACAGTTGCCAACCATGGTCTTCATATTTAAGTTTACAAAGAACCAATTCCAAGTTCTCGTAGGTTTCCTTCTAGTGTACAGAATGACCTACAGGTATGGAAGCATAAAAACCATTGTGGAGTAAAACTGCTTTGAGACTTCTTTTTGAAGAATCTATAAAAAGACGCCATTGCTCTGAATCATATTGCATTTTTAAATTGACCCATCAGACCTTTGACATCGATGCAATAAACCAACTTGTCTTCCTGGACGAAGTAAGCAACGAACTCCTTGTCTGAACCATGAAGATTACACTCCTGGCAACAATAAATTTCTGCTTTTCAGCCTTGATCCGAGTAACTTAGTGGCATCTTTGGGAAGATTCAAGTCTCTTACCAAATCATTCATCTCCTCCTGAGAAAACAATTTTGGTCTTGTATCATCTTCAAAGTCAGAACTTGATTTGTCATCTGGTTCAGGTATAACTTCACTTTCATCGGAGCTAGGTATCTCTTCCAAGGTAGCAGGTGGCTTGGGTACTGGTATATCTGTGCCATGGGGGATAGGATGAATTACTGAGTGAAGATTGGGTTATGAAATGGAATGCTTCCATTTGGAATTAAACCCTTTCACATCACATGAACAAAAGTAACAGTCATCACTATGGTTCTTTTGCTCTCTTACCCTTGAACCAGTTTCGGGGGTCCTCAACACACTGTTTGCACACTTTACAAGGCTCCCAAACTTTATCTTGATCTCCAATTTTTAGTCCAAAGTATGCAAAGTATACTTTTTTCACAAAGTCTGTAATATTCTACTGTTGCTTCAACATTGTATATTCACCACAGATGAAACAGAAACTGTCTGGCGAATTAATACACGTTCGTGGAGCCATAACATAACGGTTGAAGAATGACAAACTAACATGAATTGCGATGAAAAAGTGTGAACAGCCTAGAACCAAGAACCTGATGATTCGTGCACAAGTGTGGCATGCAGGAGAGAGCAGCTCTGTGTCTGTAGACGAGATGTCACAGTGCTGGCATCGCCCCCTGCTATCTGCCCTGTGTCTCCCTCCCACTGGATTCTTCAGGAAAGATTAACCCCTTCTACCGTTAGAAGCACAGACTTAAAACTTGCTTAGCTTATGTATATATTGCTGACCATCAGATTTACAGTGCTATATTTTTTTTACATAACTTGGACAAACCCTTTAAGGTGTTTATTTTCATTTTATATCTTAAATGCACTTATGTGAATTAATTAATAGTAATCTGGACTTTAAATTTGGTTAAAAACCCATAATCTAAAAAAAATACCGAAAATTATTTTTTTTATAAATTTGAAGACAATTTTGCATGTTGTGGCAAATCATGATGTCTAGGAGTTTTTTCAATATTTTATTTGTTTTCAGCACACCAAAATACATGGAAAATAGGTGAAAATAATCAAACAGCATTTTAGTCACAGACCTGTGATCAGTTAAGTATCCCCTGAGCTCTATTTATAAATTGTGTTGAGAGCCAAGTCCATTTTTTTTCTGGTTCCTTGCTGGTTTATGTGAAATCAGAGCACAGCTGGTCTTTTCACTTGCAATACAGCAGTTTGGTAGAACTTGGACTCTTTCCTTTCCCCAATGAGGGCAACTGTTGCCTCATCTAGCTTCCTAGCTCTTAGCTTCACAGTATGTCCTATTTCTAGTGCCTGTATGTATTTCTCTGTCCTCCCTTCAGCTGTCCAAACAGGGTGCAACCACGGTTGTACAAATACTGATACGTTTTCATGGGGGTGTCATTTTTATTTTATGTTTTTCAACCAGGGATTGCCACCCAAGAGTTATAATGTTAAGATGAGGGCCATATCAATTGAAATACATGAATATATTCCACTTCCCTACCTTCCAAGATGATTTTAGAAGAAAAGGCAGATTTGCAAGCTGCATAGTTTTTTTTTCCATAGCAAGAACTCAGCTTTTCCCTCCCCCCCTTTTTTACAAGCAACCAGTTATGCATAATGTAAGATACAAATGTCAAAGGTAGAAAGCCTAGCTATTTATTTTATTTCTGTTTTATATGGAATGGAAGAGAAAGGATTTCTGTTGCTCCGGGGTCTATAGCCGTGATGGCGAACTTAGGGCACGCAGAGACCTTTCTTCGGGCATTCAAGCCATTGCCCAGATCAGCTTCATGTGCATGCTTGAGAGCCTCCCGCTGGCCAGCTGATTTTTGGGTCTCTGCCACGCATGCAGGAGACATGCGTGCATGCACAGGGGCGGGGAGGATCACACGTGCATGCATGGGGAGAAGGGGGAGAGGCGCCCCCTCACCATTTTTGGTTTGAGGAGGCTTCAGGGAGGCCTGCTAGGTCCAAAATGGGGTACATGGGTGTGTGTGCAGCGTCCCCATGGCCCATTTTTGGTCCCAGGAAACTGCAGGGAGGCCTGCTAGGCCCAAAACAGGGTGCAGGGGGATCACACACATGCACAGGGGGGAGCACAGATGGTTACATGCATGTGCATGGGGACGGGGTGCATTGCATTATGGGTGTGGACATGCGCACATACACACAATTTTGGCACGCGAGGACAAAAAGGTTAGCTATCACTGGTCTATAGTAACCCACCAGATAGAGTGGGGTGGTGCTGACAGGATTTTTCCTGCACTCTCTTATTGGTCTGTTGAAAAGAAGATGAATGCTGATTGGCTCAAGTGCACAGTGCAACTTCTCAATATTTTGAGATCTCTAAAATTTAGATGAACAAAGCTCATCTTGAAATTGCTTTAGGAGGAGAATGGAAGTGCCCTGAAAGTTGCAATTACAATTTCAAATATAATGTAAGAAGCCTCCCTTGCTTCGCTTAGTGCACATTAACACAGTGCATACATTTGCAGGTTTTTTCACAGTTAAATGTTATAGTTATAAGGGTGTCCTGCTGACCGATCTGGATCATTTCACAATTAGACAATTCCTCCCCCCCCCAAAAAAAACTCTTATTTTCTCCAACTTTCTTGGAAATGAACAAAACAGAAAAAAGAAAGGAAAGATTATGTGAGTGGAGAGCATATCACTAATGGGGACAATAAGAATGGAATGGACGAAGGACAGGACAAAAGAGAATCCAGATTAAACACATACACACAACTCACAGTTTTTGCTCATCTCAACTTTTTTCAGCCTTTGACTCCTGCCTTTTTCTACAGGTCTTGGAGCTTTCCGTGATCGGCCAAGTAACGTCAGGCAAGCTGGCATATAATAACAGCCCAAGTTAAGAAGCTATTACACATATGCATTAAATTTTCCATAGAATTAATATACCTATTCACTAAAGAGACTCAAACAAGAACTTCAGAAAAACCAAGGCTTCCAATCCCAAAAAACATTGAGCCCACTTTTCCTAGCCCTGCCATGATCTCATTGTCATAACCCCTGCACCTCCAATACTCCAAAATCATTTGAGAAAGAAACAAACATGGGCTCCTCCTTGTTCGCACAATGGCTAACGTTCCTGCAGAACTTTAGGTTGCTTCCAGTGTCACACAGCCAGACATGTGTTTCCACAAGAGTGCTATTTTGATCTCCCACGATCCCCTTTCCCTTCCCTAAATCTAGTTAAATAAGCCTAGAGCAGATTTGGGAGAACTACAGGTACTGTGGGAGGAGTGTAATCCAGTGCCTGCAGCAGATTTCTGCAGGCACCCTGCAGTGCCCTATCACTTTAAACACCAGCGCACTGAAAACAGCACTTCTACTTCCCACATATGCACCCCAACACCAAGCAGGGAGCTCTGAAACAGGCACTGTCCTGCTTGTGACACATGTCCCAGCGGTACTTTGATGATTTCCTAACCATCCCAGTCGTTCTGCCTCATCCTGTGAAAGGATGCAAGACTACACATGGCGATGACCACAGGATCTGTTTATTATTTCCAGTGTTACTAATAAAATATGTTTATTCCCTTTGGAAAAAAAAATATGTACTATTATGAACACAGAGGGCCATCCTGTAATTTATTGTTCTGGAGTTCTGCTATGGCCCTATTTTGTTCTTTTGCCTGAGTCCTACAATTATTTACTTAGGTTGCATGATGTTTGATTACGTCATCTGTCCATTATTATGAGTCCATTTCCTTGAATTGATTTTGCACCAAGAAATAGAGTCGGATTTTGTTCCGTCTTAAGACAATTAATTCTATTCATAAAAAATTTAAACACAACTACTTGTACATTTCTTCTCAAACCTAGCAGTTCGAAAGCATGTAAAAATGCAAGTAGAAAAATAGGAACCACCTTTGGTGGGAAGGTAACAGCGTTCCATGCACCTTCAGCTTTTAGTCATGCCAGCCACATGACCACAGAGACATCTTTAAACAGTGCTGGCTCTTTGGCTTTGAAACTAAGATGAGCACCGCCCCCTAGAGTTGGGAACTACTAGCACATATATGCGAGGGGAACCTTTCTTGTACATTTTGCTCTCATGTTCAATGTATTGAATTACTTCCAGTTCCCCTTGCATTTATCGGGCATTGGCAACTTTTTATCTGACATTGTTAACATTTTGTCACAGATTCTATTCCCTACTGGGCCACAGGTTATTCCTCACGGCTGCAATATTTTATCCACTTATTTGTATTTAAACTATTCCAACTTATTTTGTGTAGGCACGCACAGGATTGTATTTTTAAGTACACTCTAAACTTAAAAGAGAGATGGATTTGCCTCTAAATCAAAGGAGACATCTGTTCCTAACAGAATCAATATTTTAAATTTTGACACTGTGTGAAAAATCAAAGGAAGCTTTTTAAAAGTGGCCAGGCAATCTATTTTAATTCTGAAAAGATCGAACCCATTGCAAATCCTAAGTCATTCACTCAGAAGAATGCTTGTTCCTTATTTCAACTCTTTCAAAGGAAAAATGAAGGTTAATTCTTGATGACTGGGATGGTGGAAGGGGAGGAGAAATCTAATGCAACTGATTATTTTATACATCAGAGTATTTTGTACTATTAAGGTTGTCTTATTGCAATATGGGATCATTACTTGCCTCACAGAGTTACCTATTCAAAAGAAAACACCCCTATTAGTTTTGAATTTTAAAAAGAAGCTGATGGCACACATGCTTTGTGATTTAAGTTGCCAGTGGTTTGTGATTTTAAAATGTTCCATCTGTAGCCTTGACAGGAGGGGAATTATGTCAATGGCACAGAGCTTTTTAAAAATGTAATAAAAGTGATCCTCACACTGTTTTAACCAGCAGAACCATCTTGAAGAAAGATACAGAACGCCACAAGAGAAGCTACAGGTTGCTTCTTGCTACAGGTTGTGGGGGGGGGGGACGACTACCCTCTCTGATCTTAACAGAACAAATGTTATTTCCTTTTTTTTAATGTGACCTTATTTTCTTTTAGTTTCAGCCATATAGATCTAAGTCTGTATAAGAAAGCTGCCTCCCTTTAATTTGAAAATGGCCAACATATGTAAAATAAAACAGGTATTGATATATTCTGCAATATACATATTTCTAAAAGACAAGGTTACCTGTTATTTAATTATTTCTATTTTTGACATAGTGTTAGTTAGTTCTACTAAAATAACCTAAAATAGCCCCTTACAATTACAGACACTGGTGCTTAATAGAGCTAAGTTTACATGGGGGAAACATTATGCTGGCTTTTAAAGAATTAGGTATACATGCATACATATATGTGTGTGTGTGTATGTATGTATGTGTGTATGTATGTATGTATGTGTATGTACTGTATGTACTGTATGTACTGTATATATCAGGGGTAGGTTCCTGCCAGTTCTAACCTCTTCTATAGTGCCATTTAGAACCAGTTCCAGCTCCCTCCCCCCGCCTGTCCTCACATCATCAAGATGAAGAGCAAAAGGAGGAATTCTGGGAGTTGAAGTCCACAAGTTTTAAAGCTGTCAAGTTTGAACACTCCTGGGTTTTTTTTTTCTAAAAGGTTAGGGGTGCAAGGGTCTTGTAGCTTCACAGCTGTAAGACTTGCGTGCTTCAAATGCCAGAGTTTCTGAGCCAACATTTTGGTTGCTAAGCAAGAGCGTTGTTAAGTGAGTTTCACCACATTTTACAAGTTGGCCATGCCCACCCAGTCACATGGCCAGCAAGCCACTCCCACAAAGCAGGCCACACCTACAGAAGAGGTTCTAAAACATTTTGAAACCCACCACTGGTATGTATGTATGTATGTATGTGTGTGTGTGTGTGTGTGTGTGTGTGTATATATATATATATATATATATATATATATATATATATATATATATATATATATATATATATATATATATATATATATATATAAAAAGTAAAATTATAACAACAGAACCAGAGCAATAAAAACATTCCTATGATATTTTCTATTCATGAAAATGACCCGATTCTGCTTATAACTGAAATCTCCCCACCCCCACATGACCCATTGTGACCCAGATTGTTGGGGGCAATATGCTGACTCTGTAAACCGCTTTGAGTGGGCTGTAATATGATATATATTATATATATTAAGGCATCCTGAAATTCTGCCCGAACAGTTTCATAACCAATAGTTCCCATCCACACATATGGTTCTCCAGTTTTCATAGTATTTAGTTCTCACATATGTTAAAGTGTTTTGTGGCAAGCTCTTTAAACTGGCACAAATGAAACTTTAGTCTTTAAAAACAATCTTGCCATAAAACAAATTATTTCTGTTTCTCCTAGTAAACAAATTGTGATTTTACATAGGCAGTCCTGTAAGTGGATAGTGATACTAAAGAAAAATACTCGATGATAGAAGGAAGCAAAAACAAGATTTTTTTTTAAAAAAACCACAACTATCGTTCACGGAAGGCATTAATAATAGGTTATTTGTCTTGCTGACTTACCTATTACTGAGTAAAATACATTCTCCAGAATCATAAATCAAATAGTTGCTTTCCAAGTAATCCTCTCTGAAATGGGATTGTTGCAGAAATGAAACACCAAAAGTTGAACATTTAAAAAATGAGGGAAAGGTGTGGCTCAAAATTCTGAACAGAGCACACCTTTGTACCATTAGAGACACTTAAAATCATAATTGGTAAGTGACACATGCTAGTTTTTGTAAAGGAAGCTCACTTTACTTCAACCTAAGTTTTGTTCTGGGTTACAAACTAGGCAATATTTCAACCTTGCAAATATAAAGACACCACAGTTCAGTGGTAGAGTACACATTGTTTTATACCATCTCATTGTAGAATACCCTCTTTAAAGTCAGAGGTGGCAAGGAATGGATTGCTTTAGCCAGTTCGAAAAGGTAACTCTAGGCTACGTGGAAAAATTACTTTTTAACTCTATGTTGTCTGTGCCTGCCACTCAAAGCATTCACTTAATTCTATCTTTTGATTGCACCAGATTTAAACCTCATGCAACAGGGCTAATGGCGAGGGATTTTGGAAATTTGGAAAGAGTAAAGAACATGATACAGGGTCTGGTTGCCATTTGGACAAGGCAGTAGTAAACCACTCCTCTGTTTTTACCCAAGGTGGAAAATATTCAATGTTGTGATGTGTCTATACCTACAAAGATCAGATTCATGCATGCAATGATATTACATGTGACTTTCTATGGAAGTGAAAGTTAGACTTTGAAGAAATCGGATAGGAAGAATTCTGACATTTCTGAGCTTGGGTGTTGGAGAAAAGTCCTGAGAACCAAGATAACAAACAAACAGATCACTGAGGAACTCAATCCAGAGTTCTCACTTGAGACACAAATGACCAGTATCAAATGATCCTATTTTGGATGCATTATGCATAGACTAAACTCCCTGGAGAAGATACTAATCTGGGAGGAAAGAGAAAAAGTAGCAAAGTGGATGAACTCTGTTACAGTGGCAATGGAAATCACCATTTGAAGGTGGCATGCCACAGAGTTTGGCAATGCAATCTGCAGGATGCTGGGGACCATCATTTACATGTGCTCACCTCAGGTTTAAATTATAATTATATAATGTCTATTATTTCAAAATATGTCAGTTCAGAGCTATGGTGGTGTAGTGGTTAGAATGCAGTATTGCAGGCTAATTCTGCTGATTGCCAGGGATTCAATCCTCACCCGTTCAAGGTTGACTCAGCCTTCCATTCTTCCGAGGCAAGTAAAATGAGGGCCCAGATTGTTGGGGGCAATAAGCTGACTCTGTAAACGGTTTAGAGAGGGCTGTAAAGCACTGTGGTGTGTAAGTCTATTGCTATTGCTATATTGCAATGGCTATATTAGTGAGGGAGCAGGATTTCTGTCCAGAGTCCTGGCCTAATGTTATTATATTATATAAAGAAAGTTCTTTGCTTTTTCAGACATCCATCTGCTGAGACAAGCTACACTTTGAGTTTGTCACTAAATCATTTCAATCATAAGGATACAGTTGCAAAGGCATCTGGTAGTAACATGATGATGTCCTGTAATTATGTAAATGGCAATAATATAATTTGGTTAATACATGTGACATCACTTCCATAACTACTGTAACGAAGTCTCTTTCCTCATGAGACACGCCGCTGTGATTGCCCAATTGTAATTCAGAACTTCTTTTATATTTCATTAAAATTTCTGTTGTGATTGATTCAGTTTTCTAATTTGTTATAATGCTCACCATTTTCCATTCCTGTTTAAAACCCACTGTGATAATCTTAAATCATAAAATAACCCCCATGAGCATATCGCATTGTAAGCCATATATAGGTAGTCCTTGACTTACGACCATGATTGAGCTCCAAATTTATATTGCTAAATGAAACGTTAAGTGAGCTTTGCCCCATTAATGACTTGTCACATTTATTAAATGAATCATTGCAGTGCTTAAGTTAGTAAAAACTATTCTATTCTATTCTATTCTATTCTATTCTATTCTATTCTCTTTCTACTCCACTCCACTCCACTCCACTCCACTCTATTCTTATTCCATTCCATTCCTCTTTTGTCTCCCATTATGTCTCCCTTTGTCTCCTAACCATCATTATATTGCCTTTAGTTCATTCCAATTCATCCTTAGCTAAATATACCAACCTGTTTAGTTTAACCAGATACTTCTAGAAGTTGTCCACAAGCAGGTAATGAAAGAAGGAATCCCAGAAAATATTTATCAACTTATCAAGTTGGAACAAGTTGTGGTCACAGACTTTTATGCATATATCACTATGAATTTGTTTAATGTCTTGTTAAAGCTGCCCAAGTAAATGGCCATCATTAGACCTAGTGATAGTGAATTCCAAAAGTTAAGGATGTGTAATGTGACAAACTGGGTTTTCTTCTGTCATAAATGTGCTGCCAACTGATTTCACTAGCTGTCTTTGAATTCTAATATTATGACAGATGAAGAAAAACGTCTGTCCACTTTCACCATCCGCCACATTGTTTAAATCCTTCTTATGCACCCACTCAAAGTCCTCTTTTTATTGCTTTACTAGATAGGAAAGAGTGAAGAAGCCTAAAAAACTAAAAAACAAAGGAAAGGGAAAAAATAAAAATAAAAGAAGGACACACAAATGCATGATGTATGTAGCGGAAATTATTCAACCTAATTTTTATGCAGTCTACTTTTAAAAACATCACTAAACTTTGACCAGATAGAATATTATGGATCAGTCTTTTCTTTATAGAGAGCTAGTTCATACACAGAAAACAAATGCATATTTGTTGGTTGTATGGTTGCAAATCTGGGCCATACTATCTTCACAACATGGGACACTCACTCATACCCCCACTTTTTTTCTACCTTCAATAACAGTCGATTTTTTGGTTAAGCTGCAACCAGAGTCTTTATATATCCAGACATAAATAATTTGTCTACTGTACTCACTTTCATCCATTTAGATATATTTAGGAAGCACCCACACTCCCGGTGATTTAGAAATTCTATTAGGAAGAACTTAATATACAGTGCTGACATCAATAACTGACATGCCTACAGGTAGTCCTCAACTTATGACTGGTTGCTTAATAACAGTTCGGTATTAAGGCAAATCCTGAAATGGGGTCTTGGTTTCAAAGTTCCAACGTTTGGATCTTCCACAAGGGTCACATGATTGAATTTTGGGCACTCAGCAACCAGCTCACATGTACAGCCATTTGCAGTGCCCCCCAGTTCTATCACTGCGATTTATTATGCTTTTGTCAGAAACTGGTGTTTATTTCTGGTTTCCGATATAAACTGCCCCATAAGAAACAATGGGTTTGCTTAACAACTGCACCACTCGCTTTACGAGCATTAGAAGGAAAGACAAAATGGCAGCTATTACTTCTCTGTGTTAGGCTCTGTGTTACAATACAATACAATACAATACAATACAATACAATACAATACAATACAATACAATACAATACAATACAATACAATAGCAGAGTTGGAAGGGACCTTGGAGGTCTTCTAGTCCAACCCCCTGTCTAGGCAGGAAACCCTATAGCGTTTCAGACAAATGGCTATCCAACATCTTCTTAAAGACTTCCAGTGTTGGGGCATTCACAACTTCTGGAGGCAAGCCATTCCACTGATTAATTGTTCTAACTGTCAGGAAATTTCTCCTCAGTTCTAAGTTGCTTCTCTCCTTGATTAGTTTCCACCCATTGCTTCTTGTTCTACACTCAGGTGCCCTGGAGAATAGTTTGATTCCCTCTTCTTTGTGGCAATCCCTGAGATATTGGAACACTGCTGTCATGTCTCTCCTAGTCCTTCTTTTCATTAAACTAGACACACCCAGTTCCTGCAACCGTTCTTCATATGTTTTAGTCTCCAGTCCCCTAATCATCTTTGTTGCTCTTCTCTGCGCTCTTTCTAGAGTCTCCATATCTTTTCTACATTGTGGCGACCAAAACTGAATGCAGTATTCCAAGAGTGGCCTTACCAAGGCATTATAAAGTGGTATTAACACTTCACGTGATCTTGATTCTATCCCTCTGTTTATGTAGCCTAGAACTGTGTTGGCTTTTTTGGCAGCTGCTGCACACTGCTGGCTCATATTTAAATGGTTGTCCACTAGGACTCCAAGATCCCTTTCACAGTTACTACTTTTGAGGAAGGTACCACCTATACTGTACCTGTACATTTTGTTTTTCTTGCCTAAATGTAGGGCCTTACTCTTTTCACCATTGAATTTCATTTTATTAGTTAGTGCCCAATGTTCAGGTTTGCCAAGATCCTTCTGTATCTTAAGCCTGTCTTCTGGAGTGTTGGCTATTCCTGCCAGCTTGGTTTCATCAGCAAATTTGATGAGTTCCCCATTTATTCCCTCATCCAAATCATTCTAGTTCTAGAATCAGCTTTGCAGTAGACTATTTTAATGGGCAGAAGGAATAACACTGAGGGGCAGGAGGAAGAGCTGCAGCCAAGGACAATGGTCTGATTAAAGAAATCTGAATCCAAGGCAGACATGTATTTTGAAAATACATGTCTTAGGCGTGATTCCCCATAATTGTCATGAAGGGAGAAACTGGGAAAGTACATTCAGGCTTGCAAGATCAATGTCAGCCACCAAAGTGGACCCAAACCAGTGATGGGATTCAAATTTTGTTTACTATGGGTATGGCTTGGTGGGCGTGGCATGGCATGGCTTGGTTTGATGAGGATGGTTTGGTGGGCATGGTAGGGGAAGGATACTGTAAAGTCTCCATTCTCACCCACTCCAGGGGAAGGTTACTACAAAATCCCATTTCCTCCTGATGAGCTGGACTTGGGAGGCAGAGAATCGATGGGGGCAGGGCCAGTCAGAGGTGGTATTTACCGGTTCTCCGAACTAGAAACAGAATTTGTCAAGTCTGGATATATTTCCTCAACTAGGGGAGAAGAGACATTTATAATGAATCTATTTAATCCGGAACAGACTCTTCTTATATACCCAATGATCTTGATGGCAAATATTATTAATTTACCTTATCAACCAAATAGAGATTTCCAGCTCTAAAGGTTAATAAACTCAGTGGTGGGTTGCTGCCGGTTTGGCTGAACTGGTAGTTGAATTCAGGCCTGGGTCACAGAACCGGCAGTGACCCAGGCCTGACATGCCCCCAAACCAGTTCCCTTGCCATTGCTGATGTTGCTGCCATGTTGGATTTTAGTGACTGCACGTGCGCAGTTCACTGTAAATTGTTCTACGCAGGCGCGCAGAACAATTTCCATTGAATAGCGTGCATGCCTTGTGCATGCCTTGCGAACCAGTAGTAGAACCGGTAGTAAAATTGGTAGCAACCCACCCCTGAGAATACTGATTCTTCTCCACAAGCATCTCTGCAAAGAAAATCTGTTGAAGATGAGAATTTAATTAAGAGGAAAAGAATCAGTTGTGGGAACAGTGATTTATGAATCAGCCAGTGCATGTCTGAATCTTCATATTGCCCCATAAGGAGTGCAACAAACTCTAGGCAAAGTCTTAATACTCCCTTTTGTTTCCACCCAGGAACAAAAAGTCCTATTTCTAGTTTTAATCCCAATTGTTATTAGAACCCATTTCTAGTCAGGCTTTGCATGTGTTAGGTAAGAGGTTATTTCTTTGCTACACCCCACATGAAATGTTCTCTTCCATTTGGGCCTCAAAATGATAACTACTAAAACATGACTGACATCATTATCTTTCCCCCCAGAGTAGCTATTTTTGGGGCTTTTAATAAATTCCATGTTTTATCACTGACTACAAATTATTGTTGAGTTGATTTTTCATTCTTTCTCTTGGATCTCCATTAAAGTATTATTTAATAGAGACAAGGGAGAATCTCTATAAATCTATCCAAGAATCATAGCCAGCTTCTCAGAGGAAGAACTTTGGAAATGGACAAGAAACAATGAAATGTGTTTTCTTGTAACCATTTGAAACATCATATTTCATGTCTGTATTATAAGCAGAAGGGAAAGCTGTATTGCCTTATTTGGTCAAAAAGTCCTACTGTGAACAAATAGCACAGAATCACCAGCCATTCTTCTGTTACAGCTGCACAATATTTATTAATTGCACTAGAAGAGGTTTTCACGCTAGTTTTCACACCAGAGTAATGCTACTGGTTTTTGGAACTAAATATTGAAAGGATTAGTTTAGAGATAGAGTTCATAACCTCTGTTTTGCTTCAAAAGAGGCACAGAGTTTCTTACAGTGTAACCCAAACTTCACATGCTTAACAAAAAGATGTTGAAATGTAATGCATTTCTCCTAAGACAATTCAACATTAACAGTTTTTTTTTTAGTTTCGTATATGGAATATCTAAACTTACTTTGAGTCTCTCTTTGACACTAATTTGATGTGATAAATAATTCTTTACACTTTTTTAATTGCAAATGTCTTTGAGAGTCATTTCACAAATTATGAAGTGGAATAGCCAGTTCGCCATTTACAAAATACTTGATGGTAAAAATAGCTGGTGATATGTAGCAAAGGTGGGGAATAAAACTGTTTCTGTAGTGGGGCGAATTGAAATAACCCTGGTTAGGTTAAATGTGTTAGACCCTACATTATAAAACCTCAACATCAAGCTGTGAACTAAAAAACTGAAAAGAAAAATACAACTAATTACCTTCTTGCATGGTCAATATATCAGAGGTTAATTATACCGCAAGTATAATGTTTTTGAGTTTTCTTTTATTAGAGGAAAAGATGTGAAAGCATAGACTTTGTGGCTGGAAATATGTTTCCCAATGTTGTTAAAAAAAATTAAAGAAACCAGTATTTTCATAGGAAATTAGATTCATATAATGGGAACCAATGCTCCAGTGCTTTAATTAAAATGGCAAACATAGTATTGTGTCACAGGCTCCATCACTTTGGGAGGTCTGTGTAATATCATGACACCTGTACTAATGTGGCATAATGGCAGAATATTGTTTTGATCAGAGCAGCTAGTTTGACCCAGAAACAAACATCCTGCAGACACTGTGTTCACACATTATGTTGATCCCTGGTTTCCTGAGCTATTATTGAATGAGCTGGATTAATACAAGATGACAAGACAAAATGAAATAAACCTTAATAGGAAATAATAGAAAATACTTATAGCTCGGGTTTTAGATTTTGGCAGTGGTTTGTTCTCCAAGCAAACCTACTAGGATGCTGGTGAGAGATCCCATGGGTTTAGTTTAGGAAAGTGGGAGAAAAGTCAGTAAGTTAACAACAGCAAATAAATTCCATGTTTTTGCCAAGAAAATGACATGGATATATCCATGTAATCAGCAGGAGTCAAACTCAGTATCAGTGAAACTTTATTTTTAATGGGTAGATCATTAGTTACTTTAGCTGCTATAGGTTGAACATCCTAATATGATCTGAAATATGGCTGCATGCTTAAAAATATGGATCTGATTAAGAAATCATTGTGAGTTAACAAACTGTAAAGGTAATTGATCTATTGGTTGATCTAAACAATGGATCCTTTGCAGGGGTGCGATCCTACCAGTTTAGCAACCGGTTCGCTGAGCGTGTGCTGAGGCTGCTTGCACACTTCACAGGAAAACAGCTGAGGCACAGCAATCCACTCTGCCATGCCTATCAGCTGGGCTAAAAAACAAGGAAATATAGGTGAGTATAGGATGGGGGTGAATCAGTTTGCTCTCATCTGACCTTTGGAGCTACCAGTATACCCGAACCGGGCTGAACCGGTAGAATCCCACCTCTGATCCTTTGTATATTATTTCCAAACCAAACAACATCAGTTCAAAAGCAGTTATGTTTTAAAAATTGTCTTTCATTAATTGCAAATATAGTGTGGGGTGACAATGGCAATTGGGGGAATTGGCATATACTACTGGTACCTCTGATGAGACTGCCACAAACAGAGAGGAGAATTTTTCCTTTATTCCCAGGCATGAACCAGGCAATTCCCCCCTCCTTCTAACATCTGTAGTACTTAGCAATATATTCCCATTGGTATCACTAGAAACTTTTTCTAATCACATAGCCACCCGAATGAGAATAGTATAATAAAGTTTTTTATATGAAGGGAAATATTGATCTTTTCTCCCATGTGCTGTGGACATGACCAGAATTGGAATTCCTTCCTACAATTGGCACTCAAGATTGAGTTGATTTTCATGCCACAGAATGCATAGCTTGGCCTTCAAACCAAGCACCTTTGACCTTGCCTGAGGTTTCTCTTCCTTTTCCCTGGAACTGCCAACAAATGAACATGGAATTTTCCATAGCAAAGAAAACAAGTGTTTCATCAACTCTGAACTATTGTCCTTCCAGATTAATAATGTTGAATAATAATTCTAAAATCCAAGGCATGAAATGAATCTTTGTGTTCTGTCCCTGTTATAAATGGCAATTTTCTTCCTTCTTCACATTTAGAATCCAGGTTCAGGTTTTGAAGCTGAGTAGAAACCAGGCCATGAAGCAAATCAGCCATTCCAAAGTAAGAACGTTCCATTGTTTTTCCATTCCATGTTTGCTTTTCCAATTCTGATTATACATTCCAGAGACACTGTTCATGCTTTGTCCTCCTGAGCTGTTATTTGGGAAGAGAAATTTTCCCTTCAACACCATTTCTGTAAGCATATAGATGTATCCTTCTTGTTTTCAAGGAACCATCTCTGCTCCAACCCTGCCTTCACTCAGTGTTCTGAATTCATAATCACCATTATACTGTAGATAACACATTTTCATTTGTCCCTCAGCTTTCTTTGGTTATTTTTGGGGTTATGAAGGTTCTTGCCAAGGTGATTATGACTGCCATAGCATTTATTTTCATCAACTCCGGAGAACCCCCTATCCACTGCAGGTGGTTCTCAACTTATGTCCACAAGTGAGATCAGAATTCCCATTGTTAAGTAAGGAAGTTGTTAAGTCGGTCATGCCTGATTTTACAACTTTTTTTTGCCACTGCTAGGTGAATCACTGCACTTGTTATGTGGACCATGCAATTATTAGGAGAATCTGGCTTCTCCCATTGACTTTGCTTGTCAGAAGCTGGCTGGGAAAATCACAAATAATGGCCAGAAGAAGCCAGCCAGCTACAATCATTGTATAGTTGCCAAGTGCCTGAATTTTGATCAAATGACTGTGGAGATAGTGTGGTGATCGTAAGTGTAAGAATTGGTTGTAAGGAACTTTTTTTTAGTGCTATTGTAACTTTGAAGAATTGCCAAACACATGATTGTAAGTTGAGGATTACCTGTACAAATATTCTTTTAGGGGATGTTATACAATCAGTAGGGACGCAGTGGTTCAGTGGCTAAGACACTGAGCTTGTCTATCAGAAAGGTCGGCAGTTTGACAATTCGAATCTCTAGTGCCGCGTAACAGAGTGAGCTCCCATTGCTTGTCCCAACTTCTGCCAACCTAGCAGTTCGAAAGCATGTAAAAATGCAAGTACAAAAATAGAGACCACCTTGGTGGGAAGGTAACAGCATTCTGTGCACCTTATACATTTAGTCATGCCGGCCACATGACCACGGAGATGTCTTCGGACAGCGCTGGCTCTTCAGCTTTGAAATGGAGATGAGCACCTCCCCCTAGTGTCAGAAACGACTAGCACATATGTGTGAGGGGAATCTTTACCTTTACCTTATACAATCAGTTCACTACTGGCTGAACCTCTGCTCCAGCTGGTAGAGCCCTAAACCTTTAATTGCTTTTCATTTTTTTCTCCTCCTGTCCTTCCTAGACTGGTTTGTCCTACTTCTGTATTATTCAGCTCAATTTTCCTACCTATATTGCAGATGCATCTGCTACAACCTAATAAAGGTGCACCTTCATCAAGCTGTTATTTCAGTAAAAAGGTGCCTACTCATCCAATGTGTGAGAAAACAGTGACATTTAGAAAACTATAAAATCTTTGTATTAAATAAATAAAATCATATTACACACATGAATAACTGGTGTTAAAGTAAACAAGTCACTACTTGCTCCACGTGATAATGGGGGCGGCAGTTGATTAAGTTTCTCACAACACAAAGAAAAATTATGTGGAAGCTGGTGCAGAATTTCATCCTGTTTAAGCTGTGACCAAGCCCAGTCATGCCTTAATGATAATAACAATACTAAATCAAATAATAATAATGGCGAGTCAATTTCAAAGGCACCTTTACTTGGATTGCATCCTGTGACAAAACCTTTAACACCATCAAACAACAACCCAGCCTGCCCCAGATCCATCCATCCTTCCTCCCTCCCTCCCTCCCTCCCTCCCTCCCTCCCTCCCTCCCTTCCTTCCTTCCTTCCTTCCTTCCTTTCCTTCCACAGTAGTTTATCAACTTGTGAATAGCAGTCCTGGTTGGCTGACATAAAACACAAGACAAGAGAGGCAATAAAACCCACAAAACCCACAAACTATAATACAATTGATGCCAACCATGATCATATTAACATTCCCAAATATTTTAGGAAGTATTCATCAACTATCCTGTCCCAATTATTGTGGGAAAATATAGGTTTTCAAGGCCTTACAGAAGGGCAGTAGAATCTGATAGAGATCAGCTGTTCCAAGGGGAAGGTTCTATAACAGAGAAGATATATTTCTTGAGTCGTGTTAGATAGGATTTTTTTCACAGAATAATACAACCCATACCAACCTATGCTCATCAGCCCTGTTCACAGTGCTTTTCAGGCCTCCCTAACTTTACAGAGTCAGCATATTGCCCCAACAATCTGAATCCTCATTTTACCAACCTTGGAAGGATGAAAGTCTGAGTCAACTTTGAGTTCCTTTGGTGAGGATTGAAGTCAGTGGTGGGATTCAATTTTTTTTTTTTTAGTATCGGTTCTGTGGGCATGGCTTGGTGGGCGTGGCAGGGAAAGGATACTGTAAAATCTCCATTCCCACCCCACTCCAAGGGAAGGGTACTGCAAAATCTCCATTTCCTCTCAATCAGCTGGGACTCAGGAGGCAGAGAATAGATGTTGGCGGGGCCTGTCAGAGGAGGTATTCACTAGTTCTTCAAACTATTCAACATTTCTGCTACCGGTTCTCCAGAATTGATCAGAACCTGCTGAATACCACCTCTGGATTGAACTCCTGGAGTGAGTACTGAGTTAGCCTGCAGTATGGCATTCTAGCCCTTGGGTCACCATGGCTCTTTAATAAAACTGAGCGAGTTCAGAAATACATTACAAGAAAAGTCTAGTATTCTTCTGTACATAATATAATACCTTATATTACTAGGGTTGGAGCTCCTGGTTTGGATATTTTAGAACTGCAACACTTGCGGTCAGAATTAGATATTGCATACAAAATTGTACATAGTAACACTTTACCTGTAAATGACTTTTTAAATTTTAATCATAATGTGTGCGAACAACCACTTTGAGCTTAATGCAAACCGCTCTAAACTCAATTGTAAAAAAATTGATTTTTGTAACAGAGTTGTCAAATTCTGGAATTTATTACCTGATTCAGTTGTCTCGGTCATTAACTTTCACAGGTTTAATTCTAACTTAACTTCTACCTCACTCCATATTTCAGAGATCCCTAAGGGGGCATGCATAAGTGCACTGGCATGCCCATCACCCCTGTCACATTTTGATTTTCTTATTTTTTTTGTTTGAATTTGTAATTTTTGTTTGATGAATGAATAAATAAAAAAAACTGTGCTCTGTCCTGATCCTTCCATCAGTGAATTCCCTATGTTGATGGGAAACAAAAATTGCAGTGGAAATGGAATACAAAAAATGGAAAAATATGCCCATAATAAACCAAGCATGTTATGGCTCCAATTCCTTATATTTGGATTCCCCTTCCTGCCACAATTGCTTGTGGATGAATGCAGCTATAGGGAGAGGTATTATAATGGCATCTGAAAAGACAATAAACAGAGAGGAAGTATAAACAGCTTAATGGCCCTTAGCAGGCAGAAATTCATTAGTCTCCAGAAAGATCTATAAGAACTGCATTTTAGATCTCCAAAACTGTTTCTGCCTTTCAAAACACATTATAGCTTAGAATGTGGTGTGATGCTAGCCATATACACTAAGTTATGATTAAGCAAACCACAGGACAGTGTGTTTGCATTAGGTGAGATCCAGGTGAATCATCACTCATTAGCTTCTCTTAAAAATTTATTTTATAGCAATTGCTTTCATTTAGAACATTTTCCTTTGAAGTAGTGTCACTAATTTATATACACAACATTACATCCTGCTTCAATACTATTGCTGCTGTCCCTCATCACTACTTGTCCTAACTAGCAGTATGGATGCAATTTGGTCAAAGTTGTAATTATCCTTGGTAGTCTTAATAGGAAGCCACAGTTTTGTCCCTCTTATTTTGATGGCCATTTTTTCCTTCTGCAACACAAGCCCTACATTGGATAAGAAAATGTTTGGCTTCCACCTCATTTCAGCACTGATTTTACATAGATATCTTACACATTGAAATACATGATTGCCACAAGGTTAAAGAGGGTGGTGTGGCGGAACTGGTTATCTACTTGAGGAACAGTTTGTCCCTGGAGATAAGATCAGGGGTGAGCTGCTGGGTGTTTGGAGGAGTTCGGGAGAACCTCTAGCTAAGATTCTGTGCAGTTCAGGGAACCCCCAAATCCCACTCCTGGCTGGCCCCTCCCCTCTCCTTCCAGGAGTTCCTATGTGGCCCATTTTGGATGCAGGTAAGTGCAGAATGCACATAGAGGGTGAAAAATGGGCTTACCAGAAGTTCGGGAAGGGTCTCCAGAGGGCCTCTGGAACATGGGGAGCACGGGGAGGATGTTTTAGCTCTCCCAGAAATCCTCCAGAGTCCAGGGAGGGAAAAAACGCCCTCCCCCCAGCTGTGGTGCAGGAGGCTGATTAGGCCACACCCACTATGGCCATGCCCACCCAGCAACCAGACAGAAAACCTGTTGCTAAAATTTTGAAGACCACTCCTGGATAGGACTAGTTCCCTCCTTTTGATATTTCAGAATCTTGTTCTAAAAACTCTTTGGGAATTAAGAACTATAGGAGAATGTATGTTGAAATAAGAGAGTTGTGGTATTTTATAATGGAATGTTTGTATTTTCAACTTGTACATTTGTACTGGTTTGTTCTACAATGTAGTGATAGTATGTTGTAGAACTTAAATCTGATTAAAGCAGCACAGAAGTCATAGTGTAAATAACCTATTTTCCAAAATATGCTATTTGTTAAGAAAAATTATGATTGGCTTGATTTGCTTAGGAAATATTGCTAATATCGTTCTAACACATCTGCAGAAATCTACCAAGACTCCATTCACTATACCAGATTAGTCTTTTAAAGGCTTGGTTATAACTGTTAATGATAGCAAATTAGAGCCAGAAGAACATTATATATCCAATAGTGCTACTGGGGGCTGCAGTGTCTGGTGATCTCCTAAACATTGTTCTTCTGCCACCCAATCATTTAATGGAATTTCTAGGAATACCCTTAGTTATTTAATAACTATATTAGAAGAGGTTATCATGAAGGGAAAAAATTACAACAGCAATACTTTGTGAAATAAATTGTTTCCTAAAAATTTATACTTGCTTCAAGTAATTTCCCTCTTCAAGTTACATAGGCTATCATGATGTAATTTGGGTGCTAGGAAGTGTCCATTGAGAAAATAGATTGCTTGGAAATTCATTATTAAGTTTTTAGTGTGACTTACAAAAATCACACTTAACAAGTGTTGATTTTAGTTGTAAAGTCCTTGGGAGAGAGGTGCAACTAAGTTAAACTTCCAACAATAACAAGGCAATAATTATTCAGAAATTTGACAGAAAGGACATCAAAGGAGGAATTTAGAATGCAGGCAAAAACATAAAGTAGAAAATTGAAGGTGGAGGTGAAGTTTCTGGAAGTATCAATAATATTAACACATTGTACCAATTGTGCATTAGGCCTTTTCAAAAGGGGTTAGGAAACCCCACTTTAGGAAGTGATGCCATTGACCCTTTGCTTGGCCAGTGCTGTGAACTGTGGAACAGCTCTCCAGGGTTTAGGCAAGAGTTTGTCTAAACCTCTGTGAAGTTGCTTGTGAGTGAAGCCAGTATATCAAACAAGGAAATTAGGACCAATTCACAGAAGTCATAGGAATCAATATGTATTCAGATCTCCAAAACTGTTTCTGCCTTTCAAAACACATTATAGCTTAGAATGTGGTGTGATGCTAGCCATATACACTAAGTTATGATTAAGCAAACCACAGCACGATGTGTTTGCATTAGGTGAGATCCAGGTGAATCATCACTCATTAGCTTCTCTTAAAAATCTGCACAACATTTATTTTATAGCAATTGCTTTCATTTAGAACATTTTCCTTTGAAGTAGCGTCACTAATTTGTCTAACCTTATGTGAAGTTGCTTGTGAGTGAAGCCAGTATATCAACAAGGAAATTAGGACCAATTCACAGAAGTCATAGGAATCAATGTGTATTAACATTTACTTCAAATTTAACTACTGCTGCTCCCTCCTATTTTCCCCACAACCATAAACCTGTGAGGAGGGTTAGGTTTAGGTAGAGTGACTGGCTCAAAATCATCTACCAGTTTTCATGCCTAAGGTGGCCCTAGAACTCAAGGACTCCCAGCATCTAGCCTGGTGCCTTAACCACTAGGCCAAACTGGAAGGCCATCTGTAGGGAGACTGTGGGCTTCCTTGTGCAGTTGGATGGCTGTTGTGAGACCATGAGTAGATGAGTTATGGTTCTGATCCACTAGCACTGCATGTATTATGTTCTTAACTAAGACACAGAATGCCAAACTAGAACAGAACAAATTAATGGAAATCATTGTAAAAACCTATTCTACTAAGGTCCATTTCAAACCTGTGACCAAATGGAGTCTGAGTCCAACCTCCAAACATGATTTGCACCTACTAAAAGAAATACCAGGAATTGTGAGATTTTATGCACACAGGGTTGGAGAAATGCTGGGAAGTTATCAGGCCTATACAATACCTCACAGGCTCTTCATATACTAATATAAGAATTCCTATAATCATTTGCAGGAGGGGACATGAGGGGGAAGGTTAAGTTAAATTGAGGTTGCAATCCAAAATACAATTGGAATAGGCACTGGAGAAAATAAAACTGTTTCCTATTGTGTTTCTTTTCTATTGAAAATCTCCCTCCTCATAAGTTTTATCCTCAGAGGGTGGGAAGAGAAGATGTTTAGTAGAGGATGTACAACGGGGGGAAAAACAGCATGAAAAAAAGAAATTAAGAATTCTCTCTCCCCCTTCTCTCCCTCTCACCCCACCAAAATCAATGTTGTTATATTAAAAATTGTCTCCCTCAAAGAAAAAAAGAATTTTCCAGATCCCAGTGATGCCAAAGTTGAAATAATTATATAATTTTGAGTAAATACAGGTAGACCCCTCGACTTACAACAGTTTATTTAATTACCGTTCAACGTTACAACTACATTGAAAAAGTGACTTATGACTGTTTTTCACACTTCTGACTGTTGCAGCATCCGCATGGTCACGTGATCAAAATTTGGCTGCTTGGTAACCGGCTCATAGTTATGATGGTTGCCATATCCTGGAATCATGTAATCAACTTTTGTAACCTTCTGACAAGCAAAGTCAACGGGGAAATCAGATTCAGTTAACAACCATGTTACCAATTTAACAACCGAAGTAATAATTCCCTTAACAATTGTGGTATGAAAGGTTGCAAAATGGAGCAAAATGCACTTAACAAATGTCTGACTTAGCAACAGAAATTTTGGGCTCAATTGTGGTCATAAATCAAGGACTACCTGTATTCATTCTGACAAAAAAATAACAGCATATCAAAAGGGAAAATAAAGTTAAACTTATGATTGAAAAGGGTATAAAAGATCGTTCTACTTCCAGGGTAGCAGTAATGAACAGGAAACAAGTTGGGCTGGTTTTAAAGACTATGTGGATATTTACGTGGCAAACTGCTGTGTAAGTATGCTTAAGGGACACGTAATACCTCTCCATAAACAAGACATAATTTGAGATGCAACTCACTGAGAATTAAAAGATTTTGTTGCCTAGTTATATAAACAATAAAGGATATAAGTGAGAATCAGTGTTCACATTATTTATTTGTTTATTTAAACCATTGCTTTGGTGCACCTTTTCAATGCAGAGAAGTAATTTAAAACCAGATTGCAGAACCCATGGTCCAGGAACCATATTTGGTTGTTAACTTCTTTTCTTTGTAGCCCTCTGAAATTATAGAACTAAACTTCAAGGCTAAATTGGTGAAAAGCATGTTATGTGTTATGTGTTACGACAGAAAACCAAACAATAAGAAAATAAAACTTTCCTTAGGTGATAAAGCAAACACCCACAGCTTCCATGCAGCAGTTGCTATCCTCTTCCACAACATAATCACCAAAGGTGGTATTCAGTAGGTTCTGACCAGTTCTGGAGAACTGGTAGCGGAAATTTTGAGTAGTTCGGAGAACCGGTAAATATCACCTGACTGCCCCCCCCCTCTATTCTCTGCCTCCTGAGTCCCAGCTGATCAGGAGGGAATGGGAATTTTTCAGTAATCTTCCTCTGGAGTGGTGGTGGTGGTGAATGGACATTTCCTTCCCTTGCCATGCCCACCAAACTATGCCACGCCCACCAGGTCAGGCCCATAGTACTGGTAGTAAAAAAAATTGAATCCCACCACTGATAATCACCTTACTTATCCTAATCTTGGTCACCCAAGCAACATTATAAAAAAGTGTAACCCGCCCTCCTTCCAATGTATTTAACACATGTTAAATACAATGCAAATACTCATCAAGTATTTGCAGGGAGAATCCAGGCCTAAAAGGTGATAAACAAAGAAAAATTTCTAAGCCAAATACTTTCCTATCTCCTCCCCACACAAATGCCGACCCTTGTCAAATTTTTCCAAACTTTTTGTATTTTTTTAAGGAATTCTATTTACAAAAGGATAGATTTTAGATATGTGATGGCATGAAAAATCCTCATCCTTCCTAAAGCCAAGGCACAGTTCAGCAGTAGATTCTCTCAGCTGAAGGAGGCTGGAAGAGAACAACTGACTTCTCAGCAGCTCAAAACAAAGTTTGGACTCTTCCCAACAGAGCATCAGCTCAAATGAATCTGGCAATGCTACAAAGCAAAGTGCAAATCGCAAGGACGTGCCAACCTTTTCCAGCATGTTCTGAAGTCCTTAATGTGAAATTCTTGAAGAGACTGCAGTGCGTCCCTTTTCTTGCAATGCAAGATGATGGAGGAGAAAGCAGCCTATGAAGATCTTATCATAGGCTGGTTGGGGTTTTTTTTATTGACGGATATGTATATTTTCCTTGTTTAACAAGTTATATCACTTCTAGAGATTGGTACTAGGAGAAGTGTTTTCCCTCCTGGTAATCTTTTAGAGTAATGCCAATGATCCCTCATGCCAAGAACTCATCAGATTTTATAAGCTTTTAGTGTTCTCACTTGAAATCTGGCAGGATTTTACTCCCTCTCCCTTTTTTGGGGTTTTAAGAACATATAGTAATAATGTGGTTGTTTCATGAGACTTGAGCCTTTTAAAACATGTGGTGGTTATCAAAAGCTTTTGATAACTACAAAAATGGTCTCTCCTAAAGGAAAACGTTAGAAAATGCTGTGTTGGATAGAATAATCCTTGAGGACTTTATGTCCTTAAGGCTGGGATTGCCAAACTTGGTGACTTTAAGACTTGTGGACTTCAACTCCCAGAATTCCACAGCCAGCTGGCTGTGGAATTCTGGGAGTTGAAGTCCACAAGTCTTATAGTTGCCAAGTTTGGGGACCCCTGCCTTAGGGGCTTTGTGATCTCTCTATTTTTGTGGATACTAATTTCCTCTATTCTTTCATAGATACTCATTGCATGCTAACCACAATGACTTGCATTTATCATGCAAATGTGATGAATCAGGAAAACTAAGATTTGCTTCAAATCAGGCATGCAGGGTGGGAATCTGATTAGAGGAGGAGAAGAGGAAAGCTTGAGATTTTTTGAAATTTGAGATTCTTTGAAAGATCTTATTTGGTAATATCCGCATACAGAGGGGAAGTTGAACAACTAGCCTCATGGTGCGACCGGAACAATCTGGAATTGAACACACTCAAAACCATAGAAATTATGGTAGATTTTAGGAGAAACCCTCCCATACTACCACCTCTTACAATACTAGACAACATAGTATCAACGTAGAGACCTTCACATTTCTAAGTTCTATCATATCTCAAGACCTAAAATGGACACCTAACATCAAAAACATCATCAAAAAAGCACAACAAAGAATGTTCTTTCTGCATCAACTCAGAAGGTTCAGACTGTTCAAAGAGCTGCTGATTCTGTTCTACAGAGGAATTACTGAGTCTGTCATCTGCACATCTATAACTGCCTGGTTTGGCTCTGCAACCCAACAAGACAGACACAGACTTCAGAGGATAATCAGAACTGCAAAAAAAAACAACCACCAATTACTGCCAACCTTCCTTCTATTGAGGAACTGTACACTGCACGAGTCAAAAAGAGGACCGTGAAAATATTTATAGACCCCTCCTATCCTGGACATAAACTGTTAAAACTCCTACCCTCAAAATGATGCTATAGAGCACTGCACACCAGAACAACTAGACACAAGAACAGTTTTTCCCAAACGCCATCACTCTGCTAAACAAATAATTCCCTCAATACTGTCAAACTATTTACTAGGTCTGCACTACTATTAATCTTCTCATCATTCCTATTACCCATCTCCTCCCATTTATGACTGTAACTTTGTTGCTTGTATCCTTACGATTTATATTGTTTGTTTCCCAATATTATTTGATTGCTTATTTGTACCCTATGACTACAATTAAATGTTGTACCTTATGATTCTTGACAAATATATCTTGTCTTTTATGAGTGAGAGCATATGCACCAAGACAAATTTCTTGTTTGTCCAATCACACTTGGCCAAAAAAGAATTCTATTCCATTCTATTCTGTTCTGCTCTGTTCTGCTCTGCTCTATTCTATTCTATTCTATTCTATCCTAATATCTTACTCTAGCAGTTTATTGGTCCCTGGTTTCCTTACCATCCAAAATCCCATGCTCAAAAGCAAAATGGAAATACCAATCAGAACAATGAAGAGTAAGAGCAGTAGCTGCCTAGTACCCCTACCTGAACTAACCATTTCCAATAGAAGAGATTTTTTTTTGCAGAGTTGAACTGTAGAATCCTTGGTGCTCTCTGAGCTTGATTGTTTGCTGTCATTTCATTACCCAGTGAGCTAACATCTTCAGTACATCATCTTATCTAGCTAATGGGTAATGGAATGTATACAGGAAACAACCAAGCTCAGAGAGCATCAAGGCGTCCACAAACCCAACCAAATTATTTTGCTTTGCTAGCCATCCCTTTTGTGTAAAAGTGCTAAGCAAGAACAACTATGTGGCTCACTTTTCTTACAGCAGCATGACTGAGTCTGGCTCCCCCACTCCTCCCCAGCATCTGTCAGGCTGTGTTGGATTGGAGGAAAAAATATCTAAAGTGCTCTAAAGGCAGACCACACTTGCAGCCTGACTTGTTGGTGAAAAGAAGGATGATTCCTGCTGTAAGTCTTTGTCTTCTTGGTGGGAGTTCTTTAATTAAAATTCTCCCACACCAGGAGCAAGAATTGTTCCTTCCTTATATAGGGTAAAGGGAGAGGAATCTCTCTTGTAGCAATTGCAAGTGCATTTTTATGCACTTTTGTTTAGAAGAAATATCCCTGAGGGCGTGAACTAATCTTTATTGTTACTTGTATTACTTTATTATCATTAATATTATCATTATTATTATGTGGTTAATCTTTGGTGAAATTCACAGCCTTTGGGGCTGGTTAGTAGCTCAACAGCTCGAGTCCTAACCAGGGACCTAGGAACTGTTAAGGTAATGTCGGAGGATATAAGTTGTTCCAAGTAAGGTGTTTTTTAAATAATAATAATAATAATAATAATAATAATAATAATAATAATTCATAATAACATAGCAGTGGTTTTCTGCAGTTGAGCACGTTAAGAGTGTAGGTGAGGAATGTACTTTTATAGGCACACATGGATATATATTGTACAAACACTCCTCTCTCTCTCTCTCTCTCTCTCTCTCTCTCTCTCTCTCTCTCTCTCTCTCTCCATACACACACACACACACACACACACACACACACACACACACACAGAAAGAGACAGACAGACATAACTATGCTCTTTCTGCCTGGGTGGCTGTTTGTTAGATATTTTCCTTGGCAATAAGTGATTGCCAAATGATAAATGATATAGATGAAACTGTAGTTGTAGTGTCTCCTGAAAAGAAAGAACAAAGGCCTAGTGGGAAGATTTCCAGTCCCAAACTGTGATAAGAGAGGTTTCCACAATGAACAAGAATAAAACGAAGGTTCAGAGATGCTGCCTTTCAGACGGCAATTTCTTCTATGAAGCCTTATTTTGAAGTCGGTCCCATTGATACATGCATCTCAAATAAAGGGCATCTAATTGCACTAATTGATATTAGAGACCCAGGCTTCCAAGAACGTTCTATAAAGAGAGCAAAAATAAACCTTACCTTAGTGTTGGACACAGTGGCCAGAAGCCACGTTGCTCTTTAAACACAAAGTTTACGGCCCCACCTTTCTCTTTTAAGGTTCCTTTATCTTTAAACCGGATTTGGATTGGGCAGCCCTTTAAAAGGAAGAAAGTGTCAAATTAAATGCTAACTTTTGACAGCCCTGCCAACAGAAGAGGGTCTCTTTCATAAAGTTGTTCTTCCAGCTACACGAAGTTTACTTTTGTGTTGTCACATTTCACAGCGCTCTGTGATATTGGATGAAAGCGCTGGCCATTCAGCACATGCATTTGTTCTAGGAATAAGTAGAAGAGCAAATAAATGTTCTTAACCTTTCTTTGGTAAAGCTAGTCAGAATTCAAATGATTGACTCTCTGTGAAATACTTTACTGTGTAGTGCATTTCCTACTTGTGCCTTTTTAATATGTTATGTGGTCAGTTGGCTATAGGTAGTCCTTGACTTACATTTTTTCATAGTTACGACCTTTGTAGCATACCCATGATTATGTGATCAAAGTTCAGATGCTTGGCAACTGGCTCATATTTATGACCTTAGCTGTGTGATCGTCTGACAAGCAAAGTCAATGAGGAAGCCAAGTTCACTTAACAACCGTGTTACTAGCTTAACAACTGCAGGGATTCACTTAACAAGTGGTGAGAAAGGTCATAAAGATCATAAAATGGGGGGAAACTCACAACAAATGCCTCACTTAAAAACAGAAATTTTGGGGCCAGTTATGGTTGTAAGTCGAGGATTACCTATATGTGCTTTCTCAGCATATGGTAGAGATTGTGTCCTTCATTTGGAGCAGGGTTTCCGAAACTATGAGGTGTACCTCCCTTGATGAGGTGCAGACAAAGTCCAGGGGAAGTGTGAAGTAACTTTTAGTTGCATTGTTAAAATAAATTCCACGTCCCCAAAGTTTAATTGTATTGTTTTCATTATTTGTTTTGATCATTGGGTGCTTAGGGAAGATGTGTACATTAGGTTTAGACTATAGGACAAGTGATGGCAAACCGTTTAATAACTGCTGATTTAGAGTGATACATTAGTAACCACATCAAATATTTCACATTGCATACAAATGAAATGAGGTTATTTTTTATCCTTATAAACAATTCTTTCCATATATTTTTTTTGCTGTTGCCCTGATTAATCATATGGTCAAGCTGTGTTCATCTCTGCTCCTATTGGGAAATTTGGCCTACCATAGGACAATCCCTCCCTTCTCATCATTAGCTCTATTTTCATAGCCATTTTGACTTGGGCTTCAAGAGAGATTGGCCACCTGCCTTTTGTGAATGCATCCACTTGCCTAATACTTGATTGGCACTGCAGAAAGTGCTACACCTATGCCAACAGAAAGCCCTGAGGTATGGGTCAAAGACTGAGAACAGCCTGTGACCTGTTACTCAGGCAACCTATGGCTAATCTGTCCATCCCCAGCACCTGCCTACATTTACCCAGCCCTTCCCATATAAAAGAGAACAATTGGCAGTTGTTTTTCCTGTTGGCAGTTGATACTCGGATGTGGTGGTAGGGGGGAAATGTAAACAAAGCTGGAGGACTCCGCCTATTACTTATCTTAAGTTGTCTTGCATGAAACTGCAAGGCAGCAACCCTCTCTGGCCTCACCGAGGCAGAATAGGGCTCAATAGTCGGAGCAGCACAATTTATACTGGCATGCTTTTTAAGGACAGGCCAAGAGCACATTAATACAGCTGTGAGCCCTCGCTTAGTTATGGGTTATGGGTTATACTAGTACTTCCTTTTGTTTATTCTCATTTCAGCGACTTCCATAAAGCAAAGTCAATGTGATGAAGGAAGGAGTGAGAGGCAAGCACCACTCTCATATGGAATTCACTGAAAAAAGGATAATGTCGCCTGGCATAAGGGCTGTCAGTTTTCCTTTCTGGTGGCCAGTTTTGTTTCCTGATATAGAAAATATCCTAGAAGTGCTTGGGATTAACTCAAATATTATAGCAACAGAGAGTTATTTACTCTCTGTTTATTCTGCTGTTTGAGAATGACTGAAGAATTGTTTTATTTTCTAAATTTAGGCTCCCGGAGATGCTAATCAGAAATAAGGAATGATTTGGAGAGGAAAATGCACTGTGGATGGCAGAAAATGTGAGGCAAAGCAGCATTTAAATGCCAATGGAAGCAATACAGCTCCAGTTGGGGGTGTCTCTTTCAGCATAAAAAACACTATCAGCTTGTAGAGTAAAGCATGGGAGGTGATAATCCTTCTTCATAGTTTCACCATCGGATGTCTCAAAATCCCTCCTAACCACAGGGGTTTGGTTAGCACCAGATCCTTCCATCTGACTTTCAATGAGGGTCAAATCGCAGGGGGAAATAATTGAAAATGCAGCCTCTCTTCTTTCTTCTGCTGTTCTTCTCTCACTTTCAGCCTCTCAAGGCTGCTTTTCATCAGAAAATTATGTGGACTTTGTTTCATGCATTTATTTGTAAGATCTATGTTGCTCCTTAAACACCTTCCCTGCCCTGAGTTATTGTCTGGTGCTGGAACGGCTGTGCAAAGTTTATGATAGGCAATATTCTGTGTTATTTTTTTTAAGTCAAACGTTCTTGTCCAAACAGTTGGCAGCCAATATCCCCATGAAATATCACCTCTTTACAATAGCTTGCTTATTCTGGAAACAGGAAGCCATTTGATATATCAGGCCTGGCAAAGATAAAGCCATCTTCTTTTCAAATCTATTTTTAAAAATCTTTCTAGCAGTCTGAAAGCAGTAAGAAGAGTTTCTTCAATTCAGTTATTAGTCTTGGTCTGCGCTTAGTCTCTTGAGAAGAGTGCTACCTATTACCTAGAGCCTTTTTACATTAAGCAAGTACTGCCTGCAGTTAGGAACTTCTGTATGCTCCAGCAAAGTTTTAATTTTTTTCCCCTGTGGATTTTAAAGTTATGATTTTGAAATGAACTAAGAAGGATTATGGCCATCGGCAAGGCATTTGAAGCTGCCTTAATCCAGAGTTCCCCATCTGTTCCAGCTTTGTGGAACAGGTGGAGGTGTGTGTGTGGGGGGAGAGAGGATGCTTCCACATGAGTGGTGGGCAAGCGTGCAGCTCCATTTTCGCCCGCAGTTTGGGCAAATGGAGTGTGCATGGACATGCTTGCTTGCTGCTCATGCAAGTGTACTCAAGGATGTACCCAAGGGCTCAAGGCCTGATAGTGGGCTACAGCTTGGGGCTTGGGGTACCCCTGCCTTAGGCCACGTCCTTCAGATCTTGTAGAAAGGAAACTTGGGCGGTCAATCCTGCCTATTCTTTTTTTCAAAGTAAATCTAAGATTTATTGCTTTGTCTCTCTAGACACCCTGATCCCCTCTCCTAAACCATTCAGAGTTCTAAGCATGCTGAAAGTCCATAGATGCTCGCTTCCTACCCTTTGAAAATTGTCACCCCAAGACTTTAGCATCAATTAGTAGTTCATTTATAAATTTTTCTCTAAATATGCCCTTCATGTCTTTTTAAAAAAACTTTATATTGTCTTCAGTTTGAACTGATCATGGTGAGTGGGCGGTCTTAAAATATTTATTATAAATAAATAAATAAATGTGAGTTTTGAACATGAGTCTCGTATTTGGCCACATTTTTTTTTCACTGCCTTAGCTCATACTGTAATTTCTCATGATTATAAATCAACAATATGTAACTTCGTGAAAGAACCAGATAGATTGCAGCATTGTAGATCATGAAAGCAATCAATGGTATGGGCTTTCCCCCCTTTTTTTGGCAGCAGCATATTTTCCATGCTTTTAATGCTGTGCAAGCAAATATCTTTTGTATCATGGCTTTAGTTCAAGTAGAAAGTTTGATTTCTTTTTAAGACTCAAGAGATTTTCTCCTATATGTAAATTGGCAACCTGTTAATTGAATTACATTAAACATTGCATAACTGGACTTCCGACAGAATGGGTCTCGATTCTCTTTCGTGCTACTTTCCTTTTGTCTCTGTCATAAAAGTTTCTATTCCTCTGCAGCAGATTTGGGCAGGAAAATCGATTTTACTGGTAGATGCCATTTTTCCTGGCAGATGAATTTCATTCAGTAAAAGGGGTTGTCCACAGGAAGGGGGGGGAATCAAATGATGTAAATGGTCCATACCAATATTCTTTTACTACTGATACAGAATATGTATTAAAATATTTTTTTCTTTTTATACTTCAGAGTAAACTATGAAGTATTTAAAGCAGTATTCCTAGTTATGTGTGCTCTAACGTAAACAAGAAGTATCATGGAACATCTGTGATACTAGTAAATAAGGAGTTGAATATTGTAAAAGTTTAGCCTTTTTTTTATAAATAGGCATACAAGAAACCACAAGATCCCATCAGCTGGAAGAGCAACAAGGAGTAGTTTAGTAGTGGCTATTTTGGGAGCATGTTGAAAATCCCAGGAGCCCTCCCCGTTTCCTGTGTACTTTTGGAAAAGCTGCCAATCACTCTTAGTTACTCCCATAGGTTACAACCACAAGCCCAGATTTGACATAGGCTAAAGAGTCACCCCCTTTTCTTATCTTCCCTTCACACAGGAAACCCATACAGAATTCTGCACATTTTCTGTTACCATTAAAAGATACAAAATAATGGAAGTCTTGAAGAGTCCAGCATTTTTGTGCAGCTGCTTGATCCAGGTCGCTGTGCTTATACTCCCACTGAGCTGACCAGTACTCCCAAAATAGCTGGTCAATGGGAAGATGTAAAAAAAAAAACCAGGGCCGGCACCCCATTTTTGTTCTTCCTGCATTTGCTTGTTGCCAGGGGATTTTAAATCCCCTGTGTAGAAGAGAGTGGCAGAATGACCTCAGAGAATGCCTGGAAAAAATGGGAAATCAACATGACATCAGAAGAGGGGAAGCATTTTGAGAAACAGAATGGTACAATGAGTCCAGAAACTGCTTCACCTGTAGCTCCAGGATAAATGTTTGCAAAATAGGGTCTTTATTATATTTCCTCTGGAGCAGCAACTAAGCCAAAAGGAAACCAGTACAACTTGCAAAGATCTGTGCAAGTCTCTCATACTCATGGAGATCCAGGGGCATGATGCCGATCTCAGATTGGTACAACTTTTTTATGTAGAAATCTTGAACTCCTAGTGAACAATGAATTAATTCTTTTTAAGAACATGTTGTACCTTCTATTATTATTTAGTGAATGGCATATCATACATGGATTTGCAATGTATATTAACATTTCATCTGGATTAGTAAAACACAATAAAATATAAATGTTACAAATATCTATGTTCAAAGACCAGTGTGTAGGTCATCTAACCATTGAAGCGCAATGGCTAGATGGCCTAGTTTATATTTTAAAAAGCAGATACTGGTCTAGTATATGCCTTCAGCTTACAGAAGGACACATGTGATTTACACTTTTGTTAGGTAAGCTCCCCGTTGGGAGAGCGAGTACGTTCAGAGAAGTGCTGTTACAGTTGTGTTGGAGAATACACAAACCAGCATACAGAGACACTGCAGTTTAAATAGGCTTTTACTTTCGTGGAAACAGGTATCAGAGTCCATCAAACAGCCCAAGTCATACATGGATAAGACACTGTCATCAATGTCTTTCAGTTAAGGGATTGTCTAGTATCATATAATCAGTCCGGTACAAAAAGTTTGTTAACAGTTGCAAAACTTACAATAGCTCATGGAACTCAGATCAGATCAGCCCAGCATCTAACGAACAGAGAGCTAACAGTCATTCTGGCTCCCTCTTATGGCCGATTGATGAAAACAGCAACCAATCACATTTTACAGTATGATTTAAAGAAACCGGTATAGCATTGTTACATGATTTATATATTGCCAACCCAACCGTTAGAATTATATTCCTAACAACTTTGACGTGGGACCATGCATTCACACTAAAGGGAGAATACTATGCCCCATTTATACAGAGAGTCCTGGGGGGTACCATGTGAGGTGTGAATCCTACGCAAGATTGTCCATTACTGATGTTGTAGTTCAAAGCCTGGTACCTTTTTTTGTAGGGTCATTTATATGTCTTCCTATGTCTGGGCATCCATCATTCAGTGACCCATTTGCCTTTCCAGTTGTACTTTCACTGTTCCACCACTGTCTATGGTAGAACAAGCCACAGATTGAAGCCCCTTTGAACTGTTAACTTAGAAAAGCAGCTAATTATACAATCCCAATTTAGGAATAAATTAGGACTACTGTATCTCAGCTACAAACATTCAGTTGAGTGGTAGATGGGAACAAAGAGATCCAGGAGCATTAAACCTTTGTTGTTGAGATTTTCGCAATCCAGGTATGATAGCCCCAAGTGGAGGCCTCATTAGCAATGCTCCATGGCGAGAACATTGCTCAGAGTTCTCTTGAAATTCATTTAAGTGCAAATTTAATTGAGGCACAGTTGGAAATGGTTTGGCTGTAAATTGTAATGAGAGAGTAGATTCCTTTCCAATTCGCCATTAGTATAATTAAAGAATGAGAAACCATGAGGGCACGATATATGACCTTCAAGCTTGCAACTCATATTTTGTAAATCAAGAGTTGGCAAATCCAGATGCCTAAAAAATAAAAGTAAGGCAACTCTTCCAAGATAGGCAAGGCAGCTTTCTTTAAATGAACAATTATGTTGTCTTCAAGACAAATTATCCATGGGCCTCTTTTCAATTTCGGATCCAAGTTAACAGACAATTGTGATATTAATTTTTTTTTCTTCCATTCAATTGTGTTCGATTGTCAGAAACTACCTGGAAAACGTTTATGCCATTTTCTTGGCAAGGATTTTCAGAAGTGTTTGCCATGGTCTCCTTCCTAAAGCTGAAAGAATGTGATTTGTCCAAAATCATCCAGCTGGCTTTGTGCCCAAGGGGGAGACTAGAACTCACAGTCCACCAATTTCTAGCCTGATGCCATAAACTACTTCAGAGGTGGTATTCTGCCGGTTGACACCGATTTGGGCAAACTGGTAGTGCCAGCGGCAGGAGGCTCTGCCTACCCACCCTGACATCATCATGGATGCTCTGCACATGTGCGGAAGCTTCTACACATGCTCAGAAGCGCCCCGCACACACGAAGCAAACCCTGGGCATGCGCGCTCTCAGTTCCGAACCGGAAGCAAAAATAAGAGAATTTCATGCCTGTCCCAAAATGTATCTGTTACTTAAATGCATCTAATCGTAAAGAAACATGGGTCCTTCACTTAATTCCTATTTACTTACTTCATTTCAGAGATACATTTTATTTGTTTAATATGGGGTGAAATCTTAAAGTCCTTGGACTGGCAACCAATACAGACTTCTGGTAAGAGATCACTTGTCAGTTTCCCTGGCTCAAACTTGGCAGAAAGAAAGCACCCAGACAAAAGATACAGCAAAGCTAAATAAGGATCTTTATTGCATACTAGGATTAAGCCATTGTAAACAGTTGATTGCTCTCTGTCAATACAAGTCTGCAGTTCCTTCTTAGAAGCATGGCAATTTAAATCCTGTGTTTTCTTTCCCACCTTTCCCATGGCTTAATAGATACTCTATCTTGCTTTGACTTTCTCAGATCTGTAACATCACTATACTTCTGGGAAGTCTAGCTTCCAGTGTAACTCTCACATAACCTTTACCTAGCAAGCTGCTGTGGGGGGGGGGAGGGAAGAGGAGATAGAGAAGGAGAGAGAGATGGGGAGGCGAAGAGAGAGAGAGAGAGAGGGACATGGAGAAAAAGGAAGAGGGGAAGAGAGAGGGGGAGAAAGAGAGAGAGAAGTAGAGGGAGGGAGAGAGGGACATGGAGAAAAAGGGAGAGGGGAAGAGAGGGGGGGAGAAAGAGAGAGAGAGAGGAAGAGGGAGGGAGAGGGGGAGAGAGAAAATGTACCCAATCTCATATACTTTTAATTGTGACTCTGACTGGCACATGCTTTGTCCTACTTTTTAGGATTTATTTAAATATCCTGTAAATTCTGGATTGTATCCAATCGTCAATCTAAACTAAAGGATTGCAAAAAAGGCTTCTGTTACTTAAGGTGGTGTATTCTGTTTTGGGGGCAATTTCAACATTTAGAATGAGCTCGTTTTCAAGAGGTACAAAGTGAGCACACTGTGTGGGCAGATATTAGCAAATCCTAGAGCTCAGCTTTGGTAACCTGTCCCGACAATAATTGAGAATTGGATATAATCTCTCACTGCATGCTCTCAGAATTTTTCCTCATTTTTCATGTCACATATGTCCCACTCCTTGAACAATGGGTCTAGACTTGCATTAATTAGGAATAATATCGAAGCACCCACTCATAATTATGGGAAACAAACAACAGAAACGGCATTGTTGCTAGGGAGAAGCTTGACTCACTACAGCTATCCAATTAATCTGTAAAATATGTAACTGAAAACAAACATGGAAGCCCTGAGAGAGAGATCCTGTTTGGCAAGAGAACGATAGTTTTACAGGAAGGAAGGTGTTTCAGCATGTTTCTCTACAGTTTTCTCAAGTTTTGATTCGATTAGGATAGTAACCAGTTTTATATTTGTGGTGTTTTTCAAAATATGATGCATGGGAAATATATTTTAGGGCAACATTCCCCAACTTTTCCAGGTTGGTAGCCTGGCACGGGGAGGAGGGAGGAAGAGGGGATAGGAATAGCAATAGCACTTAGCCTTATATACCGCTTCACAGTGCTTCACAGCTCTCTCTAAGTGGTTTACAGAGTCAGAGTATTGCCCCGCAACAATCTGGGTCCTCATTTTACCCACCTTGGAAGGTTGGAAGACTAAATCAACCGTGAACCTGGTGGGATTCGATTTGCCAAACTGCTGGCAGCCAGTGATCAGCAGAAGTAGCCTGCAGTACTGCATTCTAACCACTGCACCACCACAGCTCTTGAATGGTTTTGTGTGAGGGACAGGTGCGTGGGTGTTGTGCACATGCACAGCTTTATTTGTGAGCAGTGGGTGCACGCAGCTGTCACTCACACAAATGGGGCTGCAAGTGCCGGTGCCTGCTGCTTGTGCAAGTGGAGCTGGTTACAAATAGGCCATGGCCTCTTAATGGCCCACTGCCCACAGGTTGGGGACCCCTGTTTTAGAGTACTTGGCAGCAAGTATTAATCTGTGGATTGCTGAATTTTCAGCCACTGCTTGCTAATTCCGTATGAATATATTGTCATTTCTCATACATGGAGTAGCAGTGATATATAAATATAGTTTTAACAATCTACCTCTATGAAGATTTGCTTTATGTAGCCAGTTGGCCAAACTATGTTCCCGTTATTTATATGAATCCACTCATTCTTTGTGTATCAGTGTCATGCCGCTATCTTGTCTACTGCACTTCCAATGAAACGAGCTGTTCTGACCACCCACAGGGTCCAATTAGCAGCTGCTGACTTCTGATGTTAAGCAGGAGAGAGAGAGAGAGTTTAAAAGATGCTGCTGGAGGACGTCATAGATCAGTCTGATCTTCAGATACAATTTCCACATAGTCTCTTGCTAAATTACAAGTGCTGCAGAATCTTCATTAGTTTAGTCTGTTGCTGTTTTGATCTGAATCTGCCCACCTGGAATTTACAAGACTTAACACTGGTTAAAGTATTTTGGCCTTACTGAGTATGTGGGAAGGGAGCAATAAGCAGTTATCCATAAAGCCTTAAGCCAGAAGCATCTGGTAAATGGAAAGCAAGACAGTTTCTCTGACCTGGAAATGTAATGAAAAAAAAAGGATCTCTGGTCTTAGTTTTAGCTTGATAAAAGCAGCTTTTCTAAAAGATGAGATTTATATTATGGCATCTGCTAATGAAGCCAAATCACAGGCACCTTTCTATTTTTTTTTGTACCCTATGACTATCATTAAGTGTTGTACCTTATGATTCTTGATGAATGTATCTTGTTTTTTTATGTACATGAGAGCATATGCACCAAAGACAAATTTCTTGTGTGTCCATTCACACTTGGCAATAAAGGATTCTATTCTATTCTATTCTATTCTATTCTTCACACCAGCAATGGTGATTCATCAGATACTTTGCCTCAGACCATTTAGGCACTTCAAGTAAGAACACCTTTGTGTAAAAGAACCCCATAACTGGTAGCTTTATCCAAGAATGGTGATATACAATAGCACTAGCAAAAGCACTTGGACATTTATCATCCTATAGTGCTTTACAGCCCTCTCTGAGCAGTTTACAAATATCAACATATTGCGCCCAACAATCTGGGTCCTCATTTTACCAATCTCAGAAAGATGGAAGGATGAGTCAACCCTGAGCCAATCAGAATCGAACTCCAGACTGTGGACAGAGTTAGCCGGCAATGCTGCATTCTAACCACGGTGTCACCACGACTCAGGGTGATGCAATAAGCATATGATGATCAACAGTAGTTCTCCATTTTGTTTTAGTGAGAATGTTTGGTAAGTTTCAAAGTTTCAAAGATAAGCGCCACACAGATAGGATTACCAGCTATCCGAATAGGCAAAGCAAGACAAAGATAATTGGATAGAAGGACAAATGGGGAAAAGAAGGACACACTGTTTAATTTTCATGGCATCTGCAACACAAATTACAGTAAAAAAGCTACACACACACACACACACATACAGAGAGAGAGAGAGAGGGAGGAAGGGAGGGGGAGGGGGAGGGAGAGGGAGAGGGAGAGGGAGAGGGAGAGAGAGAGAGAATATACAGAAATACTTTTTCCAGCATTGCAATTGTGGATTATGATGTTTCTGAAGGAGTGAATGCTACCCTGTGGTGAAGAACCAATGGCTGGGTGACAAGCCAAGACCAATGGAGCTTCTCCAGACAAGAAGACACTGAGAGATTGCCCACGTGCTCCAGATGGTTACTCCTTACAAGGATATCACTGATTGTGGTCAACTTATGTACAACCTATGCCCAACTTATGAGTGTTGGGAGACACAGGAACGACAACAAGCTCACAGTTGCAGTGGAGCCTATAAAGACACAGAATTTGCTCTCTTAAGCAATGTGGAGTACCAGAAGGAAGCAAAGAAGGGTGAAACTTTTTTTTAAAAAAATGTCTTTTTATTTTGTGTTTGATGAAATGGCTATTAACTAGAAAAGCAGTGGAATCTATGAAATGATGGACAAAGGTATTACATTTGCGACATTTAAAAGGATCTTCAAGGAACTGGGAAAGAAATTTACAGCTGCAATAACAACATCAATATCTGCTTATGTGAATTAATCATTTAAAAGAGATCTCAAAGGAGAGTTAAAAGATGAGATGGAAAATAATTTGGAAGAATCTCTATGTTGACTGAATGGAATGGCAAACCAAATTAAAGTCAAGGTAGAAATCTTGGGAAACAAAATAGAAGTTGTGGAAAATAAAACACATAAACAATAGTGAGGAAATGCAAATATTAATCCAAGAAATTACCCAGGCAATGGTCTACTATAGGACTTAAAAGAGATATCTGTTAAAGTGGTTTTTTTAAAAATATAGGATGGGAGGAAGAAGAGATGAATAGAAGATATGGATGCCTTACCAATAGCATCTTAATGTCAAATTAAGGAATAAGAATGTTCAAAATATTGAACTGTAACATTGAGTTGCTTGATCAAGGTTCAGGTAACATATATTCTTATAAAATACTCAAAACTCTTTATGGTCTTTTTTTTGGCTAAAATTGGATGAAAGTCTTAATGATTTTTGGATTTGCTGATGAGTGTTTGAAAGCGTTTGAGATATGGGAAGAAGTGTTCTATGTAATGTGACACAACTTCAAAGAGGCAGGAAAGATACTAAACTTGCTTGTAACGACTCTGATCAGAAGTTACTTTTTAAAATATATTTTCCCCATTTTTTCTCTTTCTCTTTTATTTTCTGCACTTTCTATCCCTTCTTCTTGTACTCTTCCTTTCTTTTCTAATTTCGTTTTGTTGTATCTTTGATTTCTGCTAAAAATTTCAATAAAAAGTACTGTAAAAAAGAGAAATATATAATGTGATGTAATCTGCAGACTTCAGTGATGATAGATTTGAAGGGGGCTGGATTGAAATTGATTGTTGGAATCAGGAAATAAATTAAGTAACATAAATCTAGGCTGTTGAGTGTATTGACAGACAAGGGAAACAAACAAACAAACCATTTACAAGGTTATACTTCCTGAAGGTTTGAATGACTATGTTGTGAAAATAGTTAAAAAAAAAAACAAGTTACTCAGAAAGCTAGATAATATTTACTTTTAAAGCTGTGCCTGCCTAATAGAGGACATGTGGTATCTTGTAACCCTACACACAAAGCTGATAGAATAATATAAATTCAGAGGTCCCTAACCCCCGTCCACAGATTGGCATCAGTCTGTGGCCCATCAGGAACCTGGCCATGCAAGTGAGCAAAACCATATGAAACCAGTCTGTGGTGCAATTGTTAGAATACAGTACTGCAGGCTACTTCTGCGGACTGCCAGTTGCCAGCAGTTTGGCAGTTTGAGTCTCAACGGCTTCAAGTTGACTCAGTGTTCCCTCCTTCTGACATCAGTAAAATGAGGACCCAGACTGTTGGGGGCAGTAGGCTGACTCTTTAAACCACTTAGAGGGGACTGTAAAGCACTATGAAGCAGTATATAAATCTAAGTGCTTATTGCTAAGCTACACTACTGCTATTGCTAAGTCATTTCCCGAGACTATTTCCTTCCCAAAAGTGGATCGAACCCAGAGTTGGGAACTGAAACAGACATAAATAATAAGCTTCATTTGAGATAATTGGGAGTTGCAATGCCCCAGTCTATCTAAGTTCTTGTAAGAAAAATATTTGAAACTGATCTATAATGTGGAAAGAAGATTTAGGTGCTGTTGCAAGAGACAAATTCTATGCTTAAGAGATAAGGCCCCCAACATTCACATTAATAGGGGTCCCACTCTAGTATTAACCTGATGCCTAAACAGCTTCCCCCCAAAAAATATAATTCTCTAGGAAAACACATCTGTAACATGTTTCTGTTCTGTTCTTTGTGAAGGAATTATTTTGCATGGGGAGACATCTACAGTCTGAAGTGGTTCAACTCAGGAACATGCATACTGTATAGCTTTTGTGGTGTAACATGTTTATACAATGGACCTTTTATCTTCTTTGAAATATAATGAGTAGTACAAAATCACCAAAAGAGCCCTATTTATAGACTCCAACTCATTAATTTGTATTTTCATGTTATCTACCAGAAAAGTTTGAGAGTCTAATGGAATACAGATGAAAATAAATTCCCACAGCATCTTGTTTTCTCCATCTGTAGGAAAATGCTCATATCCATTGCCATTGACTTCAATGCGCCTTCCCTGGGGACTGCTCTTTAGTCTTTGGGATTTAAAAAAAGCACAAATAAGTGATCACTTTCCACATTTTGCTGGTGCTCAAACTCTTCCACTGTCCCCAAGGAGCAGGAACAGTTAAGCCTGTATTATTATTTTGTATTCAATTATTGCTAATATTTTATTATTTTTAGAAAGTTCAACGATGTATTTTTGTTGTGTAAAACAGTTTCATTATATAAGAAGAAGAAGAAAGGGATTTTGACAACAACAACAATATTCCTCAATATGTAGAATGGTACTTCTACAATCTTCTCCCTCCCGCCCTCCCCCTTCGCAGTTAGTGGAGTTAAGATTAATAGAAAATTTATATATTTTTTAACATGTAAGTGGATGCAAAAAAATGTTCAAGGCATGCTAAAATGTTCTGTTTGAGGTTTGAAACTTTGATACTGTTCAAAAATGGGTCCTTCTGAACCTCCCTCACATTTTTGCCCATGTAATAGCTCTGGCTGGACATTTCATATTAAACTTGTCCCAACCCAGTTGTGTAATTCAACCGGTTCTATCCGTTTTGGGTGAACCAGTAGTGGTGGTGGCGGGAAGCTCCGCCCACCCACCGGGACATCATTACGTCCCATTTTTGATGCTCTTTGCATGCATGGACGGTCCTGCGCATGCATGGAAGTGGTGCATGTGAGGAAAGTGATCTCGCACACACACTCACATTTGCGAACCAGTAGTGAAGGTGAGTTGATTTCACCCATGTCCCAACCCAATAGAATGGGCCTGCCCCACCAATGCCAGCAGAAGGGCTTGAGGAAGACCATATTGGTCAAAGATTTCTGGCTGGTGAGATGTAGGAGAACAGCCTTTTTTCCTGTGGCTCCCGCCCTCTGTGCCCCCGCCCAGGTTAGGTCCACACCCACCCTTTTGACCTTCTATAAGAGCCTCAAAACATCACTCTGCTAACTGGCCTGGGTTCACAATGAGGGTGTGCCGCTCTGGAGGTGATTAATGGACTAAGATCGCCATGCCCGGTCTTGCTATCTTCCTTTCATTTAATCAATTTCAGCATTACTATTTATTGTTTTAATGTTTATATTATTTTTATTGATTGTAAGCTGGCTAGAGTCACTGCTAGGTGTGATGGGCAGCATTTCAGTTTAATAATTAGATAAATAAACTTGAAAGATTGTAAATTCAAAATATTTTATATAACTAGGTTGAAGCCTAACATTTGCTGAGGGGAAATACTTTATATTTCTTGCTTCCAGTAACTTTGCTTTGTTTAATAGAATATAATACACCTATTTTAAAACAGCAAGACTTTAGTGATCACCTGTTAATGTAGTAGTCAGATGTAAGACAGAATGAGTTCCCCTAGATTTTTTTCTCTGATTAGTGTCTTTAAGATTACAGCTTGAAATACAATTTCAGTAATGCTTTCCAAAGCACTAAAACTTTAAACTGAATGTTAAAGCTTTCCCCCCTCTCCAGACATTTTACAAACCAAAATGCTCCCCATAGTGGAAGAAATTGGAAGTATTTCTTAGTTTATTGGAAATTTTCTTTAAAAACACATTATCCTTAGTAGATTTGTGTCAAGCTTTGATGGTTGAATTCAATTTGAAGGTTTTATTGAATCGTGCCTTTGCATTTTAAAATGGAAGCTTTGCAGTGACTGGGGCTGTTAATATTGAATGGCAAGCCTTTGAACTGCTTCAGAGAGAGATATGAAAACCAAAGAACTTACTTTCTGGCTTCAAACATTTTTGCGGATTTACTTTTACAGACAGAGCTGAGGGAAGAATTGAGTGGCATATTGGGATCTGAGGTACCTGAGATAAGGTAAATACTGTATTACATAAACAGCCATGATCTATCTATCTCTCTCTCTCCCTCTCTCCCCCCCTCTCTCCCCCTCCGCCCCCTCTCTCACATACAGGAAAAGAAGCTAGGCAGCTTCTTTTGATTCTTTAGGAATATAAAAATAAATTATAATAGCTAATTCTTAGGGAGAGACTGATCATTGTCATATGATATATGAGAAAGTTATTTAATGGCTGATCCCACCTTCCCAGTTATTCAAAAGCTGAATAAAAGCTGCAAACTGGATTTCATTGATAAGAGAGAATGGGTTCTGCTCTCCTTGAGTTTTAGATGGGACCAATTCACCAATTTCTTTAAGGAATTGGATGAGTATAGGGCTTTGTAAAGGGAAGCATTTAAAAACATATTTCACTTTGATTCCTTTATGTAATCCTTTGCTAAACCTAAAAGTGCTTTTTTCAAAAGGCAACTGGACTTGGTTTTTTCCTTGAAGACATTGCACTTCTCATTCAAAAAGCTTACTCAGTTATCACTCAGAACCGAAGAAGCTTCTTGGATGAGAAGAGAAATGTCTACAGAGAAAAAAACAAAGTCCAGTTGTCTTTTGAAAAAGCATTTTTGGGACAACCATGACCTGGATGCCTGAGAATCTCCATAGATGTCCTTTGCTAAAGCTTCGTTCGTTTCTGCTTACGGTGTGAATAGCCATTGGCGTTTTTCTTTCCTGCCTACAACTTTCACCTAAAGCTTGTCAAATTGTGTGTGAGTAGCCTTGTCAACCCTTGATATTAGGATTTTTCACAGAAGCATCACACCAGGGCTTATTATGAAAAAAAATTAAGGAAGTTCCATCTCTCTCAAGATTTTTGGCCTTGTGCTGGTTAACAAGATAACTTCTGGGGTTATCTAATGGAAAGGATCTCTTCCAGTTAATAGGGAATTTTGGTTTCATTTCTTTGCTTATGTATCCATTAGTGATGAATTATATCCTGTTTTTCTGCAGCTAAATTTTTCCAAGGCAATTTAAAAATAGTATCAAAATACAATAGATTCACAAAATATATTTTTTTTCTCACACACAGTGGGAAACTAGTAAATGACTCTTGGGGCAGCTTAAAATATTCCTCTACAAAATTTCTTTTTAATGGACACTAAATCTCTGCATCTTTCTCTTACCAGTTTTGAACAGAAAAATGGCAAGAGGCTGGAACTGACCACTTTTTTCTAACTGCTACTTCACCATTTCAGATTTAGCTGCCTCCATCTGCTTTTCATTAAGGGGAAAAGAAAAAGAAAACAAAGACCTTGAATTGGGAATTAAAATCAAAGAACTGCATACGGTATGTAATTTGCTTGAAATGGTGCTTTGGAGGTTTTGTGGCCGACTGATCCATTCCCATTTATTTCCACTGACCATGTAAAGTTGTTCATTTAGCTAGTTTGTCATCTGGTGTTTTTAAGCTGTGTTTGTGGTTAGAAATAGATTCTGTGTGGGCAGAGTTTCCCAAAATCTTTAGAGATAGAGTGTTATCATTTCAATGTTCAATGATCTAGGGTCTTTTGAAAAACAGCTTAATTTAGTATTTCCTGTCGTCGTTTACTTCATTCCATTGTTAACATAACATTGTTATGGCAATCCTAAAGTAGTCTTCATCTCACAGCATAGCCCTTGGAATTCTTAGTCTGTCATTTGATAAGGTAAAGGTAAAGCTTCCCCTCGCACATATGTGTTAGTCGTTCCCAACTCTAGGGGGGGGTGTTCATCTCTGTTTCAAAGCCGAAGAGCCGTGCTGTCTGAAGACGTCTCCATGGTCATGTGGCTGGCATGATTAAATACTGAAGGCACACGGAATGCTGTTACCTTCCCAACAAAGGTGGTTCCTATTTTTTCTACTTGCACTTTTACGTGCTTTCGAACTGCTAGGTTGGCAGAAGCTGGGACAAGTAACGGGAGTTCACTCCGTTACGTGGCACTAGGGATTCGAACTGCCGAACTCATCCACCGATTGACAAGCTCAGAGTCTTAGCCACTGAGGCACCACGTCCCTGTCATTTGATAATCACATCCCAAATTGTAACACATTTAGGAACCTGAAGGAACTTTGGCCAACTGAGAGAAGTCTTAAAAAGACTGGCATGTGATTGATCTTTTAGCTTTCCTCTTTTTGCTGCTCGCTCTGGATTTAAATGCTCATGGCCTTTTCTGAAATATTAGTGCCTCAGTAGAAAGATTACAAAGGCCACTAAACAGAAATAATCTGAATGAAGCTCAGTGTTTATTGGAAGCTCTAAATGGAAGGTAATTCTGACATCATGTCCTAAAGTGGAATTGGTCTAGAGTTCATTGTACTCCAAATTACTCTTCAAAACTTTACTTCACTTCAGTCCCTTGACTGTAGATGGTTGCAGGGAAAGAAGCCCTCCCAATCATTTGAGACCCTTCACCATAATGTCTAGGAGACAGTGATAAGCAATGCCATCTCTATTGACAAATTAATTGAAAGAAGACACAATTATAGAGAGAACATGAATGTTTCTACTTTGTTTCAACACAAGGTGGCAGTTTCTACATACCGTACTTCCCTGACAAGAAGAAATTCAGTTTGACTATTATTTTTTTTAAGAAAATGTGATATTATTTAGTGGTTATCACTGTATAGACTTTAATCATAATTGGCTCTTCCAGGATCTATTTTCAATGTAATGTTATGCTAGACCATATGTTCATTTTAAAGTTAATCTCAACCATACACTTATGTCTAGAACTGTTTGAAGACTTTTCCCCATTTAAGTGGGTTGGAAGCCTACTTTTTTTATCAACTGAATCTTTCTCAGTTATATTATGAGGATATGGTATTAGGTGTTCACAGAAAGTCAGTATTACAATAATACTTTGTAGTGTATTTGTGCAGAAGGAAGATGATCCTAGATGTAAGATATTTCCCCAAAAGGAAATAATAAATACGGAAAAATACATTTATCCTAGATGATGAGCTATGGGAGATGAAAATATGTAAAGAGCTTTATCTATTTTTGTATCTTGTATTTTGTAAATCTTGCCTTTTTTAATATAACTTTCAAATAAGGAAAAAAAAGAGAGAACCAGGTCATCCCCTGAAGAGGAGAATATGTAAACACAACAACGGATAGAGTGGATGGAGAGAGGAGTAGAAGGAAAGATAGGAAGAAGAAGAGAAAGGAGAGGAATAGGAGAAAGGGAAAGGCAGAGGAAGAATGGGAGGGAATGTAAGAGTAGGAAAGAGGGGAGGAATGGGAAGAAGAGGGGAAGGGTAAAGGGGAGGAAGGGGAAGGAGGGAAGGGAAAGGAGAGGAGGAAGGAAGGAAGGAGAGAAGAAAGAGAAGAAAGGGGGGTAGGAAGGAGGGAGGGAAGCAAGGAGGGAAGGAAGGAGGGAAGGAAGGAGAGAAGGAGAGAAGAAAGGAAGGAAGGAGGGAATGTAGGAGAGAAGGAAGGGGGGAAGGAAGGAGGAAAGGAAGGGGGAAAGGAAGAAGAGAAGGAGAAAAGAAAGGAGGGAAGGAGGGAAGGAAGGAAGGAGGGAAGGAGAGAAGGAGGGAAGGGGAAGGAGGGAGGGAAGGAAGGAGGGAAGGAAGGGGAGTAGGAGAGAAGAAACGAGGGAAGGAAAGAGGGAGGGAGGGAAGAAGAAGTAGGACCGTTGTAAGATAAGATGGATCTATGGGATGTTAAGAAAGCAATCTTCAAGTATATTGTCAACTGTAGGGAAAAATTGTTATAAATACATATTATTAATAACAGTTATGAGATCATATAATTGTGAATGTATATATGAAATTGATAAAATAAAATAAATAAATAAATAAACCATTTATCCTATTAAGCTCCACTACCTCATCAGCTGGGATTGCCATCTCCCCTCAAAACCAATCTGGAGATAGCCTTCCCCCAACCAATGTATGTGGCCACTTGTATGCATGTATATGTGCCTAAATACGTGTGTGTTCATACGAGCCAGAAACTATACTCAAAAAGGGTAGAGCCACTGAATTAATAACAGCAGATGAATTTTAGTCAGTCATTACCTTTAAAAGAACTCACTCATATTGTCATATTAATTCATCATTCAGGCAATTCTTTTCATGCACAACCTAATTTCTCACACAACAACACAAAGAGGTTGTGGAAATCTGAGTTTGGAAAGCATACATCTATGCATGCTTCTTATAAAGCAAGCCCCATTAGATTCAATGCTGTCTGATGGCTGCTGTGCTAGAAGTGAATCTCTTTGCTGACCTTGTTGCTTAGAAGCTGGGATTGGTTTGGCGAGGAGATTCTGGGGGTATTTAGCTGACTTTTCCACCTCTCTGTAAAAAAATAAATAAAAAAGATTTAATAGATGTCTTTGTCCTGGGATGAAACACAAAGAAATCTACGCAAGGTTATCCTTTTGTTAAGTATTAACAAAAGTTAATAATTAATTAATTAATTGTATTAAGCAGGATTTTAACCTCCTGGTAAGGATATTTCTACATGTAGCCAGTCAGTGTATTAGCTCTGAATATAGACAAGTCACTATAGTCTTTATTGGGAAACTTCTCTGTCCATGGAAACTTCATTGAGTGGTGTGGTTTTGCCAATTCCTCATTCTCATGGAGAGCTTCTAGGGATAAGCCGAGTACTCTATTGCTGAAATGTTTTTTTCTTAATATAGAAGATAACAGGAAAAGGGGAAAAAGGCAAAGTGATTGCCCTCTCCTCATTAAAGGTAAAGGTTCCCCTTGCACATATGTGCTAGTTGTTCCCGACTCTAGGGGGCGGTGCTCATCTCCATTTCAAAGCCAAAGAGCCAGCACTGTCTGAAGACATCTCTGTGGTCATGTGGCCAGCATCACTAAACACTGAAGACAAATGGAACGCTGTTACCTTCCCACCAAAGGTAGTCTCTATTTTTCTACTTGCATTTTTACATGCTTTCAAACTGCTAGGTTGTCAGAAGTTTCACGGCGCTAGGGATTCGAACCATCAATCTGCTGATCTTTCTGATCAACAAGCTCAGCATCTTAGCTACTGAGCCACTGCATCCCCTCTCCTCATTAATGGAAGGAAAATGGCTTCTTTTCCTTAACCGTCTCCATTTAGCCAGTGATTTGCTGTAAATTGTAAAGATGAGAAATGATTTTTATTTCATTTTAGTTTTTTACTCCTTTATAATTAAATATGCATCATATGATTATTCCATAGTCATAAATTTAAGCTTTAATTTTTCTATCATATTAGAAATTACAATTTAATAACAATTTTGGGCACCACCTTAAAGGGTTTTACAAGGTGCATGCAGCCCTGGATCCTGGATGAAAAGTTTGTGCTTTTCTTTAGAATTTATTTATCTTGATATAGAGCGGAGCTGTCAAACTCGCGGTCTGCGGACCAGATGCATCATGTGCTAGCCACGCCCATGTCCAGTTTAGCGAAGGGAAATAAGTCCTGATACATCACGTGATGCCATGTGTTTGACACCCCTGATATAGAGGATATATTTGTACGGAGATCATGGAAGAAAATTGCAATCAGGCAATCCTTGAACTGGTAAATCCAAACATGGATTTATTCTTCCATATTTACTTATGAAATGTTATAGAAAGGTATTGTAGGGGGTAGTTTCTTACACTAAAAAGAAATCTAGCAGAAGTTAAAATAATCCACAGATGTAACTTTCACAAAAGCAGATAAACCCTCCTTTTTATATATCTGAGAAATGCACTAAAATGAAGCAGAATTTTGTAATCTTGCACTGCACATATACAGATTTCTCATTCAAAAGTGGAATAGTTGCTGGAATTCTTCAGCCTTCCTTCTAATAAATATTACTCATCAACTAGTCACCGTAGAAATAGTCTAAAGGACTTGTTCTTTGGATTAACAATTTCTAGTCTAGGTTGTTAGGAAGGAGGTTTGGCAAGCAGTGATCATAAGGAAGTGTCTTCCACTGTCTCTTTTCAGATCAAGGAGTGAGGGCAATGAGGGAGGATTTATGTAAGTACGCATGTATTTATTTTGCCCACTTATCAAGGACTAATCATTTTTACATCTCTGTAGTAGCTAAAGAAATCAACACAAGGACATATTTAGGAATCAAAGGTATTCCCATTTGACTCTAGAAGGACTTATGCAGATTGATCTAGTGCTTAGCTTCAGTACTACCACACATCACCGTTGGGGAGATATGCCATCTCTTTTAAATATTTCACATTAGCATTTTGTAAATATCTGGTGACAACTTAGATTCACAGGAATCCCCTTGAGTCAAAGAGTGAGCCAGGCCTCCTACTGTTATGGGACTGATGTAGCATTTGACCAGCTGTTGTCAAAACAACAGGGTACAAACTTGGAGAATTTAAATTATTTCAAATAATGATTTATCATAGTGGATTATTCTATTGACTTCAGGATTAAAGTTCAGGGATAGATGCTTAAAAACTGCTAAACAGATTTCCAGCCCCTACTTATTAGTGAGTTCATTAATTAATTTGATGGAGGGGGAAGAAACCAAGCAAATGTTTACAGTATAATATCAAATGGGAATGGGTTTGGACTAATCAGAGTATTTCCCTCTTTGGTCAAGTGGGAGGAGGTCCTCTTTTTTTAAAAACTAGCTTTAGGACCTCTGGAAACTGGAATAGAACAGCCATTGTTGACCTCCTTTGTTGCTTGTTAACATTTTGAGATTGCTAGCGCTGAGGATGGTAGCTGATTAGCTTGCAATTGAAAGATAAAGTGGTACCAGTCCAGAAGGTATAAGAAACAGCTGCTCCCTTCAACTATGAATACCCTGGAGTCAGATAAACTACTTTTCATATAGGACCCATAAATTTAAGAAAAATGGAGGCGTCACCTGGTGCAGAAGAAGTTACACAGTTAACATTCTAAAACATTTTATATAATAATACAATAGCAGAGTTGGAAGGGACCTTGGAGGTCTTCTAGTCCAACCCCTGCCTAGGCAGGAAACCCTATACCGTTTCAGACAAATGGCTATCCCACATCTTCTTAAAGATTTCCAGTGTTGGGGCATTCACAACTTCTGGAGGCAAGCTGTTCCACTGATTAATTGTTCTGACTGTCAGGAAATTTCTCCTCAGTTCTAAGTTGCTTCTCTCTTGATTAGTTTCCACCCATTGCTTCTTGTTCTACACTCAGGTGCCTTGGAGAATAGTTTGACTCCCTCTTCTTTGTGGCAACCCCTGAGATATTGGAACACTGCTATCATGTCTCCCCTAGTCCTTCTTTCTATTAAACTAGATTACTAAAACTCTACTAAACTAAACTAAACTAAACTAAACTAAACTAAACTAAACTAAACTAAACTAAACTAAACTAAACTAAACTAAATTTTGCCACTAGCCTACAATACTAGATCTTCTAGATCAGGGATGCTTAAATCTAGAAATACCAAAGGATGGCCCATGGTGTCTCTGGCAGCCAAAATGGGCATGGGGGGTTGTGTGCGCCCCCTTGTGCCCCATTTTTATCCTGGATGGCCCCCTGCAATCTCTGCCCCCCCAGTATCCCATTTTGGCCAGCAAAGTGCTGCAGGAGGCGTCCGTCCTGTCTACCCTCTGGCCGGTCTGCAGAGAAGAATTATAATGCTGATCTGGCCCTCAAATCCAGTTTGTTCTCCTGTTCTAGATAATTCCCTTCAAGTATTAAACAGAGTCAGTTTTGCTTAGCTTTTTGGATTAAGTTTGCTCAGTGTTGCTACCTGGGTGAGCAAGCTTTGCTTTGGCTAATTTATAAAAGGAATGCTTTTTTTTCTTTTCTTTTTTTAAAAGAAAGACAAAGGAATCTGCTTACTCAAAATCAAATAAAATGTATTACATTTTATTTTTACTTATTGATTTTAATTTACATAGTTTAGTACAGCTGCATTAAGCACATTTAATGTAGCCTATCAGTTTTAAATCAGGCTGCTATTTATTTGCAACTATCCTACTTACGGTCTTTAATTAAGGACTACTTATAACTACCAAGCATAATTCAGTGCTTTCAATCTAGTTCAAAGGCAAATTTTAAATTCTAAATTCTGCCTCTAATATATTTGGACTAATTTTTAGAGTTTCTTTGTTTTTTATCACTAGTCCCTAATTTGTGTACTTCACTTTATGAAGAATTCAAGAGAATGAAACTTTGTACTTTCCTTTGTACCATTTTGACAGTTCTTATGCAGGTATTCCTCCCCTCCGTGAATTTTGTAATTTGTTGAATGATTCCGAAGCTCAGAGAAGTATAATGGCATAGACTTATCATTCTGTGCTTCAGAAGGATTTTCTTATCTAGAAGCAATTCAATTAAGCAGGTTAATGGCATAGCTCACCTACTATTATTATTCTTGCCCAGATAATGTATTATCAGTTCATGATTCATAAAAGTATTTCTTGCCCTTTATTCTTATTTGTACTAAAAGGTTTCATTTGTTCTAGGTGCTATAATCTCACCAAGGTAAACAAAGGAAGAAATTGTACATGCATTTCCGGATGTGCTAGTCTGTTCTAATGTAATTAGTTGAGATGACTAAGTTACCTGAGATGACTAGGTTTTAAAGACATTCCAATGAATCAGACTCATAAGAACATACGTGTTGGGTTACTTCCAAGAAAACAAAAATCATGTTTAAATTACCCTACTAAATGCTGTGCTGTAAATTTGCACACACACACAAAAATCTAATATGGTTCAGAGAGATCCACACAACTGACATATAATTGCTATTCTATGTGGTGCATGATGGTGCAGTGGTTAGAATGCAGTATTGCAGGCTAACTCTGCCAACAACCTGGAGTTCGATCCTGAACGGCTCAAGGTCAACTCACCCTTCCATCCTTCCAAGGTCGATAAAATGTGGACCCAGATTATTGGAGGCAATATGCTGACACAGTAAACTGCTTAGAGAGGGCTGTAAAGCACTATGAAGCGGTATATACTGTAAATCTAAGTGCTATTGCTATTGTTAGAGTTCTAATTTCTAATTATTGGAAGGCTTATTGTGTTTCTCAGTGCAGGGAGAGAGTGTGGAGAGATTTTGTTTTTAGGAGCCAACATTATTATTTATGCAGATGAGGCCAATATGAATTCACACAATGGTGAGAAGTTAATGTGTGCCTTATTTTTGAGTTGAGTTATGTTGAATAAATCACCCTTTATTTCACTTATTTCTGGAAAATGTATTGAATCATAAAGTAAGTCCATAGTCCATAGTAAAAATATAAACCATCTTGGGATTTAGAAGCACTAAACCATTTACCATATACCATAGCATGGTTTATTGTCAGCTTAATAATTTCTCAGTGGAATGTAATCAATGCCACAAGGTGGCACTGTATGTTCCTTTTACAGATTTCTGAAAAGTTCTTGCCACAAAAATTACTATTCCCCCCCCCCCCAAATTTGCTTAGGATCCTACTATAGAAAGCATTACTATTGATTTTTGTGTACTAGATGTTGGTTTATATCATCTACATAATGAATATAATTCTACATATATTTTATACAGTATCCTGCACAAGGCATATACATTCTTTTCTTCCCTGCTTTCTCCCTCCTCTCTCTCATGAGAAGGTTAAGAGTTAAGTGTTGGAAAAAGAACACCATGCATGTACTAAAGGCTAAGGATCCTGAAAATACTGATTAGAAAAATCGATGTTATCACTGGTTTCTGCCTTTTAAGTACGGGACTGAAAAAGCCAAATTCCTACAACTATGTGGTGAAGTAGTAGATATTGTTCCTCCCTCAGAATTTGCTGCGCCCTAAATTTTGCCACTGACAAATCACATTTAGGGAAAGGTTTTAGTTTGCAAATAATGCAAATTTGAATGCTTTGCTGAACCTCCATGTCAATAACATAACTAACATCCTAACATAGTAAGGATCAATAATGCATTGTGCTCATTATTTTTGCTGTACCATTTTTGATGCTTTTTAATGATACTGATAATTTGGTAACATGCTGAATCAATAGTAAAAGAATATTGCATGCAATGATAAGATACCAATGTTTAGCTTGATCATATTTTGATTTATATTGGGAATTAGTTAATGCCCAGTGAATGGAAAAAGAGCTGAGAGAAGGGAAAGAAAGGGGATTGCCTGGGGGAAAAAGCAAACTGGTTATGAAAAACAATTAGCTTGAAGAAGTCATCCTATATCCTATTAATTATTTTATTCTTAAGTGGTGATTTTTCAGACATGTTGTATCATTGTAATGTGAAATTGCTCTGTCACATCATTTATCTGATCAAAGCATTTTTGTTTACAGCACCTTTTGACAATAAGGTCTCCAACATTTGGTGAACATAAATGAATTGTAAAATAATTAACTGAGAATCAGGTCATGTAACTTAAATCAGTTTATGACACCATGTGTTCCCATCACCAACCCTTGTTATACAAGATATGTTAATTCTCACACAGGTAAGACTACTTACTTTTTATTGCCATTAAATGCAACATTTAAGTTAATTGTTAGCACATAGGTATTTATATGTCCTGTGAAGTCATATAATCTGAAGATGAAAGAAAACTGTTTTTTAAAAAAAATATACAGCAATTCAATGGTGAAATCTTTCTGCATTGGCACATTGCTTCAAGAACAGCCACCGTGATTCATTTGCATTTTACTTATAGGTTAAGAATGATATACAACATTTAGTATGCATGCTTTGTATACCCAATATTTAGTGATGTCTGTCTTGTTTTATAAGCAAATACACAAACACAAATGTTTTCTAGAAGGAAAAATTATTAAAGTTTTTCTCTCTCCCACTGGAACAAATAGAGAACCATTTTAGAAATCAATCTCAGCTTGCAAAAAGGTAAATCAGAAAAAAAGAGTTCAAGGTAAGATGGACAGCTATATAAATACTTAAAATAAAACAATCAAATGGTCTTCCCCACACTTCTGTCCTGATCAGTAGAAGTCTGGCCAGAAGTTGTTCAAAGAGATTATTTTCCTGCCTTAACAGAATTATTCTGTTTAGCTTCCATCTGCTAAAGCAAATCCTTCCAAACAGAATACAGTTTCTTTCTGAGTGGATATACAAAAGATTGCACTTTAAGAAGTTATCTGACTGGAGAGGCCACAGGTGAGATATTAAGTTTTGTTATTCAATAGATTAATGTGGAATAATTAGTAGAAGAGAAGAATATCTCGGTGGAAGAATCTGCTGTGAAATGCAAAATTTCAGAGTTAGAACATTTTGTTTTAGAACAGAGAACAGAGAATAAAAGACTTGGAGGTCTTCTAGTCCAACCCTCTGTTGGTATAGGAGACCCCATACCATTTCAGATGAATGGTTATCCAGTCTCTTTTTGAAAGCCTCCAATGATGGAGCACTCACAACTTCTGAAGGCTATTCCTTTGGTTGATTAGTCCAGTGTTTCTCAACCTTGGCAACTTGAAGATGTCCGGACTTCAACTCCCAGAATTCCCCAGCCAGCATTCGCTGGCTGGGGAATTCTGGGAGTTGAAGTCCGGACATCTTCAAGTTGCCAAGGTTGAGAAACACTGGATTAGTCTTCTCCTGCCTTCATGTGCTTTGGGGAATAGGTTGACCCCACATCTTTGTAGGAGCCCTCAAATATTGGACCACTGCTATCATGTCTCTCTCCAGTCCTTCTTTTGATTAGACTGACTAGACATACCCAATTCCTATATTATAAATATTTAAATAAAACATTTAAATGTTTTAAATAAGGCCATCCTCAATCATCTCAATTTTAAAAAATCACTTTGAAAGAGGCATACCAACTATTGTTTCTTGTTCTGATGAAATATTTGGTAACATCCTTATGAATTATGTTCATAATTATGTGCTTGTTTAGTAATACACTTTATATTTGTAACAAAGAATACAATTTATCTGACTTCAATGAATCTGTTAAAAATGGGTGAAGTTTAAAGCTACTTAATATCATTAAGAGTTCTTTACTCTGGGATTTAAAAAAAAAACTATGGACAGATCTAACCTATATTTAAAGTTCTGAGAGCTATTACACATTTTTTCTTATAAAGGCACAGCTTAAGTTACTATTGGTGATGATTCATACTAAATAATAACTATTTGCCAAAGATGGCTGTAATTATCGTTAGTTGGACATTTGCCTTTGTACCATATGATATTATGTCATATCCAGATGCAAAAATGGTATGTTTAGTTTGCATTTAAGATAAAACCCTTGCAATAAATCCATACACCTCCTTTCATACAATTTAATTCTGCTTCTTGTATCTTTGTAAGACAGCCAGTTAGTTACAGAGGCTCTAGCTGTGATCAAGCAGGTTTCTTAAATGTAGGCTAAAGGTTTCATTCAAATTCTCTGGGGGAAGAGGGCAAGAGAATACTGTAGTTTTCTTAACTAGGTACTGTTACAATGCAGCTTGAAAGGGGATTTAAAATGTGACCTCTATGTAAAGTGTTGTGTGTAGCAGGAGTGGGGAGAAGTGGCTATGAGAAGAAAACAAAGGACACCTCACAGTGAGCCCTGGGCTGAAGCGGCTCCACTTTTATTGCACAAAGTCAGCAATGTTAGAGAACCATGTCAACTTGTTTCCTGGTCAGCCGTGGCTCAATCAAAATGGCAACAAAACTATGGATTTCCTTTTGCAAAATTGCAAAAGGCTGAAGGCAACTTCTACCTCACAATTCTTGTGTTTTGGCTGCCATAGTAAACAATTTGTGGGCTTTGCAAGTCAAGCTTTCTGACTCAGGGGTAGGGGGAACCAAACAAATGCTTATAATATCAAGTGAGGAGAGGTCTGAACTAACCCTTCTATTTCCCTCGTTGGTCAAGTGGTAGAAAGCCCTCTGTTTTGTTAATTTCAAGACGTGTGAAAACTGGTATAAAGCAGCCTTGTTGACATCCTTTGTTCCTTGTTCTAGTATCTTGCAGTTGATGGTGATGAGGATGATTATGGATAAGCGTTTGGCTGAAGGATAAAATGGTTTCAGTGAAGAAGGGATGAATGACAGCTGCTTCTCCCAACTATGAATATCCTATGAATAAACTATCTAACACTCAGGACCCATAAACATAAGAGAATTAGAGGGAGGGGACTAGATCATTTTTATGGCCTCCTCAAACCTGATGTTTATTTAGATTTCACACTTAATAGTCTGTGTGCCTCAAAGAGGACAATTTAATCAATAAATTAAACATTAACATCCTATTAATTTTAAAAAAATTAAATGATAAAACATTACAAAAATCTCAGTTAATGCAGGCGGTGGTGTGTGTGTATGTCTCATGGGGCCAGCTAGTCGCATGGTTGTGTGGGCCCTTGTGTCCCCCACTGAAGACCGAATACTGTATTCTTTGGAGTATAAGATGCACCTTTTTCCTTCAAAAAAGAGGCTGAAAATCTGGATGCATCTTATACACTGAATACAGCATTTTTTACCTCCCAAAACGCCGCCTCCTTCACCAAAATGGCCATGCAGAGCCTTTAGGAGGCTTATAGAGTGCTCCCGGGGGCTGGGGAAGTCAGAAATGAAAAATGGGCTGTTTTTTGCTGAGTTTTGGCACCCCAGGTTCCAGGAGCACTCTATAAAGGCTATGCATGCCCCCTTTTTGACAAAAAAATGGGCCATTTTTGCTTGTTTTGGGGGGGCACCCCCCAGGAGTACTCTACAAGCCTCCTAAAAGCTATTCATGCCCTTTTTTTGAAAAAAGGGCACATTTTTGTGGAAAATGGGCCGTTTTGGGAGCTCTGTAGAGTGCAAAAACTTTTTTAAAAAATTTGCCTCTTCAAAATCTTGGTGTGTCTTATACTCCAGTGCATCTTATACTCCGAAAAATACAGTAGTCAAGTTTTGACCCTTTTGCAGAAGGCCAACAGACTGGGGAATTTCCTCATTTCTGAGGGCAAGATATTCTACAATACAGGGGCAGCAGCAGAAAAGACCCTCTTCCTAGACCCCACCAGTCAAAATTATTTGACTGATGTGGTCTGCAGCATGCCTTCCCTGCCTGAATGGAATGGTCTCATGTCATGAGGTGAAGCCAGTTTTCTAGGTGTTCTGGCCCTATGCCATGTAGGGCTTTATAAGTAACAACCAACACCATGAAGGCAAACTGGCATCCAGTTCATGGAGCAGAGGTGTTATATGTGCCCTTCTTTGGGCACTCATTATGGCTTGTGCAGCCACATTCTGCATCCATTGAAGCAGTTGATGTTACTTTGATTCCTTCATGTTTTACTTTATACCTCATTCTGCAACTTGTTGTGCTTTAAAAAAATATTTTACCAAGCAAGTTTATATTGTAGCTATGTTGTACGAAACTGATAGTTGTGGCACCTTTAAAACAAAGACTTTCTGGCACTTCCATTGACTATTCCATGTGATACACTGCCAAGAATATTACCCTGAGATACAATACAGAGATGGAATATACTGTAAATCTACACACACACTAGTGACGTGCGGTGAGGTTTATGGCTGGTGAGGCAAGCGAGCAAAAGCCGCCCTATGTCGGACACAGTGGCAGGGCGTTCGGATGTTTAACAGTTTTGGGTTGCCAAATTCAACTCAGACACTTCCCAGCTGAGGGATTTCCTACTGCCTAATAAATGGGTTTATTTATGGGAATGGTTCCGAAACATTAAAAAAAAAGTGCCAGCCCGCGCACCAGCAGAGACGTGTAAAACACACAGACACACAAATTGCTTACAATAATACAATTACTTACAAATTACATTAATTTTGAATTCCTCCCCCTCCCTCCGACCCACATACCTTTTCCAGCTGTTTCACAGAGGATTTCAACTCTGCTCTTGTCTGCCATGATGAAAATGTAAAAATGTAAAAAGAAAAAGGCAAGAGCTGCTGAGGTCAGGCGGGGTTAGCTGCTGCCAGAGTCTCCAATAGACTCCAATGAAGCGGGAGAACCACGTGCCTCATTTAGTCTATCTTTATGATCACTCGAGCAGAGTTAAGCAAGGGTTAAAAGTTGAAAAATTCCTTATGTAGATGAGGCACATGGTTCTCTCACCTCCTCCTGTAGAAGGCACTTTTTAGAGGCTTTTTTAAACAGTTAAGCACTAAGCAGAGTCATCCACTGTGACTCTGGCAGCAACTACCTCTGCCTTTTTCCTTTTACATTTTTTTTTCTTTTCATGATGACAGTGGTGAGGCCCTGCCTCCCCTGCCTCCCCTGACTGCACGTCCCTGACACACACGCACACAAACACAGACTTGAACATGTACACAAAGTCAGTTGAGAAAGGTGGAAATAGTAAATGCAGACAGAACATATACATACAGGTAGTCCTTGACTTAAAGCCACTCATTTAGCAAAAGTTACAAAGGCGAAAGTGACTTACAACTGGTTTTGCATTTATGACCATCAGCATCTCCATGGTCACATGATCAAAATCCAAGCACCTGGCAACTGGCATGCACTTATGATGGTTGCAATTGGCTTCATGTGATTCTGGGGTCAAATGATCACTATTTGTGACTTTCCCGGCAGGTTTCTGAATAGCAAAGTCAATGGGGAAACTGGATTCGTTTAACAACTGTGACAATAAAAAGGCCAACTGCAATAATTACTTTATTGAGAACACCACTCAGGCAATAATTACTACAGATTCTTGCATTAGGGAGCCAACTAATATCTGTACTGGGCTAAGAAGCCAAGTTTAATCTCTTGAACTTTTTAATGAATATATAAAGTTATAATTCCCACACCTGGATGAATGCTTTAAAGGATCAAGCAAATAATCTAGTTGTCCACTGCGATGATACTTTGCAAAGAGATATAATTGTAATTTCTATGACTATGGTATTTATTTTGGCATATACATTATTGTTATTCTTTGAATTTTAAATTACATTTCACAAAGTTCACATTTCTTGACTTGAAAAGGCTAATTGCAGTATCATTTTCCAGCTCAACAATAGAAAAGTCTAGAATTCAAAGTAATGTAGAACATTATTGTAGAGCCTTAACTCTACAAGAATGATGAGAAATACTTGTATGGAATAATAGTTTACAAGAGAAAACCCAGTTAAATTCCTTCAGCATTTAAAACTTCAACTATCAAAGAATATCTAACTTACTTAAAGAACGTAATGAATATAAAACCCATGCATTTCACACGTATCACAAAGATTTCTATTTGCAATATAAGAAAATCATCAAGGAACAGTCATGAAAATAATATAAGTCTTTTCTGGATCCAGGGTCTAGGTATCTGCCAGGTACAAAAGTGGCAGCAGAATTGTTGTTTTTTTGCTGGCAATATCAGAGAGGGGGTGGTATTTGAATGTATTCTTCCTTGGGAGAAGAATGGGGAGCTGGATCAAAGCCTAGATTTTCATTTAGCATTTCACAAGCATCCTCCAGAAATGTTGCTATGGCAGCTCCCAGAATCTTCAGCCAAGATGAGGAGATAACACTTGAAGACAAACAAGAGACAAACAATCTTTCCCTTTACTGACTATCAAATACTGAAAGTATTGTTACAAAGCCTGGAATAAAAAAGCAAGAAGAAATGAAAGAAGAAAAGGGCGACAGTATTTGTTTCTCCAAAGAATTGATCATAGTGACTGCTGGCAACCTTCTCACATTTTTTTAAATTTATTTATTTACTCATTTATCTAACACAATGATCTGAAGACTCTGAGCACAAATAAGAAACCAACTAGTTCATACTGTTGCTACTCCTGCTCCTATATTAATGTTTCTCATAAATAAAACAATTTTCCAGCCATCTAGAAAAGCCAGGCTTTCAAGACTCTTTGAAAACTTTCTAGATAGGAGGACAGTCTCACTATCCGAAGGAGGCTATTCCAGAGGAAGTGGAAAGTTCTTGAGAAGGTTCAAAATTCAGGACCCTGAAGATGATATTATCTCAGTGACAGGACCCTTGATAACTCTTTTCTCCCTGATCTCCCCAGATTCCACTAAAACTCTAAACAGGGATGGGCTTAAAAAATGTCAGCAACAGGTTCTCTGTTGGTTGCTGGGTGGGTGTGGCCTAGTCGGCCTCCTGCACCACAACAGGAGGGGGTTTGCCTTCCCCAGGCTCTGGAGGCTTTCCTTGAGCTTCTGGAAAGGTAAAACTTCCTCCCCCAGGCTCTGGAGGCCTTCTGGGAGGCCTGTTTTCCCCTTCCTGAGCCTCTGCATGGACCCTGCGCACTTTGCATCCACGTGGGGCCACGGGGAGACTCCTGAGAGGGGCGGGGAGGGGTGGGAGGGGCAGGGCAGGGGTGAGTAGGGCCAGCCAGTGGTGGAGTTTGGAGGTTCTCTGAACTGGCCATAACATTAGTTACAGGTTCTCCCAAACCCAGATGAATCTGTAGCAGCCCACCCCTGGCTCTTTTTGTTTTGTAACCCAGGTATTATTTTTTTATTTAATTATTTTACTTATTATGTAGATTCTCAGTAATCCAAGTCAGAGCTGAAGAAGCTCTTGGATGAGAAGTGAAAGGTCTTCAAAGAAAACCCAGGTAGTCCAGTTGTCTCTTGAAAAAACCACCTTTGGGACTATTTTATTTATTATTTATGTCAGCGTTCCAAATATCATGCAGAATTAAATCAGAGTCCAAGGCAGAGCTATTCTTAAATTTCCAATTTAATAAAACAGACATGTTGGCATCGTACTATGGAATCCCAATTCTGAAAAACTTCCTGGGATTCCACCCAGTTGAAAGTTTATGATCTTTTCCCCACACCCACAAATCCATCACATGGTCCAATCTTCTTCTTCTTCCACGCTGTCATCTCTACCCAGCTGGTTCCTGTCAGATGCAAAGGTGCGGAGACAAAAAATAACCTTGAGCTTCTAGAAAGGAATGTTTTATTTTGAAAACAACACATTCTACCCCTTGCTATTCTCCCCCTTAATGAATATGCATACCAAAGATGAAACTAGAAGAGAGAGTGTGGCAGGCCAAAGATTCATAAAGGAACCGCTGCAGGCCTGACAATTTATTTAAATTTATTGCAGCCACCCAATCCCAGAGGCTATGGGATTGGGTGGCTCTAATAAACTTAAATAAACAATACCTTGGTTGCTACATATAAAATCAGTTGCAGCTCCCAAGGACAGCCCCATGGAGAGTGCATTACAATCATTCAGGTGAAGATGTCAAGGCATGAGTGACTATCAGCAAAGCCTTCTGTTCCAGAAATGCTCTGCACAGGATTGAATTGTGCAAAAAGTCACTTGGCCATGGCTTCCACTGTTATTTTAGCAGTGTTTCCAGATAGTGAGGGATTGCAACAATGCACAGAGCTAAAGAAGGACTTAGCTCTGCAGTCAGCTTTCATTACTTTCTCTTCCAGGGATATAAAGCTTGTTTTCCTTCATCAAAATCCTGGCATTGAGTTCTATATACTTCTGAGGCTAGAGATGTATAGCTGTATATTTATTTTATTTATTTATTTAGTTTGTCACTCATATACAAGATAACAGGCATAAGAATAAACATGAATAAGAACACAGGAAATGGGTGCAAATAAACGGGGACAGTAGGACAGGGACGTTAGGCATGCTGGTGTGTTTATCCACGCTCCTATTGAGGAGACCTCATTGTACAACAATAGATAGTTTCTTTCTTTTGGGTGTAGAGGCTGACAGTAGAAAGGAAAAAGCCCAAAGCTGCATCACTCTACAGCCGGAGTACTCGGTCTCAACATCTCTCCCCTCCTTGACTGTTTCTGGCCATTCTGGAAAGTGGAGACTCCCCCTCCTCAAACAGGCCAAGAAGGAGACCATGGTCAGCAGTATTGAAGAGATCCAACAGGGCCAGGTGTAGCAAACTTTTATCTCCATCCCACCAAAGATTATCCTATTACAAGGATGGGATATTCTGGTGTCATTTGTTAATCCAGTTCTCTCACCCTGGGCATCTTTAACTTCTCTTTATACTCAGAATGACCTCTTACCTCATCTAACCTTATATCAAGAAATGAGCCCTCGACACCCACTTTTTTTTAAAGGGATGAGAGAGTATTGGAATCCCACACCCAATTCTCAGTTATGATACCATATACTGCATTACTATAGGTCAAAGTCAAACATTTAATAAAATATAGTTGTCTATTACCCCCATGAAGGGATGCGGTGGCTCAGTGGCTAAGAGGCTGAGCTTGTCAATCAGAAAGGTTGGCAGTTTGGCGGTTCGAATTCCTAGCGCCACGTAACAGAGTGAGCTCCCGTTACTTGTCCCAGCTTCTGCTAACCTAGCAGTTCAAAAGCATGTAAAAATGCAAGTAGAAAAATAGGAACCACCTTTGGTGGGAAGGTAACAGTGCTCTGTGCACCTTCGGCATTTAGTCAGGCTGGCCACATGACCATGGAGATGTCTTTGGATAGTGCTGGCTCTTCGGCTTTGAAACGGAGATGAACACCACCCCCTAGAGTCAGGAATGACTAGCACATATGTGCGAGGGGAACCTTTACCTTTCATTATCCCCATGCCTTCATTTCTCACTTCCCCGTGACTTCCTGTATTTGCTTTTGGCTATGAATTTGTGCAGGGGTGAGAACTGTCATGCCAGTTCATGAATGATGTCACATAATGAAATATCAAACTCCCCAGACTCACTGAAGTGAGACAGGCAGTGTAGACATTGAATAAATAAATGAAATACAGGGCGGGGCATAACCTTTTCCTAGGGGGTCACAGCAAGATCGACAGCAGTTTACAACTTCCGCGACACCTCATTTTAAAGCCCATAAAAAACTGAATTGAATGAGCTATTAAATGTTAAATTTGCTTTAAGAATGGCTGGAAAATTCGATTCGGAAGAACAAAGGATCATTGACAGAATAAAATGCATTGCCTTTCGAGAGGCTCGCGATGCTGGAGCGACGTTTATCAATCGAAAATGGATTGCAAACAAATTGAAACGTCATCCGGATTGGGTTACTGATAATTGGAACAAAACAGCCCAAGAATGTTTCACAAAATTTGGAGAAGGGCGTCCTCTGCAACTGTCCCAAGAAAGCAAAGCCATCATTGCAACTGGCAGTCGCAAACAACGAAAAGGAAACCGAAAAGTGGCCCAAGAAATCCTTCAAATTCGTGGAAAACGAGTTGATCAAAGGACAATCGGCCGATATCGAGAACGAGAAGGTTTGAAGCCATTCCACGTCATTTGCAAACCATTGAAAACTCAAACACACGTTCAAGATCGGCTTTGGTTGTGCGATTGGTTGTCTGAATGGACCGAGGAAGATTTTCTTCATTTGGCGCCATCTGACGAATTCTTCGTTTATGCCATTCGAAAACCGAATTTCCAGAACGATCGAATTTGGGCTAAAGACGTCGACGACATCGCCAAACATGAACGATATCGACAAATCGTTCGCAATCCGACTTGCATCGGGATTTTCGTCATTTTCACAGCCAAGAAACTGCATTGGGTTTTGAAGGATAAAGGGGAATCCTGGGATGGCAGTTATTTCCGTGAGAAAATTTTATTGGAGAATGTCATTCCATTTCTCAGTGATCCAGACAATGTCTTGGTGGTTGGTGAGGCTGTCTTTCTTCATGACAAAGCTCCTTGCATGCGTGCAAATGCGACTCAGCAATTGTTAAAGGAAAACAATGTCGAATTTTGGGGCAATGACGTCTGGCCGGGAAATTCGCCAGATCTCAATCCGGCAGAGAACATTGGGGCCATAATTAAGGATGAAGTGGAAGCTCTGATGATTCAGGAGCAAGGTCAAAATCGATATTCGGTTGAAACTTTGAGAATGAATTTGGAAACTGTGTTGAAAAATCTGGAAAATCGAACGGAACTGTTTGAAGATTTGTTGTGTTCTTATCCACCTCGTTTGAATGCTGTTCGAAGGGCTAATGGTGGTCATACTGATTATTAAATCGTGTCAATAAACTCAGTTTTTGATGGGCTTTCGAATGGTGTATGAATTATTTGTGTTGTTATTACAAGTGTTGCTGTGACCCCCTAGGAAAAGGTTATGCCCCGCCCTGTATATTCCAGTTGGACACCAATCTCACAGAGATGATTTGATCTGTTACATGATAATTTTAGGGCATGAACAGCCCAGTCTGTTAAGGGGGGAAATTGTAACAGAATGGCAAAAGAGCTCCTGCCAAAATACCTAATTCAAGACTAGACAGATGATGAGTTTGAGATTACAGGCAGCATTGGTGAAATGGCATTTCCACATCCGATTCATCAGCCATACATAAGTTGCCATCAGACTAATCTTTCACTCAGTTGTCAGGCTGGCTGGGAAAAAGGGGGTAAGATCACACCCTGTATTTCAGATCTTAAAACGAATACCATCTATCTTGTTATATATACACATGCATATTTAAGTGGGAAGGCTGGTTCTCTGCCTTTAATCATGTCTAAATTGCTGTTGTTGCCACCAGATTGCATATGTTCCCAAACTGGTGTTGCTGCCCGGCCATTAATTCTGGTTAAGCAAAGTTAATAAATGGCTAAATAAAGAATGTTGATTGGTCCACTCTAAGTACTAGGTTGTTCCTTATATTTCCTAAAATAAGTCATCTTATTTCCTCTATTACGTAGCTAGCATTTAAGCACTTTGAAGGATTAAAGCACATTAGAACCTACACAAGGGGTGTATTCCGATAGGAAATGTTTGTAGTGGTCATATAAATTACCCACAGTTATCCAGAATAATTAAGAACAGCTTGTGAGGTTAAGCTGAGTCTCACAATGCACAGTTTCCACAGTTAGCTCAAGTACTGGACTTGCTTGCCAATTGAACTTTCATATAATCTTTACTGAATAAATGGATCAGATTTTATTTAGTTTGTTAATAGGTGCAGCATTAATTTCATGGCAATAAAAAGTCAGTTACATCTTTATCCATATCTAATGTTATCTGGTTGCACCTCTGCAGTTAATTGGAAAAAGCATCACCATACAATTAAATTCATTTACATATTGTACAAGGAGGCTATTCAGGTTCTGAGCTATAAGAAAACCATAGGGTTGGAAGGACCTTGAATCCATCCCATTACCTAAGGCAGGGATCCTCAGACCATCCCAAGCAAATGAATCTCCAACCTTTGCTTGAAAATCTCCATTGATGAATCATCAATAAATCCAGGAGATTGTTCCACTACTAAATAGATCTCATCATCAAAAATCCTCCTTATTTTTAGTTGGATCTTTATAAAACTTCCACCCATTGGTTCATGTTATATCCTGGAGCACTACATGTGACAGATCTTTGAGTACTGTATTAAAGGTGGCTATCATGTCTCTCCTTATCTTCTTTATCTCTCCCTCTCTCTCTCTCTCTCTCTCTCTCTCTCTCTCTCTTTCTCTCTACCTACCTACCTACCTACCTACCTATCTAAATGCCAAGTATCACTCACTCATCACAAATCTCCAGAATCGTAAAGCCTACAGACTTGAAATTTGGCACATATGTGTTCCTCTTGGCTTCTAGGTGTTCTCTAAGAAAAGATTTTTCAAAATTACCATCATATCATTAGTATTTGAATACAGTTATTAACACACTCTGATGCTAAGGGGTTAGACATTCTACTCTCCCTCCGCACCTGGAAAAAACTCTGTTCCAACTGCCAGTTGCCTCACATTCCATTACCTCAGTTCAAACTGGCAGACGTTTCACTCCTTCACTCAGGAGTGGCCTGGGGCTCCTTACAGTACTAAACATCGGTATCTCACCAAAATGTGTATGCCTTCCACTTATGGAACTTCTTCCGGATTCAAGGTGGCGGGAGCGATATTCCCTTATGTGTTTCAATCACCGACCACCTCTGAGTCAACGGATTGTGAACCGAATTTCTCCTGCATCGTCCGATCACATAGTTGCATCGCAAAGCACGGGTATCCAGCTAGTGTTAAATATGTCCAGTTCCTTTAATCATTCTTCTTAAATGTAGCCTCTAGACCCCTGAGAGTATCTATTGTTCTTATCAGGACTTTTCTCAGTTTATGAGTATTATTCTTGAATTGTGATGTCCAAAGCTGGACATGTTATACCAAATGTAATTTGTCTAGTGTAGCAAAGAGTAGAACATTCACTTCCTGTGACCTCAACCTTATACCTCAAATTAGGCTTACATTGATTACTTCAGCTCTTTTGGTAGCTGCAGCATACAGCAGGATCATGTTTAATCTGTGATCTATCAAGACATTTGGATACTTCTTGAAAGTACTACTGCCAACTCATAAATTATTTTGTACTTGGGATCTCTCTCCCCCATCCCCCATACTTATGCATGATGCCTAACATTTCTTGCTATTCAATAGCATTTTGTTGGATAGACCACCTTGTTTAAGTTCAGATCCATGTGAATCTTAACCCTAGCTTGGAGTTAACAATCCCCTTCAGTTTTGTATCATCCAAATTTGATGAGCATCTCTTCTATCTACTTGCTGAAGGTATTTATAAAAATATCAAAAAACACCAGACCCAGGAGAGATTCTGAGGTACCTCATTGCATTTTTTCCTTAGTTTATTGCAATAGAGTTTCTTGAAATCAAGAATGATAATCTGACTACCTAGAGCAGGGGTGTCAACTCGTGGTGTCACAGAGGTGTCATGTGACATATCTGGACTCCCCCCCTTTGCTAAACTGGACATGGGCATGATCAGTGCATGATTCATCTGGCCCATGGGCTGTGAGTTTGACAGCCATGACCTAGAGTTCTTCTTGCTTGAAATATGAAGAATTCTAGGATTACATGGACATTCTCTGTCAAGATTCCTACAACTTTCACTTTTTCAACCATATTTTCTCTGTTAAATGACATCAGAATCCTTTCCAAATATGAATAATGCCGTGTATACTGCACTGAGTAACCCAAGAGCATTCCAGATATCAGAAAATCAGTCCACTTGTCTAGGAATGAATAAATGAATTCCCAACAGATGTTTTATTAGTCTTTTAAATCTAAGATTGCATTAGGGGTCTTATTCTAACTTGTAAAGGATCAAAATAAACAGATCCACCCAAAGACTCTGAAGTTCAGCACCATACCATCTTGATACACTTGGCTAAATATAGGTAACTGGATACCAAGTAAATTTTATTAAAGCAAATGGATGTAAAGATGGTCTTTTAAGCAAACACTTTATCAGTACTTCCTTTGTTGGCAAGACATTCATTCTACAACAGAGAATTCTTGATCATATATATAATAACTGGCAGTACTAAAGTCTTTATAGACATTAGCCTAGCCTAGGTATCTAACTGGAAGTGGTGACATAAACACACCCAAAATATTTGTAGTGATGGTGGTGACTGATGATACTCCCACCCTATAACTCTCTCAAAATCACTATTTCTTGGGCCAGTTTGGGACCATTTTGACATCTTTTTCCAGGATGCAAGAATGAGAACAGGAAGACTCAACTGCAGTCATGCTCATGTTGAAGTTCTTTAAATGAGATACTAAAAGAGGAAGATGCTTCTGCTTCCAACACACCCTTTTGCAGTCGTTGCTCATAGTTCCAGCCAGACCCTCATGCAAACTATTTCCTCTAAATAATTCTAACTTGGAAGTTGGATAGAGATGACTTCAAGAGCTATTTCATTTTCACCCTTGAGAGGCTTAATGCTCAATTTAATCTGTACTTTGCAGTGGCTTGTTTATATTAACGTGTCATGACATGATGTTGAAGTCATATGACAATCATGCCTGTCTCCATATGCTTAGAAAAGTAATAGTGTATTTTGGGAATGTTTTATTACCCTTCAGGCTGTAGTGCATAAGATGGTACTTAAGCGTAATGAATACAGTAGAGTAGAGTAGAGTAGAATAACATAGAATTACATAGAATAACATAGAATTACATAGAATAACATAGAATAACATAGAAGACCTTGAAGGTCTTCTAGTCCAACACCCTGCTTAGGCAGGAAACCCTACACCATTTCAGACAAATGATGTTCCAACCTCCAATGAGTAACAGGTTCAGACAAAAACTGGAGGAAGAACACTGTGTACACTTTCTTGGTTTTCTAAAGAAAGGCAGAATATGAATAAAGTAAATATAAATATAATGCCATATATCTCAAAAAGAACTATTCCAAAGAGTCAAGGATGGAAAAATCACTGCAACAATAGACAGTTCTTATAGACAGCTCTCTTCAAACCCTAGTTGATCCTAATAGCTTGACTTACCTGTGAACAGTGGAGTTCACTTCCATGGGTCACTGCTAAAAAAAGGAAGGCTTAGTAGTGCCTACTAAAAAGATCTAACTTTGGGGTTTCTCATGAAAAGAAGAGCAAATGACAAGGATAAGAGATTGGTTACTTGTATCTGAACAGTTTGAAGGCACTAGGTCATGACCCAAATTGGACATTTGTTAGTTGAGCTGATAGGGTGCCCTGACAAAAGTCAAATTCAGAGCAGTAAGAATTGTATAGCAAGTCTGGAAGACAGTCTGAATAGCAGTCACTACAAAGGAGGTCACTAAGATTTTTTGACTGCTGACATGCTTTGGTAGGTATATAGACTGTGCCACTTTAGTCTTCCCCTTACAAAGGAGAGGCCTTTGAACAAGCCGAAAATGCTTGCCTTTTTTTCTCTGGCTCTCTGTGAGTTCAGAATCCGAGCCTGGCACTCACGTCACTGGTGCATGACCAAAGCAAGAGAAGCTACACTTTAGCAACACACTAGATTCTTTGCTTTCGTCTTTGTCTCAGAAGCCGGCCAGTGTTCTTGGCCATCATGGAAAAAAAAATACAATAAAGGTGTTGTTGAAGCCTGAGGATGAAGCTGGCATTACGAAATTGCAATGGTGCAGAACTAATCTGCGTCCAGACTCTTCCTGTGTGATAACCCACCCCACCCTCATCCTCAAACCAAAGTAACCTAATCTGGGATGGGAAATTTCTCGCAAAGGTTACCCAGCATTTATGGATGGCCTGAATTTTTTCACAGCTATTTGAAGGTTTCCACTAGGCCATTTTTGGTCATTTGATGTGGCAATTAGCATGTGTGTGTATGTGTGTGTGTTTGTGGGGGGCAGTTACTTTTGTGCCCTGGGAGACAAAACAAGACTGTTTCAATAATGATGTGGATGCCTTGAACAGAAACAAAGTGAGACCTGCAAACATCAAATCGCTTGTTGCTCCTTGTCCTTTACTGTGTTTTAAGCAAAGTTGTGATTTTTCCCATGAGAAAATGAAAAGGTGCAATGCCCATTCATTGAAATCAATTAGTAAAGTACCCCTTGATTTTAAAAGAATAGATTGAACTTCCAGGAGAGTAAAGTAATATAATTCATTTTGATTTTCTTTTATCTTGCATCCCTCTTTAATGGGGAGACATATGCTGATGACTGAACTCATTATCATTATAGAATATTAACAAGTACTGACTACAAGTATCCCGCAATGATATGCAGTTGCCCTTGTTCTGACATCAAAAGAAAGTTAAAGATGCTGTAGCTAGAATAATTGCAAAACCCAAATATAAGAGATAATTCAGTGGTGTCCTGTGTGGAAAAGATCTTTCTTTGTTTTTAAATGTGGTAATACATTACATAACAAATCAGTAACCATAACTTCGAATGATTTCAAATATTTTAATGGTGGTTATTTACAGAAGAAAATCTCAAAGAAGGGCATTATGTAACTTTATAATGATGTTAAGTAGCATTCATATATAGGGTGCATTTAATTTTTTAAATTCAGTAATGGTCCATAGAAAGAAAGCTTTTTTTTCTTTTAATTGTTGCCAATTCATTGTGTGAAGAATCAAAGCACAGCTTTTATCATGATAAATGTAGGATAATGTAGGTCTTAGAAGCGATAGAAAAATATTGCCAGGAAAGCCAACAGGTTGGTGTTGCTGTTATAATCTGAGATCAAATTGTCATGTTTGAACTCCTTTATCTCAAACCCTTCGTGAATCTTGATCTGCAGGAGCTAAGCTCTCCTCTGTTTCTTATCCCCTCTCGTTTATATTTCTCTGCAAATTAGTTGTTTTGTTTCTAGCATATGAGTGTCTTCGTTTATTATTATTGTTTTTCTGTATTGCTGCTCCAAATTGGAATACTATTAGAAAATATTTTTCTTATATGCAGAATCAAAGTGGCCCAGATATATTCTTTTTCCAATGAAAATTAGTAAACTTAAACACTGGACCCTGGCTCAGACTATTTTCCCCTTGGTCTTGCCCCATTAATTTTGAGTGATGATTTTCAATCCAAATGGGAACTGATAAGGGCAACTAAAATCTCACCCATAGGTGTCTTTCCAGGTCTTCTACTCTGTATGAGTGATGGTCAGTCCACTCATTTAACTATGTGTAGTAGCCACAGAGTGTCAATGGGATCTAGCCAGGACCTCAACTTTTATTCCCAGAGAATCCAACAGGTGCTCTGCCTCCCCTATGGGATACTAAACTGAACTCAAAGTATCTAAACACCAGAAGGCCTTTACTCTGGTATGACGCCATGCTCTCCTTCCAGCTCTTCTTGAAGGCCAACACAGGAAGATTCCTTACCCAGAGAGACAATGTCCCTATGACTCTGGACACTGTGAGACAACAGAACATGTGCTTCTCCAGTGCCTGTAGAGTCGAATGTCTCCAGTAGAGATATTCATTCTAGTCAGGAGTGGGTTTCAAATATTTCAGCAATGGGTTTTCTGCTGGATGGACATGGGCCTGGGCATGGTGGGTGTGGTCTAGTTGCTTTCCTGCACCATGATGGAGGGCCCATTTTCACCTTCCCCAGGCTCTGGAGGCTTTCCTTGAGCCTCTGGGAGGGTGAAAACTGCTTCCCTCAGGTTCCGGAGGCCCTCCGGAACCTCTGGACCTGCCAGGAGACCTGTTTTCCCTCTCCCCGAGCCTCTGCGTGGGTCCTGCATTTACCTTGCATCCAAAATGGGCTGTGTGGAAACTCCTGGGAGGGAAGGGGTGGGCAAGGTAGGCAGGGCCGCCAGGGATAGGATTTGGAATTTTCCGAACCAGCCATAACATTAGCTATGGGTTCTCCCAAACCTGAGCAAACCCATAGCAGCCAACCCCTGGTTCTAGTCTCATCTCACCATTACTGCATAAATACCCAGGGCACACAGGACATTTCTACGCTTCCGATCAGATACCAACCCTGCAACAATATGTAATGTTGACATGTTCTGCACAGCAGCACTTAAAAATCATTGGATGAATGACCTGTGCTACAGCGAGCATCTATTCTTCATATTCAAGTGCTTTGTAATTTGATATAGTTTTCCACATCCTAATATGAAACACATCTCACCCTCCTATCACACTTTTTAGATCCTTTAAAATTGTTCTTTATACAAACTTTCTGTTTTAATACATATTTTTAGCTTAGTTTTTCATATTTTTAGTCTTTTATGTACTTTCTGTGCTTTTAAGTTGACTGTACCCCATTCTCCTTACGCTGCTCAATGACTATAATAAATATTTCATTTGACTCTGCAACATTCCTGCAAATAAGTTAGAATGTTTCTAGGAATGGAAGGAGAAAATGTTCTTGAATTAAGTTGTGGCAAATGTACTGAAAAATACATATATGCCTAGAAATAGATCACATTATGTGCCAGCTACATGTGTAAGAGAGAGGGAAGGGGGGAGGGAGGGAGGGAGAGAGAGAGAGAAAGAGAACTCTTGAGTTATGATGGCAATCAAGACCAACATTGCTATCACTAAACAATATGTTATAAAGTAAGATGTCAAAGTCTGCATTAACTTAGCTACAAAATCCAGGCAGGCCTACTTGCCATCATAAGCAAGATATCTGAGTCATGAAGGAAAGAAGGAAAGAAGGAAGGAAGGAAGGATATGTCTGTGTAATAGCAATAGCAATAGCAATAGCAGTAGACTTATATACCGCTTCATAGGGCTTTCAGCCCTCTCTAAGCGGTTTACAGAGAGTCAGCATATTGCCCCCAACAATCTGGGTCCTCATTTTACCCACCTCGGAAGGATGGAAGGCTGAGTCAACCCTGAGCCGGTGAGATTTGAACTACAGTAGCCTGCAGTGCTGCATTTAACCACTGCGCCACCTTGGCTCTTATTCTTTGATTTTATTGATCCTATTAAACAGCATGAATTTAATGTGGGACAAAGTATGAAAAATTGATGATTAATACCATGAGTTACAAATCTAGTGCTGCCAATTGTGAAGGTGGTGGTGGAAGATAAAACTTATTAATATAAAAGTTGCTTTTTAAGTGCTAACAGTGAGGTCCTCTTTTCTTGACTTATGGTTGTGATCTATGAATGAATAAGGAAGAACAGTTCTCCAGTTTACTTTAGCTAGAATGGACTTCTTTAAAAAAGTAGGTTGCAAATGTGGATAGGAGGTCCTGCATTGCACTAGAATGAAGCAGTGATATTTTGAGTTTACCATTCCACTTCATGAAGTAATAACTACCTTGTGGGTTTTAAAACCTCTAAAGTGTTATCTTTCAGTGCAACTGAGTACTGAAGAAACTCCCTCCCCTCCTTCCTGCTTAGCTACCCTTAGATGAATGCAATTCTAATAATAAAATATTTTCTTTGTAAACTGGGCTTTGGTTTTTATTTCATTCAAAGATGGAAGAGGGCACCCTCACCAACATTGGTATCTTGGTGACTTTTGCAAAAACAGGGGTTTCCTTTCAGGGATTCTAAGTGTCATCTTGTTGAATAAACATTTTGTCATGCATATTAGAGTTTCTTTTGAAAGAAGCTTGGAATCAGCCAAGAGGTCACAATTTAACAATCATAACAGTTGGCAGAAATGGTAAGACTCCATTCTCATCCATCACATTGAGAATGAAGTGGCAAATTGCCTTCCTACTGGAAAGCTACAAAGGCAATTATTTCAGTGGTTGTCAGTAGAAATGTCACAGGATTTCCCCAGGGGAAAAATGTTTTTTTGCTTGGTTTTGTTACTTTGAATACCAATTCTTTTATTGATCATCAAAGAATTCCATTCCTCTTCTTCCTTATAATCCCAAATGAAAGATTCATAAACAGTGCTTCCGATAAATGTTGTCCACACTTAAAATATCAAAACAAAATGCCATCAGATTGAGTAGAGATATTTCCAGCCCCTTATTGACAATGTTCCTAGGATTTATCTCATTCTTTGATTTTATTGATCCTATTAAACAGCATGAATTTAATGTGGGACAAAGTATGAAAAATTGATGATTAATACCATGAGTTACAAATCTAGTGCTGCCAATTGTGAAGGTGGTGGTGGAAGATAAAACTTATTAATATAAAGTTTTTAAGGATTTTTTGCTGCATTTTAGGAAGTGTTTCTCATCATTTATTACACGGATGAATATTTTTGACCATAACAAGATTTAAAATACATTTTAAAGATAGTTGGAGAGGGATAAATGGAACCAAATACTCTGTAGACTTTTTAAAAATGTGTTTGAAGACTTCATATTTCAGGAAAACACAACAAAGCTCTCATCATAATAGACAACTCCACATCAGTAGAAAGAAAGAAAATTGCCAAAATGCAATTAAATACCCACTGTCCAAAACATTATTAGAAAGACTGCAATATGCAGAGTTTATCCATATAACTCCCTAAGCAAGAAGGGACGTCTTCAGATGGAAAAGGGGCTGGAGGCAGAGATAAAAAGAAAGAAAAGGAAGAAAACACACAATATACCAATCAGGGCCTCATAGATCCCAAGTTATTGTACATATGCTTATTCAGAAGTCAGTTTCTTTGTCCTTAGCTAGAATGTGCACTGGCACTGCCTGGAGTCAACTGGGTTTGTGGTCCAAAACAGACAGAGGGCAACAGATGAGGAAATATCAACTTAAATGCATCTGAGGATGTTTAATTGTTATCAATGTCTTAGCAAAGAGGAAGGCATGAACAATCTGCCATCTCATAACTGATGAACTTTCCCCAAAGCATTGAAGATTGGGGGGGGGGAGAAATGGGGATCATTTTCTTTGGTGCACTGACGTTGCTGGAATAGCACTGTTATTCTCCCATGCAGTTTGACTAAATCAAGCATCTTGTTAGACAAGACTGATGACAAGGCAGAGCTGGATGGACAATGGTACGGTTTTACCAATACAAAAAGGAAGAATCTGCTGATCAGTTAGGAAAAGAGAGGACATGGCTTCTCTTGTGAGCCATTTTGGGGGTGGGGGAGGAGAGGACTCGTCCTTTGTTCTGTCTCTTTCATCTAGCTGAAAACAATCCTTACTGATAACATTTCGTTTGTATCTTGAAAAGGGCCAAGAAAGTGATTGACACAACTACTGTGCAGATGGTTCCAATGAATACATGGCATGTATGCCTTTCTTTCTACAAGGATAAGAAGGAAAGAAATATTCACAATTGCCTTTGAAAATGCGATGAGCTCTTGCTCTCTAGGCAGTTTTCAAGAGCACATCCTTGACTAGAATGATGAATGGTATCCAGTCCCTGAAGAGTTGTAGATACCAGGGTGGGTGTTTTCAGGTGGTAGCTTTAATTTTCTGGAAAACTTGATAAACTCTGACAAACTTGTGGCAAGAAAGTGTGAGCTTCTGAATTATATAAAACTTTTCAATTAACAAGAAGCACAATATAGCGATAGTATTTCCACATGAAAATTTCCTAATATTGCCATTCAGAAGATGGTGTGCTGTGATTCCCTTAATGGTTTGCGTTGTATAAAGAAAAGAAGTATGGGATGGATGGAGGATATTTTTGTCTAGACCTTTTACATAATTCAATAAACAAAGTGGGTAAAAGTTCGATATAAAAACTAATCAAGTCTAGCCAGATCTTGACTAATAGTAAAAAAGCATAACTGGACCTAAATAGTATTTTTGTAAAACAAAAAAACCTATAACTATGCGCTAAAACTGAGAAATTAAAGAAGAAACTTGGGAGAGAATGGCAGACCATATAGGTATTATTGCTATGAAAACTACATGACTATATTCATCCCAATAGCAATTATACTTATTTTGGGGGGCGGAAAACACTGAAGATCAAATCACTACGAAATGACTTTTCCAGTAACTAAACTATATTTTAGTAACTAAACTATATTTTTATTCAAAAACATAACTTCTGACAACTAATTGTATGGAAATGTCAAATATCATGCAGTAACTCTATAAGTTTTAAAGCACCTAAAAGCAATTTAAATTAGAAAACTGGAAATTGTGGTGATTTTTTTTCCAAATCTATTCATATTCTGACAACAGGAATGAAGAAAGGAGGTTTGTTCTCATTTTCCCTCTTTCCCTTTGACATCAAGGGTAGGAAAGTGACTATATCAGCTCAAGTCCCATGTACATAGTTTGAGAAAAAGATTGTTTAAGGTTTTTCTGGATTCAAGAGAACTCTTGGCACTTCTAGAATACCTTTTTAGGCTACTGCTATCAGAGAAAATATTAATGGTCAAAACATGTGGGGTCCTAGGTGCTCTCTGAGCTTGGTTCACATCACTGCTAGCACTGATGATGTTACCTAGTTAGGTAATGCAACACCTGCATGAAAACAATCATGCTTGGAGAGCACCAAGGACCTCTCATTTCAACTCTGAGCTACAAACATTCTCTTCTATGGGCCAAATGTGCTTTGCAATGCCACACATAAGCATTTATGCAATGATCCCTCAGTTGTTTTTCAGTAGCAGTTTGAATTACCAAAGTTAAATTCGATTAAATTGCTAATTAAACAAGATATTTACAACCTTCAATCAGTGATTAGCACTGATTCATTATTTCATTATTAAATAGACCTAATTCAGTAACTGCAGAATGTAATTGTGCATTCTGTAATGATGCAATTAATATTGGATTTATTGTCATAATCTATCTCTGCCCTTACAACAATAATATACTATGGGAAAATAATCTCTTTCTTTTGCCTGTTCTTTTCAGTTAATGTCCTACTTAAAAAGTGGAAGTCATTTAAGAAGTAATCACATTCCTTGGAGTGATTTCTTTCTAGTAGTCACACAAATCCAGCTCTCTAGCTTCTGACATAGTTTAGCAGGAGGTTTCTACAGCAGGTTTGTGATTTAATGGACAACAGCTGTAGCAGAAAGGATTTTGACTCTCCTTCTAGTGGCATGCACTCAGGGAGATGTTCCAAAGATGTTTTATATCATGTTACATAGCAACAAAATATAGAAAGCCCTGTCCTTCTCTTTTGGGACTTGGGCAGTTGAGAGACAATAATAATTAGAATTACTAACAAGGAACTAACAACCAAGAAGGAATGGTAACACTAAATGATGAAAATTATATCAATTTGATTGGAAGTGCATTAAGGGTATGTTTAGTTAAAGGAGGAAGTGGTTCAGAGCTCAATTCTCCACCTTCCATTCCCACTGAAACAGAGAAAATAGCTAACAGTTAACCTACTACTTCTAAGCAGATTCTCTTTATCAGCGCTTTTGGAACAAATCATATCCTTTGGGAGAGACAGAAATGAAGAATGTTCTACCCACCAGCATGGATTTACACAGATGTATAGCAGAGGTGGTATTCAGCCACTTCTGACAGGTTCTGTTGAACCGGTAATGGAAATTTTGAGTAGTTTGGAGAACCGGCAAATAGGCTGGCCCCCACCCCCACTGCCTCCCAGCTGATCTTTTGTTGACCTGAACAGGAGAATGTAGTTGGAAAGCAGGCTAATGGGGTGGGGAGAGAATGAGGATGTTGCAGTATCCTTCCCTGCCACGCCCACCAAGCCACACCCACAGAACCGGTAGTAAAAAAAATTGAATCCCACCACTGGTGTAGAGTTATCCAACTTTTTTCTTTTTGAAGAAGCAGTTTCTTTCCCTGGTAGAAACATCCCTGCTGAGTTGGACAAGAGAATGACCAAAGTGTTTCCCAGAGAACATTCTCTGTCCTTCAAATCATCCTGGGCAGGATAGAGCCAGTACGACCACAAGATGGCTCATCTCTTTGCTGTTCTAGGTTTCGATCCCTTGGTTCAGTTGATTACCTGATCTATAGACTCAACTAGGCAGAGTAATAAACCTTGGCTTCCTAAAAAAATATTCTCAAGTATACTAGATCAAGGAGCAGTATTTCAGTCTGTTACTCAAGGGCAGGAAATCCTGGACGTAACATAGTTTAGGCAATATAAAGCTATATTATATTCCTAAAAGTAACATTCAAATCCAAGTACCTATGTAAGTTAATGAAAGTAGGGTGTGAGAAAGGCTGCTGTCCATCCAATATTCAGTAAGGCTTGTACTCTGGATAACTGAAATCTTTTAACTCCATTATAAACCTCCAACTTTCCATTATAATAAGGAAATATTTTTTGCAGCTATTTCTATAATACGGTTCCAATTCTGGTTAAAACACAAAGCAGAGTAGTTAGTATGGAGACACAAGATGGCGCTCCTGTGGTAAAAAAAAAATCACAATGCTTTATTCAGTTTTCAAGTTTCTTATGATTTGAAGGGCTGAATGTAGTTGCACAGAGAACAAGAGTTATATGATTCAGTTTCATAATCAGGATTGTCTTAGTGTGCTGGTTCTGGATTGTGTATTTATGATAATGTGGCAAAGAAAGAAAGTCTTTGATGTGCACACTGCATTAAAGACATGACATAACCATTTTGTTCAGAAATGAAACATAGGATTACGTCAAATTTCCACAAGTGAATGTCCACAGATTTAGCCTTATACAACCTTTTGCTTTTTGAAGAACCAGTTTCTTTCTCTAGTACTAATTTCCATAAGATAATGGCCAGCCTGAACCTATGACTTGTGAACAGATGCATCTATAAAGCCAGAAGGAAGAGGGGGATCCTAAATTCTGGTCGCTGGAAAAGAATAGTGAAGTCCCAAAGAGAAATGTCTGCAAATTAAGGAGGCAATCTCAGGACCAATTGTACATAACTGAATACGTGAATAACTCAATAAAACCACGTGCAATTGGTAGGTGGAGAGTCATAGAAATAAAAGACAAAATTAGGTTATGCTTGAATAAATCCAGCCTACTCGTAGGCAGAATGAGATGATTGCCCAGGAAGCAACTTCGAGATTTTCTTCATTGTCATGCAAAGGAGTAAGTTTGTTGTTATTATTTTTTTATGGTTAGTATGGAGAGAAAGCACTTGTGAAATGTCAGAATTCATTTGAGTGGCTTTGGATGCTATTTGTCTTGATTGAGGGGATGGAAATCATTGTTGCTTTGCTTCAGGCAACAAAATCTTGGATTGCCTGGATCCTTAGGGGTAAAAGAAGAATAAGTAGCTTGGATGTAGTAATGACCTAAAGCTTAAATGATTTGGGATATTATAGGAAGTGTCATTAAAATATATGACTTGATATGACCAATTGTAATTTAGAAGGCTAGTAGACGAAGTCAAATATCCCATAGAACATTAGAGGAAATTTAAAATACATTTAAGGTCACATAGTTTTGTCCAATGACTTCTGATATTAGGATTCAGTATATTGTTTGGGATTATATGAAACATGTACATATGTTATATATTTAGTTTGAAAGAGCATATAATAGCAGTTATGTTTGAAACCTGTATAAATAATCCAGCCTTTTATTTCTTTGTTTTAAAAATTAAACACAAATGTAAGAATTCTGCAATCTAAGAGCTCATGTGAGCTAGTATTCTGTTTCCAAAGCAACCAAGAAGCCAGCTTGCTAGAAGTCCCTCAATATTAGACTTTCCTTTATGTTCCTCAGTAGCTGCACATTGTTAGTAGCTTTTAATAACTTCCCTGAATTTCTGTAATCTCCTTTCAGTGATGGCTTTGACCCATCATTACAGAAATGAATTTCATTATTTTTAGCTGAAGAAAATACAAGCTATTGTGTTTATTTTTTTAAAAAAAGATCTCTGCAATAAGTTCAGAATGGAATGTTTGTTTCATTTGCAATTATTCATAAAGACTCATAGAACATAGAATAATAGAATTGGAAGGTACCTTGGAGGTCTTCTAGTCCAACCCCCTGCTCAAATAGGAGACCTTATAACATTTCAGACGAATGGTGGTCCAGTTTCTTTTTGAAAGCTTCCAGTGATGGAGCATCCACTCCTTCGGAAGGCAAGCTATTCTATTGGTTGATTGGTTTCACTGTTAGGATTTTTTTCCTTATATCTCAAGAGTTCCAGAGATTCAAGTGTTCTTACATTTGTGCCAAAAATTTATAATCTAAAGATCACTTCCTATGATTTTCTAAACTTCCTCCAAATAAAAAGAAGCTGAATCTTACATTATTGGCCTGCTTATAATCTTGGTGTACCTACATGCATTTTGGTTTCTGGATGAAAGAATGATATTATTCCTCTACTCCTGAAGACCAAGAATGATGGCTACATCTGATTTTATTTCAAGAAACAATTCTTTAATTGATTGTCAGAGATGGTGAGCCCAATCTTCAAATTATTCAAATTATTTCATTTATCTAAACAGCCAATACTGTACTTTAAATGGAGTGTTATTCATTGCAATGCCATTTTTTTGCAGTACAAATTACTTACCTTGCATATTCCTCGAAGTAACATGTAAGAAGAGAATATTGTTTCCATTTTAATATGGTGCTACGGATCCACTAATTAAGCCCACAATAACTTCTCAGTGCTGTCTAGTGAATGTGGTATAATGTTGCTATTTAAGCCCAATTCTTCCAAGTCCACCTTTTTTTCCGGATGTATTGCTTCACCTATGCAAGAGCAATGAATAGCAAAACTTCAATGGATTTGTTTCAGTGATTGTACAATGAGCTTCTATTGATGCTGTTCATTTAATAAAGTTTTCAGAACTTTGAATAAACAAGAGATATGCCCACATCAAAGAGAACAAAACCATGGTCTCTTAAAAGCAATTGACAAAGCAGGATGCTAGGCATTTGAAAATTGCATCACTTGCCTTTACTTGTAGAGATAAAGCCTTAACCCCGAAATGAAAATGGAAGACTTATATTGAACATCCACCTGATAAAATGATTTACAGAACAAAATAAATTAAGGTATTTATTTGAAAGTATATTCAGTTATTTTGTTATTATAACTTTTATACTGTTTTTCAATTTCTAGAATAGGCTACCCAAATAACAAAATGTCAGTACTATCAAAGAATGCCTTTATCAAACTAAAAAAAATGATTGGGCATCAGCTGGAAGAGTAACAGAGTTAAAAGTCACCTTGAAGGTCATCTAGTCCAATCCTCTGGTAACACAGGAAACCTCTCCTGTTTTTGACAAATGGCTGTCCAGTCTCTTCTTGAAAGCCTCCAGTGATGGGGCACCCACAGCTTCTGATGACAATTTGTTCCACTGGTCAATTTTTCTCACTGTTAGGAATCTTCTTCTTAGTTCTAGATCAGGGGTGTCAAACTCGCGAGCTGCATGCATCATGCCCCCCCCCTGGTTTAGCAAAGAGGGAAAAAGTCACAATATGTCACATGATGCTGTGACACAGTAGGTTTGACACCCCTGTTCTAGATTGCTTCTTTCCTTGATTAATTTCCAACCATTGTTTCTTGTCTGCCTTCAGGTGCTTTGGTGAATAAATTGTCCCCCTCTTCTTTGTGTCAGCCCTTCAAGTATTCAAAGACCGTTATCATGTCACTCCTGGTCCTTCTTTTCACTAGACTAGATATACCCAGTTCCTGCAATCATTCTTCATATGTTGTGGCTTTTAAGACCCTAATCATCTTTTCTGAACTCTTTCCAAAATCTCAGCATCTTTTTTGTATCGGGCTGACTAAAGCAGGATACAGTACCCTAAATATGGTCTTACTAGGGAGTTTCAACTCCTATTATTGGTTTTCTCCAATAATATCATTTCCTGTCAACTGAACATTGATATCCTCCTCAAAATTATATTTCTGTGATATCTCAGTAATCAAATGGCTTGAAACTGGGTGCCTATTCTATCCACTGCACTTAATACTACCTTAATTCACGCCAGAATCGCAGGAATAAAATGTTTGGGGAATCTTCTAGTTATCTTATAATAGTTCAGTTTATAAGGGGAATTTAAAGCTGCTATTTTCAGTGGGCAAGCATTTGTAGGCATTTTAAGGACTGCAGCTTTTAAACAAGAAATCTAAACAGACTTTCGCACTGTGAGCAAAAACCAGGGATGAGAATTATTCCGAGAGTTTTAAATTACACCAAGTTGTGACAGGCTACATCTAAGTTACATGATTCAAAATACTTTTTCTATTCTGCCTTTTGTTTGGACTCTTTGATTTATTAACATAGGCTTCTTTTTGATCTGGCCATCGCTTGTCAGTCACTGATGTCCCACCCATGGAAGTTTGATTTCTTTTTCATCTCATGAGATTGGCAGAGGACTCTTTAAACGATAGAGGGAAGGGTTGGGGCTGTCATATAAAACCGGCATTGCTCAGCTTTCAATATCTCATTGAGCCTCTCACAGCTTTGATATTTTAAGTAGGTATCAAAATAAAGGGGCAACAAGTGACTGGAAAGGTAATGCAGCATATTAGGCCTGCTAATGGCTCAGAATGTCCGAGGCAAACCTGTTGAAAGCAGGAGCCCTTCCCATGAGTGCTATTTAATTTCGGTGTAAGGATTCCACCGGTGAGTTGAACCTCTTGGTGTCTCTCCTCTTGGTTTAGCTTCTTTTGTTCTTGCTCAGTAAGTAAAATTTCATTTATAACTTCAGTCACAGGCTGATTTTTTTTTCTTTTTTCATTTGCATCACTAGAGGGTACTATGTATGCATATCGCCTCCCCGTACCTCAGTGCTGCGCTCCCTCCTCTGCCTTCGTAAGGTGCAAGTGAAATTAAGATAAGGAAGAATGACATATTGTATTGCACAGCTTCTGTGTCCTGATTGTAAGGCCACTCTTCATCTGTTGTCTCTTTGGTAATGATATACTAAGCAGGGAAAATCATTTAAAAAGCTAACTTCCTCACTGTAACTTGAAACATATTCCACAGCCTGGGCTTCCTTTGCAGAACAGACAAAATCAGGCAATTGCTAGCTTCTACATTCAGCTAAGGGGCCAATTCACCACGATTATACATTTTCCACTTTATATACAGTAACAAAAAATCTCCAAGAAAAAAAGAGAAGCTTCTTAGCTTGAATGCAGGGCTTCAAGTGTATCAACACTCACCTACTGAAGATATTTTTTTGAAAAGCTCTTCAAGTCCCTGCATTCAACACTGACCATGTTTCTCAACAATTTACCTGTATCAGTCAGAATCTTAAACATACAGTGGTGTCCATCTCTTAATAAAATGATGTCCACCATCGATGATTACATTTTCCCCCTCCAGGGTGATATGGGGCATTTGGAGGGGATAAGAGGAGGTAAAAGTCCCATTTGTTGGTTTGGGGAAGATATAGCACTACTTGGGTATTGCTGGATGTTACTCAGATTTAGGTGCAAACAGCAATTGCTTTAAAAAAAAATCAATTTCTCTTTAGTCAATCATAAACCGAATGATTAAGGCATCTGCTAAATTATTGTAAAAATGCAATAACACAGAAAAAAATAAAATCCAAAATGCACTCCTAGTGTGGCTTACTTAGAATCATAGGGCTGGAGGTCTTCTACTCCAAAACTCTGCTGAAGCAGGAGCCCCTACACAATCCCAAACAAATAATTGTCCTCTCTAATTTTCAAACCCTCCAGTGATGGAGCACCCACATCTCAAAGTGGCAAGTTATTCCACGAATTAATTGTTCTCACTATCAAAAAAATTCTCCTTAGGTAAAGGTTCATCTCACATATGTGTGCTAGTCGTTCCTGACTCTAGGGGGCAGTGCTCATCTCTGTTTCAAAGCCAAAGAGCCCGAGCTGTCTGAAGATGTCTCCGTGACCAGCATGACAAAGTGCTGAAGGTGCAGAGAACTGTTACCTTCCCACCAAAGGTGGTCCCTATTTTTCTACTTGCATTTTTACATGCTTTTGAACTTCTAGGTTGGCAGAAGCTGGGACAAGTAACAGGAGCTCACTCTGTTATGCGGTGCTAGGGATTTGAACCGCCGAACTGCCAACCTTTCTGATTGACAAGCTCAGCATCTTAGCCACTGAGCCACCACATCCCTTCTCTCGTTACTTAGTAGGAGTAATTATTTTTGACTGTCCTCTGTTCACATAGGTGAAAATAGGATATCTGGTTTACTGTGGTGTGGGGAGAGTTTAGGTAGGTGGATAGTGGAGCATCCATGTAGGTTTTCACTGGGGGTGCTGAATGCTAGGCAGAAAAACCCCAGCAGTTAAGACCTGCCAACTTGTTCAGTATGCTGTGGTCCTTTGATTCAAGCAAGGGAGGCAGGGTTGGGGACATTGTATTGGAGGGAAGGTAACGTCCTGGTGGTAATAGAAAAAGAAAGAGGAGGCCAGTTCTTGTGTTTTGTACCAATGTACATTCCAGCACACTGTGCTGTATGCACCTCAGTCTTCAGAGCTCCAGAGCTCCTCTTTTCTGGCTTCTGAATGCATGGTAGCTGCTAACAAAGCTTTTCTTACCCATGATTTAATTGCGGCTAAGAAGGCTAATTTTTTTTTAATGTTGATACCTTGTTGGAATGGGGGATGGGTTACCCCTTTCAGAAATGTGGTCATCAGAGTTCAGTGTGTGGCATTAGCCATGGATCCAGTGTAGGGGTGGTGGTGTGGTCAATTATCATCTGAGATACTTCTGGTGATGCTGCTTTGCAAGTCTGTAAAGCAAAGCGAAGATAAAATAAGATCATAAGCACGGTCATACCTCTCCACTTATCAACCAAATTGCCATTCCCAATTGAGGTCACTATTTTGAATCAAGAAAGTTCACAAAAACACTTTCATGTAGGTTAAATGCTTTTTGTAACATCTTCCTACACCAGTCCTAATTGAAAAAAACATAGAAGAAAGTGTATGCGATTGTACAGGGGAGTGTTTTTGGGGGGCTGTTGTGAGGACTGTTTATTGTGTAAAGCCACTCAGATTTGCTTTTGAGTTAGATTCTGGATATTGAATTCTTATGGAAGTGACTGAGGCATGGACTTGGTTGGTTATCTGGGAAAGGGTTGAACCTGTTAGTCCTGATGAAGTGGACAGAATATTTGGGGTTGTGAATCTGATCACTCACCGTTTATACATATGTCCCTCTTGGCTTGCCACAAGTCCTCTGTAGTGATGCAAGAGCTGAGGTGGCGCAGTGGTTAAATGCAGCACTGCAGGCTACTTCAGCTGACTGCAGTTCTGCAGTTCGGCTGTTCAAATCTCACCGGCTCAAGGTTGACTCAGCCTTCCATCCTTCCGAGGTGGGTAAAATGAGGACCCGGATTGTTGGGGGCAATATGCTGACTCTGTAAACCGCTTAGAGAGGGCTGAAAGCCCTATGAAGCAATATATAAGTCTAACTGCTATTGCTATTGCTATGCTTTTTTGAGGAAGAAGATGTTTCATTGGCTTTGAAAGAGATGCATTCTGAAATCTGCCCAAGAAGCCATCACTAGATGGATGAGAAGATTGTTGGCTTGCAACCAATGGTGGGATTGAATTTTTTTTACTACTGGTTCTGTGAGCGTGGTTTGGTGGGGATGGCGTGGCTTGGTGGGCATGACATGGCTTGGTGGGTGTGGCCTGGTGGGCATGACAGGAACACTACTGCAAAATCCCCATTCCCTCCCCACCCCACTAACCTGCTTTCCAGCTCTGTTCTCATGTGCAGGGCAACAAAAGAAGACCCAGCCGATCAGCTGGGACTCGGGAGGCAGAGAATAGATGTGGGCAGGGCCAGTCAGAGGTGGTATATACCAGTTCTCCAAACTACTCAAAATTTCCGCTACTGGTTCTCCAGAACTGGTCAGAACTGGCTTAATACCATCTCTGCTTGCAACTGTACAGAGAATAGGAGGAAACAGAACATCTGTTATCCTTTTTGGACTGGATTATAGTACTGGAATTGGTTACTCTTGTCAATGATTGTAATGGCACAGGAGGTTTTGGGCTCACCACTGCACTTCATTGAAACATTTTTTTCTCACTATAATCCTTCTCAGATAGGATTATTATAATATGCTGTTTCCATGGTGGCTCTTATATAATAGTTTTTAAAGATAATCTGGAAATCTGCTGATGCTAGTAGTCTCCCTTATTGGTAAAAATGATATATATATATATATATATATATATATATATATATATATATATATATATATATATATATATATATATATATATATATATATATATATTTATTTATTTCAAAGGGAAACAGAAGCATCTCATTGATAATTTTAAGAGATTTTTAAAATATTCCTTATGGTTACCAAGAGAAGTAAATGCCAACTATGAGCTTACAGAAATAATTTATCACTAGTTAGCTTCATTTCCATTTCCAATCTGTAAAAGAATATTATCACAAGAGGTTGGTAAATTTATAAACAAGTACCGTGACATGAACATTGCTTTTTACCAAAGTCAAATCATGTACTGTCTAATTATGTCTAAGGAGTAATGGCAGTAGAGTAATATCAAAAGGATGGATAGTGATCATCATAATTTATAACTGCTAATAAACATGTTCTTAATTCTCTAGGAAATTTACTTGTTGAACAAGAGCAAAATTAATTAGCTGTCAGTTTGCAGATGAACAGTTTGCAAACAAAACATTATTGCTATCTCTCTTGCTCACCACTTGGTAATTCACTTTTTTTAAATAATCTATTATAGTGTACACATTTATTTATTATCATGTATATTAACTGAATCACACTAGTAAAACATTTAAGGGAATTTATTCTAATTGTGCAAATCATTAACATGTTCAGTTTTATAGAAATTCAATGGGGAAGATTCAAATGCTCTTATAAGAAATACAAAACAATTCCCAAAATGTTTATTGTGTTCTTGAGCTATTATACAAATTAAGAAGATGGAGATAACTACAGCAACATTAAACAACCCTAAGAAAATATTAAATGTCCCAAACAATATCTTGTTGTTTCAAAAGTTTTATTTCTTTTAAGGCAAACATTTCATCATTCCTCAATCAGTAAGACATCGAAGTACAATTTTTTGTATGTCAAAATAATTCTAGTTTACCACCAAATTCTTGTCTAGCTTAATATATACCCCTCCCTTCCTCCACCCTCTCCCACAACCCCCCTCGACCTTCCCCCCCGACTTCCCAGAACCCGTATACGGTATGGATTTCTAACAAACACAGTCTAAAATCTGTTGAGAACAAAAAAATAAAAAAATTAATAACATTCTACATTGACCTTAGCTTCTTCTTGCTGAACCAACTTTAAACAATTTAAATCATTTCTGATCTTAAGCATAGGCTAACTGGAATTTCTTGGTCCCATATTTATTTTGTATATAGTCAATCCATTTTTTCCAGTCTCGTTTATATCTCTCATTTGAGTGATCTTTAAGATATGCCGATATTTTAGCCATCTCGGCTAAGTTTGTAACTTTCAATGTCCATTCTTGAGTTGTAGGCAAGTCTTCCTTCTTCCAGTATTGCGCCACCAACAGTCTTGCTGCCGTTATTAGATGCCAACAATATCTTAATAATCATGCAAAATGTAATTTGGATTTGAGAATCTGATATTATAATCTAGTTAAATGCCAGTATGATTTAACTGTGGACCAAGTGTAGAAAGTTACACTATTGATAAAGACCAGATGCTTATATATTATTTTATGGTGTATTAGTTCATGATAGTCCAGAGTAGACCCTCTTGAGACATATTCACATAATACTATTGAATTATCTAAGATCTTTTTTCCCTTTTTCTTAATTCTGAATGTGATCATACAAATAGGTTTAAAAATCATATTCTTTTCTGCTTTAAACTTTATAAAACTATATGAAAAGAGAGGAAAAACAACAGTTAGTTTTTCTCCATTAGTTGCCTCAGTGGCTAAATCAAGATTAATTCTTTGCTATATTTGCCTCTGGTTTGTGAGAGAATTCTGCAGTCTTCACAAATCAATTATCTTCAAAGCTCCAAAATGAAAAGGAATGAACAGGGCAGTCTCAAGAGCATCCTCTGCGTTCTGGAGTTAACATTAGTTAAGTACTTTAAATGATCACTAATTAGAGCCTTCAGCAGGCACTTTAAGGACCACCCGTCTAAAACATCTGATTGTGAAAATAACTTATTGGGTGAAATAGCCCAAATTAACTCTTTGATATGGAGTACTCAAATCCACATTTTTCTTTCTGCCTATGAGAATCTCTACAGCCATGAGGCCTTTAAAAAAATCATTAATTACGGTTGTATTCTTTTGTCATATCCAAGGCAAGCGGGACTCTTAAAACAACCAATTATTCAATAGCATTTGTATTTAGAGTTAAGAAAAAATGCATGTATAGTATTTGTTCTGTCAGGATACATTTGTGTAAACATAGGATAATTCACACAACTCCTTTTTCTGTATTGTTTTTCCAGTTGATCCTTGGCCACAGATGCATAACGGTATTACTGGTTGTTTATTTTCAGTGGAAGATTCAAGTTTACTCTCCACAGTACACAGTACACATCTATTCTGTTCCCTGTAGCTACCTGTGATTATGAAAGTTGGACTTTTAAAAAGCAAGACAGGAAGAAAATTGACTTGTGTGAGCTGTAGTGTTGGAGAAGACTCCTGCATATTCCTTGGACATATGATTAACTAGCAAGTACTGGAGGGAGCATAACGCCAGACATGTCACTGGAAGGCAAAATCATGAAACTGTATCTTATTTATTTTGGCCATGTCATGCAGGGAATTCACTAGAAAAAAGCAATTATGTTTAGAAGTGGTAAAAGGAAACGAGGCTGTGAAAGAATATGGTGGCTGGACACCATCAAAGCTGATACCAGCCAGAGCATAAAACAACTTAAAGAAGCAGTGCAAGATCTGAAGATGTGGAGAGACCTGGCCCATAGAATCGCCAAGAGTCGCACATGACTGAATGGATGTCATCATTATCATCATCATCATCGTACACATCATGCTCTGGGTCAAAAATCATGAAGGTTTAAGCCTCTGGAGAAGAGAGGAATGGATAAAAGCATAAAACAGAGATGTTCATTGCTAAAAGTAATATGAAGCAGAGCAAGAAAAGCAAGTTAAAAAGAGGTTCCACTGAACCATACATTGACCATAACTTTGTACTTTGAAAGTTGTATATCTACTGATATCATCAAAATAATGTATTTATTTGTCAAATTTATTTGTCGACTATCTCGACGTGGGGCTACTGTAGGCAGTTTACAATAATGGAAATGAAAAAAAAATTCAAGGAATGTAAACAAACAAAAGTAAAATAATAGAACAATAAAATAAACAATGACAAAGTAACACAATGAGAATAAATATGTCAAAGGCTGGGGAAATCAGGAGATTCAGGCAGTTTAAATGAATGTAAAGATTTATTGCAACCTGAAGCTCTCTGCAAGAATCTGAACTACTAACGGTCAAGGGAAATTAATGAGAGTTAAGAAAGGAATTCAAGGTGGTCTGGATTTAGATCTCTTGTGAGTGTGCAGGAACTCATGACAGGGAATATTGTTATAATACTCAGGTATTTGGATGCCAAAAACTGAACCCTAGATGAAATCTATTTGAATATTAACTAGTAATACTCAGAAGTAGCCAAACAAACAACATCCATACTAATTTGCATCACATAAAAGGTATTTAAAGATGACTGTTCTGACAGATGAGCACAATTCAAAGCATACTGACAATGTCTCCTCAAATGGTGATGAAATGTTTGCAACCAAATTGCTAAGCTTATAGCTCAGACCACCAGCCTGAATCCTATACTGTTTCTTATATACGGGTGGTCTTTGACTTACAACCATTCATTTATGTGACCTATCAAAGTTACAACAGCACTGAAAAGAGTCACTATAGCATCCCCAAGGTAATATGATCAAAATTCAGACACTTGTCAATTGGCATGCATTTATAATGGTTGCAGTGGCCTAGGGTCATGTGATCATCTTTTGGAACTTTCTGTCAAGCAAAGTCAATGGGGAAACCAGATTAACTAACAACCTTGTATCTTAACAACCGCAGGGATGCACTTAACAACTGTGGCAAGAAAGGTCGTAAAAAGGGGCAAAATTCACTTAACAACTGCCTTGCTTAACAATGGAATTTTGGGGTTCGATTGTGGTTGTAAGTTGAGGACTACCTGTAAGCAAAACAGGTCATCTAATGCACACATATGCAGAAAAAAATGCTTACCTTCCCTAAGGACTTTATTTCACTTTATTGCACATGATGGTTTATGATCTAAGCAGAATCTGTGTCTTTTGGAAAAGAATTAACACTGATCTTAAACTTATTTACAAAATACAGAAGACCAAATTCCCATTTTAGTAGCTGAAAATATCTTGGGAAGAAAATCTTCTCTCCACAAGTGAACTTTTTGTACTTTAGAACAGAAACAATTAAACCACAGTGGTATATTACTTTCCCCAATGGGACAGAGCATCATTAACATTTCTCTCAATTAAACATAATGAAAATTGGGGGAGGGGAGGAGGACAGAAGGAGAAAAACGACAATGGTTCCATGATCAAGGTTGAATCTTGGAATGAATTCAGCTGTGATACTATATCCACCAATGATTATTTACAATGGAATTAATTTCATTCATGTTGAGAAATACCTATTATGTTTCAGTGGTTTATGTACAATTACCTAGTCGCCCAATTAGAAGGAATTTATTTTCTGCTAGGCTTGCAGCTCCATCAAGTGCCAAAATAGTTGTAATATTTTGCGTTTCTTTGAATCAGCATTGTCTATAAGTAGATATCACCCTTTTTCTCTGTCAAAGGAAGCCTTGATTAATGTCCTTGCTTTAGCACCCATGTTGCTTCCTGGCACTCTGGGTCAAGGAAGGGGTTAACAATTTCTATCTCGATCTTGATCTTTGCTGAAATAGTGTGTATGGGAATGAAATGGTTGCCAATTTGTTTGTAATGCATTCTGACTGTACGGGAGTTCTTTTTTCTCCTGACAGGCAGGTGAGATCAAAGTGGGACAGGACAAAAGGGGCTCAGCAGTGATTTGTCAGGGGACGAAAGGCAGTCTTGTCTGGGAAAGTGGCTGTAGCCCAGAACGAACCTTCAGATCAGTAACACACCAAAGAAATCATGGCATGAGAAAAAGTACAGCAGAAAAGGTTCAAAGGTCAGTTTTATTTGGTTTAGATGGTTGGTGCCTCCTTTTAAACCACAGACCAAGAGGGGAAAAGAACAGGCTAATAATCGTTGTTATTGTCCACGGCGGAGGCTGGGGGAAAGCCTCCCCTCTCTTTTGTACATGCTGTTCAGAGATTGTCTATAATTAAAATGCTGTTGTTCAACCAGAGGTCTCCTTCTCTAAATCTTTGTTCCTTTAAATACTACACAATATTGTTAGTTCTTCAGTGGCATAGCTTGCACAACTCAGAATTACTTTCAGGCCTCAGATTTGCTGCTCAGTACATGTGTATTTCATGCGGAAAATTGCTTCTCTTAGTTTATAGAAATTATTTGGGAAATATGCCTTTGAAAAGTCTATTAATGAAATAACTTGGCAAAAGTGAGGAGAACCTCACTAGAAGTTCTCGTACAATCTCTACCGCAGCTTCCAAGTCCTGAGCAGCAGAAAATTAAATCAATGTGAAACCAACGGTCTCTGTTGCGAGTTCTTATCCTGCATTTTTTGCTTGTGTTCTTTCTCCCAGACCATAATCTGATTCCTTCCAGGAAAAAATAAGATTGTAGAGCCCCGAGATTGTCAGATTGTCTGTGGGGGAAATATTACTTCATACGACTTGAAGACTGGTTCAGTTAAGGACAGCAGAAGCCTGCCTCACTTATAGGATCATACGATCTTCATAAGTTGATATAAACAAACAAACAAACAAGCATGTTGCCGGGATATGTTTGTGCCATGCTTAATGGTAATGGGGAAAGGCCCTGCATAAGGCATTTGAAGTCATAACCATCAGTTTGACTGGGCCATATTGCTAACAAGAAACCTGTTGAAACTTCTGATCCAATTTTAAAACCCAGGCAGGATGTGTTATTTCTGATCCAATTTTAAAACCCAGCCAGGATGTGTTATGCCAATCTAATTGGGAAATTACCAGTGCAAGCTTTATGTCATGGGGAAAAATATCTGGCAAACATTGGAAATAGTATAAGTTGCTCCTGGTTCCTGCTGAAAATTAAAATCTCCACAATAAAAAGGAGTCCAGGAGTCTCCCACATTGCAAGTATTGAGGTGTGCAGCTATTCCATGAAGCACTGACTGATGAACTGACCTTTCATTTTTATACTCCATTAAGATCACAGAGTATTATCCTAGAAAAGGAAGTACCCATTCACAAGTCACTGAAAAAGAAGATAGAATCAGGGGTGAAATTCAGCAGGTTCTGACAGGTTCTGGAGAACCAATAGTGGAAATTTTGAATAGTTTGGTTAACTGGCAAATGCCACCTCTGGCTGGCCCCAGAGTTGGCTAGGAATGGAGATTTTGTAATATCCTTCCTTCAGGAGTGGAGAGGGAATGTAGATTTGCAATATCCTTCCCTCAAGAGGTGGGACGGGAATGGAGATTTTGCAATATCCTTCCCTCAGGAGTGGGGAGGGAATGGAGATTTTGCAATATCCTTCCCTCAGGAGTGGGGAGGGAATGGAGATTTTGCAATATCCTTCCCTCAGGAATGGGGTGGGAATGAAGATTTTGCAATATCCTTCCCTCAGGAGTGGGGTGGGAATGGAGATTTTGCAATATCCTTCCTCAGGAGTGGGGCGGGAATGGAGATTTGCAATATACCCTTAGGAGTGGTGGCGGGAATGGAGATTTTGCAATATCCTTCCCTCAGGAGTGGGAGGGAATGGAGATTTTGCTATATCCTTCCTTCAGGAGTGGGGAGGGAATGGAGATTTTGCAATATCCTTCCCTCAGGAGTGGGGAGGGAATGGAGATTTTGCAATATCCTTCCCTCAGGAATGGGGTGGGAATGAAGATTTTGCAATATCCTTCCCTCAGGAGTGGGGTGGGAATGGAGATTTTGCAATATCCTTTCCTCAGGAGTGGGGCGGGAATGGAGATTTTGCAATATACCCTTAGGAGTGGGGCGGGAATGGAGATTTTGCAATATCCTTCCCTCAGGAGTGGGGAGGGAATGGAGATTTTGCTATATCCTTCCTTCAGGAGTGGGGAGGGAATGGAGATTTTGCAGTATCCTTCCCTCAGGAGTGGGGAGGGAATGGAGATTTTGCAATATCCTTCCCTCAGGAGTGGGGAGGGAATGGAGATTTTGCAATATCCTTCCCTCAGGAATGGGGTGAGAATGAAGATTTTGCAATATCCTTCCCTCAGGAGTGGGGTAGGAGTGGAGATTTTACAATATCCTTCCCCTGCCACACCCATCAAGCCACACCCACAGAACCGGTAGTAAAAAATTTCACCGCTGGGTAAAATGTAAATCTAGCAGCATAATGACAATATGACACTCAGTACAAACTCTTTCAGATGATTGTGTAAAGTAGGGAAAACATCCAAGCATGTTTACCCCTAGTAGCAGTGTGAAGTGTTTGCATTTTCTTCTGTGCAAAAGTGTAATGTAGGGCATCTGTATGCTGATTGTCCCTGACTTATGACCACAACTGAACCCAAAAGTTTTGTTGCTAAGTGAAATATTTGTTAAGTGAATTTTGCTCCATTTTACGACTTTTTGTGCCACAATTGTTAAGTTAATGACTGCAGTTGTTAAGTTAGTAACACTGATGTTAAATAAATCTGTCTTCTCCATTAACTTTGCTTGTAAGAGGTTACAAAAGGTGATCATATGACCCTGGGACACTGCAACTGTCATAAATATGATGCCAAGCATCATAATTTTGATTACATAACTATGGGGATGTTGCAATGGTCCTAAGTGTGAAAAATGGTCATGCTACTTTTTTCAGTGCCATTGTAACTTTGAATGGTCACTGAATAAACCATTTTAAGTTGGGGACTACCTGTATCTTCATTCCAGCTCTTCCATCCCTATATTGTGTCTGTATGTTCCTGGGTATGTGAGTAGTGGGAAGCATAGACATAATAGTCCTCCCAGCATACCAATAAGCTCTGTTTTGAAGAGGTTGAAGGTCCTCTGGAGGCTGAATTTGTGAAGCAAAAACAAAGCTTTACTGGGTGAGTGTGATTGCAATTATTCCTTTACATTTCATTTAATAACCATTACAATCTGCCTTCAGTTGAAATGTGAATATTTTAAAAGAAATGTGATGGAAGAGATGATAGCAGAACTGTGCCATTCAGGTACCCCCATATCTCCAGAAGGATTTGAATATCCAAATGGCATTAAAAGCCTTTGGTCTTGTGTGTCCCAAAGGTGTTTTTTTCAAGAGGCAACTGGATTTTCTGATTTTTCTTTGTAGACCTTTCGCTTCTCATCCAAAAAGCTTCTTCAGCTCTGAGAAGTGAAGTAGCTTCTTGGATGTCAAGCAAAACATCTTCAATAAAAAGCAAAAGGTTCAGTTGCTTCTTGAAAAAGCACCTTTGGGACAACCATGACCTGATGACTGAAAATCTCCATAGACATTTGGTCTTGTTTGTATGTCTTCTGTTGTGGTCCACTGGTGGCCAGTGGAGCTGCAGCAGAGTCAGACAATGAGGAGGTTGGGGAGGAACATGGGCCAGTCCTGGGGGCCGAGGAAAGCTCAGACAAGGGGTCTGCATTGGAGGCAGAGTGGGAGCTAGAAAGCAGTGAGTCAGAGGAACAGCTGGAGCCTGTTCCCAGTGTGCCTATGCGCAGAGCTGCCAGAAGAACAACTAAGAAAGCTGGGTCGACTTGGGAGTAAAGCCATACCTTGGGGGTGATTGGCCCCTCCCATAGGAAACAAAAGAGGAGCGGGCTTTTACAGGAAACAATTTGTTCCTTCAGTCATTTCAAGAGTGGAAAGTGATGTTTGTGACTATAAGAGACTCTGTGCCACGTGTTGCCTTGCTCTGTGTTTGGAAACTAGTTATTTGGCAGCTCTCCAAGCAAGATAAGGTTTGTGTTGATAAATATTCCTCTGAAAGACTGTTTGCCAAGCCTTGCTGACTGAAAGAATTCACAGTCATGTAAATAAAAGAGGTTTTGCTGGGATCAAGATTCTGCTTCATGCCTTTTAAGGAAGTCTAGGTGCCAGTTCTTTGATCATATGAAATGACCAATGTGTGGGATAGGAAGATTGATGGCAGAGGACCCATGGGTCTTTTGGAGCCAGTGACTGTACATTAGGAGGCATCCCCCATCAAGGGGGATCTTCTCCTTCGCCTGGGTTCTCAGTGCAAACTGAACTATTGTTTCCAATAGTCTGGCACATTTTTATCCAGATTCCCTTATTGGATAGCAACATTTTAGTGTGACCATGCACACTCCCAAACTTGCTCCAGATAGCCCTACCTCAAACAATAGGATCTGCCCAGTTGAAATCCAACATAGGAGGGCAAGATATTTAGTTTCCCCAGACACAAATATTTTGATAATTGTGCACAATGTTCTCTAGGGCTGTGAACATTTCCAAGATGCTTTAAAAGAAATTTCTCAGCCCTGGACAGAGCACATCATAGCAGCCCAACTCTCTACGACGCCATTCAAGCCTATCCTAGCGTTCAAACACTTGCACAGTGGAAGGATGGATAATTTTTCAAAGTCGGTTTTTATGTGATTGCCAGGAATGCAAAGCTGCCCTTTGAAGGAAGTGGGAGATGACAAAAATCACTCGGTGTAGTAGTTGTATCAAGAACCTCCTAACTTTTAGGAAACAGGTGAGCCCTACTCGGCAGGAAGGAAGGTTTTAGAAGAGAGGGGCACCAGCTCTGCTCGCGAAGGGGACACCTTTTAAGCCATGCCTTTCTCGCGCGCTTTCTTTTCCAAGACACGCGTCGAATTAATTGCGCGCGTTAAATGGCAAGGGGCGGCTGCGGATCGGTCTATTCCCCCCCACCCCGCCTCCGGAAAACCGCGAAGGTTTTAAAGGACTCGCAGCTCGCCGCTGCTTCCGTTGTGCGTTCCTTGTAAAGTGTTCGTGGAGACGGTTTTTGTGGGCGCGCCGTAGCCTCAGGCCGCGAGCGGAGCCAAGACCCACGAAACGACGAGCCCACAAAAGTCCTTTGTCGAAGTCCAGGGAATCGAGAAACCGAGATCCTAGGGAGAAACAGAAATACGGGCTTGCTTGCTTGCTTCTCGCCTGGACAGTCGCGATGGGTTGGACTTTTCCAGGCAGGCAGCCGGCGTGTTATTCGCGTGTTAATTTATTGGAGGTGGAGCGGGGGAGACGGTCTTGGCTGGGCATGGTGGGGACTGCAGGGAAGGCGCCGGGGGTGAGAAGCAGAATTCAAGACCGCGCCAGGAAGTCGAAGCGGTTGAATTGAAGCGTTTTAATTGAATTAGCATCACCCGGTCATCAAGGCAACCCCACGCGTCTTGCCCTGGTCCTCCGCAGCGCTGCTTTCGGAGAAGCGCCTCCATGGACTTCAGGGAGCTGTTCTCGTTCTTGGTCATTTCCTTTGCCCTTTAGGGATCTACTAAGTTCTGACAGGTTCTGGAGAACCGGTAGCAGAAATTTTGGGTAGTTCGGAGAACCGGCAAATACCACCTCTAGCTTGCCCCAAAGTGGGGAGGGAATGGGGATTTTGCAGTATCCTTCCCCTGCCACGCCCACCAAGCCATTCCCACAGAACCGGTAGTAAAAAAAACGAATTTCACCTCTGGCTCTACTGTACATTGGGGTGTGCCCAACCTTGGTCACTTTACATGTGTGGACTTCAACTCCCAGAATTCCCCATGGCTGGCTGGGGAATTCTGGGAGTTGGTCCACAGCAGACTTGAAGTTGCCAAACTCGGACACCCCAGCTGTCCATCCTCTGGCTGCTCCTACAATTCAAGGAGCATTCCTTAACCGGGAGTTCTCCGGAGCGGTGGGGGCGGGGATGTCGGTGCCCATAGTCCCCAGCAGGAGGGCAATTTAAGAGTAAGGCAACCGAAGGGCGCCAAGAGGGACCAAACGGTTCTAACTCGAGCTGTCACTCTTTGCGGAGTTATTTCTTAAGAAATTGAAGCAAATCCGGTTCGACCACTTCGGAGGAAAGGTGTTACCTGCATTAATCACTCTTCCAGGTTAACGAAGGATATCCGTTTCATTTAATCTAAGAGTCGACTCCCAACTTTCCACATTTAGAATAAGCACAATCAGATTTGCTCGGGTATTACGAGAGAAGATCACAGGGGAATCCGTAAAGCGGGATCGGAAAAGTTTGCAACCAACTTAAAAACGGGGGCTGGTGGATCAATGGGGCCGTCGTTGATGCGATTTTGACTTTTTTAAAAACCATATCCCTGGGAGATTGGGAAGACTCTTCTTCAGGAATGTTGTGGAGCCTCCGCTGATATTGGCCCTACTGGCTGAGGTTCACGATGGTAGGAAAATTGTGGATGATCGCGCTCTCCATCCTTGCTCTAAGTGCTTTTTTAAAATAATAAATACTGTCTGTTCTCTGTGTTAAGACCAAGGACGCATCTGAAATAAATAAATAGATGTTCGATCCAGCAGCTCAGCCTGCGCACAGCCCCAATCCTCCTCTTCCTCCGCTCCATTAAGTAACAGACTCCAAAGAGCCCTTTGATTATTACTTTGGGGGCACGACTAGAGGAGCCGTACTCCATAATCAACAATATCTCCAGAAAGGACCGCTCGACCACATCTGAGGTCCCACCCTCGGTTCGAAGGGGACCACATCAAAGTGCCCCGTGGATGTTGTTTTAAGTCCGCCAGACAACTTACTTACCACGTGCAAAAGGGAGACTTTAAAGGTTGTGTTTGTTTATTTGTTTTTTTGAGTGGGTGTACAGAAATAAACCGGTCTAATTGGGCCAGGGGCGGCTTGAAAACTGCGGGCTGTTCCCACCGGGTTAGCCTAGGTGACTAAGGGGAGCCAGGGTGGCAAACACTGCACTTTTTTCTTGGAGCCGGGGGGGAGGGAGCCAGGAACCGAAATGAGCCAGGAGCTACAGCTTCCCTTGTAAGGCTACCCAGCTAAAGTCTGATTGTCCTGGAAGCTCGGCTGTCTTTGAGGCTGAAGGCACAAGGATTGAAGGGCGACGGTGTAAGGAAGGAAACCGAGGACAAGGCGCTTGAGAGACGCGCCGTCGGAATCCCATTACATGATAGTAATGTGGAGCTTTTTCACCCACCCTCCAGGGCAGCTTTCTCCAACTCCGTTTCAACTCCGTTGAAAAAACTTGGACTACAGCTCCCATCATCCCGAGTCGAGTTGCACTAAGGCTCTCTGCCCATTTGAGAACCAAGAAAGCTGGCATAGAAATGGATTCGGGGCGGTGATGGAGGGGAGGAAGGGGCAAGAAACTTTTGCGAGGCGAAAATGATCTGCTGCCCATTTCTCACTGGGATCCGTGCGATTGAGTTTCCACTCCACACTGGCGGGATCCCTATATTTGAAGATGGGAGGAGGCGGAGTGGGGGGAGGAGGGGAGAAGGAGGGGTGTTTAGACAATGCCTTTTGAATGCGCTTTCCCAACCTTTCAAAAACATCGTTCATGGTGCCCCTGCCAGCTCTAGTAACCAGATACGACTGCTATCCGTTTTACACCCCAGTTTTTCTGAGGAAGAAAGAAGATATGTGTTGGTGTTTCTCTCTCTCTCTGTTGTGTTTGCCCGAGCCAGTTTTTGAACTAGGAAAGACATTTTTAAAAATGTTAACTTTAGATAGAATTACACAGAGATACATGCGTGTATATATATAATTCTTTCCATAATAAAAATATTTGTAAAAAACGGTTACCCAAGTGCTTATCAAATTGGCAACTCCCATTAGATCATCTTCAGTGAAATATTGTTTGTGTGTGTGTGTGTGAGAGAGAGAGAGAGAGAGACAGACAGACAGACAGACAGACAGAGACAGAGAGAGACAGAGACAGACAGACAGACAGACAGAGACGGACAGAGACGGACAGACAGACAGACAAGGAGAGGCGGAAAGTGAATATATGTTTTTAAATTTTGCATTTGGATTATTTTAGCTTCACCTAGGAAGCAAAGTTTTTAAGGCTCCTCCCTCAGAGTATGCACTCCCTTTATATGTATACAGTACTTTAATATCTTGAATATCCTTAATTTTAATATAGGTATGCATATATTTTAAGGCATTACTAAGGAAGAAAACTAAATTGGCTGGGGAAATTATCCACCTCCTCAGGTATTTATAATAGATTTCTACTTCAAAATAAGGTCCACTGTATTTGGTGCTTCTTCCTAGATAAATGAGTATAGGATTAAGAGCACAGTCGCATCTTCGAATATATTGGGACAAATACCGATTGGGGATTATTTGGACAAAATTGGTTAATAATCAGTGGTTGTTGTTTTAGATTCAGCCTATTAATGACTTAAAACCGTAATTTTCTTTCTAGATTTGTATGAGAGATTTAAGCGTTAACAAGTAAATCTTAAAGATGACTCCTGTGTACAGTGAGTTAGGTAAAGGGATGAAAGATTAAATCGAATGTAACATCAACATCCATCTAGTTACAGTGGTGTAACGTGTGTGTGTGTGTGTGTGTGTGTCCCTAGTAAAATGATAAAAAGTGGCTAAAATTGTAGTGCTTGGAGTATTTTCTCCCTGCATTCAAGATAAAAGGAAACGGTTTAAATCGCCCAAAGCGATCTGTCTGTGAAGTCCTCAAATGTGGGTGTTTGGTTGTTTTATTTTTCTATCCGCCTCCTGAGCTGACAGACAAAACCTCTTTCTTGTGCTTTCTTTTCGTTTCAAAAGTATATTTTTAAAAGCTCCTTGTGCATCACTCATCCGCATCACTCATCCCGACACACTGGGCGAGCGAGGCAACGAGAGCGGGTCACCTCCGGCCCCAGACCCAAATCTCCCCTCTCCTTGAAGGTACCTAACACATTGAGGACGCTTCTGGTCCTGGGGTGCGGGGTCTGGGGGGGGGGCATTTGTTTCGTTTGACTTTAGAAACGATCCAAGGCAGAGAAAACAAATCAACCCTAGATTGCGGCGGGGTGGGAGGCTGAATGGGGCTGAGTGGGCTATTACTGGTATCTGCGACAGACAGACCATCACCTAGTCCACGTGGGTGCGCGTTGCGCGTGAACCAGATGAAGTGCAAACGCCTCCAGTTCGACAGAGGGGTTTTCTTCCCCCGCAACTCGCTTACAGAGCAATTATTTGGTGCCGAACGCCTTTTCTCTTTACGCACCGTCGAAATCCGCTCCCCTCCCGTCTCTCTGGGGAAATTTAGGTGCCCCCCCACTTGCCCGCCCTCAGTTTCCTCTTCTTCCCTCTCTAGTTCTTCTCGCCCCCCTCCTCTCATTCATGACTTCTGGAATCCGGTAGCCCCGTCGCAGCTTCTCCTTCTAATTCCAAGAGTGGAGACTTCCCCGGCGTCTTTCAGTTCACTCAGATCTAAAACAGATTTGGGTCTTTGGGTGGTGGGGGTGAGAGGAGGAGGAGGAGGAAGAGGAGGGGGACAAAATCGACGCTGATTGAAACAAATAAACAAACAAATAGCCTCCCCCGCTTGTCCCCCCGCGCTGCCAGCGAAAGCCGCAGCCACGAAGGACGACTAGCCCAGTCAGTCGTCCCCACCGGATCCGGTGCGCCTGTGCGACTTCGGCGGGCTGTCTCCTCTCCAGCTCAGACCTCTTGAATGGGTCCGGCGGGCTTGTCCTCCGCTCCGAGCTGAGCGCCGCCTCGGCCATCATGCACAATGGTGACAACCTGGCTCGTCCTGCTGAGTCTCTTGCAGGCGCCGGGCTTGCTCGCTGCCGAGCTGCCTCCGCCGGCTCCTGCCTGTGCCCGAGAAGGAGAAGCGTGCGACCCGCGCTGGCGCAGAGATGCCGGCGGGCGCGGCGGCGTTTACGAGCATCTCGGCGGAGCGCCCCGGCGGAGGAAGCTCTACTGCGCCACTAAGTACCACCTTCAGATCCATGCCAACGGCAAAATCAACGGCACCTTGGAGAAGAACAGCGTCTTCAGTGAGTACCTTGGGGTGGCTTCTCTCTTCCGCCCTGCTCTGCCCGTCCCCCGCAGCTGGCCGCTAATTTTAGCCCCTTTGCTCTCCCTCTTGAATCGAAGCCCCCGGTGGTTCGTTGGTCCTGATTTCCGAAGAAGCAGCATTGCTGTTCTCGGATGCCAGGGCTGAAACGCCGTTCATTTATTTCACAAAAAAGAAAGAAAGAAAGAAAGAAAGAAAGAAAGAAAGAAAGAAAGAAAGAAAGAAAGAAAGAAAGAAAGAAAGAAAGAAAGAAAGAAACACAATTTTTGTCGCCTTTCTGTTCAGGGCACCCAAAGCGCTTTGTAGTCCTTCTGTAGAAAAGTTCGAGTCGCGGCAATTGCTGGATTAGCATTGATGTGTAGAAATGTCTGCTCAGGCCCCGAAGAACGCAAAGCGGCTCAGGGATGTCGGTTGAGAGCTGATGAGAGATGCCAGCCAAGACCGTGGTTTATCCTAAAACTAGATCGAAGCCACAACAAACATTCAGAGCTTGCCTGCCCCATCCATATCAAAGGCGATCTCTGGGCAAGATCTAGAATGGGTGATTTAGCTAGAGGAGATGCCTTTACAGCCTGGACGTTTTACTGTGATTGGGAGAGGAAAATTCTTCCCAGTGCTTCAATTCTGCTTAAGCATGCTAGGGAGAAACGACTAGGAAAGAAATCCTTGGAATAAAGGAACAAGTATAAAACCCCAAAATCCAGGAAATATATTCCCATCAGGAAATTGATAACAATTCAGATGTTAGCCTTCTTGATACCCAAGGCAAAAAGGTCTAGAGAATATGTGTCAGGACAGTCAGATCTCCAGATTGACAGTCAAGAATCTCCCAAACATGACTGTCAAGAGATGCTTGTCCTAACAGCGGAGAAGGTTGCTGTTTCATTTTCACCATATTAACATTGTTTCCTACTTCTGGAGCAACTAAAAAAGCTCCCAAATTAGGAGGCTGTTTGTGAACTGGGACAATATAGATTCTCCTGTGACCTCCCCAATGAAGCAGACTTAGGTTGTTAGGAGCACAGAATACACTGGAGACTTGAAATAACATTTGGAAGTTAGCCTTAGAATTAATTTACCCCCAAATTTTCAACCCTTGTAGAATACCCTGGGAAAGAGTTCGGTTCCATTTACAATTGTGTCTGAGATTGTGAGTCTTAGTAGCTTTTGAGTTATCTTCCTCTATTTCTACTTCTCATTTGGTATAGTGAATATTTAGTGGTCACTTAGAACTTAAGGTAAAATAGTCTTTGTGGAATGTAGGTGTGGAAGAAAGAATCTTTCACCGAATCACAATTTTAACTAGCCTGGTAACACCTAATGTCTTGGACCCAATCTCCAATCAAAATGGAAATTGTGATGTAATATTATCTGGAGGGCATTAGGCTTGGCAATTGTGTTTTGGGGGTGGGGGTGTAAAAGAAGCTTCTCTCTTGCTATTGGATGATGAGAATAGAGGAATAGAAATGATTTTGTGTAACCAGTTTATGTTACACACAGAGATCCCAGGCGATTCCTTTGGATGCTTGGCTAGAGTTCTTGAAATACAAAGAAAAGGATTTTCAGGTTTTCTTGAAATAGAATATTGTTCACTTTGCAGAATGGGCAAGTAGAGTCCACTGGGCTTCCTCCTTGGGATAAACTCTTTCTTTTCATCCCTGCTGTTAGAAATCTTTGCACTGCACCTCAGCACCTCTGCTTTCCCTACTACCCTTTCCTTCTCTTTAAGGATATAGTTCTGCAGTTGGGAGCCTCAGTTAAAAAACAAAACTTGCACTCTGGAATTTGCAAAAGCCCAGGATAAGTGAGTGGCTGTCACTTGGTTTCCTTGGCCAGAAAGTGTGATTTCCCATGGCTCTTTAAGGCTTTAGATCCCTTCTTCCCTTCATGACACAAAGCTGGATATGTGGGGGTGGAGGGTCAGGGTGACTATCCCAAAAGATGTGTAAATAACACATCAAGATGACTTTCACACTTCAGTCTGTTCATCTCATCCTGGTGTTTGGTTTTCTGTTCTCTCCTTTCCTCCCATTAATCTTGTTTTGTTTGTCTTGGCAAAGTTTGGGTATTTAGGGCAGAGGAAATTATGCCCTGTTTAAGGAAATAGCACTTACAAGCGACAGATCAGTTGAAGAAAACATTGTTTTCCCTTGCAAGGTAGACATGGCATTCAGAAATCGGATTGATTGCATCTTCTGATGCATTGGCACCCAGGAATACCAGGCATGTATATATGATAGGCACCGGCAGATTTTTCTATTATTTCTATCCTTTTTATGTAGATGTTCACCTATCAATGAAGTATCATTGATGGCATGACCTAGCTAAAGTTTAAAAAAACCAATTACTATGAATTAAAACCAATTGGAATAGAAAGTGTTGAATGTTCCCTTAACATGATGAAATATAAGAGTCTGCACACACACCCAGCTTTTAGGTGCATTAGATGGAAGTTACCCTTAGGCTAAGCAAAGATAATATGAGAGGAGAAAATAATATCATTTTCTGTTGTTGACCTTGTAAAAAGGACCCTTGCTGGGACAGATTTAAATAGAAATGATTTCCAATGAATGAAAGAAAGCACTTTTCCCCAAACATTCAGTAGGCCAAATTTCATGTGCAATATAGGATTCTCTATTATGTCACAACTCTGTTGATATATGCAGGCTGCATTGCAGAAAAGGGTTAAGACTGTGCCTTGAAAGGGAACATTTTAACATAAGCCTTTAAGATGTAGAACAGCCAAATCTTCACCTGGACACTTCCACTTGATCTGTAAAAAAAACAAAAAACAGCTATCTCCTTTGCTAAATGTTTTCCGTTACAGAGATGAAGGAGAAAGAGAGATTAGGAGCTATCTCTGGATCTTCTGTGGCCTCTATGGATGAATTCACCAAATTAAGCATCAGTGACTGCAGTCTTAAGTGGAGTTTACCAATCTGAAAGAACCCTGATGGCTCAAACAATAGTTCTATTAACACTTTAAACATAATAAGTTTAAATATTGGCAGTCTACATATATGTCTTAAAATGCTAGTGACCAATAGAGGGCTGGCTCAAGCTGAGAGTCAGTTTCCACCATTAATATCCCTCTCCCCCTTTCTGCAGTTATTTGCATTAAAGTACAAGGATCTTGATTTTTATCCCACTTTGTCGTGCTTGGTAAATCTAAGATGACCTTCCTATTAAAAAGATAAATGATGAGAGACAAAATCTTCATTTCATCTGGAGTTCTGCATAAAAATTATCACTTAGAGGACCAAATAAATAGGCACTATATGTTCATATTTAAGATGATGATGTCTGAGACAGTGATAGCCACATGATGGAGTTAGTAGTCCCCCTTTCTATGGTATGCATTAATCATTGCTAAATGTTTAACAATGGAAATAGTCAAAACCTTACACTGTGCTTGTTTAACAGGGAGCAAGATGAAGTTCATGGTTTTCCATTAGTTCCAATGGAACAATCTAATTTACATACTTTTGTTTCTCGGTGTAACATTGTGTGAACATAGGTGTCCACAATAATGGCTGAATTTGAGGCTCAGATAAGGCCTTTCTATCTCTGATACTGCTCTATTGCCATAGCTTCTGCTAATGGAGTTATTCCAATAGCAGAAATATGATTTATATTAAATACTAAATCATCCCAACTTATTTTGAACATTATATTCTAAATCATCCCAATTTATTTTGAACATTATATTCTGAGAAGAGTTGTATGGATATACAGTATGTGCTGTTGCCAAGACAATTTTAAAGTACTAACATAATTTCAGAACTTCAGGATTTAAAATGTTGACTACATGGGATGGTATCGATAGGGAATTGATGAAATAGGTGGTAGCATAATCTGAAATGTAAATAATAAATCTCTTTGTGTATCATTTCTATCCTATTAATTTATTTTCTCAAATTATTAATTATTCCACATACAATTAAAGATTCCCTCCCCAAGAAATGCCTATAAACGTAATATATGCATTTTACAGGTATGTAAAACATGTCTCCTCTTGTGACTTTTTTGAAATGACTTTTTAAAAAATTAAGCAGTGTTCTGTGGGCCTTAAACTGAGTCTTTTTTTTTTGTCCCTGTCTCTCTCCTTATCACCATGTGTGATATTATTATCAACCCAAATTAATCCTCTGCATGGTATAGTCATTTTCATGGAACGTTATCGACCACAGTCTCCTGTGCTGGTGCAGTGCCAGATACATATTTCTCAAATTCCAAATTTAAAGCAAAGAGATAAAGAGATACAATCCAACTTCCATTCCTAAGGGACGACTGGAACCTGGATCTCCCCGTTATAGTCCACCACCTTAACTTTGGTTCCTCTGTGTATGAGTGTGAGATGTATGTGTGTGGATATAGGTGTGTGTAAGCATGAGCACTAGATTGAGAGCAAGGATTGCCTGCCCTATACCTCTGTAAATGTTGTATCTGCATTACAGAGTTGTTGTTATTCAGTATAATGTTTAGAACAGTCCTATGATAAATAATATGTGCAATCTTTCTTGGTTCTTTCATAGTTTAAAAAAGTTCCATTCTCTGAATTGGAGGTACTTTGTCCTTTCCCCAAGGATACACTGAATTCTAACTGACTACCCCCCTTCATTGTCCATCCAAGCTCTTAGATGTGGCAGCCTCTTGTCTTCCTCCATTTTGTTCTCCAGAAACCTCAACAAGGACATTGTCCCCAAATGGGCAGCTTTGTGATTTGTTTCAATAAGTCAAGCACTCTTGGACCCATAAGAAAGGCATTAAAGGGGATTTAAAGTTTTTATAAACATATAGGATTAGGTGAACCTCTAGTTCAATGTCAGAGCCTTTCTTTCTTTCTTTTTCTTTCAGTCTCAATCAAATAGCTGTGGATTTACTAGTATTTCTAACAATTCCCATCTTATCGTCTTGAGTGTTGTCATTTTCAATCATCTGAAATTGATTATGAATGTTCGAGTAAATGCTGATATGTTGTGTGGTGGTGTTACTAAGCATAATGATTTCCACGTGGAAGTAACATTTAAGATAGTTTAATATTACTAGTTTAAGAGTCAGGGGGAAAAACTGGGTCCAAATTCCTGCTCGCTTCAAGTGTCAGTCAATAATACATTATTTTCATTTTTTTTTCTTGTAGTAAAATGGGAGGATGTTTCAACTCTATTGGAGAGACAGTTGAAATAAAAGAAACTTTGCATAAAGAAATACCAATTCTGAAGATATTGATTAGGTCAAATGTTGGTCAAATGATACTCAGAAGGCTAGGCTACCTTATCATTTGAATGGTGAGGGGGAACCTTTCACAAAGATAAACAAAAACTTAGAACTTGTTCAATATGAAGCAAAAAAAAAAAAATAGTCCATATGTGCTCATTTCTGAATAAGGTTAAGGATTTCCCTCTGATTTCCTTGGCTTGTAGCATTTAAAGTTTCTAAAATTTGTAAAATAACAACAATACCAATGCATTTCAATGCAATGAAATGATACATCTGTAAGTCATCTAAATAGCTCTTACATTTTCCTTTTAGGTATTCTGGAAATAACTGCAGTGGACATTGGGATTGTTGCTATCAAAGGCTGTTTTTCGGGCAGATACCTGGCTATGAACAAAAGAGGCCGACTTTATGCTTCAGTAAGTACTATTTAAAACAGAGGCATCTTAACTATGGCAAGCCAGCTAAAGCATCCACCAAGTAGAGTGCCCATCATTTTCAATGGGGATTTAAAGTCCATTGTAGTCAAAAGGGCAGAAATACTAGGTGCCTATGGAGGGACATTTGTAAAGAACAAAAATATGTGCTTTGGTTTTATTTGAGGGATTAAGCAGCCACTACTTAGAATCTTTTAGCTGAAACATGACTGCAAGCATGAGGCACATTCATTCACTTTTCATGTGTGCAGCAGGATCTGAATTCAAATAATCCTACTTACACATTAAAAATAAAACATTTATGTTTTGAGGACTTCTGGTTTAGGGATTGTAAGCAACTGATTCAGGTAAGGAGATCATCAAGGAATTGTAGAACTGATGATGTGACAAGGAAACTTTTCCAAAAAGGAGACTCATTTGCAAAAACAATTTTTAGAACCCATAAAACTGGGACCTAATGGCAGAGAAGTGGATCCAGAGGCACTTACAGGTTGAAGAAATGTGTCAATCATTCTGCAAATCCCTGGATTGCAAAGATATTGCTGTGAAGGCACATTGGAGCAAACTGAGAATCTACTCTTTACTATTCCATAATAAGATTAATATACAACAGTGATGGCTAACCTTTTTGTCATTGTGCGCCTAAAGTGTGTGTGTGCGCGCACCCATAATGTACTGTGCATGATCCCTCCCGCAACCTCACCTGGTGCATGCACACATGACCCTCCAGGTGCCCTGGCCTATGCATGCACGTGACCCCCTGTGCTCCCCCTACCCTCGAGACATGCGTGCACAATCCCCCCATGCTCCCCCACCCCCTACTTACATATTTAAAACAAAACAATTAAGTTTTGAGGACCTTTGGTTTAGCAATTGTAAATAATTGATTCAGGTAAGGAGATCATCAAGGAACAATTCCGCCCTGTACATGCATGTGCGACCCCCCCATGCTTCCCTGTCCCCACACATGTGTTCACAAGCTCATGCTCCCCACATCCCTGTGCATGCATGCATGACTCCTGCACTCCACCCCCCATGCACATGGGTGCATGACACCCACCTTCGTGCATGTGTGTGCATCTCCTGCATGTGCCCCACCCCCTGTGTATGCATGGTAGAGACCCAAAATCGAGCTGGCTGGTGGGAGGCAGTGGAGCTGAGCTGGGGTGACGACTCACATGCCCACAGAGAGGCTCTGCGTGCCACCTGTGGATATGCGTGCCAAAGGCTTGTCATCACAGATGTAGAATATTATTTAACTTCATGCAAGCAGAACAGGAGCAGAAACTGCATAATTTGTTCCTTGGAAATTCAATTGTTTTCCCTCTTTTCATCCCCCCGTCTTAAAAAAGAAAAAGAAACATAGGAACAATAGCATCAGTTAAAGTGATTGAGAGAAAATATTATTTATTTATTTACTTTGTAGATTTATATTCTACCTTAGCACAGCACTAGAATATTTTTATCACTCCCCTTGACACTGGCATCAGGTAGCTTTCCTTTCCAGCTGAGATGTTAAAATTGAGAGATGAGCTACTTAAAGCCATCCTCAATTAATTACTGGAGATCAACTCAAAGTAGTGAAATAATTGATCTATTTAAATACTGTGATGTCACAATCCCTGTAATCTTATCACAAAGTAGCTTTTGAAGTAAGTGGTGAATAAGCAACAGTTCTCTAAATAGTTAATTAGGAATAAAAGTATAGTTAAGAAGGAATAAAATAAAAGTTCCTTTTTTAAAGTGGAAATTAAGAGTCCAGTTTTATTAACAGGTCATAATTTCTATAAAGAATATAAAGAATTCTATTCTATTCTATGAACTGTTCTATATAAGCATTAAAATTGTAGAAAGTGAGCAATATGCCCCTGACTGAGATATCCATCAGGAGCCATTGCCAGACAAAAGGGGGGCTATTTTATAAGCTCACAAATAGCATTCGGAAGCAACTCATGCAGAAGCCTCCCTAATTCACTGATGGAGGAAGAGGTAAGTACAACCAGACTTTTAATGATTCTATTATTACAAGTAGTCTTTGCTTACTGACTGCCTTGTTTAGTGATTGTTGAAAGTTATGACTATTGGAAAAAAACAGCTTTGGGACCAATCCTTGCATTTATGGCTATTGATTGCACGATCTGTGGTCTTGTGATTGCCATCTGGGTGTTTGGCAACCAGCATGCATTTAGGGATGCTCAGCGGCTAAGATACTGAGCTTGTCGATCAGAAAGGTTAGCAATTCGGCGGTTCGAATCCCTAGTGCCACATAATGGAGTGAGCTCCTGTTACTTGTCCCAGCTTCTGCCAACCTAATAGTTTGAAAGCATGTAAAAATGCAAGTAGAAAAATAGGGACCACCTTTGGTGGGAAGGAAACAGCATTCTGTGCACCTTGGTGTTTAGTCATGCCGGTCTTCGGACAGCTCTGGCTCTTTGGCTTAGAAACGAAGATGAGTATCACCCCCTAGAGTTGGGAACAACTAGCACATATGTGCAAGGGGAACCTTTACCTTTACTTTATGCATTTATGATTGTTGCTGGAATGGCTAACTCGGTGTGGCCAGCTCAGCATGGCCAGCTTGGCATGGCCATGCTTGCTACCACCAAGTTACCTCTGACAAATTACCACTGCCAAGTTGTTGCAGGGCAATTCAACATAGCCAATTCACCATAAGAAGAACTTGCTGCGGGCAGCCAGAGGGAAAGTGGGCAAGGAAGTGCATAGTCAGACCACAACACAATTCTCTCTCTCTCTCTCTCCTCTCTCTCTCTCTCTCTCTCTCTCTCTCTCTCTCTCTCTCTCTCTCTCTCTCACACACACACACACACACACACACACACACACACACACACACACACCTTATTGCTGCTGCCACCGTAGGCTGTTTGGTGATGGTTAAGGTGACCAGATTTTCAGACTGGTAAAGAGGGACACCTTTGACCGGGGGGGGGGGGATTGATTAAAAATTTTATACTGAGCAACAAAAATTTTCATACAATGCAAAAATAGTATTGTAATATTTTTTTTCTTTCAACATAACTACAATTTACAAATATAAATTGTAACTGTTACCAAACATCAAAATTTTGATCACATGACCATGAGGATGCTGCAAAGGTCGCTAAGTGTGAAAATGGTCTCTAAGTGTGAAAAATGGTCATCAGTTACTTTTTTCAATGCCATTGTAACTTTGGTCACTAAGCCCATTATATCACCTTTCTTGCCACAGTTCTTAAGTGAATCCAGAATGATGTAGATGTTAATACAAAGAACTGAGCAAATTGAAATGGTGAAATTAGTCAGGGAAAAATGCCACCATTTTCCGGAGCAGACCTCCAACCTCCATGCCCCTCCCCTCTGTAAAATCCAGGAAGTAACCTCTTCAGCCATTTCCTGCAGCTCTATGGTACTAGATCATTTTTTTCTTATAAAATGAGGCAAAAGCGCCGGGAGGGAGGTCCGTTTTGTTGCTTTAACATTTTAATATCTTCAATGAAAGTACTGAGACAGAGAGTGGGATTAGACAGGGTGTCTTTTGTCTTGCCCTGGTTAGGATTTCTTAAGCAAATCCACTGGGCTTTCAACATGAAGCCAGAAAATTGGGACTTTTTAAAAATGCAGCGGGAAACGGGACAAATTGTTATAAAGCGTGATTGTCACGCTGAAATCGGGACGTCTGGTCACCTTAGTCATCCTGGCCACATAACCACGGAGACATCTTTGGACAATGCTGGCTCTTCGGCTTTGAAACAGAAATGAGTGCTGCCCACTAGAGTTGGGAATGACTAGCACATATGTACAAGGGGAACCTAAACTTTAACCTTATATGTGCAAGTTTTTATAATATAGGCAATTGGCCTATACATGGGAATATTTTTCTTTGAAATACTGACACAATTGTGACTTTTAGGAGCAGAGGTAAGTTCAGTGCTTCTTGACAGCAGTATAACCCAGTGTTTCTCAGCCTCAGAAACTTTAAGATGTGTGGACTTCAATTCCCAGAATTCCTCAGTCAGCATTCTTGAGGATGAGAAATACTGATAAAGCCGTTCCTCAATACTGGAATAGGATTCTATTTCTAGATTTTGTAGCACTATTGCAGAAATGAGGCCTCTGACAGCAAGACCAATTTATAAATAATCTGCTGCTGCGGTTTCTAGATTCTAGGCTTTTTCTTTTTCCTCTTGCCTTTTGAACCCATTAGAAATTTGGCTGTTATTTCAATGGCTTTAAGATTGGGAAGCATCTGTTTATTGCTTATATAATAATTAGGAACTGCTGGGTCTTACTTTTTTATGCCATCTCCCTCCTGATTTTCTCCTTTGATTCCCCCTTTGCTTTTCAAGATATCATATGATTTGATGCTGATTCCATTCTGATTCTGCTTGGGTGGAGAGGATTGTAATCTTTTTTTATTTCAATTTCTTTTCTGAAGTTTTCCTGGTGGCTCTCTTCTAACTGAAGTATTAGGAAGGACAGTTCTCCATCTCTTCTTCAGTTGTGATAGATGAGGTCTCCCTTCCTGGTCTCTCAATCTTTTTGTCTCTTGGACAATGTTTAATTTTCTCTTAGGAACTCCTTGTACTACGAAATCTCCCTCTCTTCTTTAAATTGGGGCACTTTTTTGCATTTTCTTTCATTAGTTTCTTTCATTATCTCCCATGCTGTCTCCAATCAGCTCCTCTTTCACTTCAGAATCGAAAATCTTGGCAATATTGATTAGCTAATCGGGAAACATGAGTGTATAAAAATGAAAATCTCAAAGGAGATATGATTTGCATCTACAATGTCTTCTCAAATAATCAAATATTCCAGTCTGGTTTTCCCGTGCCATAAGCCTAAAATAGGTTCTGGCTTGACTTCTTCCTCCTTCTTGTGTCCTTGTATTAGGAGCAATGAAGTATTCCAGTACCAGGAGGGAATGGTAGAAATCATTTATTTTCAGCTGATGGAAAAATGGAAGCTGTAGACAAAAGGCCATGGGATTGATTTGTGAAATTAAAGGGAATGGTCTAACAAACCTGGTCTTCCATTACTCAGAGGGTTGTGTGGAGGGAAGAAATCTATGAGAAAACCAGATATTGTGTCCAACAGCCATGGAGGGAACTGTTGGGTGATCAGGAGAATACTTCTGGAGACCTTGACTTGATCTGGTTGATCCTTAAGACACTAAGTGGTTTGAAGTTCTTAAGAGAATCCCAACCTTTGCAGACCCATGGGACGGAGGGAGGGATGGTTCTGCCCAGTAGCAGTTGAGCTAGCACATGCACAAAGCTTCATTTGTGCCAGTGGCATGCATGCATGCCTCTCCCATGCCCTTGCCTGCTGGTCGGGCAAGTGGAGAGGTGCATGCATGTGTGTACTTGCCCACCACTTCTGCAACCTGGTTCCAAATGACACAAGGCCCAATGGTGGCCTATGACCCGGGGGTTGGGGACCCATGGTCTTTAGAATGGGGAAAGTCATGAAATATTTGGTAACTAATATGGATGATAGCTGTAGCTGTAATAGGTGGTCTAAATCAGCAACATTTGAGTGGATGCATGAACTGAATTATTATAAGCAAATTCAGTGTAAGTAGACGTCAACCCAGTTGTCTCAGTGATTTACATAACAACCACAAAGATTATTATTTTGGCTTTATCACTGTGCAGGATGGAGTAATTTTATGTCTTATATACTGTAGTTGAAATAAAATGTTAAAAAATACAGAGTGGATTCTAAGCCTTTTTCAAAAGTAATTCTCACGATTTCAGAAAATGTGAAGATATCTAAAGGATGGAACATGGACAAAGTATGGAATAAAATAAGTTGTTTAGAGAAGTAATCAAGTACCACCAGATTACATAAGACTTGGTAAATTAGTTATAAAACCCAAAGAAACTCTTTTCCAGGATCCTTGAAAAGAGGAAAAGGACAGTAACAGCCCATCCAGAAGGGACAATTACTGTGGGATAGTTTTCCCTATTCCAAAGAAAAATGGAGGAAAGTGAAAGAATAGGACTTCTGTTGAAGGTCATCTGAGTGTGCACATATGGTTTTATTCTCATTGTGTATGGATCTGATGTCAGGGAAGGAATTTCTGTTCTTATCCCAAGAGTTTTGGAAGGCACATAAAAATCTATGGTAAATGTTGGCAAAGAACCAAGCAGCTTAATCCTTGGGTCCATCTTAATACCTTTCAAAGAAATAGGAGCCCAAAGCGTCCAATAGTGACAATAGTAGCCCAAAAGTCCAATAAAGAAACGCTTAACTGTTTTAATATAGAGACTCTAATAAGAAAGATATTAAAGAACTGCTTGAACTTGATCAACATAGAGAGATGGATCCTGCAAGTAAATCAACAAACACTCCAGATACATAACCAGAAAAAAAAAACCATGAAAAACAGTTTGCTAAATTGCATGAAGATTGATAGGGTAGTGTCCAAATTAAAAAAAATAGTTTTGATAATATGAATCCAAGGCAATTAAATATTTTTTCATGCAAATCACATTTGGAGTTCCCCAAGATCCAATTTGGTAATAATTAATGACTTGAAGGGGCACGGTAGCTCAGCAGCTAAGACACTGAGCTTGTCAATCAGAAAAGTTGGCAGTTCAGCGGTTTGAATCCCTAGCACCGCATAATGGAGGGAGCTCCTGTTACTTGTCCCAGCTTCTGCCAACCTAGCAGTTTGAAAGCATGTAAAAATGCAAGTAGAAAAATAGGAACCACCTTTGGTGGAAAGGTAACAGCGTTCCGTGCACCTTTGGTGTTTAGTCATGCTGACCACATCACTACAGAGACATCTTTGGACAGCGCTGGCTCTTTGGCTTTGAAACAGAGATGAGCACCACCCCCTAGAATCGGGAACAACTAGCACATATGTTTGAGGGGAACCTTTACTTTTACCTTTAATAGGGATGCTAAATAAAGTTGAAATGACCCCTGATGATTCCTACAGTGAGAGTGGGAGAGGGAGGCTGGCAGACATCTTTTTGATACATGCACGGGCCCACATCAATATGCATGACATATGCAGATACAGCAACATGGATATAAAAAACTTCCCGCTATGAAAAAAAAAGCATCTTCTTCACTTAAACATAGGAGGCTCTGCATACTGGAAGTACAGTTGGGTTCCCCTGAGGGAAAATGGTAGCAATTGGACTGCTGTTGGATCTAAATTTCAAGGGCAGGGGTGATGGTAGTGAGGTTAATATTTATACAGTTTTGGGTACATTAATTATTTTGTGCTGAGAAGCCTTACTCTTTCAGTGAAGTTCATTTGGAAGACAAGATTGAAACTTTTCACACCTAGTAATACTAAAGTAGATAACTTTCCTATTGCTATGAAGAGTTGGACCAATCAATCAAAACACTGAGCTGTCTAGGAGAAAAACTTAAATTCTCCCCAGTGTTAGCTAGATTAAAATTGTTGACAATAGCTGTGTTGGGAAGGGAAAATTGGAAAAAAGGAGAATTAGTAGTTCTAGTTCTAGGAAGTAGAAAACTAGGGAAAAAACTAGGGAGGAGAAAAGGCCTTAGGAAGTACCCTTTCCCCCTGAAAATAAGACTTCCACGGATAATAAACTCAGTCTGGCTTTTGAGCGCATGTGCTAAAATAATCCCTCCCCCGAAAATATTGCAACACAGCAGCAGCCATGAGGTGACTATGCTCGTTGCCTTCTGCACCTCAAAAATAATAAGACCTCCCTGAAAATAAGGCCAAGTACTTATTTTGGATGTCAAAAGAAAATAAGACCCTGTCTTATTTTTGGGGAAACACAGTGTAAGTGAAGAAAGACTTGATGTCTAATTCTAGACCAGTAAGAGATCCGTGACAACTGAACCACACAAAGCTCTCCATTCCGGATCAGCCTTATTCCATTTAGTGAGAGATAAAAATATATCCAGCATAAGTTGTGGCAGTAGAAATTAATTTGTTGTAATGATTAAACAATGGACTGTCACCGTAAGTGCTGGGTTCTAGTCAGCCCCCAGCCATGAAAACTCACTTTGTGACTTTGCTGCTTCCAAGTCCAACTTATCTGACAGGCCTAATGGGAAATGACAACAGCCCAACTCCTGAAGGAAAGTCAGGATATAAATAAAATAAATAATAAATAAATAAGCTATCCAGAGTCACCTTTCAAGGAAGATGGGTGGCATAAAAATTTAATAAATAATAAGATAATAATTTAAAAAATTGCTTATGATATATCATGGCAAACATTATTTTAACAGAGGCCTTGGCAATGTATTGGAAGTCCTAAAACAATATATTTTGGGGAGATTAGAGGGCAAGTTCGAGGCCTACATGGCACAATGAAGAAACTGTTGGGTAAATGTGACAGGGGATACATCAACACATTCTTATTTTGTCTGAAATGTACAATGTAGTAATACATTGCTCAAATCAGATTAGACTCTGGCTTAGCATCTTCATAGATTCCCTCTTCCTGATATCACATCACATCACAAATAGTAAAATAAATCATAAATGACTGTATGGGAAGTTATGTGTTATCTGCTTTGGTAAACGAATCTGTGTTAGTAGTCTGCTTATGCAGTGCACTTTCAAGCATGAGATTTGCAGCCTTGATTTCACAGGCAAATTTACTCCATCTGCTGGACTGATTGAGAATTCCTTATAACTTAGAAAAAAGCAACCACATCATTCCAGAATAGTAGCAATTATATTTAGAAATGCAGAGAATTTAGAAGTGCAAAATTCAGGAATGAAATATGTGGGGACTGGAAACTAAATGAAGAAATTGGCATAAAGAGGCATTCATAGATAGCTCGCATCTAGATTTTAAGTACTTAACCTTATACTGCTACTGTCCTTAGTTTTGAGAGAATTGAAAGTAAGGTTAAAAATGTGTTAGTTTGTTTACAATCTCCAGTAGTTTGTTTGTTGTTTGTTAGGTTTTTCCCCTCAATATTCAGTATTAGAACCTTGTTTTACTTTTACTAAGTAATGAAATCTTTTGCTTCATTTCTGAAATGAAGGCTCGCAATTAGGATGAAAGGAATTTTCAACATATCTCCAAGATATCAATTTAAAGAAAAGTGAACTAAGTTATTAGTAGTAGAGGAAAAAAATATAGTCACAAAATGCAACAAGGGATTACCCAATCATTTTTTTTAAAAAAAACACCTTACTTAGGTAATGACAAAGGGCCCACCAATTTTTCTTGCCAATGAAACCTCCTGTTTCAACAAAGTGTAGTAATAGAATATGTAATTAATTTCAGAAATATAGTTGTGGGCCATGTCTATCGCAGTTATAGATTGTCCTGGGAGAAAAGGATGATCTGGAACCAGAGGTGGGTTCCTACCAGTTCGCACCTATTCAGTAGAACTGGTTCGTCAAATCTACCGAACCAGTTAGAAGAGGTTCCACCAGTGGACCCAGAAAGGAGGCCACACCTACAGAAGAGGTTCCAAATCTTTTTGAAACCCACCACTGATTATTCTACACTATCATGCTCATATTTATAAAACACAGTGCCTCTGTGAAAGGTAAGGATGACTACTGCGTTTGTGGTGCAATCAGAACATTGCGTGTGTTGAAGTTGTTTTAACACAAACCAAAGATGCCTTTTAAAAAACAAGTTTACATCATATTCTTATGCATGCCAGTGCTGTGTGTGAGGTAATTTAAGGTGGTTCTGACAAGTGTCATCGGCATCTTCATATCTGGTCACATGGGCGGCAAGCCACTCCCATCCGGTCACATGGGCGGCAAGCCACTCCCACAAAGGAGGCCACACCCACAGAGTAGGTTCAGACAATTTTTGAAACCCACCACTGTCTGGCGCCCTTTCAATCATGGTTCAGACTTAGGTGTGAGACAAAGAGAGTATCAGTTGCTCTAAGGGATGACTATTGGTGAGAGACGGATGGGACTTGTGTATTGCTCTGGTCTTATTAGCCCTCTCAGCAGCCTTCAGTACCACTGACCATTGTACCCTTCTCGACTTCCTGCAAGTATTCAGTACTGGAGGCACTATTTTGCAAATGCTCTATTCCAGGGGTGTCAAACTTGTGGCGTCATGGCAGCGTCAGATGACATATTGGGATTGCCCCTCTCCTCACTAAACCGGGCCTGCACATGACCAGCATGTGATGCATCCAGCCACAGGCCATGAGTTTGACAGCCCTGTTCCATTCCTTCCTGGAATAAGTAAGTGGCTTACTTGGTGCTGATGGTAGAGACTGAGGCAGTGGCCACTCCCTTGCCTCATGGCTTAGTTCTTTCTCCAGCAAGAACTACTTACTAGGCAGAACAACTGTCTGAAGTCACTGGGAGAGGTCACCAATCAGTTTGGGGTATGGTATCATTTAGTATGCTACCCTGGGCAAGACTAAAGATGCTGATGATATCTTGTTCCAGTGCCTGGATCTGGATGGGACAGAACAGGTTAAATTTGAACTAAATTTGACTGAGTTGCTGTCCGATGCATTGTGGCTCTCTGTCAGCACCTAGTGGTGTCTCTAGATGAGGAAGCAATGCTTCTGAAGAAGCAAGTCCATGACTTAGGGTTCTTTCTGCATTCATGGCCAATGGTGATTGGTTCACTTGTTGCAGTGAACCAATCACCACTTGTGAACCACTTGTTTACCTTTCACTAAAGTGCAACATTGAAGAGGGCTCTACAATAATTCATGTCCTGTTCACCATTCACTTAGATTACTGCAATGTACTATAGTTGGGGCTGGAATGAAACAACTTGCCTTAGCCAACTCACCACGGCCAACTTGTTGTGAGACAATTCACTGCAGGACCATATCAACAAATGAAGTGAATTAATTTTGATGGGACTGTGGCCAATAATAATACTAAAATAAAGAATTTCAATCCAGAAATACAGGAGTCACAATAACTTTGATGAAAACGTGGTCACTAATGATAAAAGCAATTGAATGAAGTGATTAATACAGCATTGAATTATCCAACGGCGAGTTGTCCTTCAGCAAGTTGGCCCCAGCAAGTTGTCCTAGACCCCACTGGAGCTGCCTCAAAAGATTATCTGAAAAGAACAGTTAGTTCAAATATAGTGGACACTAATTAGGTAGCACACATCACAAGGAATGAATTATACCTGTGTTTTAGGTCCTACATAGGCTTCCAGTACCCTTTCAAGTGCATTTCAAAATGCTGATTTTGACCTATACGATTTGGCATCAAGTTACTTTTAAGGCTACATTCTCCAATTGTAATAGCACAATTCACTCAGTTATCCTGGGAGAACTTATTGTTGGGCCTCCAATTCTATGAAGTAAATTGAGTGTTGGAGAGTTGAAACATGAAGAGTGTTCCTTTTCTTTGGTAGTCCCTATTTGCTAGAACAGCCTCCCAGATGAAATTAGACTACAGGTAGTCCTCAACCTATGACCAAAATTGAGCCCAAAATTTATGATGTTCAGTAAGTAATTTGTTAAGTGAGTTTTTCCCATTTTACAACTTTTCTTGCCACATTTGTTAAGTAAATCACTACAGTTGTTAAATTAGTAACACAGTTGTTAAGTGAATCTGGTTTCTCCATTGACTTTGCCTGTCATAAAATTGCAAAAGGAAATCACATGACCCCAGGACACTGCAACCGTCATAAATGAGAGTCAGTTGTCAAGCATCCATATGTAAATCACATGACCATGGGGCTATTGCAACAGTCATAGGTGTGGTCATGTCACTTTTTTCAGTGCAGTTGTAACTTCAAGTGGTCATTAAGTGAACTATTGTAAGTTGAGGACTACCTGTAGTTTCTCGGTTGGTTGTTTTGGAAGAGGTTGAAAACATATTTTCAAAAATATTTTGTGGGCTTAGTGGTTACCATTTGAGCTCCTGTTTACGCTCATTTGGTTTTCCTTATGATATTGTTTTTATAGGTGTTTATTTATTCTGGAAATTATGCTATGTATACTTGTCCGTTAACCACCAGAGGTTCTAGTAAATTATGGTGGTTTACAAGTCAAATATGGGTTGCAGGAGTAAGAGAAATATATTCTGTCAATGTGGTGTTCTCTGGTAGCATTGGGCACTAATTTTCATTCTATGTTTGGTGGGCAAAGTATGATCAATCATGGGATTAATCAAGAATAGACTGTAATAAGCATTTTTGCTTTTGTCATCTCCTAGTCACTGTTATCATTACATGAAGAAAGGCAAGAAAGTAAAGACTAGTGTTCTTTGCTTTGTTTGATATATATAAGAACAGGATATGTCATTGGATATCAAAACTCTTTTATAAATAAATGGACATTGCTTTTATGTTCAGCCTAACTGAAAGTGTTCATAAGAACAAATGCAGTGAGCTTTGTACTTTGCAGTTGTTCCTGCTTGCTTTTTGAAAGTGATGGTTTCTGTCCTTATTTTGCAGGAAACCTACAATGCAGAATGTGAGTTTGTGGAAAGGATCCATGAGTTGGGCTATAACACCTATGCATCCCGCTTGTATCGGACTGTGCCCAATGGCACTAGCAGCAAACGCAAAGCTAGTGCAGAGAGACTCTGGTATGTCTCCATCAATGGGAAAGGACGACCCAGGAGGAGCTTCAAAACTCGTAGGACCCAGAAATCATCTCTCTTTTTGCCCAGGGTGTTGGATAACAAAGACCATGATATGGTCCAACTATTCCATACAAATGCTAAGTACAGAGAAAGCCTACTGAAGCCACTAAATAAGAACCAGAGAAGAAGGAGAGGACAGTAGGAAGCATTCTGCAAGTGGGGGGAAACATGATGGATCTGAAGACAAAAAAGAAGAAGCTACTATTCCATGGATATTGTTGGCTAAACCATATGAACCCAGTTACAAATGATTCTATGTAAACACATACACATACATACTTGCTAATAGATGGTTTAGATGTGTATCCAATTGCTAAGGATATATAATAAATTAAAGCATGCTTGCATGTACGTTATCATGATGAAATAATGAGTTTGAGTATTCCTTGCCAGTTTCTGAATTATTTTATGCCCCAGGAGCATTTTGGTCTATTCCATAATAGGCCTGTGACTTTATTCTAATAAGCATTTAATTATGTTTAGGCAAAAACGTCATGTGAGAAAACAATTATTTTAGGGGGGAAATCCTTTCCTTTCTCCATCAAAACAGACTAGATGCTCTAGTAAGATATTTGCTCTTTGTATTTTTTTCATTTATTATAAATAATACTTTGCCCAGTTAATTTGGGAATGCCTTTTAACTAAGTACTTTTTAAATAATTTCACATATCTTATTAATAATTAAAGGTTGCAGTCTTGGATATTAGATAAAAATATTACATGTTCTTTTCTTTCCCAATTATAAACAATTAGAGGAAGTTCTACTTTATTATGTATACTCCTTGTTTGTTTTTCATTTCTTTTTCTCATTTTACTGAACAGTAAAGTATCAAAAACCTTATACTGCTCTTTTTACTATATAAGATGTTAAGTGGAGGAACTTTTTGACATTGCAAGAGACAGTTACCAAGATTTTGAGTGATATTTTTTTTGCTTGATCAAAATTTGTACATACATTTTCCTTACTTAAGAAAGTATAGAAAATATTTTTTCCAAAACATATTGCTTCAGCAGAACAAGTAAACAAAATAATAAACACATTTTAGATTTTGTTTCTCCTGATAGGTAGGAGTCAGTTTTGCTACAACTTTCTGGAAATATGTGGAAATTATTCTGATGGAAGGAGAGAAGGTATTCATAAAAATAATCTCTATGTCCCTTTCCATAGGTGGCCCCCTCATTAATTTTTCAGATTCTACTGGTGACGTGATATTTTTAATATGGGATTGTATATGGAATGAAAGCAAATGCAACATTTGTCTCTGTGAATTTTTCTTTTGTATTATTGAATCTGCTGTAGTACCTTTTATGAAAGTTTTCTTTCCTCCATAGCACCATTTAAACTGTTTTGGGACTTCAGATACCAAGTTCTTATGTTATGATTATTTTCTCAGGAAATTAATTTATTTGACATATTAAACACATAAAAATAATGTTGAAAGTCCTCTGAATGATCAACATTGGTTAGGTTGTTCATGCTGTCTTCACATAAAAATTGGGAAAATGATGGATGTAAATGGCATTACTAAGAAGCAGATGTGACAATATCAATGATAAATATTTTGTTTAATGCTGATAATATACTTAACAGTAATAACCTACTGGTATTATTTATGAACTTGGTGCTGATGACATATCCACATGTATTTGGCATAAAGAAGTATCTAGGAAACATAGCTCTTAGATCATAGATCTGAATTGTCTGACCCAATACAATCTGAAGTACTATCAGGATAACACAAATTCAGTTCAAAAACAACACTGATAAATTTTCAATTCAAAATGACAGTGATAAATTTGAGTTACAGTCCATACTCGCTGATCATTGTCCTGCTTTGAACTGATTTGATTCTACTAATATAATTCAAGTCCTATTAAAGTATATAGTTATATATAAACTAAAAATTAAAAAAATAATTAAGTTCCTTTAAAAAGAAATCAGTAGAAAGACAGAGATTTTTTGAGTGAGATGGGCAGTTTTTAAGTCTGATTAATAAAAATATTTTAATACTAAAATATAAATTAATATTTTCTTCCACTGTATTTGTGACAAGCTGCATTTTTGGAAAGTCCAGAGAATCATTGTGGCTTTGCCTGTGCATTCAAAGCCTGATCCAGTGGTGGGATATGACAGGTACGCCCCGGTATGGGCATACCGGTGCCTACTGGGAGCACCAAGTACTGTTCTGGTACAGTGCTCCGGAGGGCCGGCACACCCTCCCACCCATACTCCTTATCCGTATTTGAGCTGTTTGGGGCTTTCACAAATGGAGCGTAGGGCACCTGCGCGACTCTCCGCCAAGCAGCTGGAGTGTCATGGAGGCATGACTGCGCTGCATGCGTACACACACAAGCTGCATGCGTTCATGTGGTGGACATCTGGCCCTGTTGCACCGTACTGGTTGCAACAGGATCCGGAACCCACCACTGGTCTGATCCCTGTCAAATGGATTCTGAGTAGTTGTTGTTTTCTATGCCTGGACAAGTAAGAAAATGTGAATTTTTGGCTTAGTGATAATTTAACCATTTATTCATATGAAGTGGACCAAACTGGGTAGATCACACCACTAGCTAAATGGCAAATGATTATGGAGTTATGCTGTCCCACTGGTTAGAATGTAGTATTGCAGGCTAACTCACTGCTGACTGCCAGGAGTTCGATCCTGAATAGCGTTCAGGGCTGACTCAGTCTTGCATCCTTCCATGGTGAATAAAATGAGGACCCAGATTGTAATAGCAATAGGTTGATTCTGTAAACTGTTTAGAGAGGGCTGTAAAGCACTGTGAAGCGGTATATAAGTCTAAGTGCTATTATTAACATTTTCAGCATTCCTTCCCTGGGAAACTCTAGCTTCCAATGTTTCTGCTGTAATTAGATTCCAGTATAGAGTAACTCCTGCCTCAGTTTCAGCCACAATGCTTAACAGCATTCACAGTTCCATTGTAACTCCAATGCTGTCTCAAAAGATTGGTATCTGTTGGACCTAATACAGAGTCAAAGACAGGCATTAAAGAAAGTTGATTAAACAATGAACTTTCATTAGATCTACCAACTTTATCAGAAGGAACTTGAAAACTGAGACTAAAATGTTACCGATCTTTACATGAATGTCAGGTTCTCATTGCTACCTGAATTCAGAAATAGTGCAGTTGCAAAGAAATATAGCCATAACAAAACAAAATTAGATTGGATTTAAGAAGGAAGCAATTTGATGCTTTCCATTCCACCCATTTGTTTCCTCTGTCTTTCTTTTCTCTTTCCCCCCACTAGTAAAATCCTTTCTATATAGAAAGAAGTACTGGATGCTTTTTAAAAAGAAAAAAGGAAAAGAAAAGAAAGAAAAGCTATTTTAAATAGGCCTTTGAAGATTTCAGTAAAGCTCAAGTTCAAATGTCTCCTGTTTCCTTTTGGAAGATCTGAAGGATTTGGGAAGGTGAACAAGCAAAGCTATAATTAAAGAACAGTTGATGTTAGCCATCTCCTCCTGGTAGCATTCTAAAGCTACCTCCAAATATAGATGGCAAAAGAAAACTTCATCCCATTTTAGTTTTGCAATAGTTCAGATGCCTCTACGAGAGAGCAGGAAGAAAGAGCGCCTGCATATACAGAAACTATTTTTTTCATAGGTTGTTGTATTTTTTTCTTTGAGGGTCCAAATAACATACTACAGAGTAAATTGTAAGATAACACTATTGCATAATCATTCCAACACTATTGCATAATCATTCCATAATCATTCACTCTCCTAATTCTCCACTCTGTCCCTTTTCACTTTTTTCCCAAGTCCTTCCTTTCTCCTGTCTTTTATATCTCTCCCTCTCTTGTATGAAATCAGCAAAAAGCCAACATTTCTACTTAAAAAACATTTCACACACAAACAGACATGTACCACAAACATACCTACTGCCAATTACCTCCACTAGACCAATTAGATCCCACAGACTAGGCCTCCTCCGAATTCCATCAGCCGGCCAGTGTCGACTGGCGACTACCCGGAGGAGGGCCTTCTCTGTGGCTGCTCCGACCCTTTGGAACGAACTCCCCGTGGAGATTCGTACCCTCACCACCCTCCAGGCCTTCCACATAGCCCTTAAAACCTGGCTGCTCCGACAGGCCTGGGGCTAAAGACTCGCTGCCCCACTTCGAATGATATGATTGTTGTGTTTTTTTTAACTATGTATGGTTTTTATGTTTTTTATAATTTTGTTTGTTTTTCCCCTCCCTTTGAGTTGTGAGCCGCCCTGAGTCCCTTTCAGGGAAAAGGGCGGCATACAAATAAATTAAAATGAAGTGAAATTAAATGAAATATAATGATTTCACTATATGTTACAAAATGCAGACATTTTCTAACAAGCCTGTTACTTCTTGTTGACATCCCCTAGGTGAAGTTCACCTCAGGACTTCAAGGTTTTTTTTTAATTGACCCCCAAGTCTTTCAGAGAAGAAAACTCAGCATCTTGCAAAATAGTAGCCACCACATCACAAGTAGAAGAACTTACCACCACACTGACATTCCATCTGAGACAAGCTATTTCTTCATGCTTAATATTACCAGCTCTGTTTTTCACTAATTCAAAGAAAGTCTCTGACTTTAAGATTGTGCAATGTAACTGCATCATAATGAGTTTTGTTAGCATAAAGCTGTTATCTCTAAAGATGCTTTCTGACATCTGAGTTAATAATCTTTACTTCAGGACAAAGACTAGGAAGCTTAATATGAATGTTCTTAGAAAGAGGCAACTTGAGAAGAAACTCCTCTGCTTTGCTTTTATTTTGACAGGAAATGGAATCAGGGAAATAAAGAGAAAGAACCAAAGAACAAACAAACAAACAACAAAAGCAGGAAAAATCCTTTACAACCTATGTATACTTAAACAAGAATTTTCAAATAACTTTAGATCAATATGCATAAAACAGATTTTATATGTACCCATTTAAAATTGTTATTAGAAGACATAGTGCAAACGGGTATGGAACCTTCTTGGAACTGCTGGAAGTGATTTACAGCACAGTCCTTTGAGCAATTCCAAGAAGGTTTCACACTCATTTGCACTATTCAGATGACCCTGAGGCAATGGTGGGTTTCAGGCAACTCGCACCTATTCAAGAGAACCGGTTGTTAACTTTCTAAACAGTTCGGAGAATCAGTTGTTGGAAGAAATCTTATTTTGTGTTTTTCCACTTTACAGAGCTAATCCTGTAAGGAAGGCAGGAAGGAAACATTCTGGTGTTGTTTCTAGCCTAATTTTTATTGCCCTGCTTACAGAAACTACCTCTCTGGTTAACTCTTACTACATTGTAACAGCTAAGGTGAAGCACCCATCGACCTGAGTGACATCGAGTTGGCCACGCCCACACACACAGTCACATGACCACCAAGCCATGCCCACCCAGCTGGTCATTAGGGCAGAGAACCAGTTGTTAAATTATTTGAATCCCACCACTGGCCTGAGGGCACAGATAAACCCCCAAGTGGCCTCAATTTCTCTCAGAGAGAGTGCTAAAGACCAGATGACTGAAAGGAATATAAATCCTTTTATTCTCCACCACTTGATGAGAATTTAAGAAGCTTCTTGGATGAAAAGTGAAACATCTTCAAGAAAAAAACAAAGAAGTCCTGTTACCTTTTGAAAAGCTTATCCTGCTTATCCTGCTGCTAGGATGATGCTATATACATTTTGTATATTTTAGAGGAATAAAAGAATATAAGAAACAAATAACAACAACAAAAACCAGCTTGCTGGAAAGAAAAGTTGATGTTTATAATTTGTTTCATTCTATGTTGAGTTTTATAATGTTTCAGCAAATAGGGGGTCATTGTTTATATAGAACAAAATGCTATTACAATATCGGATAATTCCTTTTCTAGTTTCTCTCTTTCCAATGAGGAAGTCTGCAGAGCTTTTTAAAAATAGTAATAGAAAGATTTTATCTTATTTTTATTTTTGGGACTAGAGAAGAATGGATATATTTAATGTTACAAGACTGGAAGAAACATGAAACAAAGTAATCTATAATACCAACAGTTGGGCATTATTGTTAATTATTTCATAGAGATATCCAAAATGGGTAAAAATTGTTTAAATATTTGCACAGTGGCAGGTATTACTTGTGGCCATTGGTTGATTAGATCATCTGTCCATATATTTTATGAGCTGAGTAGCTTGCTAAAAAGCAAGGCAGTACTTTAAATGATGATACTTCAAATTCAGCATACATAAATCAACAACTAGACAAACATACATTTCCATAATGTATGGAAGGTTGGAGGTTGATCCTGAATTAGGTGGCAGAACTTGGGGAAGGGAATCAGTTACCTTCATCTTCCAGAAATGTGTTCAACAATCATAAGATTGTAATATTCACCTGAGATGCTGGAGGCGTAATGATAAAATACTGGTTGAAATTTGTATGAGTGATTTGTCTATGTTAACAGTTCAGATAGATATCCCGAATGATAAACATTAAAATATTGTATAGCCCATACAAATCCCAAAGTTTCACATTCAGTCAGAATACCTGAGGAGAAGAAAATGAACGGCTGACATACTTAATAGGCTTCTTTGATCCATCTTCCTCAATCTGTAACAAAACGTCAAGTCCAACAGGACTGGCATTAAACACAACAAATTTTGGTACCTTTATATTATTATAATAAGCCAAATTTTACATTTCTTAATTAATGTATCTTTTAAATGCATCGTTTTAAAGGCAATTACTGAAAATTTGGTCAAGCAATTCCTTTTTTGGATTAGTAAGCACAGGGGTTTTGAAATATCTCCATAATTAGCAATAGTAATAGCAATAGCATTTAGACTTATATACCGCTTTACAGTGCTTTACAGCCTCTAAACGCTTCACAACATATGAGTCAGCATATGGCCCCCAAAGATACATTTTACTGACCTTGGAAGGATGGAAGGTAGAGTCAAGCTTGAGCCAGTGAGAATCAAACTACTGACATTCAGCAGAAACAGCCTGCAATATTAACATAGCAGCAGAATAGCATCTATATCTATATCTATATCTATATCTATATCTATATCTATATCTATATCTATATCTATATCTATATCTATATCTATATCTATATCTATATCTATATCTATATCTATATCTATATCTATATCTATATCTATATCTATATATCTATATACCTATACCTATACCTACCTACCTACCTACCTACCTATCTTGTATTAAGTAAGGTGTGTTACAAAAGTCATCAAATTGTAAGATTCTGATACTAATTCTATCTGCCAAAACTCTCTGTAATATATAGGTGGTTTTAATATTATGTATGTATGTGGCCTGAGTGGACAACAAATAAAGTCAGGCTAAATCTAATCAATCTATCTATCTATCTATCTAATCTAGCAAATATCTGCATAGGATGCTGAATATTATCTGTTTTTCATACAGGATGGTGCTCCTACACCACACTTTTTTACTGCCCTCAGATTGATATAAAGATGAATTTAATCCAAGTCTTGTTTTGGTACAAACAACATGGAAGATACTCAACTTGTACCTTCATTTATTACTTCTACAGTGCTATTCTACTATATACACTTTCTCTAACTCAGCATTCAAAGCCTCTGTTGTGGTATATGGTATACATTTCAGCTTCTGTGCAACAGGCACAATGCCCACATCTATTGTAACTTTGTGAGAATATTCAGGAATTTGCCCAAGCTTTTTAAACAATAAGCTTTACTGTTCCATCAGTTGATCCATTTGACTCTGAGAACGAGCAGTGCGGTTTGTAATATGATTCACAGAGACTCCTTTCTGAAGAATATAAAAGGCAAAAATAGCTTTTTGGCCAAATAATAACTCTAGAATACCTTTGATAACATATCTAAAACCATCAACCACATTATTGTTCCAATCTAGTTATGCTGTGAAGTAACCCAAGCACACAGGTGGGTGAGAGTAATTAAAACCCAAAGTTATTGGATGGCAAAAAAAAAAAATGTAAAAACTTGCTTAAAAGAGAGAGCCAAGGTGGCGCAGTGGTTAAATGCAGCACTGCAGGCTACTGCTAGATCAGCAGTTCAGCGGTTCAAATCTCACCGGCTCAGGGTTGACTCAGCCTTCCATCCTTCCGAGGTGGGTAAAATGAGGACCCAGATTGTTGGGGGCAATATGCTGACTCTCTGTAAACCGCTTAGAGAGGCCTGAAAGGCCTATGAAGCGGTATATAAGTCTACTGCTATTGCTAAAATACTGAATAATAATGTTTTGCTGCAAATAAAATTCTGCACACAACCAGCTTCCATCACCACACCTAATTACTTTTCATTAACACTCACTTTTCCCCCCCAATTCTGACAAAATAAACAAACTCTGTCTCCTCACATTTACCTTCGGTTTCCTAACAAATATGGCCACTTTCTCCTTAAAAGTTTTATGACCAAGTTATGAAATGCATCTCTAGCTTTTTTTTCAAATCCAATAACCAATTTCTCTTTCAACTTAAACAGGTTGTGTTAAGCACAACAAGCTGTTCTCTTCAACATTGCAACAATCCACAACAATAACAAGGAATTTCTGCCTGTGACATATTTTCATTCCCAGACACTGACTACAGGTTTTTCAGTCTTATCACTACTCTTTGCTGATGAATCCAATTAATGGAAATATCCACAAAAATGCTACCCATTGATGCCTTCAACAGCTTTCATCTTGAGTATTTTCATATTATTTGACCATAGTAACCGCTTTATCGGGCGGCAAATCTTCCTGATGGAAATATTTATCACACAGCATTTTATTTTTCCACCACATGATCTCAAATTACCTCAGCTTCTAAAGTCTTCCTATTCCCATGAATCTAATTCCTCAGATTCATTAGGGGCTAGTATTCTACCATGTTTCCCTGAAAATAAGATAGTAAGTCTCCTACTGATCGAACAGTCAATCAACAACTGTTTCTTGGCTCTATATTAGCAATATGCTACATGAGGTCAGGAAGATGCAAGGAGCTTTAGCTATTCTGGGTAAGTCAAGGTACACATAATAGCATACTTTATATAGTTGTTCTATATGAAGTTTCTCATAAGACCTTCCAGGGAAGTCTTTCAATATCTATTCTGTGTCTTAAAAATGGAAGCAGATCTGACAAACCCTTTTTTCCTTAAAGTGAATATTGGACTCCTGTCCATCTAGTGAAAGAGATCACATCAAATATGTTTACCCCCAAATATTATGCATATGACACTGCAATTATCGATACAAAAGAGATTTGGCACATATTGTTGTGTACATAAAATATCCCACATAAGAAATGGTACAGATCAAACAGAATTGTTGTGGTGAGGACTCCTTTTATATGTATAATGTATATGCAAAGATAACGTCTACACAGAAATACACACTGCACATGGGAAGGACATCACCTGCAAATCTTTCTGAACAGATGTTGGAATACACACACACACACACACACACACACACACACACACACACAAGCACTCACTCTCTCACACACAGAAGCATGCACAGGCATTAAAATGAGATGATAAAAGCTAATATTTATGGAATGATCTTAAAAGTTGTGTAAAAAAATAGGAATGTGATCACCTGGAATATTAAAAAGAATGAACTGCTGCTTAAAGGTGTAATGCAATTCTAGCAGCTGAAAACCCAAGCTGACAATACAGCTAAATCATTTTGACTGCAATGAGAGGAAGGTGTAATTATGCACCACTGAATTCAAAGAAATGCCGACTGTTTCAAAGAATGGATGACTGGAAGAATAATGGATTGCTTTGATTTTCAACAGAAAAATTTGGATACCCAAACTGGTAGAGACCTTCCCCAAGATATGGGGATAGTCTACATCAATTACAAAAAACTCCCATCAATTATGGGAGACCAAAGTATAGGGCATAATCAACCTAATTCCATGCCAAGAATTTGCATTAATGTTTTGCATTTCACCACAATGAACCTTTTCTTAAATGAACCCTCTTATAAGCTAATCCTACAAGTCGCTCAGTATTGTGTTTAAATTGAAGGTAATTAAAGCTGACTTTTCTCTCTTTTAAATCCTGCTGTCAAATGCAGTCATATTCTAGTTTGGGAGGGGGGAAACTATAAACTTTATAAAAGAGGATTTATTTTGAAGCAGTATTCAACATCTCTAGTGTAAATAAGTGGAATATAGAAATTAGGATAGTTAAAATAGCTCAGCACATGACCAGATGAAAAGTAATAGAGCACTCTTAAAACTAGAGTAATATCAGAGAGCAGCTAATCTGTTAATCAGCAAACACTAAGAAGAATATTTAATGGATGGGTGAGTTATATTGGATACTCCAAAATCTCTTGCTAAAAAGCACCATCTCAGCAGGATTTAGATAAACAAGAAATTGTATAACTGTGCAGATACGAGAGATATACTACACGGAGAAGTACCAATACTTTATTAGGTGTAAGGATTGGTTTTACATAAATCAATATTCATAGATTAGTGAATTCTACCACAACATTCCACCATTCCATTTATTCAAACTACTCAGTGACATTAAATGACATTAAATCATCATACTAGTAAAAGTATTTTCTTTTAAGAAGGGTACTGATTACAAGAAGACTGCTAAAACAACATCATCTTTATATAAAAGATAAGTGCAAGAGAACCAACCTAACTTCTTTGAAGAGGAAAAGTAAACGAGAAGAGATCTTGGCATTATATTAGTGACAAGCTGAACATGAGTCAGCAATATGAAATTGCTTAAAAAAAACTAGTGTAAGCTAGTTTTACACTAGTTTTACACAGCTTCAATTAAACTGTATTTCCAAAACAGAAGTGTAATAATCACTCTTGTGTCATGTATAATGTATATCAGAGGTGGTATTCAGTCAGTTCTGACAGGTTCTGGAGAACTGGTAGTGGAAATTTTGAGTAATTTGGGGAACTGGCAAATAGGCTGGCCCTATCCCCATTGCCTCCCAACCTCCCAGCTGATCTTCTTTTGTTGCCCTGAACAAGAGAACGGAGCTGGACAGCAGGTTAGTGGGGTGGAGATGGAATAGGGATTCTGCAGTAACCTTCCCCCAGGAGTGAGGAAGAAATGGGGATTTTGTAGTATCGTTCTCCTGCCATGTCCACAAAGCCACACCCACAAAGCCACACCATGCCCACCAAGCCACTCCCACAGAACTGTTAGTAAAAAAAATTGAATCCCACCACTGATGTATATGCTGTAAAATATGTATAATATGCTAAGGAACTCAGCAAAGATAAGAGTTGACTTACACTTGACTTAAAGAAAGGAAAAGGCATGACAACGTATTTCAAGCCCAAAAGGTGTTAAACAATGCAGAAGAGGGCAGAGGCGAGGCTTCTGCTGTTTTAGAAGGCAAACCAAAATTAAATGGGATTAAGTTACAGAGGTACAATAGATTCCATTTGAATATTATTTTAAAACAGTTTGACTTAAAAGAAGATGGGTTGTTCCTTCTGTCGACTTTGAGCCATCTGCGGTTTCAACACTAGCCCTGGAATTCCCCAGCTTATTATGTTTAGGTGGGTCTTACCTGTCCATTGGCCTTACCATCTGGAGATGATGGCAACTGTAGTTCCGGCATATTTAAGAGTCACTAGGTTGGAGAATCCTAGCCTGCATGATGGGTTCTATTTTTGAATTTGGAGTCCTGCCAATGCAATTGGCTAGGCTAGTCAGTTGGCTAAGGATTTGGCTAAAGATTTAATGAGAAAGGTTATGCAATGAGTCAATGCTGAGAGCTGTAATTATGGCATATCCAATAGACTATAATTAGTGCATGAATACAGTTTTTCATCTTCGGTAGTCATTTTTTTGACATAGATTTCAGGAATGAGTACAGTCTTTTACCGTATGCCTCTGCTTATGTACAAGCATTTTGCTGAGCAGTTTTTCCAATTCAGGGGCTACAAGTAAAGGGGATAGAATAAAGATTTAGGAGAGTTTTACAATATAACAGGAGGAGTGAAAGAGCTTGACTTTTTTATATCCCCTCACTATTCCTGTTCTCAGAAGGACAAATCATACTATCCTAATATTGGGGTATCAGAATTGGCCTTTTCCCCATAATTCAAGCACTGGATTTAGGATAAAATACCATTGTCAAGCCAACCCAAGCCAACCCAAGCCTACCCAACCCAATTCAAACCAACCCAAACCAATCCAACCCAACCCAGACCAAACCAGATAACATATAACATGTAACATGTAACATGTAACATGTAACATGTAACATGTAACATGTAACATGTAACATGTAACATGTAACATGTAACATGTAACATGTAACAGGTAACAGGTAACAGGTAACAGGTAACAGGTAACAGGTAACAGGTAACAGGTAACAGGTAACAGGTAACAGGTAACGGATGATAACAGATAACAGATAACAGATTAATAGAGTTGGAAGGGACCTTGTGCTGTAAGTCATCTAGTCCATCCCCCAAAGAAGGAAACCCTACACCATTGGTAGACCAATCTGTTCTTAAACCAAATCAAACCAAACCTTTAAACAAGATAAACCTTTATTGTCATTTTTTCCCTGTGGGCACCGTGACATACATTAAAAATGAAATTTTGTTGCCTGTTCTCAAAAGTATGCATACATAACACACGTATTGATATACTATATACATACATACATATGTATATACCTACATCTTGTCATATAAATACATATAAATATTAATCACTGCCCATCTTGAAAACGTAGTGGAAAGAGGAAGCTTGAGAGTTCACAAGGTTGATACTGTATGGAACAAAACTGTGGCTGAAGTATGGACATTATTATGCACATAGACTAGCAAAGATACATTGTTGTCACATAGAACACAACATGCTCTATTAATATTAATATATCTATAGTCTTTTGCACACAGTATCTCCTCCAAGTTTCTAAGAAACTCACTGTACTTTATTTTACAGACGTTTCTGGTGGGTTATTTATAATATAAACTCTTATTGCCTGGACTCTAGGCATCCTAAATTTATGACCACAAAAGGGGCTACCTGTACCCAAAATTCATCATTAAGGAGTATTAAGGAGTGTGGTTGTCATCATGTGACAGCATCTGACTTTATTAACTTTCTTTGCCATAGTTGTTAAGTGAATCACATGGGCACTATGGGCAAACTCATGTGACAGCAACCTGCAATCTTCCCTGCCATGCTTCCCCATTGACTTTGCTTGTTTTAGAAGCCAGCTGAAAAAGTCACAAATGGTGACCATGTGACCATGGAATGCTGCAACTGTTATAAATGCACAATAGTTGCCAAGTACCCGAATAATGATCATGTGACACTGCAACAATCGTAACAGTGATACATAAATCAAGCTGCCATAGCTTTCAATGTTTGCTAAATGAATGGTTATTCAGCAAGGACTACCTGTAATTAAAGAAGTAACTTCTGATTTTCTTTGCAGCAATTACAAATAAATTATCTTTCCTTCCGCTGAAAGATTTCATTATAGAGATTCTTTTTATCCCATTTTCAACTCTTTTTCCCATTAGCAAATCCAGAAACCTCCATTTCACTTTTTTCAGGTTTTTTAGTTTGAATAAAAAAGTTTAATAAAGGTCTTGTATTATTTTATCTCTGATCAGACAAATCAATTTTGTCATTTCTGCTATTTTTTTTACAATTCATCCCTCTCCTGAGGGTATTTCATTATTTCTCCATCAAACTAGTAATCCAGTTATGACCATCTTAATAGACTTATTCTCTATTTCTGGAATGCATATTTGATCACATGCCACTTTTGTTGATGTCTGTGATGTATTTCTTACAGTTCTCTCCACCTATTTTGACATCACAGTTTTATTTTCAGCTTGGGGCTTGGGGCTTGGCTTGGCTTGGCTTGGCTTTGAGCAATGAAATTCTGTACACAAAGATTAATATATAGCCCTTGAGTGAAGGCAAGGCTGTGATCCAAATCAAGAGTTTTGTTGACACCATAATCCTTTGGAGTGCACAACTGGAACATTTCATTAGCAACTGGCGGATGGCTTGCTCTTGATTTATGGCTATGGTAGTCAATCAAGAGCCCATGTTCTATGGTACTAATGATAACTTGAAAATTTCCAACTGACGAATTTAATTATTTTATGCAACACAGTGCTACTTTTATGGATTTTAAAACAGATGCCAGACTCTAGGTTTCTAAGAACTTTTAATCGCTCTAAATGAGACACATTCTAAAAAAAGGATTTAGCATCTCAAACCACTTAGATTACCTGCTTGCTAAATGACTGTTCCCATTTACAACATAAATGTTCTAAGGATATCCAAGGATATTTTCTGATATCCAGATAGTTAGCCGTTTTTTGGTTTTTGTTTTTTTTTTTGCGTTTATTTATGATATCATGGCTTAATCACACTATCATGGATAAAATGTCTGGGTTTATGTGCATTTTCCCCTCCAAAAGACAAAAAGGAAGGAAAGAAAGAAAAATAATTTTCTGACTTCCTTATAATCTTGTGTCATTCTTCACTTTTCTTTCTTTGGTTTCTTTCATACAAGATTTTCAAATTCATTTCCTAGAAATAATATAGAGTCTCTGCTTAAGAAGTAAACAAGTTTCCCAAGAAAACATTTCTGATAACCAGACACTATTCTGGAGAATAACATAACTGATCCTCCCACCTCTGATTTATCATTCTGTTGATGGTTTTAGTTCATTATTGCCTATTCTGAAAACAGGTCTCCAGCATCTTTTAACATAATATGTAGAAAACTGGTCTTATAGCCTTCTGAATGTAAAGAAATATTTGGAATATTTCTGCCAGTGTAACTTGCACTGTTTGAGAGATCTTTATTTCCATTTTGTCTGAATATGTAAATGTGAGAGAAAAGTGCAATTAGCACACATTATTTTGGTTTGCAAAATAATAATAAAAATGATTAGCTATTGAAATATGTCCAACAGCCACCAATTGTCTTAGAGCTATGTAACAATCTTCGTTCTCTCTTCTTCCACAGAACAATCTGCCATCATTCCCCTCTGACCTGAAGTTCTCTAGATTGTTTCCAATCCTACATTGCTCAACTTGCTGAGCCAATAGTATTTATAGTATTTTGGGATAGTGACTCACCAGTCAGCTATGAAGCCTCCTTAAGGGGCTTGTGGAAGTCTTGGTGTGAGCAAGCCTCTCTTTTGGCCACAGCTGTAACTCCCAAGCCTTACATGCAATTGAAATCTTCCTGCCTCCGTTCATTTTTTAAAATATTTTTTATTGAAGAAGTTTTTCAACAGAATTAAAATAACAGTACAAATTTTGAATGAAAGAATAAAGAAAAGAATATGAAATAAAATAAAAAGTAATGAGAAATAAAGAAATAATGTGATAAATGAAAACTACTAGAAGCAGAAGCAGTTGAGAGTGATAAAGATACATTTATATTTTAACTTCTTTTAAGGTTACATCATAAGTTATTTCTTTTCATAAGCTACCTTGCTAATCTTTAAACCTATAAATCAGAACATCACTCTTTTCTTTTTTCAATAAAAATCCCATAAGGGGTTTCTAGTCACTAATAAATGTAGCTATTCATTGTTCTCTAATCAGACAAGTTAACTGTGCCGCCTCTACTACTGTCATCTTCTTCAACCATTCTGCCGTTGTGGGTATTTCCATTTTTGCACATAGAATAGTTTTGCAGCAGCATGCCCTTCATACTTTTTGAAAGGGGTGGGGGGGGAATGTTGTTTCTGTCATTCTTTTTTTTTTTTTTTGGCTGTTCTCTGGGCTGCACTTTCATTTCTGAATATGCCTAGTGGAAATTTGTGACTAAGGCGAAGGAAGTTGTGACTACAGAAAAGTTACATACTGTACTTTCATAATGTGAAGGATCTCCAGAACCACTCCTTTCCCTTCATCTCCACTGCAGGACATTCAGCATTGTTGATTTTGCCCAATTTTAAGTCAGACGAAGTTATTTGATATCATGATTTTGTCCTTCACGATGTTGGCCAATCCCTGAAACTTTGGTATACATCCCAATTTGATACATGTCCCTAATATGCCATTGTCTCAGTCATTTAGAAAATGCTAAATAGCATTGCAAAAGAAGGAGTTCTAAGGACTTTAATGATACCTTTCTTCAGATTGATGGGAATCCATTTATAAGCATCTCTCTCTCTCTTTCTTCCTCTCTCTCTCTCTCCTCCTCCCTCTCCCCCTCTCTCTGTATGTGTGTGTGTGTAAGGAGGAGAAATATTCTGTAATCAGTTGCAACCACTTGGAAATCCACCAGATCGTAGCACTCAGTCATAATTTATTTGTTGTCCACATGAGAGAACTTGACAGACCCTTTGCTGAGTTCAAGCAATCCCTTATGTCTACTAAATTTGAGTAATGGACAAAATTTACTTCTATGCTCCTATGATGTAAAGTGGTTACATATTCTCCTTGTTCCCCATTTTTATTGCCATCCCCTTTACAATAGATTAACAAACTTCTTGATTCTTGCTTTGGACATACCATTTTATAACACCATTCCCTATTAGCCTCATCTCAGTCTGAGCCTTAGACCCTATGAACCCATCAATAGAAGCCCAAGATAAAGTTGGTGCTACTCCTTAGTGATCAGATTCTGTCCATTTCTTGCAATTCTCCTTTTTACTTGTCCCTATGGATCCATTCAGGCCTTTCAAACTGTATAAATTGATGCCAATGTATGTGGCTACCTTTCACTTGAGTTAATTAAAATATAACTTCCTGAATTTCAAGATACAATGTGTCAATTTATAGGAAGATGAATGTCCTGTAGGCTGCTTGTGCATTTTTAACTTTATGTACAAAATATGCTTCTCCTCCTCCACTTTTCTATATTCAATTTTTTTTCCTACGACTTCTAAATGTACATGACATACAACCACAAGATGTGAAGTGTTTGTATGGGTAGGGTTTGTATGCAGGTTATAGTTGGTAGATTACATCCTATGCCATGTCATGGCTATCTGGGAAACATAATTGATTAAATTTTCCATACATATGAATGATGAGAATTGTCTTCAGCTACTGTATTATGAACATAGCCATGGGTAATATAAGGTATAGGATTTTGTGGATCCTCCCCTGTGCTATCCATATTTCCTTATGATTCTACTCCATATAAGTAACAGACCAACCAATCATCAGTTAGGGTCAACCAATATACAATGTACCCAATGTACCAGAGGTTGGAAGGTAGGGTGCATAGAGTTCTAAACAATATGTAAAGGTACAGCAAGCACACTCATGTTTCTGAGGAACTCCACTGTTGAACACAGATACTGCTCCTCCCATTGCATTTACTTTCATTGGCAATCTCCAGTTCTCTAGTTAGCTAGGCATCTAGTCTCTTTGATTGAGCATTAAACTCTGGCAAAAATTATTTTGTTCCACCCTTATTTTACAAATGTCAATTTATGGTGAAGAATGCAGTTAAAATGAAAATATGTTAATTTTGAAACTGGATAATATTATGAGATATTAGTATATCTCCTCTAAATGAAATAATTCAGTCATGATGCAATTGCTTTGTTGCAAATTACTTATGTTGCTGAGCTATCTTTAAAATAGCAAGAAAGCTCACAACTTGTCATTTGGTGAAGCAAAGGATATTCTGTTGGGAAGCATTGCTAGTGAAGTCCAGAAAGATATGGTTACGATGGAAGAATCCCTTGGGATTCAGTTACCTTACAGGAATTCTACATGGGAGTATTATTACTCAGGAATCTGCCATGTCCAATATTCCACAAGGGAGTAATAGAAGATTTTTAGAATGAAATTCTAGAGTATCTTGTTTTATAGGATCTGGAAGAAAAGGAACAAAGAAAAATGTCCCCGTAATGGAAGAAAGCAGACACTATTTTATGAAGATGGAAGGAATTCCAAATATTTAATATCAATTCTGGCAAAAAAAAAAAGCTACATATTGTTCAAGATCCATAAGTAGCACGACCAAAAATGAGGTGATCAAAAATAAAAATGTTAAGACTAACATGGTCATTGTTTAATTGGATAAATATTTCCCTAGTTTTAACAACTGTAAACAAATATTTACAATCAGTTGCAGCCAGGGGTGGGTTTCTCACCCCGTTCCAACCGATTCGGTTGGAACGGGGCTGGCGGCGTCCTCGTGCACGCGCGCAGTGCACACATGTGTACTAGCATCTGTGCGATGCTCCAGCTGCTCCTGGAGGATCGCGCAGGCGCTATGCGTCCTGCACATGCGTGGAAGCGCAGAACTCGTCAAAACCAAGTAAGCAGCGCGGGCAGGCGGGTGGGCCCTTCGCTGTTCCTGGAAGTTACTTACTTCCGGGTTCGCCAACCAACCGGTTTGCGGGGACCGCCGCGAACCGGTTGAAACCCACCCGTGGTTGCAGCCCAAGAGAGTAAGCTGCCAGAAGTTTTTGCATATTCATATTGTATAAGGTGGTATTTTTCAATCCTGACCACTTGAAGAAGTTTGGACTTCAATTCTTAGAATTTCTCAGTCAATCATGCTGTTAGGGTTCCAAATAAAATCCAAAAGTAAATCAGAGTCCGAGGCAAAGGATTCCTCAAAGTTCCAATTTATTAAGAGAGTCATGCTGGCACATCTGAAAAAACCCGAATCTCAAAGTTTCCCGGTTTTCCTCACCCAGTTGAAAGTTCAAGATCTTGCCCCCACATCCACAAGTCCATCACAGGTCCAATCTTCCACTGGCATGCTGGCAGTTCCACCCATCCAGTTTCAGTCAAGTGCAGAGGTGCAAAGAAAGACAAAGGATGACCTTGGCTGTCTTGCTACATAGCATCTAACTCCATACAATCCCCCGTCCCCATAATAGAAAATGCATAGAAGAATAATAGAAAGTGTGGCAGGCCAAAGATCTAACAGAAAAAATTACTGCTGGCCTGACGCATGCTGGCTAGGGAATTCAGGGATTTGAAGTCAATACGTCTTCAAGTGGTTGAGGTTGGTAAACATTGGTATGGGCACCAAATCAAGTGCTCAACACCTATCTAATAGGCATAAGGAAAGATAATGTCAGTGACCAGACACTACATACTGATTATACCATGATGCCAAGTGAAGCAGGTGATGCTGAAAGCATGCCGAGAGTTATTAATATATCTGATGGACTAAGAGCAATGGATTTGAGAAGTAATGGCACAGGCTGTCACTGCAATGTTTTTCCTACTATGAAAACATGAAGAGACACTGAAAAAACCCAAATCTATTTATAATGGTAATGAATGAAAATCAGAGAAGATTGGGATTGCATATAGGTGAAGATTGTTCCAAAAATATGACTAAAACATTCATATAATTAATAATCAAAATCAAAATTGATAGTGTTCCAATTGTGCCCCAAGAGATGTCACACTTGATGTCTGAATTCGCCTACATGTCCATGATTAGATAAGACACAAAACATCCACTTTTGTTTGTATGTCTAGTTGTGTCTTGTCTGGACAATAAGATTTTTACAAGGATCTTAACTTATTTTAATTGATTTTGATTGTATATTGCATTTTTATCCTTCAGCATCCAGAGTTCCGTTTGTTTGATGAGCAGCATATAATTTTGTCAATTAATTAATTAATTACTGAAAATGCTTCTCTGATGTCTCAACTGAGAAATCTTCTCTATTGGAAGAAATCTACTCTATGGGCCACTGACCTCATATATTAGCTCAAAGCCTGGAGGAAGCTATAGTAGTAATGAATTTGAAGGCAACCATTCATCTGCTCATCAGTTTCTGGAATAGAAGAAGGCCATTTATTTTCTTCACATACCAAATCCATGAACAAGTATGAGTTTAATATATTCGGGCTGATGTTGGTTTATGAACTGCTTTCCTGGCTTTTGTTGTTCAGATTCCACAAGGCCCAAAAAGACAAAGAATCCCTTTTTTGCAAGCAGCAGCAGCAGAAAGAAGAGATGATGTTTCAACAATTCACAAGTCCAGCTCCAAACGTTCTCAGGAATGAGGAGAATGAAGATAGATCTCAGCACTGGAACCGGCCTGTGTTTTTTAATGAGCGACATCAAAAGTAACCGGGCAGAACAGAGGCCACGGACATTGCTGAGGTTTGGAAGGTTGCACATGAGAGACAAAATGGCCAATCCCAGTTGACATTTCACACAGGAAGTTTCTAAGCAACGGTATATCACCAGCCTTCAGCCTCATTCCAGGATGATTTATGGAGCTGAGCTCTGCCTTCAAGTTACACCTGTGCCATCCTGATACAATCGGCATGGGAAGAACACAGCTGACAGCAAACTTAAGTTGCAAGATGAACTCTAGGCCAATTCATTCAAACCAAATGTTACTATTAATTTCACTTGAGGCAGAACTTTATCTGTAATGGCACAAGTAGGTGAAACTTACCGGCCTTCCCCGATATGTCCCCCCCCCCCCCTTTCCACTCAGTTTTTCCATTTCTCAAAGGAATACAGAAAATAAAATTATGGCAACATATAAATATAGAAAAATGGTGGCAGAAAAAGATCTAGTAGTCCATCAAATATACCCTTTGAGCTTTTTGGTTTTCTTTTTAATTTTTTTTAAAAAAATAATAAAATAATAAATACATAATTGAGAAAGAAAACCAAAAAACCCTCAAAGGGCAGACAAATTATGCCTTAGTTTTAAATAAAACTTTTGAGGTAAAAATTATAAGGTTTCTTTTAGAGAAGACAATTCAGCAGCCCTGTTAATTTTACTTTAAAATCTGCTAACTTTTTTTTTTTACTGGACAAGACAAATTAATTGGGATTCTGTTTTGTTATTCCAAGATTTAAAAGTCAATAGCAAGAAATAGGATTTATTGAAGGACAAACACAAATGTTCATCCAATTAAAATGATTTCAGGAAAACTTATTAAATATTGTTCTCAATTCATAAGGCCCCCAACATTAGTTAGAATGAGCTGGTAGCTATTAGTTGAACTTTTAATGTTCTTTCTGCTGGTTTTTAAAAATGGTTGGGATGTACTTGTCTCTTCTGCTAGACAGAGCAATTACTGAGTTATACCACCAGGTGTTGATAAATACTCCTTTTTCTCTCAAATCCCTATATTTTAACAATAAAAGGATGTGAAATTCCAGTGTTTACCCGCTTCTTAATAGACAGGTATCAGATGCAAAAATCAATTGCAGACCTATCCTGTTTTGGCACATTGTACACCTCTCTCTGGCATGCATAATTAAATCCAAGAATTTCTAGGATTTCTGGAAATTCCATTCTGTGTTCTCCCAGTTATAAAACAACAGTTCTGTGTTCTCCTATCAGCAACTGCTTTATGCAAAGCAAAATCAAAGCTCTATTCATGCTGAGGCATCTCCTCAGCTGTTTCGCATTACATCTTCCCTATTTTCCTGTACATAGTGAGAGTCATTTGCAGCTACTGTGCACTGAACAAAAAGCAAACGGAAGCATAACATGATTAGATAGCCCTGTCTGAATGCAACTTGTTTTCAGACCTATTTTTCCTATGGAGTATCTATTGCAATAGTTAAGAACCTAAGCAAGCCACGCCCTAGAGCCATGATGGCGAACCTAAGGCCTGTGTCACAGGTGGCATGCAGAGCCCTCTCTGCAGGCATGCGAGCCATCACCCCAACTCAGCTCCACCATACATGTGCATGCGCCTCCTGCCAGCCAGCTGATTTTTGGGTCTTTGCAGCACATGCGGAAGGCATACACATGGTGGGGGGATTGTGCATCATGAGGGGTTGCACGCACATGCGTAGGGGTTGGGGGTTGGGAGGAACACAGGGGGTGCAGCCCCCCACCGCACCCCATTTTTGGTCCCAGGAGGCTTCAGGGAGGCCTGCTAGGCCCAAAATGGGGCATGGGAGGTCTTGCACAAGGGGAGTACAGGAGGAGTGAGGGGGGGGGCTCATGTGCACATGCACAGAGGGGTGGGGGGCACGGGGTATGCCACTTGTGCATTGCATTATGCAAGTGTGGGCGCACACACATGCATTGACACATGCACACACATGCTTTCGGCACCCAAGGAGAAAAAGGTTAGCCATCACTGTTCTACAGCCTGAGTGTCAAAGTTATGTCATCACAGTGGTGTCACGTGATGTATCGGTACTTCCCCCACCCCCCTTTGGTAAACCAGGCATGGACATGGCTAGCGCATGACACATCCGGCCCAGGAGTCACAAGTTTAACAGCCCTGTTCTGGAGTTTTGCTATCTGTTTTGTCTCTAATGTACAATGTCTGATGAAATCAATAATGCAATCCAATCCAACATACATATGAGCAGGAATGCAAACAATGCAATTTATCAATAACCCTTTTGTGGCTTCCAATGTCTCTGGTCCCAAAATTGGGTTTAGGAAGCAAAATACCTTCAACCTATCTCAGTCACCCATTTCATCTCTTAAAACTGTTGAACATACTGCCAAAAGCACTCCTGACCCTAAGCCATCCACTCAATAGTCCATCCAAAGCTTGATCTGACCCTTTAGTTGTCAATAGTTGTACGCTACTGTCTTGCCATATTGCCAGAAAGTGTAGTTGGACCTATGACCATTCTGCCTATTCATTTTGTCCCTACCTTCTCCTCGCTATTTGCCATTATGGGTAGAAGATGAGAAATGAGCTGAGACTGATATTACTAGCTAAGCCTCACTGTTTTGACTTAGAAAGGTGGAAATATCTGTGCAGTTTAAACTACCATGTTTTTTTCTTACCATTCCTTTACCATCTGCCATCTGTGGTCCAAACTATGTATTGGCATGCAGCAAATTTATTTTTCTTTTCCTTTTCTTACTTAGAGATATGCTGAAAAAAATGTTGTCTCAATTATAAGAGAATAAATGTAGCTTTTTCCTCTGAATTGTATTTGAGATACAAATTGTCCATTTATAAAATTCTGCACAATTCTGTGGCTAAATAAGAAAGTTTCCAATGGCATCAGTTTTTACTAAGGGCTGTGGTGGCTCTGAAAATGAATTTGTGGTGGGGAGAAGCTCATGTATTAGAAATGTTAAATCTAAACTAACGGCCAATCTTTGAGATTCAAAGATAAAATAGTGGGGTTCACTCAGAGTGCAGAATTAATAAATGATACTGAGTACAAAGTGCATACCTACTAAGTGATGCCAAAAAAACCATCCTATAACCCGAGGGTTTTTTTTTAAGAAAAGGACTTATTGAACACTATAATATATGTTTTCATTTTCTTAGAGCTCATGGGTAATCTATTTCAATAAAGTATCCTATGAAATGATGTGGCAGTCTCAATAGTAGCATTCTGTCTGCTGAATAAATTTTGTTGAATTTTTTTTGTTTTCTTGCATCCCTTTTGCTCTTTTCAACTGCTCCAGAAGAAAATATTCTGTCCTAATCAAAGCTGAAGGGATTTTAAAAAAATCCCTTCACCTCAATCTGCTAGTATGCTAACTGTTATCCCCTTCTTTATTTTTTTTTCTATTAACGTAATTAAGGATGAAGCATATTGGAGTTTATTCTCATTGGCAGTGATGGTGGTGGAAAGGCCTACTTCTCTCCCACCTTCCTCTATAAACATACATTCACTTCACTATATAGAGAATAAGAAAAAATTATAACAGGCCACATTTTCTTTAGGAGCTTGAATCATTCAATCCTGGACATCTGCTGTCTAATTACATGAGATTATAAGAACAATGTTCTTCCAAGTAAGAAATCTTCTTTCAAAACAAAATGGCAACATTTCTCCATTCCCAGTAAGGCTCCTTTGTGGGGGGAGGGGAGACAGTGGGTAATCTGTTCATTTTGAATGTTTTCCATTGGGTATTGTTTTTCCTCTGGGAAATAATGGTTCATTTAAGTTATTTACATCTGTGATGAGTCTTCAGAACTTGGAGGGCTTTTTCTGGCCAGGTCTCTATGAGGAATATTTTCTTCCTCTACATAGTGTGGGCAGATACCACACTGTCTGAATTATCCAGGAAGATACAACAAAATCAAAACAGTTACAATAGCATTCAAACAATGGACATGATTGGTTAAACCAGCTGATAAAGAAATTCAAACATTGTATAAATCACCTGATAGTGATGCAATTTTTAAAAAAAGATATTCCGAACGTATTAGTCACATAACCTTTAATAGTGATAACTCTGTTGAATCATGGACTGATGCAGAAAGCATAGAATTTTCCCAGCATTCTACCAACTGTAATAAATGTCTAGGCATTGAACTATGAGTACTCTCCCCCCACAAAAAAACTTATACAGATCTCCTGGGAGCACTTACACACCTGAAGAATACTTTGCTGTCATTATCAGCCATGAGAAATTTGCTAGAAAATATTGTAATGAAAACTCTTTTAATGCCCCTTTCCCAATGACTGTATCTAGCATCCTACCTTGTATATAATGACCACTTCTTTTTCTAACCTACAGTAACATCTCACCATGAAGGCCTTTCTTGAATCCCCAAGAAAAGATTATGCATTTCTATTAATATTCAGCTGGGTTCAAAAGGGAGAAGCATCAACGTTTTTACTAATGATGGAACTGCTTCCCTGCCTTTCTCTCTCTTGATCCATCCTTAAGTGGAGATGCAGTGGCAACTTTCTAGCCAAGCTCTTCGTTGAAAGATATGCAGTTTTGTATTCCAGGCACTTCAATTAACATCTACATCTGGGTTACCTGACCTTCGCTTTGACTCTGGCTGCAAAATGCCTTGTGATTAGAAATGGAATAGTTATCCCATGGTGAGAAGCTGCACATGAGCCTTCTCTCTAGTAAATGGGGAAGAAGGAGAAGGGAAACAAGGAAGAAGAGAGGAAGATCAATGTCCCTACTTGAGGTCCACCTTCCAGATCTTGCATTCTCCCCAAAATGGCTGGATCATATAAGATAACAACAGTAGCAATAGACTTGAATTTGCACTCAGTCACTTGTTTTGTCTTTGTGTTTCTTTTGTACAGATTACTATGAGCTCATGTGAAATTTTGGGAATTCAGGCCACCATCAAGCTAAAATTGCTGATGTATAAACCATCCACCCCATTAACTGAACTGGAGGGCTTACAATAAAAAACAAGAACATGATTAAAAACAAAAAGTGGAAAACTCTTAGCATTACAACACCAGCAGACTTGGGCAAATAAGTATATTTTAAATCCTTTCCAAGTAAAAAAAAATGTGGTTTAATTTAAATGCGGTCCATACCTTTTGTAGCATAGCCTGACCCTGCCAAGGAAAACAAAATTAAGTACTAATGTTAGACACATCCATGGTGAGACATTGAACAGGTGCCCCTTGATGACCTAAGAGCATGGGGCAGACAGGAATAGGCAGATCTTTAACTGGCTTGGGCCTAAGTCATTAATCAATTCTCTGCTTGCCTCGCTTGGACATACGGTAGCTTCATCTCCCAGATTTATTGCAGCATGGGTGGCCTGATTTCTACCAGGCCTTCAGGCACAATGATGTGAGAGGATGAATTTGTGTTAGAACTGCTAGAATCTAGGCTACAAAGCCTTGAATATCTGCTAGATGGCAGCAAAGGATCAGTATGATCTGTGTCTCTTTGATGCCATCCAGTGGCCATCTAAATATTTGCAGATTGTATGTGGCAGTTCTAGTTCATATGAAAAAACAGAAGAACCTTGAGGATAAAATGCTTCCCAGGCTAATTAGAAAATGGCTTTATATTGGGTCAAGTCATTGGTCTACTTTCTAGGAATTTAAAATAGCAGTTTTCCCCAGTCATTCTTAAAATGCCAAGAATTGATTGCCTATTAGACCTTCTAGAATTAAGCTGCATTTTGTTCCGCTCAGTTTGGAGCCAATAACAAGAAAAACAATGCAATACATTGCTTTTAAATTCATTTTTGTTTCATTTGCTTAATAAAATAAAATGAAGTGGGCAAACTGTGTCATGCTTGAATAGCTTTTTCATGTTTGAAATGGGCTGTTCATTTGAAGCCTTGTTATAATAGTTCCACAATGTCGCACTTTTTAAAAAAAAATGCTTCAAGAAGAACATATCACAGAAATCTTGGGGTGCAGAAATTATCTTTTCCACTAGGTTTTAAGATACATTTTGTTTGTTTAAATAAATAAGTTTAAGATAAAATCCACTGCTGATTTTTTCCTTCAATTTTCCTTCTATTCCAACAAAAGGGAACTGAAAAGAACGCTTTGAAATTTCCAAGAGAGTTGTGATAAAGGAAGGAAGGAAGGAAAGAAAGAAAGAAGGAAGGGAAGAAGCTCATTTATAAAGTATGGGTGTCTATTAAATCTAAAAGGGCGTCTTCAAGCATTAGAAGCATCTACTTCTTTGAGAGACTGCCTGCTGCCAATTACCTCCCAAAGACCCATTAGATCCCACAGATTAGGCCTCCTCCGGATTCCATCTGCAGGCCAATGTCGATTGGCGACCACCCGGAGGAGGGCCTTCTCTGTGGCTGCTCCGGCCCTCTGGAATGAACTCCCCGCGGAGATTCGGACCCTCACCTCCCTTCAGGCTTTCCGTAAAGCCGTTAAAACCTGGCTGTTCCGGCAGGCCTGGGGTTGACGAGTTCCCTTCCCTGCTCGAATTGTGTGACTGTTGATTGTTTTTAAACTTTTCTCTGTATTTTGTTTGTTGTGTTACCTTGTGTGTACTACCCCCCTTGGGTTTGTTAGCCACCCTGAGTCCCTCCGGGAATAGGGCGGCATATAAATGCAATAAACCTTTAACCTTTAAATATTAGAAACATCGGTGGTAAAAATATCCTCAATAGACACAAACCAAATGTTAGTATTACATTAACTTACAACAATGCAGGGAAAACCCTTCTTGATTAGAAGGTCTACCCAACAGACCAGATGTAACAATGATGCAATGGCTTGTCAGTCTATTATTTCTTTTTACTGTATGGTCTGCCTGAGAAATTGTTTGACTAGGAGCTCTAAATCTGTATCCCTTAATCCAACCTAACAATCGTACTGCTTCTTCTTTCAAGAATAATAACTCTCTTTTCCTCCTTCTGCTCCTCCTCCTCAAGCTTATTGTATTTTATACAATATGATATACCATGATGTAATTTGTGTTATTATAAACCCCAAATGTCTTTTAAAATGTATTTAATCAAGAATAATTATAGTGAAATAGTCTCCAAAATAGTGTACATCAATAATTGTAAGGACTAGTTTCATATTGCGTTGGTATGCTTTCTGTAATAAAACTATCCCATATCTTTACAAAAATTGTTACTCTGAGGTATATTATACTATAACCAGTATAATGGTTTGGCCAGATTGAACAAATGGTTATTGAAACATCTTCCACTTACACGTAATATATGTAAGTCAATGTTTGCATAAATAGCTGGTTTAAAGAGATAATGTGGTTTTTCTAAAAATCCAAATCAAAATATCTTGAGTTATTCCCAAAGATATTTGATTAAGGAATAGATTATCTCTCCATCTAATTTTCTTGACATAGGATCTGGCAGGACTAATTTCTGAAGAAAGCATAAAGTTTGCCCTTGTTCTTGTACTTCCAGCCTGTGGAGACTGACTGAGTCTTAGCAGGTGTTTAACCTCCTTTAGCATCTTTGATCATATTTAAAATGGCTTGAAAATTACCACCCAACACTCTGATGGAAGAGCATTGGAGATGTCTTCTCCCTAATGAGACTATAAATGTCATTTAGAAGAACTACTAGCCTTTGAAATCCATAGAGACACAACATTGTTAACTGATGTCTTTTAAAGAGGCATTTCTCAGAACAAGCAGAGCATGAGGTAATAGTTACTGTCAATATGCAAGTGTGCTGGATGACAGAGGGAGAACCTCCCATTAAAGCTTTGTGCATCTGTAAGCATCTTTTTCATCCATCCTATTGCTGTTGGCTTCCTCAATGCCCCATTGTGGCTGGCCCCTGCTATCCTCCACTGCCCCTGTCCAGCATATTACAGCACCCTGTTGTCTGAAGTAATACATTTTTGATCAGGCCAAGGCGCTAACAACAGCCGGCAACAAAGGAAGCCAGAGATCAAATAAGGCCGCAGCATGAACAAGAGGAAGAAAGGAGTTTGTGTGCCTATCTAGCCGGATTGTCAGAGGGCGCATGAATGGGTGTGTGCGTTCATAGGCATCACAGCCTCCAGAGGCCTAGCTGGTAAGGGTCTCCCAGTGACTCTTCCCGAGCCATTCCAGGCTTGGGCCCCAGTTTTGGTCTACATTCCAGCTGGTTTCCTTCTCTCAACTACTTTGACATAGAGAATCAGCCAGACGTGAACGTGAGAAAGCTTTTGCAGACAAGGCTCTTCAACTGATTGCTGCTGCTCGGTGTCTTCTGAAATGATCATCATCAAAAGAAGGATGTCTGACAAGAGGCCTACAAGACACAAGAGGAGGTACCGACAGCCTTGTTTGTATTGACCTACTTACATACAAATATGGGAGGGGAGAGATCTGTCCAGCAATATAATTAATGAAAGATTGATACTTGTGGCCTCCTTATTCCACCACTTACAGAGCCAGATCAAACACGATGGGACAATTCCGCCCCCCTGCCCCTACACACTTGGAATTTTACAAGATGTCAGTTTCGCATCCATTTAGCAGAGCTAAGAAAGTTAACTGCAAAACATTGTCATTATATAAGCGCAGGTGTCTATCTACATTTGCATTATATAATGCATGGGCATCTCTGCATGATGCGACATAGGAATGGATGGATTAGATAGACAAATATAGTTTTTCAATTCATTGCAGCATTATTTAGATCATGGATATGTAACCTGAGCTTCTGAGACTAAGTACAGTCCTACCACCAAGCATATGCATTTGGGTGAAGCTCTCATACTTCTTTCCAAGATCACCACCAAATTATAGGTTGCATGGAACAACAGGAAGAATACGTTAAGTGCCAATGGAGTGAGATCGATGCAATTCTCACTGGATTTATACTAAGTAAAAATCATTTTTATTTTTATTTTACATTGTCTTATCTTGCTTGGAAAAGTGCTTTCTTCCTAGTGGAGGACCAAGAGATGCTTCAATTACCTGATCTCTTTAGGTGGAGCAGAGCAAGGAAAAGGTAACTTTGAAGAAAGATTTGGAGCTTTTATAAGCTTGCACTTTATATGTGATCCTGGCCTCTCCAAGTAAAATTTAGAAATGGGTTGGGGCAACTCTGTAAACATTAGAGACATTTGTGGGTGTCCAGTGATCTAAACATGAATAAGGAAGATTCACTTTAAATATTTTAACTGCTGTCAATATTATTATAGTAAGGGTTTCCAAATTTTGGGGCTACCAGGCACATCTGCAGTATGGACAGTATCAGTGGTGGGATTCAAATAATTTAACAACCGGTTCTCTGCCCAAATGACAAGATGGGTACGTGGGGCTTGGTAATCATGTGACTGACTGGGCGTGGCCAACTCAACATCAACCATGTTGATGGGCACTTTGCCTTAGCTGTTACAATGTAATAAAGGTTAACTAGAGAGGCAGTTTCTGTAAGCAGGGCAATAAAGATTAGGCTAGAAACAACACCAGAATGTTTCCTTCCTGCCTTCCTTACAGGATTAGCCAGGTAAAGTGGAAAAAACAAAATGAGATTTCTTCCAATAACCGGTTCTCTGAGCTGCTTAGAAAGTTAACAACCGGTTCCCCCAGGTAGGTGTAAACTGGCTGAATCCCACCACTGGACAGCATATTCTGCTTGTTCTAACAAACTATGTAGAAGAAAGTGGAACAAACACCATATTCCCCAGAAGCTTAATCCTGAAGATAAGCTGAAGCTAGAATAAAAACAATAGGCCTAAAAAACTAAGGCAGAGATGGACTCTGAGTTTTAGTGTAAATACATTATTGTTGAACTACCATATTTTTAGGAGTATAAGATGCATCTTTTTCCCTCAAAAAAGAGTCTGAAAATCTGGGTGCTTCTTATACACTGAATACAGCATTTTTTGCCTCCTGAAACCCCACTCCCTTCACCAAAATCACCATGCATATCCTTTAGGAGGCTTTCAGAGTGCTCCTGGGGGCTGGGAAGGGCAGAAATGAGCTAAAAACAGGCCGTTTTTGGGAGGTCTGCAGAGTGCAAAAGCTTTTTTTTTAAATTTGCGTCTTCAACATCTTGGTGCATCTTATACTCCGGTGTGTCTTATACTCTGAAAAATACAGTAACTGTTTTTTGCTTCAGTTTCTATTACACTGAAGGTGAACTACTGATAATACTCACAGACTACTTACTTTTTAAAAAAATCCTAAATATCTATTCCATCAAAGGCTAAATATCCATTCCACTAAAAGCCAAGGGATGATGCTCAACTATAAGGCAAACATACAAGCTGAAGGGCACAAACTTGTCTGCATACTATCAATAGAGATCTTTAGTTGGATGTTTACTTAGGCCAAATTAACAGATCAACAGAGGTGGAAGGTATCTTGTAGGTCATCTAGTCCAACCCCCTCCCCCCCCCCGACCAAGCAGGAGACCCTACACCGTTTCTGGCTGATGTCAGTCCAGTCTCTTCTTGAAAGCTTCTAGTGATGAAGCTCCCACAACATCTGAAGGCAAGCTGTTCCATTGGTTGATTGTTCTCACTGCCAGAAAATCTCTCCTTATTTCTAGCTTGAATCAGTTGATCAGTTTCTAGGCCAGGAGAGAAGCACTTTTGAATAGTGTATAGGTGACTTAAAAGAGATGTAAAACCATTACAAATCATTTTTGTAAGTTGTGCCTACATGCTGAACTCTCATTTACATGAACAGGTCCTCTGTCTTAATGACCTTTTATTGTAGGAAGACCACTCACTCTTAGAAACTGGATAGATCTCATGGCTTTTATGGAGTTGCTGTCTAACCTCCCTGGGGCAGGAGTTTATAGGAGTGAGGCAATGATGGGTTCCTACTGGTTAGAACCAGTTTGGCCGAACAGGTAGTGGTTTGGTGGCCTGGGTCGCTGGAACTGGCAGCAACCCAGGCCTGCCACGCCTCCGAACTGATTCCCTAGTTGCCGCCACTGCCACCATCTTGTTTTTTAGTTCGGCGCATGCACAGAACAATTATAATTGAACTGTGCATGTGAAAACAGCGCCCATCCAGCGTGCATGTATGCGTGAGTGAGCTGGCAGTAAAGCCAGGTAGAACCCACCCCTGGAGTAAGGAAGAGCTTTTCATTGGTTTTGCTTTGCTTTCTTATTTTTGCATTATTATCTTTGAAAAGTTCAACATGGTAAATAACGAAGGATCTAAATATGCAATTCATAAATACATAATTAATAGGGCTGGGCAAATAATAATAATGAGAGCAAGCTTAATGTTGCTTGATCTTAGAAGAAGCCTAGTAGGTTCAGAACAGCAATGGTTCCAAATTGCTGCTCAAAACTTAAAGTACCACATCTTTTAAATAGCTTAGCATGGTTATTTTAGTTACACTCCAGTAACCACCCTCCAGGAACCACCCAATAATTCCAGAGGTTGTTTTGGTTTTGATGAGCAATCTGGAGGTAAAATGGAAACCAATGCAAACTCTCTGGATTAGTTCATGTTTGTATTGATCTGGATAAGATTGGCACCCAAGAAGTCTCAGCTTCAATGTTTTGAAAGAAATAATCTGCTTTGAAACAGGGGTGTAGTTCTTAAAGCTACAGGCCTTCCTATAGCCCATGAATGTCTCCCAAAATATTGGAGCAATTTGTAACTTGACATAAAGGGGCAATGATTGATGGAAGAGTCCTCCTCTAATAATTTTAATTATATGTAAATGAAATATACTACACTTTAGTTTTTATCTGACCTACCCAATGATTTGTAGAGTTAGTCCCTGAGAGTTGTACCTCCCAGCCAGGAAAAAAATTAAGAAAGTGATGCAAAATGCACCCTCTCTCTCTTGAGAGTGCTTAAGACCCTGGGAATCTTAGATTAATAGATAAGATTAGTTAAAATGGATAAATAGGCTGACCTATCAAAAGCCAACTTTCTGTATTCTACAGTGAGATATGCCTCCCCTCCCCTCATATAGTCTTGTTTGATCCTTGTTAGAACACATGCATTTTATTAGAGGATTTTAGGAGATCACATTTATAAGAATGTGATAGATAATATATCTGTAATGTCTCTCTTGTGGTCCTAAGAAAGGTTTTTGTTGTTAATACCTACCGTAAATACATAAATAGAAACCCAGCTATTTACCTGCAGTTATTCCAGTTGTATGGGATAACTGCAGTTGAATAACTAGCTTTCTTATTTATCATAAGACACTGCCAGTATTAGCAGTAGCAGATATATAGCTCACTATTCAGATAGATGAAAAAATTCTAAATGTAAACTGAATTTGATCTAAGAGTAGCATGTTATGAAAATGGTTTCTTGATTGTATCCCCATTTGCTTCATTGTATCCCCATTTGGTTTCACAGAGGCCATCATATATATGAAGTCGTAATCCCTCCTTATAAACAAGACTTTATTCAATTTGGTCTACAATGTATGATCATAGTTGGGAGAAAAATATGGAGTTCCTAAAGCATAAAATAGAAGTAGAATAAAAGAAAGAATGCCTTGCAACAGTTGTAAAACTCTCCCACTGATGATCTCATCCACTCTGCACAAAGATCATAGGAAGCCATTTCTACTCTAGTAGTAGATAACTGAAATAGTTATCTACTACATAACTACATAAGGAACTACATAACAGACAATTTGCTCTAAAATACACACGCAAAATCAAATGTTTGTTCTTCATGTTAATTTAGCCAGAAAAACAAAGCATCATTACAGATAATCCTTGACTTACTACAGTTCATTTAGTGACCATTCACAATTACAATGGCACTGAAAAAAGTGAATTATGACCATTTTTTCACACTTACTTCCATTGCAGCATCCCCTTGGTCAAGTGATCAAAATTCAGATAATGGGAACTGACTCATATTTATGATGGTTGCAGTGTCCCAGGGTCATGTGATCACTTTTTGCAAAGTCACCTTCTGAGAAGCAAAGTCAATGGGGAGCCCAGATTCACTTAACAACCGAGTTACTAACTGAACACTGCAGTGATTCATTTAACAACCATGGCAAGAAAAAAAATGGGGCAAAGCTCACTTAATAAATTTTTCATTTAGCTACAGGAAATTTGGGTTCAATTATAATCATAAGTCAAGGACTAATTGTACTAGTTCTAGACCCACAGCCATGCAGATAGGAACATTGTTGGGTCAACCCTCCAATTTCTTCTTGTCTAGCACTGTGTCTTCAGGAAGAACTAGCATGAAGCCTTGGTATCCTCACTGTGATAGGAAAAGATGAGAAGAACCATCACCAATTATCTGTGTCTAGTAATAATCTGATCAGTAAGAATATTTTGTCTCTTGAATGACTGCAAAAGTTGATAGGAGTTAGCAGAGATGGCTAAATTGACTGCTTTGATTAAAGAAAAGAACACAATTTTGTTTCTATTTGGAAACCACTTTTGGACTTTATGCTTGAGATGGGGGAAAAAGAAATTATAAGTTAATAGGTATATTAGATAGGCTTGTTGTTATAGAAATGACTAGTATATATTATTACATAAAAGTAAGAGTTGAGGTTGCATGTTATTACCTTATTCTATTGCACCAAAAGGAGTCATGAATTTTTTCTTTCCTCTCTTTTCTTTTTCCTCCCTGATTTTACCATTATATTCATTCTTTCTTTGTATTTCTGTATTTTATGTTTTGATAAACTAATAATTTTTTTGGGGGGGGGGGGGAGAATATTTTGTCTCTTATTACGGTACTAATCCGTGGGTAATAATCACTGGTAAACATTTATCCTACTAATCTTCCCAGGATTTTTAACCAAACAGCTAAACTGCTGCCCATCATCACAGCATAAGTTAAAGATGATGCTAGTGCAGGAAAGAAATTGAAAATGGCAGAGAGATTCAACACGCCTTGGATAACAATTCCATACACTTTGGTTGTTGTGCATGTTTTTCTTTATTCTTCTTCTTCTTTTTATTATTATTATTAGGTTTCTGGCTGTTGTACAGGTTTTTCTCAGTTAATTTTTAAAAATGATGTTGTAGATTCCCAACAGGGTAAATCCCGTGTATGACATGGTTGTTGAAAAGTCTTCTATGAAAAGATAACAGTATTGTCCTGGTTCCCTAAACATACTTGAAGAAAGGGAAAGTCTCTAACACTTCTGGGGCAAAAGGGAAGGGAGACACAATAGTGGGGTACATGAAATCATGTAAAGACAATACTTGTTCTGTATTTCAAAACTCTAGGATCTACAAAGATCTGATGATCTTTGATGATGCAAAACAAGCAAAGGATTCAGGAGACACAAGAAGCAGCCTCTTCCCAACCTGCACAAAGATAAAATTTGCTATTTCAGGATGTAATAGTGGCCACCAGTTAAGATGCTTTAGAGTGGGATTAGACAAATACCTGAAGGATGAGATTCCCAATCCAGATGAGTGTATAGTTCTTCCAGTAGCTGATTGGCTGTTGGAGCGAGATTCTGGACCACATAAGCCCTTCATACAGCTCAGCTCTCTTTTTTAAAAAAGGAAAGGAAAGCTGATGTGAATACAAGAGTAAGCGAGATGCTGGGATTTTAGCAAAAGTCAGAGATTTTCACACTTAGGTGAAGTGGCATCTGACTCAGGGCAATTCCCTTATTCCTTCTCGCCTCAGTGCTGGAGCAGCAGGGAACCTCGTTCCACTGAAAGGGATGAAACCTAAAAGGTTGTTTTCCTCTCACAGGGATCATCCTGGACTGTTTTGGCATTCTTCAGCAGGTGGACCTCCTGAGCTTTATGTAATAAAGTCAATGAGTGCGTACATCAACACCTGGGCTTGGAAGCAGATCAACTCCTGGTGACTTCATAGGCAGGCATGTCCACCTCTGTACTTTTTCTGGCAAGAGCCCAGAAATGATTGGTTGCTTTTCTTCTGGGATGTTTGTTAAACTCCCTACAGTCTAGTCTACAGCACTTGGTTTGATTCTATTAGCTTCTTTTGAGACTTACAAGGTTGGTCAAGAGTTGCTGATGGTGATGAAGATTTCTGTAACTGGCTCTAAGACTGCCGGGGACAACTCAATACAGGTAGTCCTGTATCTTTTTGCAGTAACAAATTGTATTAATTACAGCTAGTCCTTGACTTATGACCCTAATTTGAGTCCAAAATTTATGTTGCTAAGCGAAACATTTGCTAAGTAAGCTTTGCCCCATTTTACAACTCTTCTAGGCACAGTGGCTAAATGAACCATTGATTTTGTTAAGTTGGTAACATGGTGGTTAAGTGAATGTGAATTCCCCATCGACTTTGCTGATCAGAAGGTCGCAAAAATGGATCATGTAACACCACCACCCCCAGGACACTGCAACCATCATAAATATGAACTAGTTGCCAAGGATCTGAATCTTGATCATGTGACCATGGGGATGCTGCAATGGTCATAAGTATAAAAAAAGGTCATAAGTTGCTTCTTCCAGTGCCATTGTAACTTTGAACCAGGGGTGAAATTCAGCAGGTTCTGACAGGTTCTGGAGAACCAGTAGCGGAAAGTTTGAGTAGTTTGGAGAACTGGCAAATACCACCTCTGACTGGCCCCAGAGTGGGGTGGGAATGGAGATTTTACAATATCCTTCCCCTGCCATGCCCACCAAACCACGCCCACAGAACTGGTAGTAAAAAAATTGAATTTCCATGAATGAACCAATTTACAGAATGAGCCCAACAAGGCAAATTTCCATCCACCTCTTATGTGAACTTTAATATATTGGGAAAACAAATCCATTATCACAGAAAGGAGATTTGTGAAAGAGTTTCACACAGAGAGAATTCAATCAGTTGTCTTTATAACAGTCCTGTTAGATGGCCTGGAATTATTTTTCTTCTTTTCTTTCCACTAGGGTTAATTGCCGGGGGGGGGGGGAGGTCTTGTGTGTGTTATGGGTTTTGTAAGCTATTAAAAAAACCCAGAGCTTTACTTTCAAGTAAGCCTACAGAGTTATTTACATGACTTCCTCTGCTTTGTTTCAAGGAGTGAGAATTAAAAATGCTGAAGGATAGATCCATTGATTGGTTCCTGATGGACATTTTTCTTATTCTAGGGATGAATTCCATAGGAGCAGAATGAGCTGTGAGGTATATGTATAAGTTCTTCATTTTCACGTAAAGGAAAAACTCCCAAAGAGAAGAGAAAAGGGGCTTGGGCTCCTGCAGCAGGAATAGTATAGATATTCTATATAGAATAGAATAGAATAGAATAGAATAGAATAGAATAGAATAGAATAGAATAGAATAGAATAGAATAGAATAGAATTCTTTATTGGCCAAGTGTGACTGGACACACAAAGAATTTGTCTTTGGTGTATATGCTCTTAGTGTACATAAAAAGAGAAGATACATTCGTCAAGAATCATAAGGTACAACACTTAATGTCACAGGATACAAATAAGCAACCAGGAAACAATCAATATAAATTATAAGGATACTAGCAACAAAGTTACAGTCATGCAGTCATTAGTGGGAGAAGATGGGTGATAGGAATGATGAGAAGACTAATTGTAACAGTAATGCAGCCTTAGTAAATTGTGAAAAAAATATTTATATACCCACGCGAGAGAGAGAGAGAGAGAGAGAGAGAGAGAGAGAGAGAGAGAGAGAGAGAGGGAGGGAGGGAGGGAGGGAGGGAGGGAGGGAGGGAGGGAGGGAGGGAGAGATATGACTCCGTGGAGCATATATGTAACCAGAGAAGAGCTTCTCCATGGGCTGTCAGTCTGATACTGTTAGAAACGCTGGGGTAACTTAAAACTATCAGATACCAAAAGTATCTTTAAGACCCCATTCCAATGAATCGCTGGAGAATTCGGCACTCCTTATCACTCTTAACAACTCCTCAGTGCATTTTTTTTGGCTTGTTTCATTTTGATTGAAAGACAGATTCTCCTCTTTCCTATCTTTCCAATTAGTTAAAGCTCCTGTTGAGATGTACCTTTTATTTTGTCTGAGCGCAGAGCACTTTGGAAATGTTGGTTTTTACATTTTTGACCTGGCCATTTTTTTTTAAAAAAATCTTTTTTACTTTTTTTTGCATTTTTTTTAAATTTTAAAAAAAAATGCCTTCACTTTCTCATGCATTAGCTATGTTGGCCTATCGCAAAGGATTTCACCCCCTTTCTTTGCAAACTCTAAAGCATGTTCCTTGGAAAAAGCCAAATCTTAAATTCCTGCGTTTTTCACAAAGCGAGACATTGTTGAGGGGAGGAGGAGGAGGATGGAGGGGGAGAAGCGTGTTGGGCATTCTTTGATATGTCTGTTTCTGAGTATGTTAAATTGGTAGCATTTGCACACGCTTGCAAAACCGAAAGGGGGAAAAATACCCCAGTTAAGGGTCGCATGTCCCGAGCACCAAAGGTGAAAGTTTCTCGATTATCCCTGACGGAAGACTCATGTGTTTTTTTTTCTTTTTCTTTTTAAAGTTGACATATATTCTCTCCTCCTCCCCACCCCTCCCTCCACTTCTAAGACCCAATTGGTTGTGATGGACCATCTCGGGGTGATCATTTCGCGTCCAGTTCCCCTCGCTTGTAGGCAGCCATAGGTGGTGATGTAATAGGTATCAAGGCCGGCTGGATATATAAGTGTCGTGGTTTCGGGGGGTGGGGGGAGAAGGGCCATGAGTGAGCGCGCAGAGAAGGTCCCCACTTGACAGAAGCGGAGATCAAGTTCAGAAGAAGCTGCTGCGGAGTCGATCTTTGCTGCCAGCCCGGCCCACCGGTTGCGCACCGGATTCCTCTTCCATGCGATCTAAGCAGCGGCTCTCCAGTTCCACGGGGTGCTGAGTTACTTGCTCGCCCCCCTCCCATCTACGAAATATATACATATATATATTTCGTGTATAATAAATATAGTATATGTATATATGTATATATAACGTACATATACATACATATATACATACATATATTTGTTGGTTTGCCTTCACCACCCCCCACCCCCATCCCACCCCGCTCTTGGGATCTAAGCCTGGGGCAGGAGTTTCGCCCGGAGAGGTGTATTTTTAGCCGCTTGCCTCCCCTGGAACCACGTGTGTCGCCCGCGTTCTCTGAGGATGACTGGTCCCTGTCCGGCCTGCTGGCCAGCCTTGCTCCTGGGACTGCTGTCGCCCTGGCTGGCGGGCCGCTGCATGCCCGTCTTCGCTCAGCAGCACAACGAGACCCTGGAGTGGCGCTGGGAGACTCTTTTCCTCGCGCTCCATGGCCAGGCTGCCTGCCGGGGAGAGGAATTTGCTCAGCCGGGACGGGACTATCTGCTGGGCATCAAGAGGCTGCGGCGCCTCTATTGCAACGTCGGCATCGGCTTTCACATCCAGGTCCTGCCGGACAGCCGGATCAACGGGATCCACGACGAAAACCGATACAGTAAGTAGTGGTTGCGCCCCGCCGCCTCTGCCCCACCTGGATCCGCTCGGCTGAGACACCCCAGAAGGGGAACAGCCAGCCAGCCTGCCAGCGAGCGCCCACCCCCCCAGAAGTGCGTGGGATCCTAAGGCGGGGGAAAGTGGGTGCGTGTGAACGGCCCGAGGGTTTAGGTTACTCCTGTACTCCCCGGGAAGGTGAACTTCTGGCCGCGGCGGACGGGAGGCTCTCGGGGAGCGGAACGATCGAGCCTGTCCGTCTTCTGGGGCAACGCCTCGCGGAGGAGGTAAGCTCCCCGCGCCCCCTTTTCAGGGCAAGGCGCCAAACCTCTTCCCTTCCCCGCTTCAGGCAATCAGCGTCGACGGTCAAAGCCAAAAGACCTTTGAAGGCAGAGGGGTTTAGGGTCCTGTAGAAAAGCAGCCTCGGCTGGGGGCAGGGGAACGAAAGGGTTAAACTGGGCATCCCCCAGGTAGACAAAATGGAAAGGCGCCCCTCGGAGAAAGCCGAAAAGGCCAGATGCGTTTTCTCTTCGCGCATTATTGGCTCGTGTTGAGCTCCCAGGTAAGCCGGCGGAAGTCAGACAGACGAGGATCAAGCCGAGGGTCTTGCGTGATGCTTTTCCCCGCTATTTTCCTAGGGTGGGAAGGGATGGGATTCCATCTGAAAGGAGTGAAGGGATTTCTCTCGCGGTCTCTCCGGAATAAATAAGAGACGCGACCCACTTCATGTCTAAAAAAATTATTGGTCCTCCTGACTGCCCAGGAAAAACTGGAATACAGTAGCAACTTACTACAGTAGAGTGAGCTGTGAGTGTTGTGCAAGGAGTGTGGCATAATCTTTGAAAGTGAAATTCCCTCGTTTTATATTGGGCGATTTGACTGCACTGGCTTGCACCTTGTGCAATTTAGTCCAGGAACAGAAGCAGAGTTACTTAGCTGCTCCCTCTGTAATTAAAAATTGGCCCCCAGAAATTCCCTCTGACCTGAGCTTAGTCACTTTAAGCAGGATTTACTTATTTGTTTGTTTGTTTGTTTGTCAAACATGTACGAGATAACAGGTATAAGTATAAACATGGACATGAACATAGGAAATGGGTATGAATAAAAGGGGACAGTAAGACAGGGATGGTAGGCATGGTGGTGCGGTTATGCATACCTCCTTACAGACTCTTAGGAAAAGGGTGAGGTCCACGCTCAACAGTCTAAGGTTAAAGTTATGGGGGTTTGAGTCAAACCCTTTAGAAAGTCAAACTTCTTTTGACTTTCTAAACAAAATTAGGCCTTTTTCCTTAACAGCCTAGCTTAGGTTAGAGTTATGGGGAGCAGCTACCCTTAAGTCCCACCCTGCTTTTGCCACAGGCTGACAGAGTAGTTAATTTGGGATTCAAGATCCCATCCCACTTCTGTCGAGGAGGAGCTCGGATAGTCTAAAAGCATCTGTTCGTGACTTAACCCCATGGCCCCATAGCTCTAATTCTAACTAACACCCAACTGAAACAATAGGACAGGGAGGAGGGGTTAAAGACTGCACCATGACAAACGTTTCATGTGTCCTAAAACATGTCAGATACTTATTTTAAGCTGGGTGAGGGGGGGGCGGGGAAATCTCTGCTAGATCTTCAATCACAGCAGAAGGAAGACCTGAAGCATTTTGCAAGCTGTCAAGCCTCCAGCATCCCTTGTTACTAGTCAGGGCAGCACAAGTCATTTGCAGTTGCTCCTATGTGGCTGCTTTTAAGCACCTTCTAAAAAAGAAATAATAGCAGTCAGGCAGTCCATTGGCTGAGTTGGGCTGGAAGAGTTATTAATGAACATGCTAAGGAGTTAAACTAGATTTTATTTATTTATTTATTTATTTATTTATTTATTTATTTATTTATTTATCACATTTCTGAGCCCACCCATCTCCCTCAAAGAGGGATTCTGGATGGTGTAAAATAAAGCATCGTAATATTAAACAATCTACAGAAATTAAAATGTCAACACTAAAAAAAAATTAACTAAAAGTTTCTTTAAAATTATTTAAAAAAATTAAGGTGGCAGGAATAATTAAACCCCATTAAAAGCTAATTGACAGAGGCAAAGGGAGGGCTTTCATGGTAACAGCCAACCTCATGATTGTGCACTCTGTAACTTTAATGAGGCAAGGGCCTGTAGAGCAATAGGTTATGGGCATATCCTGAGCAGGGCCAGCTGCTGTTCTGTATAGGGATGGGTTATCATATGGGAATATTGTCTATGGAAAGTAGCTTGTTCAAGTCAATGCAAATCACTCGTATTTTTGGGAAGTGGGGGGAGGGAATCAGTGATCACATTTGCAGTGGGTCTGTTCATAGGTCTTAATTCTCTATGGAACTATGAGTTGGCTAAATTCATTCATTTTGTTAGGCGGGGTATGTTATGTCTCAATGCAATGTGTGTACCCACTTAGTGGTGGTTTGCAAATCATGGTTTAAAGTCAGCATGCTTGAACCAGCCAGTTGTGGTTCACTAAATAAAGCCTGATTAGGCAATTCTGACAGGAATATATTTTTCTAGCCTCCAGATTGCTTCTTTGCACACATACCTACTACATATCAAAAATCATGACAGGGTTTCTCATTGTTGTGAAGTGGGGAAGCACATGTAGTAGTAAGGAAACATAAAATATGTGGAATGTAGTTAATAATAAAAGAATAACTGGAAATTCTTCCCCTCAGAATTGCAATATCATGGAAATAGCAAAATGTGGATTCCAGCTAAATGAGTAGCTCAGTTCTGTACATCTTATCCCCCCCATTACACCCATACTAAAATGGGCTTGCCCTGTTAGTACAAATGTAAGAATCAGGTCAGTGAGAACAGCTGCCCAAGACAAGAGGGTAGGAGATGGTTGACAATTGCAAAGAAAATGGAAGGTTTGATTATTCAGAAGTGGTCATTGCTTCCATTGTGTTAATTTCACTAGAACTGAGCCAATATCATGGAAGGTCCTTGCTCTTACCACCACAAGTGACATTTAGTCTCAAATTTCAGTGTTAGTTGTATATCAGTTACATATTCTTCAACATCCAATACCCACAGTATTGAGGAGATAAAAAGACTTTCTACAGATGGTAAGATGGCAAGATGGCAACTTGGGTAGCAACTGCAAGAAGTCTTAAACTGACGGAAACAAGGCTTTCAATACTTCAACCATTTATTCTAAGTTTGAGTGAACCAATCCTCTTCTGCAGGGAAGTTTTGAAAAGATTGGTGAAAAGAACAATTTATGAGACTGGCAACAATTTTGGAGCAGACTGCACTTGGGGATGGATGGTTAAACCCAAAAAGTGGAGATTGCCCATTTCTGTTCTAGAGTAACCTGAAGCTCAGTGGAACTTTTCTGAATCTTAATAGTTTGATGTTTACTTCCTAATATAGCTGTCTACATGCCATAATACAAGAGACACATAATATTCATGAACTTTTGAGTAGCTGTTGCGTGCCATAAGAGTAGCCCTACTGGTATGGTTCTATTGACATATCTTAAAGAGTAATAGAATTAGTAGGATATTCTTTATTCAAATGATTTGATTGCATGTAATCCTATATCCATATCCTGGTTTGTTTCTAATGCATTCTTCTTCTCTTAAAGGTTTGCTGGAAATCTCTCCAGTGGAACGAGGAGTGGTTAGCCTTTTTGGTGTTAAAAGTGGACTTTTTGTAGCAATGAACAGCAAAGGCAAACTCTATGGATCTGTAAGTAGCAGTTATAAAGATTTTCAGCTAAAGATTTTTAATCACCTTTAAAATATCAATTGTTCTTTTAAGGAACACAGTTGTCACTACTAGAAAGACAAGTGTTTTAATATTACAGGCTTTTAGTAGATAGATTAAATATATGTGCTTGTTAAGCACATTAAGAGGACAATTCTCTGATTGTCCCAGATGTGGACATTACAAACAGCTGTAGGAAGTAAAAGGTAGTTTATGATTAAAACATTTTTGGATTTGTATCAGAAAATTCAGATTATCTAATAATCCAAAAAATTCTGTTTAAAATACACATATATTTCCATGTACTGCAATCACGTAATTTGGGAAATCAAAGGCTTGTAGACTGTGTACACATAGGCTTGCAAAGTGTAAGATAGCATATTACTCTGAGATATTCAACTCTTGTAATTTTTTACAATCTTCCAACGTACCTAGACTTTGCCACTGGCTGTGCTGGTTCAGAAGTTTGAGAGCTGTAGTCCCAAAACAAATGGAATGGTTATTTTGTGTGTTTTATAACAGAATACTCCCCCCCCCTTTATTCAATTTAAAGTTACAACTTTATGACAAAGTTTTGAGGGACTAGAAATAAAATGGTAAACTAATAAAATTAGTTTTTTACTAGAAGTGGGAGGGATACCCTTCGAGGTCTGGACGGACCACAAGAATTTGGATGCCCTTCAGACCCCGCAAAGATTCTCGCCAAAACAAGTTAGATGGGCCTTGTATTTTTGGCAATTCAACTTTTTTTTTGCTACATAAAGCTTTATAAGACATCCTTTCTGGATTTTAGCAAATTGTCACTGCGACAAAAAAGCAAAGTAGTTTAATTTATAACAAAACTCAAGGACTAATTACATATGGATATATTCATGCACTGTCTAGTGGAAGCAAAGGACAGTTTAGCTGTGAGGGTCTTACTTTTTTTTTTTAATTCTCTACTGAATTTGTCTGAATCTGTAAATCTGGAGCAAAAATGTTGGAGAGCCATTTCAATTCTTGTAGCCTATTTAGTTCCTAAAAATAACACAAGTCCTTTTTCCCCCCTTTGGTCATTTCCAGCTGCCTTTCTATATAGTCCTTCTGTTGATATGAGCTGATGTAGGGAGAGATTTTTGCCAAAGAAAGAGTGTTTTCTTATTCACTTGCCTAAAAGGAAGTTATACATTCCAATAATTTAAGACTTTGGACTTTCCTTTACTTATATCAGTTGCCACCAATGATCATTTTCCTTCTGCATTTTCAATATACCTATCATTTCTTAAATAGCTAATCGAAAGAGACATCCTTTGTCCAGTGTCATTTATGTAGATAACTTTTATTTAGGGGTCAGTATAAATAGTCATTGGACTGCATTCCAAGCAAACTAACAATCTGAAATACAGGCGATTAAAGAATGTTTCCAATGGTGGTAGACAATAATGGTTTGCCTTATTTTCTTACACTGTCTCCTCAAGCCAAAGCCAAGTCTTTTGGTTGTGGTATTTTGGATTGTAACTCATTAATCAAATAATGGCAAATACCTGCTTCTCAATGCGTTAGGTTTCCTTTATGCAAGGAGCAAAAGAAAGCAGCGTAGCAGACCCATAATACTATTCCTTCTTGTAGCTCTGCTAATTGTCCTTGGAGAAGCTTATTTGACCTTTGATAATTTTCAAAATAATATAAGAATAATCAGATTCTTTCAGAATAGGTGAGTGGTTATGACTGATTTGCCATGCCTGATCCTTAAACAACATTGCTGTTTTCTTTGCTTGAGTCTGCTTTCTTCTGTAAATGGGGAAAGAACATTCAGCAGTATGCAGTTCAGTTATGATAAATGTAATTTGTGCACTCAGAAAAACCAAGTGGCACAGTAAAAATAGCAGTAATAGCAATAGCAGTAGACTTATATACCGCTTCATAGGGCTTTCAGCCCTCTCTAAGCGGTTTACAGAGAGTCAGCATATTGCCCCCAACAATCTGGGTCCTCATTTTACCCACCTCAGAAGGATGGAAGGCTGAATCAACCCTGAGCCGGTGAGATTTGAACCGCTGAACTGCTGATCTAGCAGTAGCCTGCAGTGCTGCATTTAACCACTGCGCCACCTCGGCTCTGGTGGTATTTGGCTTGGTAGGATGAATCTGATCCTCCCGGTAGACCACAAGTTAAACATCAGCCAGCAATATGTTACAACTGCCAAAAGAGCCAATGCAATGCAGCAGAAGTGTAGTACTGAGATAACGGGAAATGATATTTCTGCTCCATGCTGCACAAGACATCCCACCCCTGAGATATTGTGCTCAGATGTAGTCACAACAACACAAGAAAAATACCAAGGAATTGGAGAACATGCAGAGAGGAGCAACAAAGTGGCTAAAACCTATGAAAAACAGGTAAAGGAAATGGATACATTTAACTGGAGAAGAGAAAAATATAGGGAGAAATGATAGCAGTATTTTAATACTTGACAGGCAAGGTATAGGAGAAATGGATTTATTTCCATAGAACCCAAGCTTTACAAAAAGATAGCCAAACATGGAATATGGAGGAAATTCTTGGTGGCAAGTGCTATTAACAATGGGACAGCTCGCCTCATGAAGTCATAGGTGATGTACCATTACAAGTTTTCAAGGCAAAGACTCAAGGCCATTTGTCTAGGATAATATGAATATAGCTGCCATGGGCAGGGGCTGGACCAAGAAACTTTCCAATTGTCCTCATCAACCATTTGAGTTTATAGTGGTACATCCATATCCAAAAGCTTACTTATGGAATATAGAATCATGGATAGTTACTTTATATTGCCTGAGTTTCCAGCTAGAATAAGCAAATTTCTGTACTGTATAAAGAGATTGTCTTTTATTATTCATGTATATAAGACAGCATATACTGAAAAGTACTGGTAACATAACCATTGTTCTTCTTCTGGCAAGCAAGCAATCACTTTATAAATCCCTTTTTTGTCCATTTTTATTTGAGTCTTGTAAGATTTGGTTCTTTCCTCCTGAAGTGCTAGAGCACAGCTCCACTGATACGTATTTCTTACAAATAAATGTTCTTTCATTTTTCAAAATTTAAATATTCTGCAGAGGAGGTAAGGCTATTGGGGGAGAAGAAAAAAGAAGGGAGGAAGAGTGAAGATAAAATGGGAGAAAGAGAAAAGGCAGAAAAAGAAAGCAAGATGAGGCAAGTTGGGAATTATTTAGAAAAAATCTTGTGGAAATGTTTGGTAATACAACCATATTAGGAATAGTTGATGAAGCTGAAAGAATTTGCTAAGATGGCCAAATTTACCAATTTGAAGGCAATATTTGTACCTGAAAACTCCTTATAGATTTTAGCATAAAACAAAAAAATGAATTTACAATCTATGATTGTAGAACTAGATTAGATTATAGAAAGTAAAACATCATGCTGTAATTTTAGAGAAAGAGGTAGCTCTAGATTACAGAAAGTAAAGTGTCATAGTGTAACTTTAGAGAAAGAGGTAAATGTAGAATTGTAGTTACAACTCTCATAAGGATTGGAAACCACTTTTTAAATATTTTATTTTGGTTTCTTTTCTATTTTTCTACTTTTTTGCACTTTCTTTTTTTCTTTCATTTGTTTTTTTCCTTCTTACTTAATTTTAGTTCCTATTGAAGTTTAGTCCTGTTTTATAAATTTGTTTAATAAAATCACATTTTTAAAAGGAGAAAAAAGAACTTCTTGTTCCAGCAAGTAGCTCCCCATAATATTCTTGGAGAAAATGTAGCACTCGGCCGGGGGAGGGGGGAAGAAGGTCCCTTGTCTTTTTCAAATCATCCTTAATATAACATAAAGTTGTGTCCCTCCCCCTTCATTTTTAAGGCAGCTGCCTGAAGATTTTCCATGCTTGGAAATCTGAGGGCTTTACTGCTCTCTGTGTAAGAGGAGACTTTCCCCTGTATAGAAAGTATATGCATTTACACTCTTAAAACAGTCAATTCTCTGAGTTTAGTTTTAAAAGAGAGGGGGGAATCCTACTTCTAAAAGAGGGATGGGTTCTACCCTAAAAGATGTGTCTCCCTATACTGATCCTTGTAGAGTAGATTCCATAGACATTCTGTGTTTTAAATTTTTTATTGAATATATGTAATCTCAATTAATAAAAAGCATTTTCAATGTATTTATCTTTGAGCTTTAATTTTCATTCTACATTGTATCTTAACATAGTGTTGGGAGCTTCAGGCACATGCCAGCTTTAAAAGTTGGGAAGCCACTAAAACAGTAGAATTGCCAAGAATTTTTAAAGCAAATCAAATTGACAGAAGGGAAAATGAAGGAGGGAAAGAGAAAGAAGCTGTAAGGTGTGAACAGATTAGGTTACCTTGAGCACTAATTAGAATGGAAATCAGGTAATAAAGGTGTACTGTACATGTTTTGGGATTCACCATATTTAGGCCCTGAAACCTGGGAAATCCATTCATAAAACTATTTTGAAATGTTATTCAAAATATGATGTGAACGGTTTATCCACAATCAGAAATAAAAGAGGAGATAATAATTATTTGGGGTGTGTGTATTGCAGTGTGTTATTGGGCTGCTTCAAGATTTTAGGAGAGTCTCCTCAATCTAAGGCATTGCCATGTGTGGAATGTCTAAACAAGCATAAAATTTGGCTGGGAAATTCTGCTTCAAAAAATAATGCTGCTGTTAATCCCAAAAGGAATGTAGTGCTGAACTTGGCTTAAGTTAACAGTTTTGGACTTCTCTTATTTTTATTATTCCAGATCAAGGAACAGGCAGAAAGATAAGTACATGTAGTCCTCGACTTACAACCATAGTGGAGCCCAAAATTTATGTTGCTAGGGGGAACAGTTGTTAAGTGTATTTTGCCCCATTTTACAATCCTGCCACAGTTGTTAAATGAATCTCTAACAATTGTTAACATGGTTAACAATTAGGTTAACAATTAGGTAACATGGTTGTTAAGTGAATCTGGCTTCTTCATTGACTTTGCTTGTCAGAAGGTTTCAAAAACTGATCACATGACCCCAGGACACTGCAACTGTCATAAATATGAGTCAGTTGCCAAGGGTCTGAATTTTGAACATATGATCATGGGAACACTGCAACAGCTGTTAAGTGTGAAAAATGGTCATAAGTCACTTTTTTCAGTGCCGTTGTAACTTTGAATGCTCATTAAATGTACTGTTATAAGTTGAGGACTACCTGTATGTTTGAGCAATTGATCTTTGTCAATTTTTATGAGAATTGACATAATCTGTGCCTGCTGCTCTTGTGTGATTTGAAATATACAGTAATTGTTTCTCTGAACTCATTTTTCCACAAATACTAAAATGCAGGTCTTGGTTGAAACAAAATGTAAGAAGGATGCATTTAAAAAGGAAAGTTCAAATTTATACCAACTTCAATATGCATTTTTGTGTATATGCTTGGGCAATATACATTTAAAAAAATGAAATCTGTATAGGAATGAACAAAAATGAAACTAACCTTCATTGATCCAGCTAATCATAATTTGAGTAAAACCGACAATCATTTTTGTGGGAGACTGACCTGCATAATTAGAAAAGTATATTTCTGGGGAAAAATAAAATCTTGTATGATAAATACCCGGGCGTATTTAGAAAGATAAAAGTGAGATAGGTGTGAAAATTGTGAACAGTGAGAATTTAGAGGAACAATGGAATGGAACCAATGTGTGTGGTATATGTATATGTATTTGTATATGTATTTGTATATGTATTTGTATTTGTATATGTATATGTATATGTATATGTATATGTATATGTATATGTATATGTATATGTATAGTATATGTATGTACATACATACATACATACATACATACATACATACATATCATCATTTACATAGGAAGCTTTCCTAAATCAAATTACCAAATCTGATGATTGACCAACCTACGTACTATTGCTTTCCTTGATTAGACAAGATCTATCTTTAACTTATTGATGAAAACAAGATTTCACTATGGCCTTTTTGGCAAATATTCTATCATTGAAATTCGATTTTTCCATTTAACAAAGTCCTTAGATGGACTGGTAAATGTTGATCGTAGTTTTTGTCTACTTCCACCTTCTCCAATTCAATGTCTTCCATAAGTGTTGGACTACATTTTCTGAGAAGATGAAAATTATAGACTGTAAACTGGAAGGAACTAGAATGGGGTAAGATCATCTGAAAGACTTTATGAAGTTTGAGTTGCATGGCAAAGTTGAAAAAAGAACAAAAAAGAAGGCAAGTGCTCAGGTATATTTTCCATGTATATGTTCACAGAGACATTTTTTAATATCTAACTTTTACCTTACTCTCACTATCCTCTTCCCTTCCTTCTCCACTCTCATTTCAGAGCCATTTTGGTGATGAGTGTAAATTCAAAGATTCTGCTGCCAAACAACTACAACGCCTATGAGTCCCAGACCTATCCTGGGATGTACATGGCCCTGAGCAAAAATGGAAGAACCAAGAAAGGCAACAAAGTGTCTCCCACCATGACAGTGACACATTTTCTTCCGGATTTGAGAACTATCACTTCAGAGCTACCTCAGGGCAGAAGGAAAAGGCAAGGCCCAATTGGGAGAATGGAAGAGGGAGGGGTGAAATCTATGGTGCACTTTTTCTTTGAGAGTTTTATGCAAGAGTAGATGTAACATATTTAAATTATTGATGTCTGTATATATTGCCAGAAAGTTATTTATAGTTCTGATCATTTTTAAAAAAAAAAATTCCTAAAAGAAAAGAAATGAAAGAAAGAACAACCTTCTACAAAACCAAACCTCCAACCTAAGCTATTCATTACACCATGTAACAGAAGAAGGCTCTTGCATTGTGGTTTATTTAATCTTATCTTTGTTTTGGGCTAAGTTATCACAGGTGTGCTGCTATTATGACTTTTTACAATGTGAAATCTGATTCCTATATGCTTTGCACTGTTCTGTGCATTGTACAATGTTTGTTAGTGGACATTAAATTGTTTTTTTTAAATATACACATTGTTTTTAACCAGTTATGACTGCCAGTAAACGTTTTAACCCTTACAAAAGAAGCTAGACAAATCTTCCTCAGTTCTGATGCCAGCTTATAGGAACGTACAGCATCTGACCTCCTTTTGTGCAGCATGGTTAGTTCATAGAAATGGTGTCAATTTACTTCTGCTACAGAAACTGTAGCATTGATGTACGCCCTGCAATGCTCTTTTTAGCTCTGCCACAGTTGAACTCTGAACTTTCCTGCATTCAATCCCTCTGGTGCCTGTAGAATAGAATCCACCAGCAAAGTAGGAGTAAATCCCATTGAAAATCTCTGGAGGTTGCATGGCAGGAGTTCATAGCGAATTGCCCTCTAGTTCTTTTCAAGTTCTAGACTTTTCAAGTTCTAGACTTTTCAAGTTCTAGACTTAAATTCTCAGCATTGTGAGAATGAGGATTGCCATGTTAGTAGTACAAAACAATATCTGGACACTTTTGCTCATTGTTTGGCTTAGGTACAGTGTGGTCATTTTCTTCTTTCAGCCACTCACATTTTGGAATAGGTTACAATGAAGAACCTTTGTGTTACAAGATCACAAACCATCTTTTAAATGGAGTGATATTACACGTAGTCTGGACTGACAACCTCAGTTGGCACTACAACTTCTGTTGTTAGAACTTCCAATCATTACTAAGTGAGCCATCATATGACTGTGTCCGATTTTACAATCTTTCTTCTTTTGCCGCAGTCATTAAGTAAATCACACGTTAAATGAATCCAGTTTCTCTCACTGATGTTGCTTGACGGAAAGCAGCTGGGAAAGTCAAAACTGGCAATCACATGACTCCTGTAAATGCTTCAACTGCTGTAAATGCATATTGGTTATCAAGTACCTGAATTACAATCGCATCACTGTGTAGGGATGCTGCAATGTTCAAAAAGTAGTCCTAAGTCACTTTTTCAGTGCTGTTAGAACTCTTGAATGGTTGCTAGTCATAAGTCAAGAATTACCAAATGAATGATTTTAGTAACACTTGAAAATATCTTTCTTTCAGGCCAGATTTCTACATAGTTGTAAGCGACTGTTTTTTTAGAAGTGCTGTTCAAATTTGGCTCTTTGAACTGACTAGCAAACTAGGTGATTTCATCTATGTCCCCCCCCCCTTTTTAACTATGCATGTTGAACCAGGAATGCTCATGTTCTCATGAGTTTTTCCTCAGATAGGAACAAGACAAAGTTCCTGTTTCACGCATTGCAGTGAACGAATCATGGACGCTGTATTCCGATTTTGTCAACCTTCCTTTAAAATGGGTTAGCCAGTCTTTTAAAAATGGTTCCCATAAATGCTACACAATATCAAAAACCAGCTTATGATGCAATTCTGCAGTACAGAATCACTTCACCAGTTGAAGGTCATTTTTTTCCAACTGGGGTTGGGGGCAGATTAAACACATGTATGGCTACTGAGGTTTGCAGAGGAATAAACTATTTAGCCTTTTAAAAAATGGAGGTTGCTTTTTAAATATGAAAAAAAAATGTTAAACCTATTGGGGAGTTTAATAAACCTATTTTTTTTAAAGTGGGTAACCCCATCATTGTAATTCAGTGGTTTCAACCATGGACTGCAAAATAGGTGCTTGTCTATGGTAGAAGTCCTGTCCCACTAGTCATGCCTCTGCCATAAAGATTCCTGCTGAGCACGTCCCAGTAGCAGTTCACTCTGCAGTAATCATATTGACTTTAATTAAACATTTATACTGTAAATGGTTTATAGGTTGAAGTTTTCTCATTTCATTCCCTGAAATAATGTTCCTTTACTATCTACCTCATTCAATTATTCTGTAAGCCAGTTTCCTTACAAGACCAGTAGGGAAGGAGTGTTCATTTTTTCTCCCTATCCTGGTTATAATTCCAGTGTGGGAGGGAGGGGGCATCCCAATCCCCCCCTTTTTCCATATGTAGCCAAAAGAATTCCAGATAGTGTTGGTTACATCCAATTTGAGCCTTGTCACGTTTGTGCTATCTTTACCCAGTGATTTACTTTTAGTAAGGATAATCATGGTGAAAATATTTGCAGACAGCTGTCAGGCTGCAGCACTATATGCTCATCCAGTAACCTTATATTTTTTTTATATATTTTGTGAATGTAAACCATGTCTTTAAAGCAAAGAATGAACCAGCAGGTTTAAGAAGGTGATTGGTGGGGAGCGGGGGATGGAAAGGGTGAGCAAAAATGGATGGTAACTCTTAGGCAATGTTTAATGGTTTCTTTTAATGGAAGTAGGGTGTTGAGAGCTAATTACAGGCTTCATCTAACAGATATCTTGGAAACATTGCCTTTGTCATGTTGTAGAATACAGCTCTCAAAATCATAATGGGAGCTGAAGGCAGATATTGGTAAGGGCTTACTCCGAAATGAGGCACTGGAGTTATTAGGATAACTTCTCAGCTATCTGGAGATCAGATCCACCAACTTATTATTTGCTGCTATGATGGCAGATTACCTGCCATGCAGATTTAGAAATGAACTCAATGGTTAAGGCTAATTTAGACCACAATCCTTCACTTACTTCTATTTATTTCAATGGGATTTTTTAAGCACATCTTTTCCCCACCTCACCTATCAAGCGCTATCAAGCCATTTAGAGTGCTCATAGATCAGGCACCTGATTACAGTGTGTCTCTTTCCTTGGCATGATGGAAGAATAGAAAGCTGACTTATATCAAGATCAACTCTTGTTCTATCCAGTCTATTGGCTATCTTAGCTAGCAGTGGATCTCCTGGAGCTGAGATCTTACTGTCATGAGCTAGATAAATCCTATTAAGCAGAGCAGACATGAAGCTAGGTATGTTTTAAAAAAACAGATGCCCAATCACTAAACTTATTTTGAACCCACTTTTAATCCTTAGCTAAAATAGTCTCCACATTTTACCACCCCTTTACAAATTGGATGTGTTTGAATGACTGCTTGGGAGCCATTTGAAGTAGACTGCAATTACTTCATGGTGGAATCAAACTTTAAAAGATTCTTACCTCTGCTATGAGAAAGTCTGAGGAAGTTCTCCCATTCAGGTAAAAGTATAATTCATTAAGAGATGGCCTCTGCTCTTGCTTGGACTCTTTAAGATTCTCAATACTTATGATGGGGCTATATTACCCCATCATAAAAGAGATGGCTAGACCTATGACTGAGAGACATGTGTGAAGGTCCTTTTGTGATTCATATTAGCAGAGAGAAACAAAGGCTTTGGGGATGTAATACTAAACCATGGTTTAGTGCAACATGCATGAGTATGCCCAAATTCTGACTTACATGGGCTCTGCTTCTCTTTGGTGCAGTTAAGAAGAGCAGTGTAGAAGTAACTGCTCTTAAACTATCCAGAGTTCTCTGTGAACTCTGAATTTGACAAACTCATGACCAAAATTCAGTATCCGAAATTGGGCTGTGAAAGACTATGTCTTGACAATCTTTGGAAAGTCCTTATGAGAAGTGAAGATTGCAGTAGGCATAGTCATGATGCAAAGCAGGAAAGGCTTTGTCACACATATGAGCCTAGATAACATTCCCTAAGTGCTAGAGTAGAAGATTTGGAAGGACAGGGATATTAATTTCATAAAGATGCTAACCCTAATTCAAGATATCTAGTATAGCTTCCATATGTTTCCTGTCTTAAAAGGCTGGGAAATGATATCACCAAGTTGCAATGGTTGTAGTAAAAGAGGCTTCTGGAAGGCTGTGGGCTGCCAAATTCTGATAAAGACAACAATTTTGTTTTCAATTGTCTCCTAACTCAGGTTTGGTTAAATTATTAACAATTGAATGTTAGTTGTCCTTTAAATGGTGCACTGAAGGTCATATTTCAATAGTAGAAGGAAGAGATAAGAGAGCTAAATTTTACTTAATTCAAATTATAATGAAATGTAATGAATATGATTTTTTTCTCCAGTTTAACAATTTGCCACATTAATCACTACAATTTCATAACCATTTTTAGAAGTATTTATGGGTCAAACTGCAAGCTTCTAGGGGCCATATATTCTTATAGTTTTGGGGTTTTATATTTCTGCTCCAAAGCAAAATTATGATGAATTGGCCTTGGGCTTGGAGTCAGTGGCCTTAATGATCACAAAGGGTGGAGCAGGTGGTCCTTTGAGTCCTTTCTGCAGCCAAGTTGCAAGCAGAAGTGCCTTTAGCAATGCCTACGATTGAGTGTTAAAATGAAACATTGGCTTAAATTTATCATGCTAGATGCAGAGATTACTTGAATGCCCAAGAATTGTCACTGTGGATCTTTATTTCATAGGGCAATTCTAAATGATCATAATTCCACATTCACTATCAAGTACGATGCCAATTTTATCCCGAGTTTGATATGCTATGAGTAACTAGTGAGTGAAGCAAATTTTAAGATCTACCCAGCTCTTGAATTATCCTGGGAGAATCCTAGCTAGTACATTTCAAGATGTTTTAGCCTTACAGCCTGCATATCTTAGATCATTTATATGCTGCTTTGAATTAATATGCAGCATGTCTTCCAACCAGAAGTAATAACTCTGACAATTGTTTCGTGTACTTTCCTTGTTATAGAAAAGAAAGTGAAACAAGCTCCCATTCATCTTATTGAAGATTGCTATCTTTCTATCCTTTGATATTTCTCAGTCTCCTGTTCAATTTTTAAGTTTGTACGTAAGACTGAAATCACTTCAGGAATTGATGCTAAAGTAACTTTTCATGTAAATGTATCCTTTTTCTATAGTAGTGATAGAAGCCATGGTAGATTGTGACCTTCTCTGAGGAATTCGGTATTGAAGGGCTATAATGTAAGGAATGTTTACATACTCAGTAAATTAAGTCATCATCAAGGCACAGCAAAAATGAATTCAGCTTTCTTTCTTCTTTCTTTTTTTTTACATTCCTGTATCTGAAAAAAAATGCTACTGTTATATCACATTACTTTATGAATGACTTGCATATATTTATGTACTGTATTAATGGATGACCTAGGAGAATAAAGCTACTCAGCAGTGCTAATGGGAGTAAACCAGAACTATGGTATGATTTCCCCCTTTTGGGAAGAACCATTTAAAACTTATTTGAGTTTATATCTGGATCAATGGGAATTGTCCCATTTGTGCTGCTAACCAGTAGAAGTATGCTAGGAACAGTATTGAGTTCAATAGAGAAGTGTGAAGCCTGAAATGGACTCTTCAGTAGAAGCGTTCCCAAAATGGCTACATGAAATTTGAAAAAGGGTCAATTTGAGGCTAGAATACTAGCCTAGAATAAGTTGAAACAATATGCTTCAAGTTTGATTCTGGTTGTTTTAAATTTAAAGAAAAATGAACTCAAGATTGTTTGCATATTTCTAAAGTACTTTCTCCCAGTGTCTTATCACCTTTCAAGTAAAGGCCTTACTCTTTTTGAATATGAGCAATCCACAGCAGAGACAAAAGGGACAGAAATGAATCTCATGACCATGTTCCAATACATTATTTTGAGTTAATTGATGCCTACAGTTGGCTTTTCCTGTCTTTATTGAGTCCATCATGTAATATTTTACTTGAAAAATGGAGAGACTAGGTAAGAAAAGAACTTTTCCCATTCCATTTCTCCTTCTTCTGAGTTTTTGAATATTCAAAGAAAGCTTGGGAGAAAACGAACCAATTCCAGGTTAAGCACAATCATCCATCATAAGATGAGATGAGAGAACAGTAGGGCCTGATTAGCTGCTGTTCACGCAAAGATACATAACTAAATTCATGCAATCCAGTCTTAAGTAATAAACTCAAGACAGTGGGATGCTAGAACATTTCTCTGCAGTGTGGGATATCTCTGTATCTTTTCTTTTATTCTCTCTCATTCTTTCTCTCCCTTTTTAAAATGTATGGATATTTATCTGCACAATGCATACATCTGAATACCCCAAATATTTCTAGGCATCTGAAATAATTGTACAGCTCATGGTGCATTTTTAATCACATTTGTTTCCCTTTCAGTTGCCAAATGACGAACTCATCCTTAATGTGGTCAGCAGGTGGTTTATATTGTAATGTTCAGATAACATTGTAAAACTTTTATCAATGTTATGATTTCATCATTTACCAAATCTGTCTGTAGTTTTATACAGGTTTGTTCAATATTGTGGTGTATGTGCTGTGCACATTTAATGCATAATAAATAGATACATGTTTACAATGGACATTGTGCATTTGGTTGACGTTCTTTCATCAACAGCTGGGGAAAATAATAAGATTACTTTGCACTTCAAAAATATTTAGTACTCTCGTATGGTTGCTTGACTTCGTAGATTTTGAACTTTCCTGAGGCTGGTGATTGGAGCTGCTGGCTACAAGGGGGGAGTCAGAGAGACAAAGGACTAGGTAGTAACCTGCGCACCATTAGTTATAGTTTAGTTATAATTCTTTCTTTTTTTATAGTTTTATTGATTTGTATGCCGCCCACTTCCGAAGGACTCCGGGCGGCTTACAATAAAACAAGGGAGGGGGGATAATACACAAACAACATATTAAATATACAACAGTCACAATTTCCAGGGGGCTGGATATTTTTGAGAGCCCCCAGCCTGCTGGAGCAGCCAGGACTTAACAGCTTTGCGGAAGGCGGAGGGTAGTAAGGGTCCGGATCTCCACGGGAGATCGTTCCAGAGGCTGACGCTGCAACAGAGAAGGCTCTCCCCCGGGGAGTCGGCCAGCCGACATGGCTGGCAGATGGAATCCGGAGGAGACCTAACCTGTGTGATTGAATCGGTCTATGGGAGGTGATCGGCAGGAGGCGGTCTCTCAGGTACCCAGGTCCGATGCCATGAAGGGCTTTATAGGTAACGACCAGCGCCTTGAAGCGGATCCGGAGACTAATGGGTAACCAGTGCAGCTCGCGGAGGATAGGTGTAACGTGGGTGTACCTGGTGCACCCACGATCGCTCGCGCGGCTGCGTTCTGGACCAGCTGGAGTCTTCAAACACTCTTCAAGGGCAGCACAAATCATATATCTATAAACCAAAATAGCAATAATACATTCTGGATTAATGCGCTTGAGATTGTGATTTTATTTTACTTCAAATGACTGGCTTAGTTCAATGTAATAGCTGTTTTGCACCTGTCTTTCGCAGTACTCTTTTCAAATTTGGATACTGTTCCCTTTGTAACAAATTACTAGTATACATAGATCACCTATCTAGACTCTAATCTGTGCTCTCCAAGCAGAACTTAGATGCCCAATTCGGCCATGCACACTATGGATGCCACGCTAACAGCCCCCTCTACCACAAAGATCCTGTAGGAGAAGAGCATCTGGACAACCATGGATCTGGCAGGGTGAGAGCTGTGAACTATAAACACAAAGCTTTTGCTGTGACCCAGCATAACAGATAAAGAACCAGGTCAAGGGTTCTGTGATAATGATGACTCAAATAAGCAGGGATCGTGGTCCAAAATTAAGAACTTTCTTTGGAAAGGTGAAATGGGGATCCAGATATCCACATCAGTCGCACAAGAAGATCAAGGTATGTAAAAGAGAAGTCACCTTCTGGTTGGTGATTCAATCGTAAGGGATATAAATTTAGGAAAGGATATGGAGGTTTTAAAAGAGGTCAGTGTCTGTCAGGGGCTACTGCCTGCAGAGACAAGAGGCGTATTTTTAAGATAGTCAAGAATGCAAGTAAGGACTGTGACGTTGATGCTATTATACCTCTCAGCACAAATGGTGAAAAGAGTAAGGTTCTACATTTAGGCAAGAAAAACAAAATGCACAGGTACAGTATAGGTGGTACCTTCCTCAATAGTAGTAACTATGAAAGGGATCTTGGAGTCCTAGTGGACAACCATTTAAATATGAGCCAGCAGTGTGCAGCAGCTGCCAAAAAAGCCAACACAGTTCTAGGCTACATAAATAGAGGGATAGAATGAAGATCATGTGAAGTGTTAATACCACTTTATAATGCCTTGGTAAGGCCACACTTGGAATACTGCATTCAGTTTTGGTCCCCATGTAGAAAAGATGTGGAAACTCTAGAAAGAGTGCAGAGAAGAGGAACAAAGATGATTAGGGGACTGGAGACTAAAACGTATGAAGAACGGTTGCAGGAACTGGGTATGTCTAGTTTAATGAAAATAAGGACTAGGGGAGACATGAAAGCAGTGTTCCAATATCTCAGGGGTTGCCACAAAGAAGAGGGAGTCAAACTATACTCCAAGGCACCTGAGGGTAGAACAAGAAGCCAATGGGTGGAAACTAATCAAGGAGAGAAGCAACTTAAAACTGAGGAGAAATTTCCTGACAGTTAGAACAATTAATCAGTGGAACAACTTGCCTCCAGAAGTTGTGAATGCCCCAACACTGGAAGTCTTTAAGAAGATGCTGGATAGCCATTTGTCTGGAACGGTCTAGGGTTTCCTGCCTAGGCAGGGGGTTGGAGTAGAAGACCTCCAAGGTCCCTTCCAACTCTGTTATTGTATTGCATAGAATCCAATGTGTGCTCATTCAAAAGCCAGTTTGAATGGAATTGATGGAATTAGTATAATAGTAAATACATTTACCCCTTATTGTAAGTAGATATGCCTGCACTGCTGGTTTCTAAAATGATTCCCAGAATTATCATATGCACACTTATTCAGTAGGTCCTTTTGTTAATGAAGAAAGGTAGGTACAATACAGCATTCCATGTGCCTCGGCATATAGTCATGCTGGCCACATGACCATGGAAGTGTCTTCAGACAATGCTGGTTCTCTTTGCTAAGAAATAGAGATGAGCATCTCTCCCTAGAGCTGGACATTGCTAGACAGGGGAAACCTTTGCCTTTACTTTTACATACAGTTTATAACACAAAGTTTTCACTACTATAAGGAGCACTCTAATATTCTCTCACCTTTTTCTGCTTCACTGTTTCCTTAAATGTTTTAAACTTACAGGTAGAGTCTGTACTTTTAGGCATTTTATATGATCGACATCGGGCAATATTATAAGTGTAGGAAATATGGCTAAGAGTAGTTTTTATCTCAAAATATATGCCATACAAATATTTTGTAAAATATAAAGAGATAGTAACAAATCGATTCCAGAGCTGCGCCATCTTATTTTAACAAGATTTTCACCTGCATGTAAGCCTGAAATGAAGCAATCGCCCCACCACCATCCTAAACAAACTGGGTGAAAACTTGTAAAGATAGAAAGAAATGCTAATGTGAAATTATTTAGAATCAAAGTACTTTGTGCAAGAAAATGTTAAACCCCTTTCTGAATAGCATAGTGTAGCAGTTCATTTAAGTAAATGAATTTGAATTTATTAAGCATCAGCTGAAGCCAAAGCAAGACACCCTTATAGGATACCTAATTTCAATAGTGTTATGCTTTAGAACAGGCCTGTCAAACTGGCGGCCCACGGGCTGGATACATCACACACAGGCCACAACCACCCCAAAATAAAAAACCCATCATGATATGTCACAATACATCACATGACACATGATCAAGTTTGACAACCATGCTTTAGAACATTACAGCTCAACCTGGGAACTTAATCCCAAGGAGACAATTCTATAAATCGCCAATTCTGGCAATGCTTGCAGGAAATCTTTGCAAGATATTTAGATAAAACCAAATTTGAATGAGATGATATAACTGTAATAATTAATCTTACATCAGGGATGGGTGACTTGGGGCTGTAAGACATATGATTTTTAGAGATCATGAAAACTTGCGGAGTTCATACTACTGAAAACTGGAACCACAAGTTCCTGTTAAAGGAGATAAAGCAAACAATGTATCAAACTTTAGATGTGGTAATTACATTTTAAGAAGATCATTGGTCTGACAAACTGACAAAAGATGTCTTGGATGACAAGACCCATTCCTTGTATCACTGACCGTCTTGAATGCAGTTAACAAACCAATTGTTAAAGACATACACAATTGTATTTGTGATTGACATGAATATGAAGCATATATCTAGTCTATAACCTTATTTTTCTGCCCTCAAGTCAGTCTTTCTTCTGATAACTATATTAACAAGTCCCAACTTTCTTGATTTATTTGCTGTTGTTTTCTTCCTAGGGAACAACTAGCACAAAGTCACCTATGGTTTCCTGCTTTCTAGCTTTTAACTACCTTCAAACTGCTGCCACCATTCAGGAAACCCCACTTTCAAATTTCCTAAATTGTGATCAACCCAACACATGGTGCCTTAACACTAGAACCTGAGTGCATTCCATAACTGATGGGGGAGTTGGAGCACTTTCACTAAACATTAAAAGGAAATCTTTCTCCAGTCATCTGTCATTAAAACTATAGGATTTGCTTCCACAAGATATAATGACTCAGATAACTTTAGTGGGGTTTTGAATAACCATGAAGGATACAACTATCAATTATTCCTGGCATGACAGCATTATGTTATAGCCAGTGTCCATTTGAGTTCGGTAAGAAAGGACAATATAGAATATAGTGTAACCATAGAAGTACAAGCAATACAGTTAAATAAGAATCATGTATGAAATTGTGACATTTGTGGGTCAATGTCACCATATATTTCATATATTACCATATTTTGGTATCACTGTGATTTGTTGCAAACACCACTGGTGTCAACAGTTGCCTGGTAATGCCAACTTTCAGAAAATACAAGCACAGGATGACGTTTCTTTCTTCATGTGCTCCAAGTTTCTGATAGGCACTTGGTTGGTCACTATAGGAATAAGAAGTTAGATCCGAGGAAATGTTTGGCTGATCCAGCAGGACCATTCTTTACTACCTTAAGGAAAAGGAATACTTGTGTCAAACACCATAAGACTCTTGACACATTCTGGAAAAGGACATTGACATCATGGGAACCAATTTTGGTATTTCTCTTGCATTGCTGTCTGCTTGTTTTTGATGTGTGAGGACACTTACTCAGTAAGGTCACTTCTCAAATTATTAAGCTTTCCGCCCCTCTTCATCAAGCATTGTATCCTGAAATGGTAGCTATTATGCAGTCCTTGCCATATATGTGTTTATATATAGCTGCTTCCTTTTGTGGGAAAGAATTCTGCCAAAAAAGCAGATACAATACTATAAAAAACATGAAAAGAATAACATTAACAATAATAACAAATGAGAAGATGAACAATAAGAAAAGTCTGGCAATTTAGCAAGGAGCAAGCAACAAAGACATAGGCAGAATTAAAAGTGCCCTTAATTTTAGTTGGGGGGGGGGAAAGGGGAGTAAATTTTAAAATGTAGAAATATATAGAATCTTGACAAAATTTCCCAGAAACCTTTACTCTTGACATCCATCCTGGGACTTCTATCTACAATGATTCTTGGAAAGTTGAATTTATATGTTCACATAAATCAAGGTGAGGCTGAGGTTGCCACAGCAAGGACATTATTTTAAAATTCCATCCCATGGGGCAGCAATGTTTTGATGGGATATACTGTATAAAGTTAGACTTCTCTCTAAAACTCTCCTGTTATGCTATGGACTAGGTAGGAGATACCCAACCATATACACACTTTTAATAATTTCTCCCTAATGCTGTAGTCTTAGTTGTGGGGAAAGAAAGTAAAAGGAGAAAAGGTACTTCAACTCTACCATATTGTCATCATGATTGACATTAAGCAGATGCAAGCTGCTTATGTCCAGTGCAGTGTGGCACTAATAGGTTGGATGTGCAAAACAGCTGCAACTGGCCTGTTGTAAATATCAGGTGCCAACAAGCAGTTTGTTTCTACTCAATTGTGCAAGTGACCTACCTGGTTGAGGGTTTTATGTCACATACAGCCCACCCATGCTGTGTACTTAAGCAAATATGAACTCAGCTGTATTCTTCCCACTTTTGGCCACCAGCAAAATCCAAAATCCGTAGGAACTTTACCAAAAGAGAGCAGATTTTGAGCAGATATTTGAAGTGGTCTGTGAAAATATGAGTGGAGCCCAAACATGCCTCCACTTCATTGGTTAGTGTTTTGTTGCATTGATGTGTCCTCTTTTGATTACAAAAATGCAACATAATATTTGTCCCTTAAGTCAAAGAAAGAAAGATACCATTCACTCTTCATATTATAGGCAATCTACTTCTATGTTAAAGTATACTTTATCATTTCTTGCACTTTATGGAGTAGAATACTTTATTTATGGAAAACTGTTTGAAAAGTCAGTGATTATCCTAGGATTTCTAAAGTATTACTTACCGTAAATGCTTCCTTACCGTCAGAAGTTGGTTACTAAAATGCTCAGATCCTTAATTAGCTTGACTTTTTTAAAAATCAGTCAAAACGAACCTTTATAAATTTGCTTTGTAAAAAGCAAAAACAGATTTCTAGTATTACACCTTTCAGCCAGAAATATGTCATCCACAGTATCAATTTCACGAAGTGTTTGACACACATTTGTTGAATATAATGTGATTAGGGTAGCCTTGGAAAGCATTTTTACCAGCTTTTCCTACTCGCATGTGGAATGTCCATCATTCAAGGCTGTGTAGCAATATGTTTCTTCTAGTAATCTCTTTTCAGATAAATGTTGGAGTCTAAACATTCTCAATGGGTCTATCACCACCCCAGGGACTGGCTTGGAAGTATTTCCCCAGGTGGGTTAAACCTCATGCGCTTTCAGGGTGACCCGCTGTGCATCATTTGACATTAAGCAGCTGTGTTGATCATCAGCTAACCTTCCCAATACATTTTTGGAACCACTGGAAACAAACACATGTAGCTGTAGAGAAGGGAAGAAGAATATGACAAAGGAGAAAGCCAGGGGGGAGGGAGGGAGGGAGGGAGGGAGGGAGAAAGAGAGAGAGAGAGAGAGAGAGAGAGAGAGAGAGAGAGAAGCAAAAAGTAATTCACTAGGAATCAGGGTGTTTTCCTAAGTGACTTTGACACTTAACAGACTCCTTTAAGCTGCTGCAGGATTGATTTGTACTTCAGAGGTAGCCTGATTAGAAGGACAGTTGGAACTGGAGAATGCTAATGGATACAAACAACATCAAATCACACTCTTTAACATCTTTGAAACAGTGTGAATGAGCAAACATGGCAGTCAAGTGAAGCTAAGTGTTCAAAACAAAGAATAGTCAACAAGTAAAGACTATAGCAATAGGTCATGTATGAGAAGATGCTACAGTATGACTAATAGTCCCCAAAAAATTTTTTGGGAATACTTTCTGACATTTTAAAATTTTATTTGGACATTAGGCAGTGGTTTAAGAGTAAGGTTCAAAACCTTACATCAAGCATAAATACAGGAAAGATTAAATGGACACTTTTGCTTATATGAAAGGTTTTTTCACAATGAAAATTTTGAAGTGCTGTAGTTAATGTTATTACCATGAATGAAACAAGTTGTACAATGTTATCAAGTTTTAATATTATTTATTTTTAACACTGTTATTTTTAGATTTTTGCCATACTTTTATTTCTGGTCAACTGAAAGATAACGAACACAATCCAGCTTCCTATTTTCATCATAACAACAGTCCTATGAGGTGACCTGGCCTGCGAGAGAGAGTTATCAACATTGTCAACCCAATATGTATGTCTAAAGGACATCTATAATTCATAATCTCCCGTCTCAAACCTAGCACCTTAGCCATTACAGGAAGTCAGCCTTTACATTCTCTTTAGCTGTCCAGTCCTGAACAAAATATTTTGAGGAAATATTTATCACCTTTAGTAATTCGTCTTCACAAGTTATGTCCTTGTTTATCACAGTTCTACCTGGCATATTGCATTCATTTTTATGCATTTGACATTTATGCAAGGTTTATTAAACTGCTACTTCATTACAACAAACTTAAAACAATATACCATTTCAGCATAAAAAAACCTTATCAAATTGTTAAAGGGAATAATATTTGGGAAGGACAATTTAAAACTATGGCTTTTCAAAGCTTGTTCTCCATGCGTTCTGGCACATCCCAGGAGGGAACGGTACCATACTGGGAGGCCCACCTGTGTTGCCAGCTCTCTGCAGCCCAGAGAGGAAGTTCTAGGGGGCTGGGAGGCTGATGTTAATTTGAAATGTCCTTTATGATAACCCATATTGAGTTCTTTAAGATCTTATACAACAAAATAGAATTGGATATTATTTTTACTGTCAAGGGGAAAAGGGAATATACTAATAGCCAGAGATATTCCAAATGGAGCAAGAGAATTCAAAATAAATTTGGATTTCATCATTTTAAAAGAAATTATTACAGGCTAATAAATCTACAAGACAGTTTCATGACGTCCTCCAAAATTTTTCCATTCACTAGCCAATTTTTTATTAAGTATTCTATTTATTTGTTTGTTTGTTTGTTTAGGTTAATCAAATTCATATAGCCACCCATCTCACCAAAGGTGATTCTTTACTATTCTTAAGTGAGAATTGCAATGCCAGTTCCACTTTTCCAGTTAAATTTGCTGGTTACGAAGCACAGTACTAAGCTTTTGATTATTCTCAATTGTTCTTATCATTGATGGCTTGTATATTGTGGGATGTTCATTTTTATAGCACTGTCTGTCAGTCCTAGACTGGAAAGTCAATGAAGGAAACCTTCATCCTGCAATGGTGTGAAAGGGAGGGAGTGGGAGAGAGAGAGAAAGAGAGAGAGATTTAACTCCAAGACATTTAAAAGTGTCAAAAATGGTTTGAAGATATATTGCAAGAAAGCAATATAAGCTATAAAAGAGAGAAACCTACTTTAAATTAGATGTTTTGTTATATCACTTTGGTATTAGTAGAAAAGCAAGAGATAATAAATGCATTACTGCATCATGCTTCGGTCAATACGACACTTAATAAATAAATAAACTGAATAATGCATATTTCAGTACCTTTGGTGGGATTTAGGTGAGTCCTGCAACTGCAATAACTGTTTGTAAAATACATGATGATATGGTATAACTATTTACACAATTACACTATGGTTGTAAAACCACAAGAATAGTCAGATTGTTTATTGTAGGGAATTAGTGGGCAGAAAAAGCTCTCAGTGTACGTAAAATGTAGTTACCTGAAAGTAAAAGCCACAATTTTTGCTTGTCTTTTTTTCCCCAATGAAAACAAGGATTCAAAAAAAAAGCACTATATGAAATGCAAGAAACCCTTAGCTATAACATGATCTAGATAGAATCTATTGTTTAAATAAAGGATGCCTCTGAATTTGTTCTTCTAACAATGCATATCCTTGGTAATTGAATTACATACATCAGTTGCATATGCAAACATGTAAACATCAGATGGAGATGCTAAGTTCTCACATTGTTCCTTTCTTAACACTTCAGTCATGTCTTCACATACTGATAGTAAGTGACAATTAAAAGCTCCATTTTCTTGCCATTGCAAACATCCCTGAGCCTCCATTAGCGGCAAGAACAGGAGAAGGAGGAACGCATCTTGTGTGTTGAGTGTGTGTGTGTGTGTGTGTGTGTGTGTGTGTATTGATAGGAATTCTACACATATATCTTCAGGAATCATGCAGGCAAGCAGGCATAAATAAATGGTAAGAAAATGCTAAAGAACAAAATTGAATAGTGGAAACACCATCAAAGATGAGCCATATCTGTGATCAGGGGTGGGCTTCAAAAATTGCAGCAATTGGTTTGTTGCCCCGTTGCTGGATGGGTGTGGCCATGGTGGGTGTGGTCTAGTCAGCCTACTGCACCATGGTGGCAGTGGTGGTGTTTTTCACCTTCCGCAGCCTCCGGAGGCTTTCCTCGAGCTTCCAGGAGGGTGAAAAACTGATTCCCCCAGGCTCCAGAAGCCCTCCGGGAGGCTTGAAACAGGCCCATTTCTGCACTTCTGGAAGTTCTGGTAGGCCTGTTTCCCCCCTCCCCCGAGGCTCTGTGCAGGCCCTGCACTTACCTGGAATGATGAACGGGCCACATGGAGACTCCTGGGAGGGGAGGGGCAAGGTGGAAGAGGTGAGGTGGGATGGACGTGATCAGCCAGGGGTGGCATTTGGGGGTTCGCTGAACTGGGCAGAGGATCGCCTGAATCTGGGCAAACTCCCAGCAGTCCACCCTGTCTGTGATTTGATATTATTCATGGGACACAAGCTGAACTAGGCAGCTTGGATCATAAAACAAGAAAATTGATGACTGTCCACTATGCATTACAACCCCATAGTGTTATGGATAGAGTATGCCTGACCCACAGAAGTGGTTTACTTTGAATCAAACAGTCACAGAAAAAAAAGGATGTATTGACTGGTAATGTAAAAGATAGCCAAGAAGTTGCAAGTTGCAAGATGAAAACTGAACTGGATGTGCAGGAAACAAAACATGAATGTTGGGGGATAAAAAAACAAGAAAAAAATGATGACAAAGAAAAGAATGACAGGTAGTCCTCGACTTACAACAGTTCATTTAGTGACTGTTCAGAATTACAACGGCACTGAAAAAAGTGACTTATGGCCAGTTTTCATACCTATGTTGTAACAGCCCCACAGTCATGTGATCAACATTCAGATGCTTGGCAATTGACTCATATTTATGACGGATGCAATGTCTCAGGGTCATGTTATTCTGACAAGCAAAGTCAATGGGAAAGCCAGATTCGCTTAACAACCTTTTGATTAATTTAACAACTATAGTGATTCATGTAACAACTGTGATAAGAACTGTTGCATATTCAATATGCAAATACCAGCTGCGACCTGATTGGTTGGTCGTTTTGACAGTTGGTCTGAGTGCTAGTATAAATACCCTGACAGTTGCAGGGAACGTTTGAATCGCTTGTCACCTGTGTTATAATAAAGATCTGTCTTGCACATGGCTCCTAGCACCACCGGCTACGCTCTCTCAGCCTGTCTAAAGCCTCTCCAACACTAGCACACTCACAACATACACCAGACTGTCCTCTACACCATGAGCCTCCTTCCGCTGCAAAGGCCACCGCTTGCTTCTCGAACCAACGAGAGCTACAACACAACGAGAGCCTCCCTGCTGCAAAGATTCCAAAGGACCTGTTTTTTTTTTCCTGGTTCTAAAATTTAGCTACGAAGGACTCACCACCATCTTGAAACAGCAGAACTGGGGGGAAGGAGAGAGATTGAATATGCAAATACCAGCTGCGACGTGATTGGCTGGTCATTTGGTCTTTAGAACTGGGGGGAAGGAGTGTTGCATATTCAATATGCAAATACCAGCTGCGACCTGATTGGTTGGTCGTTTTGACAGTTGGTCTGAGTGCTAGTATAAATACCCTGACAGTTGCAGGGAACGTTTGAATCGCTTGTCACCTGTGTTATAATAAAGATCTGTCTTGCACATGGCTCCTGCGTGTCAATTCCCTCACAACAACAACCCACACGTTTACATAAGAACGGTCATAAAATGGGATAATCTCACTTAGCAAATGTTTCACTTAACAGAAATTTGGGCTCAGTTGTGGTTGTAAATTGAGGACTTCCTGTACGTGATCAATTTCTACAAAAGATTGAAAGGAAAGTGTCTAATGCTAAAACCTGACAATGGCTTACAAGAGGCACATTAAAAAAAAAGACACTGATTGTTTGTTTTTTGACTGCTCAAGAGCAAGCCATATGAATTAATATAACCAGGGCGGAATTTTTAAAAAAATCATCAAATGATTCAAAGTGCCTAGTAGTTGAGATAATTACAATAAGATGTAAGAACAATAAATAAGTTTTAAATTCAAAGCCATGGTCACCTTAGGTGTGTGACATGTCCTTAGCAACTACAAAAAAATAATAATAGAAAACTTGTGAAATGTACTTTACCTTTAAACTTGTAATAGGAATATAAATGACAGCTGAGTACAACACTATCAAAATCAAATAATTACAGTAGTTTTCTCCAACCTGGTACTTCTGAAGTACACTTGGCTATGGATCCCCATCCTCCCCCAGAAATTGCCAAAAGTCGTATAAAGAAATATTGTGAATCAAAAATTTAATTAAATTTTGAATTTAATTGAATTTAATTTAATTCAACCTCTTACTGAAGAATGAAGCTCATTGGAAAGGTTTGCCCAGTTGTTTTTTTTCATTCCAGCTTACCTGATAAGAGTGTTAGGCTGGTAAAAGTAATGGAAAATGCATTGCATCTGCCTTTGCATTTTTAAGATGGAAAATATTTAATACAAAGGCTAAATATTCTTTCTCAACTACACCTGGTGAGTAGCTGAGCAATAAGAGTTCTGATGTTCAAAACTAGAATTGTATGAATTATAATAAAGAAGTTTTAAATTCAAAGCCATGGTCACCATGCCTTTGAATTTAATAGAAAATAGAATTTTAATAGAAAAAAAGATAGTGATTGAAAATAGCATGTTCACCTTTTACAGCATTTGCCATTTAACTCCTCCCTCTTTTTTATTTCTGATGAAAAGAACCTTTTTAATAGACCCTTTTTAAAAATGGTGCCAGCAACCATTAAATTATCTGAGTGTTCTCCTTGTTATTTTGTATAGTAGCACTTTACAATTTCTGAAATGCCAAAAGCTTCCATTGATTCCCTCTTTGGGAATACTCTGATTTTTTTTTCTAGCCTTGTATCCTGCATTTTGGGACATACCTTATACTTCTGGTAGAAAATGCATTGACTGGATGCAAAGTAACCACGTTAGAGAATAGTGTTGTGCAAGCCTTTTTTTCCCAAAGCTGGAAAACTCTTTTCACATTTGTTTTTTTCCTCCAAAAGGGTGACATTTGTTTGCAGTTTCATGTGGTGAAGAAATAACCCATAGCAGCGGTGGCCTCTGCCATAAGACATGGGTTGGGAGCACAAAGGTTAATATCCTTGTCATGTCATTAGGGTCAATGTACCACACACTGGGGGTTAATATCATGGCCTGTATCAATAATGGTGTGGGAGAAAAATTATTGCATTTTCAGGTGAAAGTTGATTAAGTTGACTATTAAATGTTAGCTATATGGCATTTATTTGGGTTTTTTTTAATTCCACCTTTCTCGAGATGGCGAACATACTTTCTCTTCTCCTCACAAAAATGAGGTGGGTTGGGCTGGAAGAGAGGGACTGGTCCAAAGACACTTGGCCAGTGTTTCATGACTAAGGCAGGACTGGTATTCACAGTCTTCTAGTTCCTACGCCAACACCTTCACCACTAGACCAAACTAGCAATAAACAAACAAACAAACAAATACAATTGATACACACAAACACACACACACACACACACACATACACACACACACACACACATTTTTTGGAGTATAAGACACACCTTTTTCTCTCAAAAAAGAGGCTGAAAATCTGGGTGCACCTTATACACTGAATACAGCATTTTTGCCCCTTCACCAAAATGGCTGGGCAGAGCCTGTAAAAGGCTTTCAGAGAGTTGGGGGCTGAGGAGGGCAGAAATGAGTGAAAAATGGACCTTTTTTGCTCAATTCCCCCCCTCCCAGCACCCAGGAATACTCTATAAGCCTTCTAAAGGCTATGCATTGAGGTTTTTTGACAAAAAGGGCCCATTTTTGTGAAAAATGGGTTGTTTTTTGCTTGTTTGGGGGGGGCACCCCCCCAGGAGCACTCTGCAAGTCCCGTAAAGGCTATTCGTGCCTCTTTCTTTAAAAAAGGGCCCATTTTCACAAAAAACAGGCCATTTTTGGGAGGTTTGTAGAGTGCAAAAACTTTTTTAAAAAATTTGCCTCTTCAAAACCTTGGTGCGTCTTATACTCCGAAAAATGTGGTATGTATGTATGTATGTATGTTTGTGTGTGTGTGAGTGTGTGTGTGTATATGTATGTACATATATATATATATACATATATATACATATATTCAAATCCCAGTAAGGGTATGGCTAGCTGATGAGAGCTAAATAGCTTGAAATAGATCTATACTAGTCTCCCTTTATTTATTTATCAGCACAAATAAAAAAAACATATATCTATCTATCTATCTATCTATCATCTATCTATCTATCTATCTATCTATCTATCTATCTATATATATATATATATATATATATATATATATACACACATACATACATACATACATACATACACACACACACACACACACACACACACCCAAAGTCATTTTATTATGACATGACTAAAGAAAGTATGCTATATACCAGATTTCACCAGTAATGGAAAGGAAAGGAATCTGCAACCTGAAGGTGGACACACATTGAAAAGATCCCTATGGTGTCCAGCAAGGTATATTTGCTTTGGTTCCACTTCACAAATGTATCCAAAACAAGCAGAAATTCCTGCAGTAAAGTGACAATGCCATCAGCTGAAATGCATAGCTACAAAATTTCTTCCTTGTAGGACAAAAAAAAAAAAAGAATCTACGTTTAAGCACATTAAACACTAACAATGCTCAATTAGATCCAAAGATGAGATAGTAGTGGAAAAAGCCCAAGAGAGTGATCTTCATGCAAAACAATGATAATTCACATGAACGTTCTTGACATTTTTCACATCTTGAGTCTACATTAGGACAGTGAAATTAAACATGTAGAATACATTCAGCTTGTAAAACATCATGATGTTTTACGAGTTAACTTTAACAACCTGTGTGCTTTACTTTTAGCTGTTCATTCCATAGTAAGATATTATTGGAGACAGAAAGTTTAGCAGCAGCTTACTTAAATAGTTGTAATTGAACAGGAATTATTTGTCACTACTTGATCAATCCCTACATCCAAGTCTGTCTTATGAGCAAAGTGGTTCACTGAAAAGCAAATCAGAACTTTTTTGATGATAATAGTTCAGAATCCAGCATTTAAAAAAACAACAGCCTGGTGAAGATAGTGTTCTACCAATTATTTCAATTCTGATTCAGGTCACAGAAGATGTAAAAAGAAATGAGCTACATTCATTTCCCCAGAAATTCATTGAGTACAAAAACATATGTTGTAATCTCCTACTAAGATGATGAATGTGAGATGGTAGAATGGTAGTTTAATTTAGTTGAAGCATAAATGATGGGTCATCCATTCACAGAACAAATTGATTTTCCCCATAGTTTAAACATTAAAAAGTTATATAGACTACCCAATCCTAAAGTTTCATGTGTAACTTGTAAACAACCCCTATAGATAGAAGAAAATGAATGACTGGCATATGCAATAAACTCTCTTAATCCAGATTCCTCGGTCTGTGGCAAAATGACATTCTTATAGGAGTGGCATGAATGTTTTAAATAAATAAATAAAACCTTAAAGACACCACAGAAATTGGTACAATCATTTATAACAAGTCAGATACAGTCCTTTATAACTTCAGATTATAGTATATCAGATACAGTCCTTTGTTACTTCAGATTATAATAAGCAAGATACAGTCCTTTGGGGATAATGAAGTCCATTTCTGTTGCTGAAATGGGGACTCGCCTGCCACAGATCTGTGCCATGAAATTCTTTTTCTAGGGAGCAGGTGCAAATGTTCTGAAATAGCTCCATAATTAGGAATATGTTGCATAAAATGGGTACAGACATCTAGAAAATAATGCACCACTTCCAGATTCTCAGGAGGTGGAGTTTGAAGAATAGCTTCCGTCTTCTTTGAGAATTCTGCTAAGACGATGAGTGCAGCCATCTCTTCAAAACCACTAGCATTTGCTTTCGTTCAGGTTAAATTTACCACTCTTCAATAGTTTGGAGTTTGGAGTTTGGAGTTTATTCAATTTGTAGGCTGCCCTATTCCCCGAAGGGACTCAGGGCGGCTGAACAAAAGCCAAGGGAGGGGAAATTACAAAAAGTAAGACAAAAACAATCGGACAATACGAACAATTTAAAAGCACAACAGACACAGCAAATTCGAGTAGGGGGGGGGAACTCAACCCCAGGCTTGCTGGGACAGCCAGGTCTTCACAGCCGTCCGGAAGGCCCGAAGGGTGGAGAGGGTCCGAATCTCCACAGTCACTGCATTGAGAAGGATATCTATATTTTACATAAGACTAGAACACTCACAGAAGAGAATTCATTGTCCTCTCTTGATGGAGGATATTTCTGCTTCTGTTATACAACTTGCATCCTTCTGTAGCCTCCCTGGATGCTTCTGCTTCCTGATCTGAAAAAGATTACAGATTAACAGAGTTGGAAGCGACCTTGTAGGTCATCTAGTCCAACCCCCCGTGGCCCAGGAAAGACTTCCCTCGTTTCAGCAGCTCTTATAAGAAGAAGAGGTGATATTCTACCAAATTCATAAAGGCTTGAGTTCTCGGGAAAATCAGACCAACTCTGCTGCATGAGAAAATATCAGAAGTTGAGATGTGTAAATTTGCTATCATTCAGAGGCAGCCAATATAAGCTATTCCATACAAACCATCTTTAGCTTTTGAAGGAACATGCAACAAACAAAGCTAGGTGCTTTGTTTCTAGTCTTAAACAATAATGAGGACTTGATGGCTTGAACAAGAACACTCTTTATGAACGAACCAATAGTGTTACAGAACAAGCCTGACAGGAGCCCGCCTGACAGCTATTTATACTATAGCTGTCAGATGGGTGTCCAATCAGGGGGCTGTGATTCTCCCGCCTGCTGGCAGGCGAGTCGCAGCCAATAGAAACAGCTTCCACAATTCTTTCCCGGTGCCAGTCGTAACTCTGAGGACTTGACACTCCTTCCCACTGGACTGCACATGCTTAGTCTTCTAAATAGGCGGGATGATGGCACACCTGCCCAGACCTCCGCAGTTTCTGAATGGTCGTCGAAGGAAGAGGAGTGTCTTCATTTGCCACAGGTGGAACAACTTGGGTGGATTAACAGCAACTGGGAACTCCATCCCCGAGGCCCAGTCTCTTCTGCCAGGTAAGTTGTCCGCCAAGATCGCATCAGGTGCAGGTGTTGGTGGTTCAGGATGCAACGATGTGATGTGCTGGTAGGCAGCATCAGGTCGAGTGTCAGAATCTGGTCTGGTCTGAAGACATTGGTGTTCCTCGGAGCTGTGGTGGCACAAGTGATTCCCATGGTGCTGCCATTGTTTTCCATGATTGAGCTGGACCTTGTAGGAACAGAGTCCGGTTATTTGGGTGACCCATCCCAGCACCCACTTGGGGTCCCCCATAAAACTCTGTCTATACACTCCTTCCCCAATTTGGAATGTCCTGGTTAGGCCGGACTCACCGAGGTGGCTGTCAGCTGCATATGAGGAATGCAGCCTATCCAGAGTTGTACGGAGCCAGCAGCCCATCAGGATTTCTGCCGGGCTTTTTCCCATGGCTTGGCACAGGATAGTATGCTGTGCTAGGAAGTATGCGGCTATTTTGGACGCCCAGTTGCGAGACTATGGAGTTGGATGATCCAGTGTCCAGTTCCATCTTACAGGGGCGTCCCTCAATGGAAATCTTGAAGTGAATTTTGGAGCAGCTGTGGTGTTTGGCCATGGCCGAGCTGACAGACCATTCCAAAATCTCACTTTCTTTAGCACAGATGGTAAAACAGTCAATGCAGGGCTTGTAAGTCTTTTCTTGGTGGCAGCCATTGGCGTTATCGTCCAATGGGAAGATTGATGGAAGAAGTGCGCGGCACACATTGGCTAAATGTCCTTTTTTACCACAGCACTGGCACACCACTGATTTAAATTTGCACTGAGATTGGAGATGTTTTCCCCCACAGCACAGGCAACCCTTCCATGGGGTGTTGGAATAGCCGCCATTCTTCTCTGTATTTCTGAGGCGACTGATCTTGTTGTCTGCCTCAGATTCCAGGTCTTCCTTCCCATCTTGCTGATGGACAGCAGAAGACTTAGGCATTACGGCATTATTTAGCTGGTATTTTTGAATGACGGATGTGGATCGCTCCGCCATTTCTGTAGCCCGGGCTTCCTCCACAGATAATTTGAGGGTGAGTTCTGATCTGGCTAAAAGTCTGCATTGGAGTCGCATATCATGGACTCCACAGATAAATTGCTCTAACAAAGCCTCATCCAAATCAACAAACTCACAATGGATAGCCAATGCTCTCAGGGAGGCAACATAATGATTTACTGATTCGTCCTCCCTCTGATTACATTGACGGAAAGCATGTCTGTGGGCAAAACGGGACAGAGCAGGAGCATAGTGTCCCTTCAGTTTGGCCAGCAGGGTGTCCCACTGAACAGCATGGACAGGGGCCGGTGCTACCAATCCACGAGCCATAGCGAACATTTCTGGCCCGCATGAGCTTAGGAAAAAAAAAACCTTTTCCTGTCAACAGACAGCTCCACAAAGTCATTCGCTTGCAGGAAGCACTCAAACCACTCAAGGAAAGCTTCCCAAGACTCTCTCTCAGGGCAGAATTCCGCAAAAGTGCAAACCGCCATAATCTTAGCCATCCCACCTTCATCGCCAGTGCTTTGTTTCTAGTCTTAAGCAATGATGAGGACGCGATAACTTGAACAAGAACACTCTTTATTAACGAACCAACAGTGTTACAGAACAAGCCTGATAGGAGCCCGACTGACAGCAATTTATACTGTAGTTGTCAGAAGGGTGTCCAACCAGAGGGCTGCGATTCTCCTGTGTGCTGGCAGACGAGTTGCAGCCAATAGAAACAGCTTCTGCAATTCTTTCCCAGCGCCAGTCGTAACTCCGAGGACTTGACACTGGGGACCCTTGGGCAAAATTCATTTTATCACAATAGCAAATACTTAGGGAGTCGTTCTAAGAATGCCAGTAAGAAAAGTGTAATAAAATAAAATAAAGTGTGTTCACTAGCTTTATGCAGGCAAACACATGGTCACTGAGAGAGAATATTTCAGAAAGGTCATTTATTCATTTTGCCGTTACATTCCTTCTCTCCAATGATACCCCCGCTAACTGTATGCCTCAAAGGTCTTTATTATTCTTGTTTTGGCACTCATGAAACAATCACTTGCACAGACAATAAAATAACCATTCAGAAGAGGGGGGGGACAGAGTGAGCAGAGAGATGAAAACAGAAGTATTGACACAGAAACTGAGAAAAGTCATTTGATAAAAGAAGAGGAAAAATTTGGCATTGTCCCTGTGTGATTGAAGCAAGGACCCTTTCTGTAGAAGATGGTTTAAACATTATTAAGTTAGTCTGAGATCAATCTCCTGTTTGTGCCAAATAGTTTGCTTTGGAGTAGTCATGTTTATTTTAGAAGAAAATATTTACTACCATGCCAGCTGTATTCTTGGTAAAGACAGGACGTTGTTTCCTAAGAATTGCACCTGAGATACACTCTTTTAAAGACAAATATCTTGGGAACACATGATAATACTAGCAAAGGTACTGGAGGATTCAGGACAGCCCTCTCCCACTTTGACCAAGGGAGCAAATCTTTTGAGTTGAAACTGATCAAATAGGTAAGGAATGTGGAGCATCTTCCAAATAGCTTATTGGGGGAGAGCAGTATGTTCCACCATAACTCTGGAATGCACAATTTCAACCAAACTTGTTACACAGATGACTTACTCTCTGTAGTCAAATACTGTGGGGGTAAAACACACCTAACACCCCTCAGTGTGCGTGTTCTGTTAAGATGCAGCCTGTTGTGCCGTAAAATGGCTTCTACTGTACAACGCAGTGCAGTTGCCATGGTAATGATTTCATAGTACTCCACAAGGAGGCTCCCTCTGGTAAGGAGAAAATCCAACATTAGAAATAACGTTTAGTCCGGACATATTTCCCCTATAAATAAATACCCAGGGAACACTGGGTTATCAGCTAGTCAATGATAAATGTAATTTATGAGATAGAATTCTGCATAGATATCACTTTGAACTAGTGTTGATTTCTGGCAACTGCTGGAACATTTGAAGTTTTAGCAATAGCAATAGCAGTTAGACTTATATACCGCTTCATAGGGCTTTCAGCCCTCTCTAAGCGGTTTACAGAGTCAGCATATTGCCCCCACAGTCTGGGTCCTCATTTTATCCACCTCGGAAGGATGGAAGGCTGAGTCAACCTTGAGCCGGTGAGATTAGAACCGCTGAACTGCAGATAACAGTCAGCTGAAGTGGCCTGCAGTACTGCACCCTAACCACTGCGCCACCTCGGCTCAGTTTTCTTGTGAATCTTTTCAGAAGTGGTTTGCCACTGCCTCCTTCCTAGGTCTGAGAGAAAGTGGCTGACTGAAAGTCACCCAGCTGGCTTTGTACCTAAGGCGGGGCTACAAATCATGGTCTCCTGATTTCTACTGTGGCACCTTAGCCACTACATTAAACATCCTCTAAACATACCCTTGGATGACCCCCCCTCTCTCTGTGTTTGTCTCTCTGATCCATAAATTATCGTATGTCTCGAACCATTAGAACCATGAATTGTTGTATAACATGCTTGCATGGTGCTTTTTTAAAATCTTATCTGTGATCCTGCCAATACATATACAAACATAATGTGGAGTATTATGTGCCTAAAACTGCAGTGCATGCCTTCTTTTAAAACAAACAAACCAAAGTAGAAAGACAGTCAGCATCCATGTGATGTTCAGCTAGAGATATGGGCTTAAACTACATGTCACAGCTCTGTTGTACATAATGGAAGGAATGGGTGCGTAGAACCCATCAATCCCTATAGAGAAAGGATTGTGGTCCACAAGTATTTGCTTTCCCAAAGTACTGGGACCAAAACTCGCCAAATATCCAATTATCACCATACTATGGCATATGGAAATGATAGTCTCAGCACAGTTGGAGAGCCTCCTTGGAAATGACAAGAGAAACAAACAGATCCCTAAGACCATCAGATCCTCCAAGTAGTCCTTGTTTGAAAAGTTCTAAAATATTCCATATGAGCCATAATATAACCTGCAGTAACACTCAGTCTTTTATTTACTTTATTTATTTGAATTTATTAGCCTCCCAACTCTAATAAACTCTTTTTCTCTTATCTGGTGGCCTCCAGCTGTACTAAAGCTACAACTTTCATCATTCCCAGGATGGAAATAGCTCAATATTTGGACAATTGTAGTCTCAATACATTGGGAAAGCATTAGGTCAGAGAAGCTATTTTAAGTCAACAATTCATTAAAAATGTATAGAAGAACATTAAACACACACACACACACACACACACACACATTTTTGCTCCTTATTAAGTGATTGTGATATCAGATAGTGAAATGACTTCAGGTAATACCTCTGCATGTTTTCTTAATAAATAATATTCTTCCATAAATAAATATTACTGAAACTGAATAAGCAATGTATGATAGAACAAAGTTGTTTTGCTATCTTGGAACTTATAAATGCATCTTTTTAGGCATGCCAGAGTTACGATTTCTAATTTAGTCTGTTCTTTTCATGAAATTATGTATCCCAATTCATTAATTGGGATCTTTCATAATGATAGACATTATAGCTTTTTCTAGCTTAGCATTCTCCAGATGTGTATTGTAACTCTCTGAAAGTCTAGGCAATTATTAGAGTTGTGGTACAATATATTTTGAAGATATTGGATTAGGAATACCTAGGTTTGAGGCTCTCTTCCTAAGACTTAAAAAGGAGAGCTTACCCCCAGTTGGTTCTCTTATAAACCTAACCATGAAATGACTATTTGACACAAGAAGATTTATTATCTCTCTAGAGAATTAAGACATTCTTTATGGATCTCCTGCAACTGGGAAGCCCTGCAAAGCCTTTCTTTGATGGAGGTCTCTGTGGTATTGATGTTAATGAGCAACAAGTAACAGAGAAGCTCTGGATCCCCAGGTAGGAACTACCAAAGCGATAATCTAATTACTCTCCAAAACAAATTACTTCCAACCAAAACAAATTACTTTCAATCACTCTGCAGCAGATAAGATCAGCCCAATGAGCTGAAAGCTAATGACAGCTGGAGACTTGGAAGGCTTCAAGAGTTCATGTGCTGATATTTTTTTTTCTCTTTAGTGCCACTGGGTGAATGACAAAGGAATGACAGATGAGTAGAATCATGAAGTGTGCTTCCCTTTCATTTCATTTTAGTAAATGCAAGAGATCTCTCCCACCCAGTGCTGTTGGCAACACATGGCATCATTGATAAAAGACAATACGGAGGCTGTATCGAAGTGCTTCATATAGACAACACATTACAGAAGAAAAGGGTAATCTGAGTTATTTAAATTCTTTAAGATGCATCTCCAGCATGGACTGAGAAAGACAGCAACTGTCCCATTACTGAAAATTTGGCTTAAAAAGGAAGACATCCTCCTTCAATATTTATGGCCCCCATTTGTTCCATAACATCACTTCTTTGAATTTTATTAGGGTTCTCTTACAAAAGCAAAGTGCAATTATTATTTGGTGGTGCTCTCTGAAAATATGCAGCCTGTTTTCACAGATCTATTTAAACAACATCAATTAAGTGTCTGGATTCATTCCTATAGTATGAGTGACAAAGGAATATAAGCAGAAATGCATGGAGGTTTGTCTCGGTAATACCAAACCTCTTCTTTCTTAATTCAATTTATTTATAAACTTTTTTTTTCTAAAAACCATGGTGAGAATCTTAATGTAAAGAAATGACAAGTGTCTAAAAATGAAAGAACAGAAACATATGGGCGAAATCATTAAGCTTGCACACCATGTAATGCGAAAACATATTAGCTCAGCAGAATGTTCAGTTCTTGATTCCAAATACACTACTGCCTGTTTATTTAACCTGGTCTATTGAACAAAATCTGAATCTGCCTGGTTCATTTTCTTTCAAGTGTGCAATCCGAGCAAACAGATTAACCTTTGAAGCACTTGATTCATGAGTTTCCACGTCTTTTTTGTTATTACTTCTGCTCATCTTATTTTCAAATAGTTTTCTAATTAACCATTTTTGGTTAGAAAATTAAGGCTGATTAGGATCAATCCAAATGCAATGCTTAGATGCAGGGTTCAGATGGCTATTTGAATACTATTCTTTCAGATCCCTGGTTAGTTCTGCTTTGTCAAATAAAGGTCAATTCTAGCTGCCATTGGCAGGATGCTTCAGATGACCTTTGGCCTTCAATTCTTGACCTCGACTGTCCCTAAGCCATGACTCATGGTGACAAATACTGCAACAAGATTAGTTAAGAAACTGTTACGGGGATGAGTGGGGACTGAAGTCATCATAGCCAATTCCTTATCAAATCTATGGAAAAAATTTCATTATTCATCAATAAAGTTGAAGTATACCCTTTTGGATAACAACAATTTCAAAAGTTTTGTAATAAGATTTTTTGGACCTTTAGTCCACTTTGGCCAAGTGTTATAAATGTTAGTAGTAAGAGTTAATATACAGGGTTCAATACTTCTGTGGAATTAAAAGATTCTCATCTGTTAGCTTTGGTTTCTGGTTAGTACGGGGGTTTACAAAATGGCACAAAACATAACATTTGAAATACCGCAGGAGATTTTCAAAGAAAGGGATTAGAGATTAGTAGTTACAATGTTAGCAATATCAACAATGATGTCTGATTCTATGGACAGATTATGTCCAAAAATATTAGTGAAGTAAAACAAAAGTAAGACAGATGTAAAACAAATTTTGTCTGGATGCGGAAATATTAGAACAAAAAATTCTGGATAATAAAAAAAACCTGTGGATTAGAAGAGAAGGGAACTAAAATGGAAAACAAATGACAAGCCAAGAGAATGACTCGAATAAGGACTTTCTACTGAAAATTGGTTGCTGATTAACAATTTTGGAAATTAACATGGAAGTACAAATGATAAACCAAGAGAATAACCTGCATAATACCGTTTACTGGATTCCCAGTAAACAGTCTTGTTAAAGCGGTCAAAGAACCCTTGGCAATGGAAAAAAGAAAAACAGAAGACAGATCAAATCCTACCACATCATGTGAATGAAACATACTAGTATACAGGTAGTCCTTGACTTATGACCACAATTGAGCCCAAAGTTCCTGTTGCTAAGTGAAACTTTTGTTAAGTGAGTTTTGCCCCATTTTGTGACATTTCTTGCCACAGTTGTGAAGCGAATTACTGCAGTTGATAAGTTAGTGACCTAGCTGTTAAGAGAATCTGGCTTCCCCATTGATTTTGCCTGTCGAAAGGTCACAAAAAGTAAATTACAGGATTCTGGGACACAGCAATGGCCCTAAATATGAACCAGTTGCCAAGCATCTGAATTTTGATCACCTGATCCCGGGGATGCTGCAAATGTCGTAACTGTGAAAAATGACAATAAGTCACATTTTTCAGTGCCGTTGAACTGTGCCAAATGAACTGTTGTAAGTCAAAAGCTACCTGTACAATGAACCCTAACTCGGCTGATCTCTGCTTTTCCACCAGGCATTTTCCAAATGTTGAGCAGAGTCCTATATTTATTGTATTAAATTATCCTGTTCACGTCCTCATGTTATATGTATATTGAACTACTTTTGAAAGATGTATGTTTGATTCCTCCTAGTGTTTTTTTTTATTGTACAAGGTTCAGAATCACATTTGGGGCAGTAATAAATGCTCAAAACAAATAGGTAAATATAGCAAGAGTGGATCTTTTACCACTGTTTCCAAATATTCCGTTGTACCTGAATTCATGCCTTTTGTTCCATCACACAGTGTGAATGCCTTTGACCTAGAAAGTAATAACCGAGATTAACCTTTCAGGAAAGCTAAAATAAGTCACTTGCTCTTTTTTTCTTCTTCCCCTGACCAGAATCAAGTTATGTAAACTCAATCTGGGGTCACTAATCTCTAGTTCAACATAAAACAGCACATATAAGCCAAAGCTTACAGCCAAGTAAACTTACAAACAGAAATCAATTTTCAGACTTTTAGAACAAACAATCTGGCAATGAATAGAACACAGAAGAGAACAGAACAACTATTTCTCTTAGAACTAGAGGTCAAGTTCCATATGACACAGAGTCATTCTTAATGATCAAGATTTACCTGCAGAATGCATAGGATAAATCCTAGAAAAAGTTGTAAGATCTGATAAAGAAGACATTTAAGATATAGTGCACACTTGATATGTGAACACTGGGATTTCGAACATGGTTAGAATAAGTTGAGAACTTCAACACCAACTAATAAGAATCAGAGCTATTATTAGCAATTAATCATTATTATAGGTACTAGGAAGTACTAGTAGCATCTTGGTTCATTCAAGTTTTGTATTTGCAAGTCCTTGCCAAACAAGTTCACAATGTAATCCCTCTAGAGCAGAACACACACAATCACACACATATGCATCAGATTAATGAATACCAATAACAAAAAGAAAAAAGAAAAAAAAAGAACTCAAGAAATTCAAGGAATTGTTTAGATTCATTCAAAGGATTGTTTTAATTCATTGAACAGCAGAATTTATGCAGGATTTTTTTTAAAGAAAAAAATGTTTCATTTCAAATATAATAATGAAAAGGCAGGGCTATTTGTGCAAGTGAAAGAAGTATAACTGCTAAATGGATTCTTAAGGATCATGGAAATATATGCATTGAAGTTTAATTATGAGTGTTTTTGTATTGTTGCAAACTAGCACTATAGAATGAATTCATGGTCATTTTTAAAAGCACAAAGATACGGTACAGAATGCAACTATACCTTCTGTTGTATTTTTACTTCAACAAGTGGATTTTCACATTAAAATGGTGTGGATTTTCACATTAAAATGGTGTGCTTAAAATATATGCATTGTATGAATTTATATCTTATTTAAGTGGAAGTGAAACTCAAAATAATTAGAAAAAATGTAAAAACTCTTTAAATTATTTTCAAAATTTTCTTGCAAATTTTATTATTTTGCACAGTTTTTCAATGTTATATTTGTCTATCTAGCTGCATAACCCTTTCTTCAATATGTATTATATTGATAGTAGTAATGAAATATCTTCACCATAAAACCATGCAAAAGAACATGCCAGATAAAACAGAAATAAATAGTTATTAAAGTCAATGACTTGGGAAGAAAAGTTGTTACTAACCCACAGGAACTTCTATCTGATCCAAGAATGATAAGTTATTTGGAAATCTTTGCACTGCTTGAAGTAATTAAGAATCCATTATTTAAATGATCTGTCAGTGTGGTTTTATCACATTGGTGGTTTAAATTTATTTTCTATCTTATTTACAAAGAAATTTGCAATTAGGCACAGAAATTCAAACCCAGTCTAGGGTTACATTGCTTTTTACATTACTAGGATCTAAAAGAATCTTCATTTAGAAAAGAGCTAGCATAATAAAATGTTGGAGAAGGAACGAGGGGATTCGTATTTTAGCTCATCCTCAGCCATCACCCCTTCTCAACCTAACCCAACCCAACCCAATCCACAATTATAGCTATAGGAAAAACAGAAGAAGAGAGGAAATGCTATGTGCAATTCCTTGTGTTCTTGAAGAAAAGGTGGGAGAGAAACCCTATTAGCTTCACTAAGTAAATAAATAAGCAAAGAAATAAATGTAACAGGTTCATATTATAAGTAAGGAATCAAGATTGATCAGTGGAAAAGGATTGGCAGTCTAATGAGTAATGAGAGTAAAAAAGCCAACACTATGAAATAACAAAAGTTCTTGAATATGAGCTTCATAGACTGTTAAAACTGCTGTTGAAGAAGCTTTTGTTGTTCGCATAGCTTCACATCATTCAGCTAAATCTGCCTTATTAGAGCATATGCAGAACTTCTCTTTAATGTCCCTTTCTCTCAATGGGACTCTAACTGAAACTCTCATTAATCACTGAGAAACTATATGAGCAGGCTATTCAACCAAGCAATCTTTTGTTCAGTGGCTGCATTTTCTATCAGGGGGTCAATTCCCACTATTGGGTTTTTGTTTGTTCGGGGGGGGGGGGTGTTTCTTCTTTCCCATTCAGTTTTAAAATATTTCTCTTTCCGATATGCTCTTTGCTAAGATGAAAGAATGACTATAATTCCCAGCTGGCATATATACAGCACGTATACAGTGATAGACTCATAAATGAAACTAATTTAATACTATGTGTTTTAAGTTAGGCATGCTTAATATCAGGGAGGAAAAAAATATAAATTTTGCACTAGCTTTGTCTCCAGATAAGGTTAGTTGAACTACCTGAAGAGATGAAGAATTGAGTATAGGTACTACAAAATCTGGGACAAATGGTACTGATGGTTAGAATCGAAGGAAAAAGGTCAGGACAAAAAAACATGGATAAATTAAGAATTGGAAAATATGGTATTAATATTGGAATAGGAAGGAATTGAATGTGTATATGTACTGATAGTAACTATATAATGAAAGGGATTAATGGGTAGGTAATTTGACTGACTACACATGCCTATGTAACAGATATAAACTGTTATTGTTGTAAGATCAAAAAACTTTATGGAAATGACTATGCCAGAAATGTCGCACTATGTCCAACATTTTTAATGTTTATCTAATAAAAACCTTTTAAAAAAGAATTGAATATAGGTAGGGTTTTCTGCATCCAAATCATCGGCTTTCCTATCTATAGTTCTTTCTAGGCATCAGCAGGGCAGGAAAATATTTTCATTTGCATGTTAATGACATAGCTCATTACTGAAACTGCCTTAAGAATGCCTTAAAATAATATTTTTAATTAAAAGGAACTTCTCTGTAAACTGATGTTGAGCTATAGAGTAGAATAAGATGAATCTTTAAAAAACACTCTAGACATATCTAGTCTGTAGCAAATGACCTGAATAGTACTTTCCAGAAATTTACATGGATGCATCTCAGAAAGCAAGAAGAATAAAGCTTGACTTAAGGAACTTGACTT